>NC_138829.1:70941869-71583342 GCF_965183815.1 Platalea leucorodia | reverse complement strand
GTTACCCCCGCTCTCGCTAGTCACTGCCCAACTGGTCCCCTGGACGGCACTGGTGCCTGCCCACCCTCCGGCCCCCCCACGCAGCCCAGCCTGGCTGAATGCTGCCTATCCCTCAGCAGGACGGAGGACACACGGCCCGCCCTGCCAGGGCACAGCTCGCCTCTTACCTGGCCCTTCTCTGCGTCGTCACCCTGGTAGCATTTGGGGCACTCCCAGCAGTTAGGGAGCTCATCGTTGAGCAGCCCTTCCCCATCCATCTGCAAAGAGAAGAGGGCAGTCAGCAGCAGTCCTTCCCCACAGCCAAGCCCCCTCTGCCCGGGCGCCCGCGCTGCTCACCTGCAGGCAGCCAGGGTGGACAATCTCGTTGCAGATGCAGCACTCCATGAGCTTTTTCTCAAAGTCCTGCGAGTCCTCGTTCTGATCTACCTCCCCGCAAAGTGCACACGTGACCGAGTGAGGCAGCCTGGGCTACAAAGGAAAGCAGGCGTGAAACCAGAGCAAAGCCTCCCTCCTTTCCTCCTCCATTGCCTGAATCGCAGGGAAGGGGCCAACTATCCCCCAGGAATCAAACTTGGTCATTGCCCTCCTCTCTCTGACCCTGATTGTCCACACAGAGTTGCTGCCAGGCTGCAGCGGACTTCCGAGAAAGGACTGAGCCACAGACTCACCGCTAAGCATTGCCGGAGGACGCAGGACTGCTTCATGCGGCCAGGCCCGCCAAACTTCTTCATGTCCCTGCAGTAGTGGCACATGCCACACTCGCCCTGCATGCAAGCCTTGCATTTTCGGCACCGCACCCGCCTCCGCCTGGCGCCTGACACGATGGGAGAGACTGTAGGCCTGACGGGTGTCGGGCGGGGGGTTGGCTTCATGGTGTGTGGCTTGGTGATGGGGATGGTGGGCAGGCGCACCCTCAGCCGGGCCTGGAGCTTTAGCTGGCAACAGAAATAGAGAGGGAAGTGGCGTGAGATGAGCAGATCACTGCATTCAGCTTGGATCAGAAAGCCTCTGATCCCTGGCTGCCTCACTGCGACCTCGGATAAGGTTCCAGAGAGCAGTCCTGCTCCCTCACCTCTCTGCAGACAGAGGAGCCTGTATCGGCGCTGCCCCGAGCAGCTCTCCTCGAGCACAGCCAGCCTTTGCCACCCCACACCAAGAGCTCTCCTTCCTCCCACCCCCATCAGCAGTCAGAAACGGGTCTGAAAAGGGCCCCAGAAGCATTGTGGTGCTCCAACAACAGCCACTCTTTCCTTCTGAAGCAAGGAAAGACAAAGTCTACCCGGGCAGCCAGAAAGGCTGTCCTCTCTCTGTGCCACCCAGGTCCCTTTGCCAGCTGTGCAAGGGGACAGGGCTGAGCTCTGGTCACTCTTTCCCACAAGCTCAAGGCGCACTGGGAACACCCAAGCACCCCTGTTTACAGGGCAGGTGGGACAGCGCAGCTCTCCAGCAGACACCTGCCACCACGCGTGCCATCAGCCCTCGCAGCGAACACGCTGGCTGCAGCGAACACGCTGGCTGCAGCGAACACGCTGGCTGCAGCGAACACGCTGGCTGCAGCACCCTCCTGGGATCGGCCGTGATGGTGCGTGCACCACAGCTGGTGGGCTTGGGGAAGGGCAGGCGCCCAAAAAACCCAGCATGAGGACAGGGTCGGGGATGCACCAAGCATCTGTGTGCTGCATCCAAAGCGTGCAGACATCTCCAGGTCTCCTATCCCAGAAAAGCTGCCTGAGATGCTTGTGCTGGTGAAGGACCAGTAAATCACGCTGGATCCCCTTGGGCAGGGCAGGCAGGCAGAGACAAGCACCTCCGAAGGGCAATCCGAGAGGCTTGTTTGTCTCCAAACACCCAGATGGGGTGGTACCCACCCTTCCCAGTGCGATGGGGTCCTGCTCTTCCCACATGCCTGCCCATGAGCCCGTCTCCTGGCAGGAAGGAAGCGGTGACCTACGGGAGCCGTCCTGGCGGGCCGCGGGAAGGCAGCCTGCGGAGGGGAAGTCCGGCCGGCCAGCGGCAAGCTGCTCCTCGCCTCCATCTGCCCAGCGAGCTCAGCCCGGGCCGTGGCCCAGCTTTGGGCCTTGTGTTATGAGCACAGCTGGAGAGGGAAGGGTAGGGGCACGCTGAAAGGTCCCTTTCCTGAGAAGCTGGCTGCTCTCTGCAGGTACAGATCCCCAGGAGGGAGCTGCCTTCCTTGGGGTTGCAAGAGCCAACACTACAGCACGGGCAGCGTGCTAGCAGGGGCAGAGACCCAAGGGGCACGCTCGCTGAGCGGCGAGGGGCTGGCCTGCCCACCGAACAGGCAGGGGTGATGCCAATCATCAACTCCCACACCTCACCCTTCATCTCTCGGGGAATGCAACAGCAATACGTTCCCCTGACACACAACGTTACTCATACCACCCAGGACTCCCTTGTCAAGCCAGAGAGCTGCTGGGAAAGTGCCCTTTAGAGGATCACCCCTTCCACCAACAGCAGGGCTTCAGCTCCTCTGAGCACGACCAAGGGGCTGGAGAACATGGAGCCGCTGGGGCTGACCCAGTTACCACCTGTCGGCTGAGCCAGGGTAACCGGCACGGTGGGAGACCTCCACCACTGCCAGCCAACGGGTTTGCCCGTGGTGCTGCGGAGGTGGTTACGCCCCACGACTTGCCTCTGCGCTGCTCCCTTTCTGCCTGCCGGCTCGGGCTCCCGAGGCAGGTATGGAAGCGGTGCCACCGCATCCCAGTCGCAGGCGGTGACTGAGCCGAGAGCAGGTAATCAGCTCAACCACACGCAATACCCGCCCAGGTCCCCACCTCGCAGCTCCTACCTTATCTCTCTTGGGCCACTGGACGATGGGGATGCCTGTAAGTGCCAGTTTGGGGTCGCTGTTCGCGTATTCTTCTAGCAGCAGCTAATGGAGAGAGAGGGGGAAAAAAAGAGAGGCAAAAAGCACAGGTGTGAGCAGAGGGAAACAAGGCTCCCGCCAGCGAGGCAGGCTCCGACCAGATGCCAAGGCCAGCATGCTTCAAACCCGGCTGGGAAGGAGCCCTCCTCTACCCACGCCCGCGAGCAACGATCCCTCCCCACACGAGACAGACAAGCTCTGTCGAGTCGATCTGCACGAGCGCTTTCATCAACTGCATTTCAGCCCCGAGGCCCCGCTCTGTGCGGTGGTAAGGGGAGAGTGCCAAGCTTTTGCAATCCAGAGGGATTTATGGGGGAGGAAGCACGAGGGTCCCCCCATCTGCCCCCGGGCACGGGGCGGCTGGCGGGTGCAGTGGTGGCAGGATGCGGTGCCCCAGCATCCCCTCGGTAGCCTGGCGCAAGCTGCCGGCTAGCCAAGAGCTGCTCCCCTGCACTGCCTCAGGGTTTGGCTTTGACTTTGACATGAGAGATCCCTCGGCACCAACCGGACGGGCACGCTGCCCTACGGCACAACAGGCACCCGCGCTCTCGGTGGACGGAGGCTCCTTGCGCTCACCCTGACCGTTTCGGCCCTCTCGCTCCCCTCCATGGTGGCCCCCTCCCCATGGCCATTCCCCACCGAATTTACCAGCCCATTCCCCACCGAATTTGCCGGTTGCAAAGGTGCTTTATTTACTTGGCGTTGCCATGGCTACGCCAGCAGGAGCCTCCTGCCGGCATCCCCACGCGCCGTGCTTCCCGGTGCCAGGCAGGGCCAGGGCAGGGGCCGGGGTCCCCCGTGGGGGTGCCCGCTCGCCGGGCAAGCGCCCCAAGGCCGGCGCGGCTTCCCGGCGTTCCCCCGCCCTTCTCGGGCGGCTGCGGGAGGCAGGAAGCCGCGGCCTCCCCTCCGCTCCCCGGCAGCGCGGCGTGCTGCCTACAGACTTTCCGCCTCCCCGCCAGCCTTCCCATGAGCACACGCTGAAAGGAAAGGTCAGGGGCTGGGGGCTCACACACGCACACACACACGCGTATATACCTGCGGGCAGGGAACCGCAGCCTCCCCCTGCCCAGGGCACCACGGCGGGTGGCGGTGGCTCAGGCGCGCTCCGAGCCAGGGGGTCAAGGGGTTGGGGTGGGGGGCACCTGGGTCCTGGGGCTGCGTCTGGCTCGGAGCCAGGGTGGGCGACAGCCCCTCGCGCTCCGGCTCGGAGGGGGGACAAGGCGGAGGGGACCCTGCGAGCGAGCTCACCACATGCTTCCCCCGGCCGGCAGGAACTCGGCACCGGCGAGCGCGCCCCAAGGAAGGGGAGGGGAGAGGCGAGCCCGAGCACCAGCCGGGGACCCCTCCAGGGAAGCAGGGGTCCCCCCCACGGTCCCCTCCCACCCTGGCTGGGTCCGGAGCGTCCCCGCGTCCCCTCCCCATCCCGCGAGCATTGCCAACTGCCTGACCTTGCGCCTCTGGAGCTGCTGAGACTCTGGGGCGAAGTTTGCCGAGCCCTCTTTGTTTCGGTGCCCGCACTGCGAGGGCTGGGGCCCCCCCCTCTCCCCAGACACCTCCAGGGGCTGGCTCAGTCTGAGCCGACCCAAGCCGGACCCCCGGTCTTCGGGGACATGGCTGGGGGAGCGGCTGCACCCCCTGCCCCGAGCACCCCCGGCTGCTCCCCGGCTCCGGCAGCCGCACTGGCAGCCGCGTGCTCCTCCCGAGCCCTTGGGCAGCAGCGGCAGCTTCCTGAGCCTGAAACAATGCTGCTGCGTCACCCACATGCGGTTCCCAGCAATGCTTTGCAACGGGAAGATGGCAGAAGAGAAAAAGCGAGCGAACGAGCAGAGGGCAGAGCCGTTCTGCTGCAGAGCCGGGAGGGGCTGGGGACGGGCGGCTGGCGCCGCACGGATTGGCGCAGGGGCCCGGGCGGTGCGACCCACCTTCCTCCCTCCCTTCGCCACTGCAATCGGAGACGCTGGGGCCAGGCTCCCCAGGGCCCGGGCAAGCTGGGGAGAGCGCGGCGGAGAGCCCTTACCCCGGCCCGCCTGCCCGCTCACACCCAGCCTCCCCGACGCCTTTCTTTTGTCTTCTCTGAGGCGGTTTTTGGGGTTCCTGCTGGAAGCCGAACCCACCTGGATCTAGGAGACACCACTGGGGTGAGCAGGGAGAAAGGGCTTTGAAATCAAGGCAAGGGGGATGAGCCCCCTCGAAATGTGGGGGCTGCAGGGACGGCACCCGGACCCTCCCGACCTGGATGCACAAACCTTCCCTGACAAACATCCCGTCAGCCAAGTTTGGGAGCAGCTGTAGTCCCAAAGGCACCGGTGACCTAACCGCTAGAGGGGGACAGACCCATACCGGGTGAAGCAAGGTCTCCCCAGCCAGCCCCAGCTCCCCGAGACCCTCCCCACCCTGGCTCCAGACCACCGCAATTAAAATGGAGGAAACTGGAAATAAAGCAAGCTCCCCAAAGCAGCACTGGAGAATAACGACTGCTCCCATTCCTGATGCAGCCAAAGCATCTGCAGGCAACCTCAGCTTTTGTCTCTCCTGCCCCTGGAGAGCCCAGGAAGCCACCGGGCCACACCGACCAGACACCTGGGTCCAGACTGTCACCACCTGAACCGCCAACGACACCCTCGGGCCCGCGGCACAGGCTCTCCGCGGATCTCCCCGTCTGCATTGCACTGGGGATGCCCAGCCCCGCAGCGTGGTTTTGCCCTGGCGCGGAGGATGCGCAGGGCGGCTCCTCCGTCACGTTGCCCAGGTCGAGCGCATCGGATGGCGGGCTGAGGTGACGCCTGGTCAGGCAGGACGGCAGAGGGGTCTTTGGCCCCACATGCTCCAGGCTCCAGCGTTCCCGTTTGTTCCGTTTGGACAGCGACCATGGAAGTGTCGGACGTCTCATGAACGCTGCGCCGCTGGCACAGGCACAGGGAGGGGAGCCCAGCACTTCACACTACGGTTTAGTCTCATCTGACCCACAGACGGGAGCGCGGCCAGTGCTGCCGTCCCACCAAGGGAGGACCTTTTCGGCACAGCTCCCAGGCCACCCTGGCCTTCCTCATCCATCCCTGGTGGAAGCAGCCCCCGTTCCTCACCAAGTCCTCTCTGCGTCCCATTGCCCTGCGGCAAATGGGGGACTGTGCACGCTCTCCCCACGGCCACGGAGAGGGAAAGGAGTGCCCGGAGACTCCTCCCAAGGGCACTCATCGGTGCTTTTACATCCCCTGGGCTTCAGCAAGCTGACATGTTCACTGCTCCTCTTAGACATGAGCACCTGGAGAAACAAAACGGTCTTGGGAAAGCAGATTCCAGCTGGCAGATTTACTGGGGCAGGGAAAGGAGAGCATGAGGCACAGGGAACATTTTGGGCAGATGTGACCCAAAGGAGGAGAAAAACCAGGCAGATGAGGAGAGTAACACACATTTCTAGAGGAGCGAGGAGATGTCTCCGATCATGGGGAGACCCAGCGCAACATGAAGCCAGGTACATGGGCAATGCCAGACCAGAGGCTTTGAGATGAGGTCCTGGAGACAGGATCCACACTTCTGGGAGAGGCTCCTCTTCTTTCTACAATGCTTGGTGCTCCAACACCTGCGGGCAGAGCCTGAATATAACCTGTTTGTGCCAGTTAGTGAGGCCGCAGGGCTTGGTGGCCCTGCGGCAAGCAAATGTCTCAGCTCCCCACAAGTCAGCCAACAGCAGGTCTGACAGCTCTAAAGCCAGAGCCGTATGGACCACCCTGCTCCTCTGAAGCCTAAGTGAGGGAAACCAGAACACCCCAAGAAGGGTCAGAAGCGATGGACAGAAGCAGTCAAAAGACAACGGGACCTCTCGGAAGTTGCCTCTTTGCCAACGGTCTTTCCAACGACTCCAGTCCAGCCCATGCACAGAGGCATCACCAAACGCACGGAGATTTTTCAGCGAGACATCAGTGCTACAAGGCGACACGTTCGCAATCTCGTTTCGCCAAGGCAGATCTCCTCCTGAGGCAGTGCTAGAAGCCGTTTTGATTTCTGTGGGCCCTCCCATTTAAGCCACTGGAGAGCAGCTCTCAGTCACTGGTTCAGAAGGCAGCGATGTGGTGTCACCAGGAGCTTTCCAAGGGAGACAGGCAAAGATGGAAAGGTTAAGGAGAGGCAGAGGTGGTAACGTGCTCTTCCTAGTCAAGATGCCTGATGCAGCCTTGTCTAGAATGGGTTTACAGAGTCTCAGTGGACAGACAACCCCTCCTGCCGTGGAGCTGGAAGCACATCTTTGTCACATCCAAAGTGTCACGTCCTACGACGTGACGGCTTCAGGCTCAACTCACGACAGAATACAGAAGCGTATTTCTTCACGTGACCCAAAATATGGGCATTCTGAAGTCACGATCACCACACGAGAGGCTGTGGGAAAGGGCAGCGTTTTCCTGGTCCGGAGACAGCGGTTAGCAGAGGGTGGCGGGAAGCACGGTAGGACGTTTGATCCGACAGGCAGATGGAGATGCCAGGTCACTACCTGCATGCCTGGGCTCTACGACGAGCAAACGCCACGTTCTGATCCTGGGTAGCAGACAGACCAAATAAACATGCAGGCTGCAGCCATGAAAGCCTTCCACAATGCAGCATCTGCCTAACTGGAAGACAGCTACGTAGTGACGGCAGCAAAGTTGGCGAGTGCTGAAGACACATTGGTTCCCTGCTTCTCTAGAGCTGGTCTTTCCCAGCGGTCCTGTTGACCAGATCCCAGGTCCATTAATGACCTCACCTGGTGACATACAGGTAAGAGCACCTGCTGCAGATCGATGGCCCCAGAGTCAGGCTAAGATGCTGTGGAGGACGTATGCTTTCCGTTTAGCTTAAGTCACTGAAAATGGATTAGGCTCTAGGTCTCCACTAGCGCATCAAGAGATGAACAGAAGGGATCCAGGTCTAGGGTGCAGCACGAGGGATCCCACATGGATCACGCCTCCGAGAGCTGCGAGGGAAGGCAGGAGCACCAGAGCAAGATCGGCGAAGGGAAGGGCTGTGCTTACACGCAGCCACGGTAGGGTTGTGTTCTGGGAGAGTCGGCTACAGTTGTGCAAGAACACAGAAGCTATTAGAGGAGGGAGTTATACCAAAGCTTACAAAGCAAATAGGACTGAAATAGGATCTGTGTCCCACATGATGAGTTACAGATGCATGGATGGCTACTTCACGCCTAGCTTGGTAACAACTTGTCCTGCCTTAAAAAAAAAAAAAAAAGGTGTTCTCCATACAAGCTGTTGATATTGAAAAAATTAGATCTTCACTCATGGGGCTTTTCAGTGACCAGAGCAGTTAAAGGGTTTAGCTCGACATATCTTATTCAGGATTTATCAGCCAACCTACATTAGTCAGTTCTATCACCTCTAAGGAAAATATAAGTTTTGAAAGTAGAGGTTTGCTGTAGTTTGACAAACTTGTCCTATTTTCTCCAGCCACTGCAGTCTGACGACTAAAGATCTTTGTGCCTTGAGGATGCCCTGTAGCACAGGCTTTACCTGGGAGGCTGCTAGTCCTGAGGGATGGAGCCCTGCAGCTCAGGATACTTCTGAACCTCAGAGGACAGCCAGCTTTAAGGAGCAAGTCCTTCAGGGAAGCTGTTTGCTCTGACCGGACTGCAGGGACTTTCACCCACAGCTCATCTGCAAGGTACAACTGGACCGGGGGCTGGTGGGTCACATCCAAACCACAGGCACGCGTCTGTTAGCTCCCAAAAAAAAAATAAGTCCTTTGAACAGGTCCCAAAACCCAGCTGAACGCTGACAACCTTGAACGCTCTGCCTTCAAAATGACCAATGCACGACACCAGCATCCCTTTCGCGGTCCGAGGGTGTAACGCCGCGCTCGCAGCTCAGAGCGCGAGTTTCTCCAGAACATCACACGGTCCACGGTAGGGCCGAGGCCACCCCACCGCCGCGGCTCAGAAACACAGGCGTTGCGTACTCGAAGGCCACGGCACACACGGCGCGCTTGAAAAAGCCACAGGAAACCAGAAGTGCAGCTCCCTGACAGCACCTACTCCTGCTCCTTCAGCCAAGCTCCACCAGCGCTCGGCCTGCAAACGACAGCCCACCCCGCGACCCCAGAGCTGCGCCCTCTGCTCCGAACGCAGCAGAGCGCCGGATTTACCAAATGATCCACAGGAAAAAAAAAAAAAAAAAAAATCAGGAGACGGCGCTTGGAAAAGAAACACGACAGCAAAGACCAGGATACACCCATGGCTGTGTCTGGGTGTCAGCCTCGGTACAGGCAAGCAGCTGAACAGATCACCATCAGCAAGGAAGGGAGCAGAAGTTAACTGTGGTTTTGGGGACTAAAATGGACTTTTGGGGAACAGAGCGAGGCCGACATTCTCACTTCAGCGCTGAAAGGGCTACAACACCAAAGCTCATGGAGTCAGCACAGCAGGTTTGGCAGATACAGCTCAGGGTGTAAAGCAGGGCAGAGGGGAAAAGAAAAAAAAACCCAAACCAACCACACACACCAAAAAATACCCCCCCAAAAAAGACTCGTATAACCTAAGGTCACATCCTGTGCAAACAACCCAAGAAACAAGGCCAAATCCACCTGGGGCAAGGAAAGGGCTCCAGCTGTCGCAGCACCCAGCAGCCCAAGGAGTCCAGAGCCAGAACTGGAAACGAACCGCATCGCAAAACAAGCCCTCTTGCTCTGACACCCGTAACAGGCCCAGCCAGGGCCCAGGGGGTCCTAGAGGAGCCTCAGCCACACTGGCTGGGAGCAGTTACTGCTCTTGCTAACCCCGACCCAAAATCCAAGCCAGGGCTGTCCCTCAGCATCAGCTGGCGTAACGTTAGCCTCACTCAGAGGAACAGGAGGACACCAAGCCTGCAGACGCATCACCCCCTTGCCCCAGGACGGGGGTAAGGTCATGGTCAAGCACGGTTTCCCTGTGGGGAAATGCATGTCCACCTCCGATGCCGCAAGAAAGTGGATGCACCCTGGCAGCCCCGAGGAATGGCGCCGCTTGCGGCTCCTTCGTGCCTACATACCTTGACGTCGGCGATGAGGGCGTCCTCATCCTCAATGCCGGTGGGAACACACTTCTTGTGCAGGGGGAGCGACTCCAGTTTGTCCACGAGGCAGCGCAGCCCCTCCAGCTCAAACTGCGTCAGGTGTACCTTCCTGCTCTTGCGCGGGCTGCCACCGTTCGGGTCCCAGGCCTGGCCGTTTTGGGAGCCCCGGCTGGAATCGGAAGAGTCTATAGATGGGGTCTTCTTCAGACCCGGCAGGCTGCTCCGGCAGCTCTTGCCCAGTTCATCATAGTCCACATTGGCACCATTGGCTATGGGGCTGGTGAGAACAGACCGCCTTGTGACCGGTCGCCTGGGTTCCTTCCCTGCTGCATCCTCCTCCTCTTCTTCCTCCTCCTCCTCTTCCATGTTTACTGAGTCCGAGGAGCTCAGCTCCATATCTGCCATGATGGAGAAAGAGTGAGAGAAGAGCGCGAGAAGAGCACAGTGGCCAGACAATCACTCACAAGAGGCATTCAGTTTCTAGAGGAATCCCCCCAGCCACCAGAGACGCTGGAGCAACAGATACGTACAGGGACAAGGCGAGAGGAGAGGATGGGGCACATAGCGGCAAGAACGGCTAAAACCCTTTCCCATTCCTGGCTTGTTTTGTGGGAAGGCACAGGACACGGGAAAACCTCCCAGAGAAGGAGAGAGCAAAGCCCTAGACTGTATTTCACAGAATCCTAGAATGGTTTGGGTTGGAAGACGCCTTTAAAGATCACCTAGTCCACCCCCCTGCCATGGGCAGTATTTACAGCCTCTCAGGGGAGAGAGGACAGATTTGCTCCAAGGGCCTTGGGTGGAGGCTGTCCAGCCCTCTCCCACCCCGAAGAAGGGTCTCTGTGAGAAATCATCTCCTGAAGCACTGCCTTGGCCGTAAGGAGGCCAAACATTCCTTTTGCGAGAGACTCCCTGCGCTCCCTTGCGCACAACTCTGACAGCATTTTAAACTCTGCGTGCAGGAAGGTCCTGATCAGCAAGAAAGCATTACTGCCCTGCAGCCCACATCACAGCGGTGGTTACTGCAACTTCCCCCCGCCGCTTCTCTTAAAGGCTTTGTGTGTACCAGCAAGGCCAGGAACTTGCGTGCTGGTTTTGCAGCTGCAAGGAACCTTGGCCTGTCGCAGGGGTAAAGGAGGAAGCAAAAGTCTGGCAAGTTTTGACTTCTTGCTCGAAGGAAAAGAAATAAATCGCACCTCCTTTGGCCAGTCTGCAATGCCCTCCGACTGCTCAGTACAGCAAACAGGGAAAAGGAAGGAAATACCCAAAGAAACCACCTTGTGAAATTGAGGAAGCGACGGTCCCAAATTCTTCCCACACAGCCCTCCCCTGCCCACCACGCTGCGCAGCCAGACAGCACCCCAGCAGGAGGGTGCAAGAAACCGCTTCGATACGGGTGAGGAAGGAATAAGGGCTGGACAGCCACCGCAGCGGGCTTACCCATACTGAGCGATTCCTTCTGGAAGTCCTTGGTCAGATGTGAGCGGCTGGTGATGCAGTAGACGTAGCGCTCCAGCACGTACCAACACATCTCGTAATAGAAGGGATAACGAAACTTATTTGGGACCTGCAAAAGAGGCAAGGGGAAGGGGATCAGCTCAGGCCTCCTTCGCCACAGGGCTGCACACAGACAGCTCTTATTACTGCTGCCTCAATCCAGACCGATCCCCTCCTGAGAGACGGGAAATGCACGTACATGTGTAACAGCATCGTTCATGCTTCTGGCAGCTTGATGTAATTCTCCTTGCAGAAGGATATTATCACCAGGCAGAGCAGAGACCAGGCACTACTCGCTTGCAAGCCAGTAACATTTAATTTTTCTTTGTTAGGGTTGCAGCTCTTCCCCCCCAGACCTCCTCATTAGTACGAGGAAGAGTGGCAGACACTACAAAAGGGTGCAGTTGAAGGTAATGGTTCGAGGCCTCCTCCCAAGCCCCGGCACAGCATCTGACAGTATTTGTACAGGCGGAGGGAAAGGGTTGGTCTATTAAGAGAGGTGTTACCAGCTCAGCTATTTAGCAGAGTGCTGTCAGGGCTCTGTCACACCAGCGTCGGCAATTCACAGACAGGTAGGAGATGCCCCTGACCCTGCTGCCTGCCTCGCACCTTCCTGAGGCTACACTGCTCAGGCGCACACTGCGTCATCCTATGTCTCAGCTGCTCTGGATGATGGTCTGACATCTGAGTGCTGACCCACAGGTCCTGCCTGCTGCAATGCCCTGAACTGCTTCGGAGAGGCCAACAGTCTGTCCATCACAGCCCAAGCGCATCCTGAGGCTTCTCTGGAGGTGCTGAGCACTGCAGGACCCATGTCTCCACAAGGAGCGAGTGAGAACACCCACTTGCCAACAGCATTGCCTGCTTGAGACCTCAGGAAGCCCTTAGTTTTAGTCATCTTGGACCACATCAAGGTCTAAGATCAACACCAAGCAGCAGCAGAAGGCAGGCAGGTAAGCAAAGAGGCGACACACTGGATGCGCTCCCACAGCCACGTTGCTGCCTCTTCCCTGCGAAGGCAGCCAGAGGAGGTCCCCATCACAGTCACAGCAAGGTTTCCAGCCCCCTCGGAAGCCTGGCGTCAGACTGGAGGCAGCACACAGGAACATGACAAGCCTTAGTGCACGCTGCAGGCTGTCCCTCTGCCCAAGTTCCTGCCTGTACATTTAGCGGGCTAGGACACCTTGCTTACAGAGTTCGAGCGATCTGTCACAGGGCGAGACTCAACTTGCCTGCCCGCACACCACGGCTCTCGGCTGCGCCCTCCCCTCCATCCCAGGAGACCACGTCCTCCCAGCTCTCCTGCAGGTCCTTACCCGCGTGCGGTCTTCAATGCTGTAGATCCGGAGCTGCATAGGGATGTTGAAACTGTGTAAGAAGTTGCCTCCGAAAACCAGCGTGTCCATGGGAGTGTACACAGCATGGATCCAACCTTGGAGAGAGAGTAGAGTTTGAAGAGTCCTTCTGAGCAACTAGGTGAGACCCAGGTCGCACGACTGACAGTCCCTACTAATTCCAATTCCTTTGCAATCTCTTACAAACCGTGCTCTTCAGAGCAGGGCTGTCAACCTTCACGCTGCTCAGCTACATCCACCCTGACAGTTGCACCCTTAACCTGCATCCAGGTTAGCTGCGAACACACAGACTAGCTATTGACCCCTTGTCACATCAGCCAGCCCTAGCAGCAGCGTAGGACCACAAAGACTCCAGCTCTTTGAGGAGGGTGGACATCACCCAGAGCAGCAACGTCCACCCCTCCTGAAGTGTCACTACTGAATTACTCAAAACCCAGCTCACTTGACCCATCTAAGAGCTAGAGACAAACTTGTACTTAGGCACTTAAATACACCCGTGGATCTGGCCTCACATCCTCCCAGTATCCACCTCCTGTCCACAGCTTTTTGTCATCCTAGTGTCTCTGTAAAGTTGCTTCCTAGCTGCACTAGGCCTAAGCACACCAGCAGCAAGGAAAACAGTCTTCCAAAGTCTGTTCAACAATTAAAGAACCCTCAAAGCAGCTCTAGTCTCAGCTCTGTTATCTCCACAGCAATCCAGCCAAGCCCAACATTTTGGGAATTCCAGCATGGGTTTCCTTAGGGCAAGGCCACTCAATTCAAAAGCAGTGTCAGGCATGGTACCGGGTTATAAATGAGTAACTTGTGCAGTCCCTGATGCTTTTTGTTCCTGGTCTTGCTGTAAGCTACAGGGGTACGTGTATACAACACAGCTTATTCCTGCACTGCTGTTGGAGATGAAACTGCAGGCTACAGCATCCCTTGCCATCTGAGATGGTCTTACGGACACAGTTTTTATGCAACAGTTTTATTAGAAGCCTCGAAAGGGGTCCAACAGTCTCTCTCCTTTACAAGGGAGTATTCCCTAGTGCAAGCACAACATTTTGTATCCTAAAAGGCTGTGAGCCAGTTCTTGCAAACAACCAACTTGAACTGCTGCTTCACCTGCCTCATCTCTTCTGCCTTTGCTGTTTTCTAGCACAGCACTGTGCATGCAAGACATAGCTCGTGCCCTCCAATTATTCTGCTTGCTGAACCAAGTCAGGCTCAAGATTTCTCTTAACTCTTGAGAGCGTTCCCACTCCCAACCTCCAAGCCTCCTTGCCCAAGCCCTCTGCAAAGCAGTCACCTGCAAGTCTCTCCATGTTACTGCTTCCCAGCTCACTACTGGGTTTCAGCAATTTCCAACATCCGCTTCTAGCTATATGCTTGCCAGTTCTCCTATCCCTGGTACATGCAGACTTTGATTGTCTTTCCTCGTGTCCAGAGCAGTCACCTTGCTCCTTAAACTCACACACTCCCCTCCTTGCTTCACAATTTGAACATAACTCTGCAGAGATTTCACAAGAGACCCAGAAAACCGAGGCGCTGTGCTGCCTTGGGCCAGCCTCCGTCCTCAACGCGCACTGCTCCGCATGTCAACACGACGGGCTCTGGGAAAGCCTCCTTTAATAATTGATCAAGCGTGATGGGAGCCAGCCACAGCTTTCCTGTCGCTTGGGCTGAATCCACGGTGCCGTGACAGGCATGTTTTGGGAGCTGGCAAGCAAGAGGATGGAGCCACATCACATCTCCCTGTTCCAGTTACTCAGGAGGGAGGAAGCTAAATCCTGCCTGTTCCGATTTTGCTTGTGTCCCAGGAATTTCAGCCTCTTGCCACAACCCTGGCAAAGGCCAGCATGCGCCTGCCCACCCCGTGGTACCTGAGGGGATGACAAACGTGTAGCCCTGCTTGAGCTCGATGCGCTGGCACTCTGACACTCTGTCCCCAAGAAAAATGTCTCCCTGCTTCCCTGAGAGAAGCCAGTTTTCATAGAGCTCCAGGTTCTGGGGTGTAGGAGGGATCAGCCAGAAGATCTGTAAGTAAAGGCAACACACGTATGTAAGTCATCGCATGATTAACAGCAACTGACTACCCCCTGCTTCTTCCAAACCTGCCCTGCTCCCTCTTCAGACATCTAAATCTCTTCCTCTCCCCACCCACAGAGGATGAAAATCTGCAGAAATTCCCAGTAAAGCGACCTAAGCAGCTGTCCCATTTGAGAGGGCAAGCCACCGAATGAGGTCCTTCCCGACCTGACGCGCTGAGCGCCACAGGTAGAGCGAGCTTGGGATGCTTTATGAGGCATTATTTACAACATCAGTGTCAAGAGATCTAGAGCCCACTAAAGACATCAGCGCATTAGAGAGACAGGAGATATTTACCTGTGCATTTCTGTCATGTTACTAAGAGCTGCAACTGAACTAGAGATTTACACCCGCCTGGCTCCATGCAATACGGGTGGCAAGTAGATATCCATCCCCAACTAGGCTCTTCAGAGACTGTTAGCTCGTCCTTTGGGGGAAAGCACTGGAGCCACAACTGTCAGAATCGCTGGGGAAGCCTGGCAGCTACCTCTCCTTTGCGAGGAAAGGTGAGTGAAAAGCCCAGATTCTTCAGATGGGGCAGAGCTTGCTGCCTTCCCTGAAACTAGTCTCAGTCAGTGGAGAAAAACGGGATGGAATAATTGCCCAGGACTTGTCCTAAAGAAGTGAAGAGTTTTTTCCTAGCTTTTGCCTTTACTGACTGCGGAGGGAGCCCATCCAGCCACCTTCAGCTGGACAGTTCCTTCGCAGCAGTTACAAGCGCAAGGGCTCCCTGTCCTAAGCCTGTGCAAGGCTCTTTCTCAGGAGATGTCCAGCCACCACAGGCAGCCTTTTTTACCTCCTGGCTCCTTGATGAATTCAGCCCAAGATGGCTGATGGTTTTTATCAGAAGCAGTGAAGTCTCTTCTAATTGCTCACAAGGATTAAGTCAGGAGCTAGGAGCATTTCACTGGGCAAGAGGTGGGACCTGCCTTTGGTAAATTCTGCGCTACAGGACACCTTCCTCCACATAAGCTTTTCCTGATAATACTAAGCTGAGCTACCACCACATTTTGCTGCTCCGACTGCATCGATTCAAATGTGCTACGATGAGTCTGCCCGCATCGCCGCCCTCCCCGGACAAAGTTTCCTTGACTACAGTAGAGCTGACAACTGCAGCCAGCAAAAACTTGACTACAAGCTCTTCCACGTTATAGCGGTAACGCTAAAGCGCAGACCGAGTCCCGTGACAATGAGCACATCCACCCAACGGCAGTCGGAGGGGAGGTTTTCCCAGCAAGGACTTCGTATTGACTAAGTGTCATGCTCTGAACATGACTGCGCTCTCTAGGGCAGCGCTAGCTAGGGTGTCTGACTTAATTGTTCGAGTACTAGCTAGCCCCTTCAGTGATATGGCACTCAAACGATTACAGACCTGTTTTCTGAAAGTTAAAGAGAACAAATACAACATCCCCACCTGTAAGGGGAGCTTAAGGTGCAACTCACCCTGCCTAAGGGCAAGTGGGAGGACGGGCACTTTCCCAGATTCCCTTGCAGACGGATTTCTTCCAAGCCAGGCCCCAGTACAACACACGGCTGGGGTGATGGATGCCTGGCACAAGGAAATCCTTGCACAATTATAACTGGAAGCCACCCATCAGGGAACAAACACTGCACTCAGATGAAGTTTGTAACCAGACAAACTCAAACTCGATGGAGCCTGGGATTCAGTTTTCGTATCTTGGGCTGAGCTCAGCTATAGGAAGCGTCTCCAGACAAGCAGCTCAAACCCGACGCTGTTTCAGAGCTACTTCTCACCAGAAACCATTCGAGGGTTTTGCAGTGAAGACCTGTCACTAACCTTCAGTTCAAAGGCTTCTGCTTTCGAAGTCACTTGATGTTTTAAGGTGACCCCTCACACATCTGTTGCCTATTTAAAACCCCTGGACAGCTTAGCTTTAGGAGAGGCTCCCATTCCTCTTTAATTTCCTTCCTTCCGTTTGCTGCTGCTCCCAGTGTGCTATTTGCGCCACAGCAAGAGGTGATCGGCCATGTAGCCAAACGATCTCTCAGAAGCCCAAGGCACTGGATGAACTGGGTTATTCTACTCTACGTTATTTAGCCTTTTATAAGGCTGTCTCAGCATCATCTCTACAGCATGGGCTTTCAGCCTGTGCCTGGTGGACCTCTGAGGGCCTGAACTACTTCCAAGAACCAAAGATAAACAAGTTTAGGGTGGAAAGACTTCAATTCGTTGTCTGGGACCTGCATCTTCAAGGATTGACAAGAGAATAGACTAAAAGCCACTCTCCTAAAGCATCTGTAACTTTCCCAACAGGGACTGTCCTCCTACCTTTCCCCCTCGGTGGATGTGGTACCACACAGAAGTGCCACCAAAGTCCACGTGGAAATCTGTGTAGCAGCCCTTGACACTCATCAGACAGTATCTGGTGGAAAACAAGATGACGATAAGGTGAAAATAAGTAGTGATCCACATTTTTGAGCAGATACAACATATTCAAAGGGAATGGGCTGCCCAAACCCAGGCCAATGGCTCAGAGCAGTGCCAGAAGCCAACTGCTGCAGTGCTAAAGCACTTTAGCTGCAGGGAGGTAGTGGTTTGCAGGAGAGCTCACGTTGCATTTATATCACATCCCCACAAAAAGATCTAGTCCAGGCAAGAGGAGCGCTTTCATCCTCACACACCTGGCAGCTCAACTGACTCCGGATGTCTCAAGGTGGTGAACACCAAGAGTTTCCCCAAAGCACAGCGAGCTCCTAGAAGCCACGAGATTACCCTTCTACACAGCGTTCGGCAGGGGCTTAAATAACTAACTGCAGCGTCCTTGCAAGTGTCATCTGCTGAAATAAACAGGGAGACTGTTCCTCCCGCTTCCCCATGGTACAAACCGCGTCTCCCTTGGGCAGTTTTCTTGCAAGAGACGCTTTGCTGCCTGCCACCACTGGAACAGCCGAGGAAGTCACTTACTTCTGCACCTTTGGGTACTGCATCTCCAGGATAGCATTCGTAGACTCTGTCTGACTCTCCTTCAGGTGTCTGGGCCACATGTTATCAACCCAGTCAATCAAATCCACCTACAGCCGAAAGGTGGGAGACATGAGTAGAGATGAAAGGGGTACAGTAACCCCTTTCGCTACCCCCAGGCTGTCCTGAAAGCTCAAATACCTATTGCCTGCCTGGTAAGCCCAGCTCAGAGCACATCCACAACAAACGACAGGACCGAGGAGGGGAAGGAAGCCCTGGTGTTAGCTGAATGGCCACAACACCCTCTTTTTGGCCCCCACACACCCAGCAACCTTCCCAATGCCACTGGTGCAATCCCATAGGTAAAGCACTTAGGATGAGCTGTTCTGATGCCAGCTGCTGTCCAGCGAGCCTCCGAATTCACACAAGCAGCAAACACCACAGCAAGATCCCAAGCACGGTACTGGGATGCTGGTCTTCTACTTAGGGGCTAAGGCAGGAACTGCTATGTCGTGGGCTTGCACAAAAAACATGCTGGGCAGCATCTGCTAGGGTGGGATTCAACTCTCTAAGCTTCAGGACAGGCAGAGCAGGCAGAGACATCCAGGCTCCCTCTGCAGTGAACAGAGAGAAGTGAACGGCCCTACAGAGCTGCCCCTTCCTCTCCGCAGACCGCAGAGGCAGTTCGGGATGTCCATCCCATCCATCCCACCTTCCAACCTTCAGTAAGGGCAACTCGTTTTCCCCCTGCCCCGCTTCCAGCGCACCTCCAGCCTTGGCCTCCTCTGCCCTCAGAGATTTCAGCACTTTGCATCAGAAACCCTCCCTCCTGTGCTGCACAACCCTCCGGAGCCCCAGCTGAACACAGGGTTGCTGTCCTAACTGGACCATGGTTTCCAAACACCAAGGAAACCACAAAGCTCAACCAGCATCCAGGCTTTAGCTACTCTCTCAAAATGCTGCGAGCATTGCTGAGCTCTGCTGTCCGATTTAGGCCCTGCTGGAGTTTTACACCTGGTCATGCATTACAGCAAGCCACCCCTGCCCCGCACCTCTCTTTGGTTACAACGGAGCTGATCGCTGCTGCAGCATGCAGGAGAGGGCTCTGCACCAAGCAGGCAGTGGAATCGGCTAACTGGGAGAGGCTGGAAGCCAGTGTCCCCATCCTGTCCCCAACACTCACTGTGGCCGAGCACAAATCCGACCTCTCTATTCAAACTCAGGGGCTTGTTCAAACTCTGTGCCTCTTCTTGATCACCAGCCAGCAGGAGCAGGTTACTTCACTCTAATTATTCCCCAGCTAATCACTTCCATTTCTCTAATTGCCGCCAGCTAGTGAACAAGTCAGCTCTCTGCAGAATGACACGCCAGGGACTCGACTGCGGTCACTATAGCTGAGGGATGCCCAGGCTGGGCAGCCCCAGCCTGACTGCGAGATCAGCTATAGCAGATGAGTCCGAGTCAAACACAGGATCAGCCCCAGCAGCTTCCAGAGCACCGCAGTGACATCCCTGGCTGAGCCCACGCATCTTAGGAGCAGCCCCTCTCCTCCCACATTCAAGTGTCAGGCTGCACCTTGCCTACAGAGGACCACAAGCACAAGGGAAAGGACATTCCTGTGGAATGGAGAGCCACGCTCACCGTAGCAGGTCTCTGCACCAGGTTCTCCAGTTTGGTGTGGCTGAACTCCAGGCTGATGACGTTGTAAAGTTTCTCCCGCTCGGCCTCTGGTGTTTCATAGTAGCGGGCCCACTGCGCCATGGACATCTCAATATCCCTCTGCGTGTTCACATCCATGACATCCACCATCCGTCGGCTCCCTGCCAGAACAGACAGATGTCACTGGAACCGTCCCTGTGCACAGAGGACCACCCAGAAGAGACACGGGACCCTTCCTCAAAGAACCCACCCCCACACGTGGGTCATCTTGGCCTCTCCCATAACTTCATCTTTGTCCATACCCACACTGAAACAGAAGCTGCTTCAGGTCAAACTAACCTCCTCAAGCAGGTAAGAGTTGTGATCCACTGGCAAAGGATGGCTCAGGTTCAACCAGCTGCACACCAGGGAAGCCACAAAACCCGACCTCTAGCTTTGCTAAACCCAACGACTCTCCCCATTCCTCTGTATCTGCCCAGGGCGCAGCAGGAGCATGGTGTGGTCCTTGGACACTTACCGACACACAGCCGCACATCATTCACGCTGAAGTCCGGATCTGGCATCCTGCAGGACAAACACCTTGCTAAAAAAATCATGAAGTGCTTCTGGTTGCAGACCCTTCCCACCTGTAACCCCGGTTTTGGCACCCTGAAGATACTTCTGTGCTGCTTTTTGCCTCTTGGATGTGGGTGAAGACCATGCAACTACATCTCTGGGGGGACAGGGCTGGGCTGAGTGCTGGGGTGAGACACGGCCCAACTTCTGGCTAGGGAAGCAGATTTGGGAATAGGATATACCATCTCTAGAGCATGAGCTGTTGTACGATGGCTTCTGGAAAACGAGCAAGCCAGCCTTGAGCTGAGCAATCCTAGCTCTCGTTTTAAAGACTACTCGTATGAGTTATCCCAATATAAAGGGCATAGCCAGACCAGTACAAGCACTGTATTTCACTGACACAGCATAACTACCCTAACTGTTTGTACTGGCATACTTATCTGCACAAACACTGCTGTCACAGGCAGAATGGGTGGGCAGCCATTCAAGCAGCTCTTGACCCAGAGAAATAACCAAAAGCTCAGGAGAAATCCAGTTTCGCCCACACTGTAATCCTCAGGATCAAATCCGCGCCCTCCCAAGTCACCCAGCAGTTAAAACCCAGCCCGGCACAATTTCCTATCTAATTCACCAGAGTATGTCACGCACTGGATGAGGTGTTACCCATCCGTTCACAGCCAGCTGAGGAAGTTAAGAGCAGTGTTGCTGATACTGGCTCCGACAAAGTTTGCTAGGGCTAATTTATTCCTCTAACTTTCATACTAATCAAAACCAAAAAACACCGACTCAGCAGAAATGCTGGATCAGGTCAGTTTTTTTTTAATTTTGTAGAAGACAGCTGTAATGTTCTGATGTAGTCTTACTTGCCTTAAAACTACACCTAGCACCCCACAGGGTATTTATATGAACATCATAAACCAGCACAAAGTCTTGCATCAGTACCGCTTTACACTCTAAGCTGTAAACCTTAACTGACTGTAGCAGGAGAAAGATGGCAGTTTAGAAGTAACCATGTTGGGCAAATCAGGTTGGAATTCTGGAAAATGCCAGAAATACTATAAATTGCTTGACTCTCTGGCAATAGATGCCTATATTACTAGGAAAGAAACCCAGCCAGATGTTGCATCAGAGCAGCAGCAGGACTTTCCAGACATTTGGTTGAATTGTGATCGCTTACAGCCAATTCAGTCCTCTCATTTTAAGTCCAAACAGACTAGTGAGAACAGGATTACTAAGGGAGAAGCTACTTCTCTCTGCTCACTGCACGTAAAGAACAGCGTGGACAGGACACAGTCATACCAACTCGGCAGAGTATGGATCCAGCTAGCAGGATCAGATCCCACACAACATGGAGAGAGGCAAGAAATCGGGCCAGAGTCATCCACCACTCTCTGCCTGACACTTACTTTATTCCCAGGCCGTCAGAGCTCCTGAAGATGAGAGGGTCTCTCAGGCCGCCCCGCTGGATGTATTCAACTGTGAAGTCTGGTGTGGGGAGAAAAGAAGAGGGAAGGTGTTAGGGGAGACTCCTTCAGAGGACTATAGACAAACTGAGGTTAGAAAGGATCGCTGGAGATCTCTAGTCCAACCCTGCTCCCAGCAAACTGACTCCAGACTCAGATCAGGTTGTTCAGGGCCCCACGCAGTTGAGAACCTCCTCCTGTCTGTGTGGCAAGGCTAGCCAGCAAAAGAAAGCCCTGTTCCTCGCTATTTCTACGCCCCTTTGGAGATCCTGGAACTCTTTAGCGGCAGTTCTGCGAGCAGCATGGTGTGCGCTGCTGACAAGCCTCAGACAGGCCCCCCAGGGAGGGGGGAGTTTGCTTCAACAGGCTGCAGCAGACAGGGGAACAGCACAGTTTTCGGTCTTCACTTCCCTAAGCAGCTCACAGCCAAGCAAGAGATGCCTTGAAGAAACGCTCCTCCCTCACGGTAAATCCTCAAGAGGCTTGCACTGGCTGTGCGATGAAAAGACATCCCACTGAGCCGTATGCGTGGTGAAAGAAAGGGGAGAAATCCCACATAGTCTTTGAATTAAGCATCTCGTAGACATGTGGTTGCAATTACAGGTGCTGACCCAGGCGAACCCTCTTGTTCTGGCTGCCATGTGTCCCAGCAAGCCTGCAGACTGGCTCATCGCTCTCCAGACCGAGCGGCTTCCATGCCGTTTCCCACACACTCTCCCTGTTACTAGCTCCCCGGGGCCAAGGGCTTAGCAGGCTTGAGCCAATCCTCCACCAATGTGCCTCACATTGCCTTCAAACTGCTTGGAGACTGCTGCAGGACTTGCAGGGGAGCAGGCAGAAATGTCCCTGCCTGCTTTGCACCACTTGGGTTATGCAAGTGGTTTACAGCAGAAGGAAGCACAGAACTGGTGTGAACAGCAGACAGTTTTCCCAACTTTCGAGAAGGATGGAAAGTAAAAGGCAGCAAAACGCGGGACAGTGGGAAAGGATTTCATTAACGCCGCAACTGCCTCGTAACCGCCCTTCAAGTTGGCAGTCGGGGAGGCTTTGGGTGTAGTCAGATGCATGAGAGCACATCCAGCCGTGATCACTGTTCGCTTTCTACGAAAGGCTCGGGGAAAGGTCATCTCGCACACCGTGCCTCGCTGGAGGAGCGGCCGACCACAGCAGCTGTCTGGTTACTGACAGCAGGAGCACACACTGCAGCACGGCAGTCCCAACACAAACCTTTGCCTTCCATGAAGACCACGAAGGTGGAGTTAAACTTGTTGGTGGACAGCTTTTCCTCCAGGTCGAATGTCCTCTTCCCTTCAATTTCATCATCGGAGATGCCATCGTCCTCATAACGCCGCCTCATCGTGCCACGCTGAGGAGAGAACAGACCAGGAAGGTGAGAGTTATGGAGCAGGAGGAACAACCAGCTCGCTTCCCAGAGCCTTATCTCAACCAAACACAGCTCAGCCAGGGCCTCTGGGGGAGCCCTTGCCCCGCAGCAGGCGGTCCCTGCGGAGCCTCCGGGCTTCTGCTCCCAGAGAGAACAGACCCTGTATTCCCAAGTTATATTATCCACTAGGTCTCTTGCTCAAAAAGCACTGTTGGTATCAGTTTGATTCAAGAGAGACGTACCAGAGAAGATCTGTTTAGGCAAGGCCTGTCCTGGATCCAAAACACACCACTGAAACATCAGATTTGCTCCTCCTACAACCAACAGATTTGTGCAAGTTGGGCTGTATGGGAGACAGATAATTCACTCCTAATGAGTGCTAACACAGAAACACGGGAGGAGGGGAGATAGTTCAGTGTAACTGGGGCAAAAGAAAAAGAATCAGTTTCCCATTTTTACAGGTGCATCAGTATTTCACTGCGCTGGAGGTAAAGGCAGTTGTGAATTTAAATCCCTGCCAGAACGCCAGCTGATAAAGGAAGGGTTTTACGCTGAAGACAATCCTCAGGTTTTCATCTTTGGCTATGCTTGTACACAAAAGCTGATTTATTCCCTTGTTTGTGTGTGTGGGAGTAGCGGGGGGGAAGCAACCCTTTTCTTAGAGGGTCTCTTAAGTACATCTGTAGTGGGATTCCTGACAGACATCCTCTTCTAGCATTGCTGGATCTGGAAGAAATTACTGTCCCCAGCTGTTAGCCACCCCTCCAGAGACAGGCTGCCAGCCGTTCGTGGGAATGCTCCCTAAATCCCCTCAGATAAAAGTCAACCTGGTCTGAATTAGCCAAGCTGACTTCCCCCAATTAGGGATGCTCCCCTTATAAAGCATTCACACCACTTGTGCCAGCAGACAGCCAGGGACAGGACGGGGCAGGAGGTGACGGCAGCAGCTACCGTCACATCTGGGCCTGGAGCAGGGAGGCACAGCGGCATCGCAGCACCGGTAGCAGGGTCACATCCCCAGCAACGCCACCGGTCCCAGCCGCGGACGGTGACGCTGAAATTCACCATCGCCGGTGAAGTGACCGGCGTGCACTCCCAGTCCCTGCACGACCTCCCGCTGCCCGGAGCGGAGCACATTTGATAGCTCATTTCTTCCTTCTTTTAGGGTCTCCTGGAAAAGACACGAGTGCCCTTTCCCAAGCGAGGGCAGGCGCCTCAGACCCCCCTCGCTGTGGCAGCAAGCCGCAGATCTCCTCCCCAGAGTTCAGCACCGATTCGGACTTCACCCAAAGCCGCTCTCCACTCACTCCTGCCTTCCTCACCCAGCCAGGCAGGGCTTGCTCTGACCAAATGAAGGCCCAGCGGGTACAAGCCCACCTTTTGGTGAGGGTTTATTTTGCCCCAAGCAGCCAGCCCCCATTAACCCCGGCCTGCCTGCTCCTCCAGCCCGTCACACGCTACAAAGCTGGATCAAACACTTGAGAAGAGAAAGCTCCAGGGAGACCTGATAGCAGCCTTCCAGTACCTGAAGGGGGCTTATAAAAAGATGGGGACAGACTTTTTAGTAGGGCCTGTCGTGATAGGACAAGGTGTAATGGCTTTAGACTGAAAGAGGGTAGATTTAGATTAGATGCAAGGAAGAAATTCTTCACCATGAGGCTGGTGAGGCACTGCAACAGGTTGCCCAGAGAAGCTGTGGCTGCCCCATCCCTGGAAACGTTCAAGGCCAGGTTGGATGGGGCTTGGAGCAACCTGGGCTGGTGGAAGGTGTCCCTGCCCAGGGCAGGGGGTTGGAACCAGATGATCTTTAAGGTCCCTTCCAACCCAAACCATTCCAGGATTCTATGAAACACACCTGGGATATTTTCCAGCGAGTTACAGCCTGGTATTACCCATCCATCAGCCTGATCACTACATTGCTTTGCTTGTCCCTCTCTTCTTTTTGGCCTTATTTATTTAAACAGAGCTGGTGAAAGAGAAAGGACTCCCTCGTAGAGATGCACTGCTTTAAAGATGCTTTTTAAAATCATTAGTTCGACCAGTGCAGGAGCACGTGGGGACACTTGTTTTAAAAAGGGACTTTTTTTCCCCCTCCCTGTAACATATAAGTTTAACCTCACACTTTCAAGAAGGCTGATCAATTCACCAGTTGTTTCCCTGCCATGAAGGCAGAGAAGCTTACCTCTCCCTGCTGTTAACACCTCATTAACTTTGCTTGGGTTTCCAAAACCCCCCACAGAAACCTGAACACAAGAGGGGCCCAGACACTTTATCTGCAAGGCAGGAACAACAGGCTGCTCCTGAATGGGGCATCTCAGAAAGAGCCCTGAAACCAATGCTCTCCTGTTCGAATGGCCCCGACGATTAAACAACCTGGAAAAGGGTTTGGGGTTTGCAGTCCTTCATCTTAAGCCACTCACTGAACAGGAAAAGCAAGCAGGAATACTTTTTCAGTGTTTTTAACAATACAAAGATAAAGATAATTTTACTTACAGGCTTTTACAGACACACTTGTATAAATGCACAACGATGCATTAAAAAAGAAAAAGACAAAAAGAGGTGCCAAGCAGAAGGCAAGCGACATATTCCTGGGGAACACTGAATTTCACAGTGCTAGGGCCGGACTGTGCACACCGACGTGCTGGCTGGGAACAGTTGTGGGGTGCTAGGGCCACGCATCCCGCTGCTCCCACCACAAATCCAGGGGCTCAAACTCCGGGACGCAGCCGCACAAGACAGCCTCGTGCTCAGCGTTTGCTGAAAAGCCCCAGGGTTTTGGGAAAGGCCTGTTTCAAGCGCGGCCCCGCCAGGCAGGCACACATCCCACCTCGGCAGGCTTCTGGGAGCATCGCCCCGGCACCCCGCACTTCCACTGAAATCCAAGAGGTAACCAGGGCTGGGCCAGGCCTCCAGCTCCTGGGAAGAGCGGAGCCTCACCCCACATCTGCAACCCTCTCCCCACCGCAAAGCCTCGCATCTCACCTCCATCTGGTGGTCTGAAACAGTGCAAAAGAGCTGCTTGGGAGGGACGGAGCCGGACAGCCCTGGCATGGCTGCACCACGAGACGCCCATGACGAGAAAGGATGGAGCAGGTCTGCTGCTGTTAGCTGAGGACCTTGTTGGGGTGCCTTGGGCTCTCAGCATGGGCAGGCGGAGCTGTGCTGGCCCCACCTTTGTGCAGCTTCCTGCCCCACAACCAGCTCCCATAGGTCTCAGCTCCCGTTAACCCACGGGAGACCTTGCTGAACTCCCACAGGCAGCACAGCACGCACAAACAGCAGCCAGGCGCTCATCTCTGGGTGCCAGAGCACCGACAGCACCCGCTCTTCTCCCCATCGGCCCGGCTTGGCGTCTGCTTCAGCATCGCTCGCTGCTGCGTTTGCCACAGCCAGGGAGAGAGAGCCCCGACAAAAGATGCTCCGAGGTCTGCCAGGCAAGATGCAAACACAGGGCTTTCCTGGCTGGCTAGCACTCAAATCCAACAGAAGAAACCAGCCCAGCTGATTCCAGCTCCACGTACACCCACAGACCTTTCCTCGCCTCCGCTGGAGGCGAGCAGGAAGCCCAAACAGCCCCATTCGCTGGACAACCACAATTCCCACTCCAGAACCAGTGCAAATCACTTCTGCCCTGAAGAGCGTCGTGCGAGGGTGCGGAAAGCTTAGGGCAAACACGCCAAAGGAAACCCGATTTGTAGCTTTCCCTTTATATTTCTCCGCTTTCAGAGAAAGCGGCGAAGGTTACGGTGCTTCCTTGGGCTTGTCCAGACCCTTTGCCGTGAGGGCCCTGTCCAGCTGAAACACGTCTCAAATCCTGCCCTGTGACGCTGTCAGACATCAGCTGCCCGTCGCAGTTCCCGCCGGGACACCTTTGACTGCTCTTACTGTTATAAGGACAGCAGCTACAAGAGACTTAAGATTATTTTGCAGGTATCTTATTCCTTACCAAAAACACACCAGGGAAGTTCAAGGCACACCTAGTCCAGGCAAGCATGCTAATAACCTCCCAGCATGACTAGCTTTTTGCTTACCCCCTTTCCCAGGCAAGCCTAGGAAACAAGGCCTAGGACTACTGGTCCCAGCAGGCAGTTCTCCATCGTTAAGCTGATTAGAGGATGTGCATAACGAAGCAGAGGATGCTGGGCCCTGTAGTCTGCAGGTCTTACCTGCTCTGGGATCAGGTGGGTGGTGGCACACTGCAGGACCAGGCTGTGGTCTGCGTTTTGACCTGCTCCCTTACTCCAGACACTCACTTCTAGTTGGCAGGTTTGGGGAAAAGCAGCTCTCTCTCTTCGCTGGGTACAAAAATCTCACAAGATGAAAAAGGTTTGGCACGCTACATGCCGGCAAGAGGCACCTATATCCAAACTAGTCTCTTAATAACTTATATTTGGCTCCCAGGCTGGAAGCCTGAATGGTGTTTCAGGGCTCCTACTTAAGCTACACAACAGGAGTTACTGCGCTGGGCTGAAACTCAGGCGTGCCCCATTTGACCACGAACCTCTCACCTCGGGAGACCTGGGCTGGAAAGCAACTACAGCCAGAGGCGTGATGGTCAGTACGGCCCCGTTTCAGGCAGAAATGTCTCGCAGTAAAGAGCGGCGCAGGCCAGCGGACAGCACTTGCTCAAGGACACCAGCAGCCTGAAAAACGAGGTGGCAGGAAGGTACAGCACAAATGCACCGTGCAGGTAGATAACCAACAGACTGGGAAAAGCCCTCCTCTGCCGTCACCTCGCAGAGACCCTGGTGCCTGGCTGACGTGCTCAGATCTCCTTTATCCCGGCGGAACGTCAGATGGCATTAGCCTGCTTACTCCTAGGCACTCTTCTACAGCTGCTGCCAGGACAGGAAAGACAGGGCGACACGCAGAAGGTTCACACGGTTTAAGTATAACTACAGCACGGCTGAATAAGCATCCTTGGGAGTCTCCTCCAGCCCACGACCGCTGCAGCCACACAAGTGAGTACTAACCCAGCGCAAGCTCAGTCCGACAGCTCCCTTTAAGATCTCCTTCTGGAGCGGACACAGTTACTGCCCTGCTAGACTGCGTGCCACATCAGGCATTGTCTGTCCTTCTGGAAGTGGCACCGAGCCAGCTTGGGCTCTGGATTGCGTAGGCCAGCTAATTTAACAGAAATGTGACCACATGGCCAGGCCTCATCCAGATCCCACCGGTGCCACAGGTGGATGCTGCGCTCATGCTGGGGGTACGGTCCCAGAAAGAAAGCTGTCCCGCCAGGACTGAACGACCCAGGCCGAGCTGGGAGCAAACGGCCAGGGATGCTACGCAGGAGCTCCTGCTCCCTTCCCCATCCGCCTGCTCCCCATCACTGCTGCTGCCCGGTCGCTCCAGTTTGGCATTTGGGCCACAAGACCACTTTGTGTTGGTTAATCCTGAGCACAAATTTACAGCTTTAAGGACAGATCCCACTCCCACCCTACATGAGCGTGAAATAAATGATCTGGTCACTCACTAACAAACTTGGAGGCTTTACGACCAAAGAAGCACAACACCTTTCGGAGGATGCCACGCCACCAGCCCAGCCTGCCGTGGACTCACGCTAGGCAAAACAGCAGCAATGCAATCTTCACCTTACTCCAGCTAGATCCCACCCATGGATCTGCGCTGTGGGATCAGGGAACCGCTCCGACTCTTTTCCTTGATCTCGTTCGCAGCGCAGCCTCCGAGGCAAATGGAAGGCAGCCACACCGCAAAGGCGCAAACACGAGGAAATGGGCAGAAGCACCTTAAACTCTAATCCCTTCGCAATGGGGAAAACGGAGATGCAGAACGCAAAAGGAAAGGGTCGTCTCCTCCAGCCAAGCAAATTCCAAAGCCTAATGCTCTTGTCATCAGCACAGCATCAGCCACAAAACCCACTCTACATTCCCAGCCAGATCAGCTTCGCTTGTTCCTGTGGGTAGGGAAGAGTCTGGCCTCCTAATTTGCACAGTATGTAGGAGAATAGGATCCCAGGCATGGCTGAGGACCCAAAAGCGCTGCCACAATACAAATAGCTCCCACCAGTTATACAACGCCTCTCGTGTACTCGGCCGGGGCCACAGCGCTTTCATGTCATTGTTGTCTTGGGAGGGTGGGGAAAAACAACATTTCAGGGCGCGCAGAGCAGACAGGAGGGAGGAAAGGCTTCTGCACTTCCAAGCGTGCGTTTTGGGAGAGACAGCATCTGCTGAGACTCTGGACAAATCTCGGCAGCAGAGTTTTCCCCTCCTGGAGTCTGCAGCTTCCTCACGGCGCGGTTACACAAACCACAGTTCCCTAGCTCCCCAAATCGGGTCTCTGTATGAGGACAGATGTGGTCAGCGTACAAGCCTAGGGCTTGTGTAGGGACCCTCCAAGACCCCTTCCTTCTCTGATGTGCTTTGATCCTCACCCGCCACGCAGGGAATTGCTACCCGGTTAAATAACTGGCTACAGGCGATACCTGCAAAGGGCAAGAGACACGCGAAGCCGTGACGCGCTGATGCCAGTCTCACCTTTCCACTAGCACACGCTTGGCAAGAGCTGAGCAAATCCTTCCTACAGCACAAAGTTTGATCTCTTCCCGGGAGGAGCTGGCTACTTTTGTCCCACAGCCCGTGCCGGGGCTGGGTCTCGGCTGAGCACCCCTGCCCAGCAAATCATTACAGCCCTCCTAACTCTTCTTTCTGCTTCTTGGTGCAACCCCATCCAGGCAAGCCTTGCCAGAGCACACCAGCAAGTCACAGCCCTGGGCTCTTAGACTAAGACCGCTTCTTCCCGGGGGTGGCTCAGCTACTGGGAGTTTTTCCAGTGTCAACTGTCGGTTCAGCCAGGGACGTGCGACTTCCAAAAAGGAGATCAGCAGACGCCCCCAAAGCTGCCATCCGTGAGAATGTCCCAGATGAAGCTCAGCCCCAGCAAAGCAAGCGATAAGAGTCAGGCACATTACACATATATCTCTGTTGGACAACCTCAGTGTTCAGCATTAAGGAGCGATATTTAAATATTGCTTTCTTCCAGCTTTGTGATCTGCGCTAGGATTCGAGCATTTTTCATCCTGATGAGAGTTTTATTAAGGAACAACTGACAAGCAGTCCAAAGCCTTTCTCTCTGTGTCAGGCAGGGTCAAGATAAAGGCAGTTTATTCATCCTCCAATATCAGCCAGCCAGCAATTCTCATCTAAGATAGCTGTCCTTCACCATTTCTTTCTGGCCCTCTTGGGTACCATTCACTTAATGTAGGAAATAGGAAGCATGAATATTAATCCTGCAGACAGCTCCAGTGCTATCCTTTCTATTCCGATCGTTTCACCTGCAGTCTCCTTCTCCCAGGGATGCCAGGGGAAGTGCTGCATGCAGCTCCACGGTGGTACTCTTCAAAACCCTTCCTTGGACACCTCTCTCCATCAGCAAGCACTGCCTCGATGGAGCACAGATACCTTTAACGGGAAAGGAACTGACAGTCGGCTGAGGAGAACCAGAAGACTACTCTCCTGTGGGTTTGTTTTTTTTTTTTTTTTTTTTGAGAGAAGAACTAGTACAAGGTCACATTTGAAAAAAGAACAAGCCGTGCTTTCGCTGAAAGAGCCTCACATATTTACGGAGTGAAACCAACAAACACCACAGTATTTTAGTCGCTTCCTGGCCTGTCTGCTGCCATTCCCTCCCTGGTCTCCCAACATCTCCACCTCCCAGTCCCCAGGAAGCCTCCTCCTGCTGTGCCGCAGCTCCTTCCGCTTCAGAAGCCCAGAGCACCCCTCACTTTCCCCTCTCCCTTTGCCTCCTCCCCTTCGCTGTGTTTCCAGAGCAGCCTGCCTGGTTTGAAGCCTCCCACAACCCTCCCTTATTCCTTTAGAGGAAAGATGTTGACATGTCACGTTTCACTCCAGTTTCTGAACTCCCTCCATCCAAACTCCCCTCGCTGCAGGTATTATAGGTTCTACCTGGCTCCCGGCACCTGTACAGAGCAGCGTGACTCACCAGGGGACCTCCCTCATTCACCCCTGAGCTCCCTCACCCATCCCTCCGTAGGTTTACTTTGCTGAAATGCATCCAAATTGGTAATAAACCAACAAGCTCAACTCTCCTCAGTTTACGAATTTAACTTCTCGCATACTTTTACAGCAATCAACTATGGCTCTTGTCTAGATAACTCCAGACCTTCAACATCCAAACTTGTTGACGGGTGGTTTAATCCTGAGTGAGTACCTGCGGCAAACGGCAGTGTCCAGAATTAAGCCTCCAAGACACGGTGCTGAGACCTGCCAGCAATTAACAGCCACCCCCAAAGGCCACGCGAGATCTGTTCTATCAGTGGGAAAGGGTCCCGTTTCTCCGGGAAGGCACAAGGCAAAGGCAACCCCTGGCAGGAGGACGGGCAAGCACAGACCAGCAAGGCAGACCCGGGACAGAGCAGGTGCCAATGCCAGAACGGACTACGCGGGGAAGACGCTCCCTTGCAAGTATTTTCAGATACAGCGTGAAGAACCGAGGCACAAAGATTACGACATCCAATCAGCAGTCTGCCAGGTCGCTGCTTATCTTAAGCACAAGAGCTTTTCCTTTCTATATTCCTCTCCTCCAAGCCTGCACCTCCCACTTCAGCTCCGGGTCTAGTCTCCAAGCCCTGATCCATACGAGCACGTTACCCGTGTTTCTCCCTGCCAGCAGAGAGGCAGCAGGCTTCTGTCCTCTGTGCCTCCCCACCTTCAATCGCTTCGGTTTCTCCTCAGCTCCTCTTCCTCCCAAGCGTGGGAAGCAATAACTAAACCACAACACCTTCTGCCGCCCTCGAGGTACGAAGGGCCCTACAGAGGGGGGCCCACGGCATTCTGTTAATATTTTGGCTCTGCAGAGCCATTTGCTTTGCCAAACAACTGCCAGTGCCCCAGAGACGATCAATAAAGTGGTCCTGGGCTCCTTACTCCCCCAGCTAGAAGGAGGCCCCGCAGTCGGGTCTGAAGAGAAGGCCATAATCCCCCCAAGCAAGAGATTCAGTGGCCATATCTGTCTCCAAGCAAGCCTGGAGGCCAGCTCGATGCCAGGACAAGCTAGCAGGTGGCTAATCTTAGCAGCTCTGCATGCCCTGCCCAGCAATGATGACTATCTGGACAAGATAAACTACACTAACTCTTTTGCTGCCTGGTTTCACAAAAGAAACCCAAGAACAAACCCAGGTTAAATGCCCTTCGTCATCTCCGGCCTCTCTCTCAAGACCTGGAGAGCAGACCTGGTGTATCCCAGGTTGCATGTTCCTGGACAAAGACAGGCTCGAAGCACCAGGCTGAGGAGCGAACAGGAATCTACACAAAATTGGAGCCCTTCCAGGCTTCACAGCTCCAGGAGGGATTCCTATCACGAGCAGGGCTGGCAGAGTTTCAGAACGAGCAGGAATAACGCTTTGGTTTGCACTTTTGGGTTACGAAATTGGATGTACACAAGGAGTAATTGGGGAATTGGAGCAAGGCTGAAAGAGGCAGGTGGGGAGACAGCACCAACAGGCCAAGGAGAACTCCAGCAGCTGCCACTAAACCACGCACTGACCAGCCACAGCGGCAAAACCACGAGACAGAGGAACGTGCTAGATCAGATCACAGATGGGCAAGTCTGGCAACGGTCCCGATAAGGAAACACTACTCCTAAGAAAGGCTATGGCTTCTCGCTCCGGTCACCCGCAGCGTATTTCACACGCAGCCGCTGTCCCAGCTAGCTTTTACGGCACCACTAACCCCCAGACTGCCCATACCCACCACCGGCCGTAGCACCCCGGTACCCAGATAAACCCTGCCTGCATTCTACGAGAGCTTGAGGAAGCTCATGAAGGACCATCAAAGCCTCTAAACCCCTTTAATTACCTCCCACCCCTTCCAAACCAGAAGAAATCCAAGGAAAAAAAAGCTGCTGCGTAGAGCCCTTCCCCTGCTAGGGTGTCCCCAGCACACGCGCGATGCAGTCGGGCAGATGAGCATTACCAGCTCTGCTACTCCTTTTGCTCTGTATAGGAAGGCAACAGAGCATCCCCAAAATGGAACAAAGTAGACCAAACTTCTCTGAAAAGGCAGGCTTGAAAACTACACGGCTTTAACCCATTTTCCCACTGGGGAAAGAGTGGACTGCTCACCCCCAGGCTGCTGAGCCCACACAGGCCACGAGGCAGAGGCCCAGCAGGGCCGGCACAAGGGACAGACGGAGCCACGTGCGTTCGGGGACAGAGGCGCAGCTGACCTGGCATTGGCAGGTCAGCACCACGCCACTTCGCTCCTTGCTGAGACAGGCAGAGCACCACGTCCACAACACGGTGGGAGCTCAGAGGACTAACTCGGATTTTGCAGTGGGGAAGAGCTCACCCTCCAAAATTTCCCAATGCCCCAACCCAGCTCTGCAGAAACCTGTTGCCAGTTCTGTCCCGTCGCACAAACTGAACAAGGCTGGACCACAGGAGTGCTTGGATAGTAAAAGCAGAGGAAGCTTTGGGGTCTGCACTGCAATTCCTGCTAAGCTGATGCTGTCCTTTAAAGAGCACAGCAACGGACTGCCTGAATTGCAGGCTATAAGGCCTAGGATGCTTATGGAGAAAGAAAACAACCCAGGACCATCGGAAAGAACAAGGACAGTGTGCGAAACCATCTACTAGGAAGGAGATTTCCTCCTTGCTCGGCACTGTTACACCATCGCCACAGACTCCCTCCCCCTTTGCTCTACAAGAAGCCCGGTATTTGCCCCTTCCTTACTCCAAATGGGGCAAAGGGGCTCAGGAGGCCAGTGACGCGTGGAAATATTTACGCGCAGTGAATCAGAGGGACCGAGGCAGTCTGACCCTAAAGGAGCGCACGCTCTCCTTTCCACTTCCAGCTGCCTCAGCTCAATCCCAAGATTACAGCTCCTGAGAGCCAGGGGTACAAGGGAGAGCAAGGGGGGAAGCAGGGCATTCTTGGACTGAACAGCACAGGTCAGCCTCTTCTTTTAAAAGAGAAAATACAGGCTTTTCTGGTCTTACGCCTTCTGGTTGTTCCTCCAGCATTCGCTTTGCTGTCTCTCCAAGTTCTGCAGCACCGCCTCTCTTCTCTCTCACCCCGCAGACTTTCACCGCTGCCTCATGAAAAGTTAGGCAAGGTAAGAGGCAACATCAAAAAGGCCCATCCCCTCCGCGTATCTCGCCTGTAGTCAGAATCTGCTTCTCTAGATAACAATTCTATCAAGTAACGTCCTGATCCTTCCCCCGGTGCCTTTCATCAAGCGACCTCTTCTCCCAAATTCTGTCAGGACTGGCTAAGATGTGACAGCACGGTTCTGCAGTCAGTTCCTAACCCTGAGGACCAGCGCTAACAAAAACCACAGACGACGATCACACCCCGGCGCCTCTTCCTTGACATAAAAGGGTGCAGGGGGTGTGGGGGGTGGCTTTATTAAAACTCTTGTTTGTGTACAGCGTGATAGCTAAAATATGTAAGATCCAGGGAAAGACAAAAAGCAGCCAGTTTAGTGTACCGTAGGGAGGAAAGTTTACTGCTCCACTCACCATTGATATAAACTTTCCTAGTTGACAGCAGTAAAAACTGCCAGTCTCCCCCCAGAACAGCTCGCTCGCACACACGAGCGCATCACATGCGGTGCTGTGAACCACACCTCAGCAATTCTGGCAGCAAGGATGCCGCCCAGATTTGCACCCTTCCAGGCAGCCACCCTGGGCGAAAGCGCTACAGAGAGTGCACCTCCCCATCAGACTACTGCACAAGCACAAACCCACCTCTCTCTTCTTCCCACCCTGCAATCCCGGCCAGATCCCAGCCCAAAACCTCCCCCGGTCCAAGTTCCTGGGACTTCCACAGGGATTCAGAGTCCCTGGACAGCCAGCTCATGCTGTTTACTACCGGTACTGTTTCTACAGCAACAGAGATGCACAAGCACGGACACACAGAAACAGAACAAAGAGAAACCCTGTCAAACAGATCCATCTCCTCTCCCCCATCATGGATTCGCAGGCTACGCTTTGTCACCAGGTTTATCTCAACCATCTCAAGTGCCAGCAAGCAACACCTGCGGACAGCTACGCGCCTTCCTCACCTCGTTCCTAGGAGCTGGGAAAAGAGGTAAACAGGGAGGATCAGCAAACAGAAAACTTCGAGTTCATCACATCCCTTCTGGTCTCTCCAGACTAACCTCCAGGCTGCAGGAGCAGAGGACTTCTAGCATCAGCGACCTACAGCAGCTCATTCTCATTACGCCATCCTGCAGCCTGCGATTTCCCCATCAGATGAGCAAGGACAAGTGAAAATTAGCCAGTGAGGTCCAACTGTTAGCATGCAGGCTACCTCTAGCTGGGTGCGGACATGTGGCACAGAGCGTTTCCTAACTGCCCAAGATGCAACACGGAGGTGACGGAGCATTTGCTCCTAGAGCTGCTACTTGGCAGCGCTGACAGGACCTGAGAGGCAGCGAGTTAGAGAGGGAGCCGTAGGAACACGCTCTCACTACTCCTTGGCCTCCTCAAGAGGATCCTCCTCAAGAATGAGAAGTCATTAGTAAGGGAGATCTGCAGGTACCTGAAGGTGGGCAGCACAGAGAGTTCGGACCACTGTGGAAAGGGAAGAACAACAGCGGAAAGGGAAGAACAACACCAAAGTTCCCTACAGCCCCCAAGAGGCTGACACCCTACCCTAAGCCCTCCAGAAAAGGAATCGAGCCTGGACCACCACAAGCAAAGAGTTCAGTCCAAAAGCTCAACTAGCTTGAGACCATCCAAAAGAGAAGATAGCTGCGATGCTGGTTTCAGATTTTACTGACAGGCTTTTTGGCGATGCGTTTGTACAAGTGCAGTCACAAAGGGCTTGTCTTCAGCTGAAAAGGTTGCATCCCATTTTCCAAACAGGAGCACGCGCTTATCCACTGCTCCCTGCTCCCTCCCAGCAGGACAGCTCTGCACAGGTTTGTTCTCTCTGACCCCCACCCCGAGAACATCAAACTTAACCGAGACCCCAGGTTCTCCAAACCGACTGGAGACAACACTTCCAGTTCTGAGATACGTGCTCCCCACCCTTCTTGCCTCCCAGCGCTTTTAACAGCTTAGTATCCCTGATATCTAATTACAGGCCCTGTTATCCTACCGCGGGGTTTGCTCTTCCACTTGGCTCCTTTGCTTTTCCCAAGGCCACCAAGCAAGATCCTTCTCTGCTCTCATCTCCCTCTCCACCAGCACCGAGGACGGGCAGGACACCCGGCGAGGCAGACCCACTCAGCTACAACGACTCCTCTGAGCACGCTGGCACGTGCTTCGGTGCAGCAGCCGCCCCCAACCAGCCCCTGCCACGGGATCGCGCTGCCGATGCGCCGTCCGCTGCCACAGCTGCACGACAACGCGCGGTGATTCGGCGCGGTACGCCACGTTCCTCCTCGCCTTCTACCTCTTCCACTTGTCTTTAACCTCTTCAACCCAAATAAAAGCAGGTCAGGCATTGTGTAAGAAAGTCTGTGAATCAGTAAGTCAACTCCGGCAGCAAATCCAGCTTCCCAGAGCTCACCCATCGTTTCCTCCTCTGGAATCAGCAACACTCTTCTGTCATCAGCAGCACCCGACATCTCACCCTGAAGACAAGTAATTGCTTTCCCTCATACATTTTCAGAGGATGGTGTTAGCGCACCACCTTGTTTCTCCATACCACCGCTTCTCCCACATGTGCCATTTCTCCCCAAAACCCTGCCAGTGACCTGCAGACCCCTGTCTGGGTGGCTCCTGACATCATTAGCCAGCAATAAAAAGGTACTGGGGGCACGGGGACTACTCTCCTGACCTGTTAGTGTCACCTCCAGCTGGGATAACCCTGTGAAAACCTACTCCTGCTTATTAACAGGAAACATAAATGCAACTTGCGAATATTGTTGGGTAACTCACGAGTAACTTCAAGCGCTCCTGCGCTGTCTGGCGGCTCGCTGCAGCTTCAGGGCACACTCCAGGCACAGCTGGGCTCAGAATAGTAAGAAACCAGCAGAGATATTTACCTCCTGCGTTCCTCTCTGCTGACACAGAGCATCAGCCAGTTGGTTTCAGGGATGTGTTCTCCAAGGGACCAGCACACTCTTGCATCTTTCGGGATCTAAATGCTCAGGGGGATTTCTAAAGCTTTCCATGGATAGCCTTCAGTTGCTGCTAGCTTCCACCAAAGAGCTGCCCAGATCAAATCTGAACAGTCCCTAAATTATTTAGAGCTCAATTATTACACCTGGGTCATTTGGAATGACTCATTTGTAGTGTCTTCAGTTTGAAGCAGAGCCATGTGAGCGAGATTAATTACCTTACTTGCACAGGTCCTGTCTAGACTAGGAAATTGAGGTGTGTCCAGCAGACCAGCGACATTTGGCCAGACAGGGTTTCGCGTAGGGCACAGAGCAGGCAAACTCGGAGCCCTTTCGGGCAACAGGAGGGAACATCGCTTGACAGGGTAAGGGATTGCCAGTGTCAAATATCAAATGTACAACCCACCCCGATTCTCACCCCAGCGCATGTGACTCGTCCGGTGGGAACTACACCGATAGGCTCACTCGTACGAGTCCCAGGTCAACGGGACCAGCTCTGGGAAAGCCGGGATCCAGCAGGACTGGCATCTGTCAAGCACGCCAAGATCTGGGGGTGACAAACACCAGCGACCGCAAGGGATCACGACCTGGCAGCGAGCAGCATTACACGGAGTACAAACAAGAAGTCAAGCTGAACCTGACGGGAAGGCATCGCTCCTTGCATCCCGCTGTTGGGATAGCGTCAGCCATTCAAGATAGAGCAAGGGCAGCAGCTTCACCAACACAGGGAGAGCAGGCAGCTGCGTCCTCCTCTTTGCTGTCTTACCAGATGTAAGCAGCGCCCGGCCAGCCCGCAGCCGGCTCCCCGCAGACCTCCCTCCGACAGCTTTGAGGCCCTCGGCGGTGTGAGGATAAGGGCTGGACCTTTGTCACGAGCGTCACGTCAACGCTAACGTGCCTGGGCCTTCCTGGCCCCATGGGTCGCGTCCTGCATTTGACATCACCCCATCCTGCAGAAAGGGTTTGGTACCACTGATAACGAACAACTTGGAAACCACAAGGTGAGAGCGGCGATGACTCTGGGCACCCGTCGGAGCCAGCCTTGCCATTCCTCAGGCACGGGCAGTGCACACCTGAGCGTGCTGGTGCCACTCCACACCCCACTACACGCGGCTGCAAGAGAAACCTTTTCCTCCGCGCTCCCCAAGCTTCATCCCTCAGCTGATGACTCCGCATACTGTAAAGCTCATGTGAACTCTCGCCCGGGGGATAGCGTGGACACCAACGTGTAAGGACAGGTTTGCTAACTGCTGTTTACAGGAGAGGCCTCAGGTTTTGGCTGGTAGGAACAGGCAGAGGCCTTCTCTCAAATTTCACGTAAGGATCTGACCAGAGGGCAGGGCAACTCTAAGGCAGGACACGGACTGCCCCGAGCGATGGGAGAGACAGCATTTTACACCCTGGCTCCCCCCTCATCTCCCATATGCTCCAGCACCCACAGCACCCACCAGCAGGTGAGTCTCCTCCTCCACAGCCCCATTTCTCTTCACGGGTGTCACAACAATCTCCAACCACCAAAACAAGGGTGCCGCTGCACCCAGCTGGGGATGGTCACTCGGGGCGGCCCATGCACCGCAACACCTTCAGCAGGAGCTGAGCCCGAGCCCCAGGAGTGCCCGCCACCCCGAGGCAGGGTGCGGCTCCACCGCAGGCTCTCTCCAGCAGAAGAGCCAGTTTAAGAGGTTCCTACCCCACCCCATCTCCCCATCTCAGATTGCCACCTCTCCAGTCTCGTCAGGTTTACTGGTGGGGCAGCTAGCTCGCTAGCCCAGCACAGACAACAATTTGGATTAGGTGCTGCCCCCCTGCCAACTTTCATCTAGGGCATGATCCACAATCCCCTGAAGCTCAGGAGCATCAGCCTCTGAGACACTAACAGAGGGAGGGAGAGAACCTCTTAAACCAGCTCTGCCACACCGGCAATCCTAGCTTGGCACCACACCCTGAGCTACAGACTGCTGACTTGACAGCAGCAGGGAGACCACGACGGGCAGGATTCGTCCTTAGGGCATCCTCCCGCTCTGCTCCCCCAAACCACTCCGAAGCGATCCAATGCTGCTGCCCTTCGCTCCCCACCCTGAGTGCTGCCACTGAAAGTGTACGGCACCATCTCAGTGGTGTGCTAATCCCAGCTCGTAATTCATGGAGTCCTGCTGGTCTTAGTTCACAGCAAAGGCCTGGCAGAATTAGCCCCACAGCAAACAGAAGGCGAGATTTCCTAACACTTCCAGCACCCAGGAATACTCAATGACTCCCCTGTGGATGAACAGGCAGACACCAGCCCTGCCTCCCACTGAAGAACCCTTCGGCAGCTCCACAGATTCACACAGATCTTCACGGGTAAAGTGGTTTTGTGTGCGGTGAAAAGCGGAGTAAGAGAGAAACCCCTCCTCAGCGGAGCACGACGCACGCACTCGGTGCGGGCAGCAAGGCAGGCACCTCGAGCCTCACCTCGAGCACGCCAAGCGCGTTTTTAGAGCGCGTTGGGTCAAACAGCCCCTCCGGCAGCAGTTTCCAGAGACGTACCGGCCAGTTTGCTGAACAGCTCCCGAGCACCACCAGGAGATGCCTTCCCTGCTGCCCCTCCTCACGCTCGATGACCTAACACAGATCTAACCTTACCAAAAACGTAAGTTATATACATGCAATGGTTTCTCCTCAGTCTCAGATCACCCCACGGAGATCCCGGTGAGTGCCGAGGCGGCGCAAGGCAGACAACGTACCCTGTGAGGAAACTGTTTGGACAGCCGGAATCAGGCAGAGTACCTGAGCACCACAGCGCCAGACCAACTGAACTTATTTTTCTCCAGAGCTGTTAGTCCATAGCCAGAGCTGCTCACGTTGCCGCCCCTGCCTTTAAGAAGTCCAGGCTCCAGCTCCAGGTGCCAGCGTGCCCTTGGCCTCCTCGTGAGGAGCTGAACAGCTTGGTGCGACGTGGGCCTGGGTGCGACCACCCAGCGACAGTCAGTGGAAGACTTCCCAGTCTCGGAGAGGGACCATCGCATTGTTAGTGCCAGGGCTGGACTGTCACTCAGGCCGCAGGACACAATAGAGCATTTCAGCTCCTCGATTAAGGGCCTGCAAAGAACATGCATCTACAGCTTATAAAGCCAGCGCCTCAAACCAGTCCCCGAAGTACTGCCTCACTGTAGCGCTGAGGAGCAGAAACATATATGCAGACTTTGCAGAAGACTATTCCACAGTGCCTGACAAGTTCCATCCTCTGCTGCTCACGGTGCAGGGAGGCCCAGCTGAATCCCTGGGTGAGGAACACAGCCAGCCTTTAATCCGCTGCTGTGCGTGCTCTCCCCGCTCACGCAGCATCGTCTGCCTTCCCCCTACCTGTCTCAGCCTCCCAGAGCTCGCCGGGACACAGCTTCTTCCAGAGTTTAATTGTTTCGGATGGGCGCAAGACATCCTCCCAATGACACCCCTGTGTCCAGACCAACTCACCCAGGCCTTTATAACCTTGGGAGTCGTGGATGTAGAGCCTGAACTAGGAAGCAAGCACAGTTAGAGCAGCGCAACCCACCTAACCTAAGTGTCATACTACACAGGGATGTGTGAACTGGCAGAGAATTCTTGTAGGAGTGCGACTACATCTGAAGCAGAGGTAAATTTCTCCTCAAAAGCCAGACCTTTCACCAATACTGACAAATCCATTCAGAAAACACGCACAGAGGAGGTTTTTGTTGAACCATCAAACCATGCTACTTGCCCATGCAATTAATTCAGCTCCTTCACCACTATAAACTATTCTGGCCAAGGTTGTTTGGCTGGTAGGACTACTCTCACACGTGGATTTTATTTTTTTTTTTAAATATATTTATTCTTTTGCTATCACACCCACATTGATCCCCAGTCACACACAAGAAACACAGCTTGCAGCAGCAGAAAAACACTGTACTACCAACGACCTGTTTCCCTACCTAGAACTTTTAACATAGGCATGTAAAACCCAAGTCCCAAGACATACGTAGGAGTAGGATACTCAAATAAGTCACATTCGGCACTTTTGTCTTCCTGGATAACTCACCTGCGATACCTTGTTCTGCAAGGGCGAGAAACGCTAGCTAAGAGAACAGCTCCCCACGTTGCAAAGCATGCATCTCAAAAAAAATCATCATCCTTTAAAGGTCCTTCAACAAGAGAATGTCACTGACACAGCAAGAGAGCGTAACGAGCTGGAAGTTTCCAGGAAAAGCAAAGCAGGAGGCATGAACTGAGCCTCACCTACCACACAGGGGTCATGCCTCCTCCTCTCGGCTGCCGGCCACCAGAGACAACATGCACGAGGCCACAGAAGCCTAGGCGAGCCTCATCCTCCGCTTGCTGCCCATGTGCCTTCCCAAGCCCCTTAAGCATGCAGCTCATCAGTGTGCAGCCATTTATCCAGCTTAGCACATTCTGCTGGACTCCAGGCCACCTACACGACGACAGCGACTCTTCCTGACAATTTTTATTTGTGAGATTATAAGGATTTTTAAACTGGTAAGTTCCTGGCTGCCAGTCCCCTTCATCTACCTTGTCTTTGTCCAGCCATTTTGGGTTACTTCAGCTGGTCAAAGCGTAGCTAAGATCGCAGTTTAACCAAAACCTGAAGCTGGCGTTGCCTCCAAGAGAAGCTATCCTGCCACCCCGACTGCCGGCCGCAGGAACGGTCACTTCCCAGTCAAATCAGCACCTTGAGCTGCCTGCCGCACAGTTGTGGGAAGAAGTGCGTCAGGACGAGGGAGGAGGTGGGACTGCTGCTTTTGGCAGCATCGCCAAATTAAAGCATCCACCAAAGCACTGGGGAAAAACAAGCCATCTTGAAGGGCCCACAGATGTATTACAGTTTTAGGGTTTGGGTTTTTTTTGTTTTTTGTTTAAGCACCTTCTCAAAAAAGAGGAAAAGATTAAAAACCACTTCAAATCAGACTCACTTCAGGTTCCCGAAGCGGGCTGAGGCTCCTGACTATAAAAGTATAGATGCACGTCACCAAATCATCTAGTAGGAGAATCCTCTCTGCAACAAGTAAACATGCAACAGATGCCAAGCAGCAGCAGAAAAGGAGCACACCTTCAGTAAGCCAGGCGTTTGGACAAGCCACGGCCTATGCAGTATCCTCCTTTCCACCGGGACCAGCTCTGGAATAACCGTTTCTACCCTCACAAGAGGGTTTCCGTCCCTAGGCCACCTACAAGGCGCGTGCTGGCTACAACCCCCCAGCACCCTTTCTATGGCCAGGCACCCAGCAGCAATAAAAGAGAACCGCTCACTCTCGAGGGCAAAGCTTAATGCCGAGTACCACGCTGCCTCACACCAAATAATTTCAGAGTATTAAAGGATAAGGATTTACCTTTACAGACGGCACCTTGAAGGTGAGGGTACACGTACTGCCGCGACTCAGAGAGGAACCTCACAGCTTCAGCTGTCACAGAGCTGATGCTCGCCCTTCCCCGGGGTTTTAAAACCACCTCAAAACAACAGGAAACCGACCTGCAGGAGACACAGCAGCTTCCCTCCTTCCCTGGGATCTCCAGGAATATCACCTCAGACTCACAGAGCAGCTGCCCCCAAACCGCTCACAGTTACGGCCCAAGTCCCAGACCAGCGGCTTCACGCAGTCCCCTGAACAGCAGCGCGAACATCAGACAAGCCGGAGCTCCGGACAGGGCCTAACTAGGACCCGACTTTTGGAACAGCTCCCTCCGAAAGAAAACACCAGGAGAAGACACGTGCACATGTGCACAGGCACAAGTAAATTTGCGCTTGAAGCTGAAGCTGGTTTTCTCAGATTTCGCAGCGCACTCAAAGTCCAGGCCAATGTAATGGTAACACACGGAATTTCGGCTTCTCTGCTTGTTACAATCACATGGAGAAAACCTGCCATGCCAGAAACTATACCGACACTCATTTCGTGTTTCTATCCAGCAGCTTCCCAAAGCATCTTACCCAGCCTCAGCCTCCAACCCTCCCCTCTTCCAGGGTTCAGCAGTCAAGTGCCCTTCATTAGGGCAAACTCTGTGACACAAACAGGACCCAGGAAGCCACCTCGCCCACCGCCAGCTGAGATAATACCTCTGGGCAGGCTGCAGCGATCCACCACAACGCTTTTTTGGGTTGTTTAAACCTGTTGCCAGTAAAAGCCTTTTCTTTCTTCAGTTGCAACAGAAGCAAGAACAGAATACGATTGTTTAGGGCCAATACTGACCAGTCTTTGGCTGTAACGGATCCTTTCTTCCTCAGGCTCCATCTCCGACTCTTCTGAAGAGAGCGAGAAGGACACTCCAGGACTGCTGTCTTCCTCCTCTTCCTCCTTTGAAGTCAGAGGGAAATAGTGAAGCAGGGCACACAGACACGAGACGCCTACGTCCCTCATTTCTTTGCTCATTTTGAGGCTGATTCCATACCACTGTGCAGGGCTAAGTGAAGACAGTGGATGAGCCCACCTCAACTTTTAACGCTCCCATTCTAACTTTAGGCATGACCTAGGGTAAATGACTTTACCAGCTGTTCTGTAACACGACATGAGCTGCAGGTCTCAGATCAGGAAAAGGCCTCCGCTCCGCACCGCTACCAGCACAAGTGGCAGCTCAGTTGGCCCACACTGGGACACGAAACAAGCAAGCTGCTGTCAAACGCTCGACGGCAGTCGGGGAGCAGCCTGGTTTCCCCAGAGCACAAGATCATGCATTAGAGAACCAACTCCTCCAAACGACGCGATTGCCGTCCTCTGGATATCCTGTACCGTGGCACTCGGGAGAAGCTGCTCGGGTACAGAACATCTCCCGTGAACAGGGAAGGCGTAGGGGATCTCTCCTACACACAGCGCTTCAGCACGGGTGCAGGTAGGGGACTAACTCCTGTCTCGATAAGACCTACGCGCTCAGATCTCAAAATCTGCCACCTTGTGACACCACACAACAGCATGGGAAAACCTCCCAAAGGCGTCAGATGGCACCTAAACTTTTGGTTTTTTTAAAGAAACCGAATGAAACCAAAGCCTAGGTATCTTGCGGCTCTTAATCCCCGCAACCATGCCAGACCTTCGGGGAAGGAATCCGCCACCCCGTGTAGTGTTACAGAACCGCTACCATAGCGTGGAGACAACTTGTTTCACCCTGCTCTTCCCCGACCCTCCGAGCCCGGTTTGACAGCAGAGCCCTTCCAGTCCCCGCCAGCATCTCCCCCATCCCCGCCGCCCGTCCGGCTCAGCACCGGGCTTCCCAGCCCAGCTAAGCCAGCCTGGGCAGTTTCCCTACACTTAACTAAACTCTGGTTATAAACACCCGGACAAGCGGAGCGTAACACACCAGCCGAGCCGGCCCGCTCGCAACACCCGCTGCCCCACGGCGGGGCAGAGCCCCGGCCCGCTGCGGCTCCGCCGGCCCCCGCTCCCCTCCCGCCCCCGCGGTGGAGGCCCGGCCCGGGCCGGCCCCGCCGCCGCCGCGGCCTCTCCCCCGCCGGGACGGGAGGGAGGGAGGGAGGGAGGCAGCCCCGGCACGGCCGAGCGGTCCGGCAGAACAAAGCGGTCGGCGGCGGTAGGGAAGGGGGGGTTTGAAGCCCCGGGACGCCGGTCCCCGGGGAGCTGTCAGCCGGCACCCTCCGGCCCCGGGAGCCGCCCGCCCCGCCGCCCCCTGCCCACCAACTTCCCGGTCCGGCCTCCCGGTGGGCCGCAAGGAAGGGGAGACCCGCCCGCTCCCTCCCTCCCGGGCCAGGGTAGCGGCCCCGCCGCCCGCGGCGCGACCCGGCGCCCGCCGCCCGGCCCCTCACCGGGGACCCGCGGAAACTTAGGGGTCGGCCCGGGGCGGCGGGTCGGTACCGGGCCCCCCCCCCCCGCCCGCCCCCGCCAGTGGCTCACCAGGTCTCTCCTGCGCCTTTGTCCTCTTCTAGCGCCGAGACGGGGAGAAACAGAAGAGACGGAGGAGGAACCCCCGGGTCAGGCAGCGATCGCGCCCCGGGCCCGGGCCCGGCCCGCCGGCCGCGCCGCCCCGCGCCCCCCTCAGCCCCGCCGTCCCCCCCCGCCGCGTCCCACCGCTCCCGGCGCGGCCACCGCGGCGGGCGGGCGCTGACAGCCCCGCCGGCCGCCCCGGGCCGCTGCCCGCTCCCGCGGGCCCCGCTCCCCGGCCCGGCGCCGCGTCCGCCCGGCGCCGCGTCCCCCCTCCTCCTCCTCCTCCACCGCCGCCGCCGCCGCACCCCCCCCGCCGCCGAGTGCCGAGCCGCCGCCGGCCTCGCAGCCCCCCGCCGCGCCGTTCCCCGCCGCCGCCGCCCCGCCGCCCCCCCCCCCCGGCCGGGACGCGGTTTCCCCCCTCCTCACACAGGAGCCGCCGCCGCCATTTTGAACCCGTCAGAGTCTCACATACACACTGACTCGGCCGCCGCACTGCGCCTGCGCCGCCCGCAACCTCCCCTGACCCCCCCGCCGCCTCCCCCGCCGCCCGCGCCGCGCATGCGCCGCCCCCCCGGCCCCGAGCGGCAGGGAGCGCGCAACCGCGGCCTGGCGGCTGGCCACGCCCCCTCCCGGCGGACACGCCCCCCGCGGTTGGCCACGCCCCCGCGCATGCGCAGAGCAGCGGCGGGGCGGGACCGGTCCCTGCCTGCGGTCGCCCGGGCGGCCCCGCGCGTGGGCGGGACCCGCGCGCGCGGGCCCGCGTCGGGGCAGGCGTGTGCGCGTGCGTGTGTGTGCGTGCAGACAGGTAAACACAGGTGCGTGTGCGCAGCCCGCGCGCGCGCAGGCACACCCGTGTACGTGCAGCACGCACACGCCCACGCACACCTATAGACAGGCAGCACGCACACCTATATACGTGCAGCACGCACACCTAGAGACACAGCGCACACGCACACCTATATACGTGCAGCACGCACACCTAGAGACACAGCGCACGCACACCTATATACGTGCAGCACGCACACCTATAGACAGGCAGCACGCACACCTATATACGTGCAGCACGCACACCTAGAGACACAGCGCACACGCACACCTATATACGTGCAGCACGCACACCTATAGACACAGCGCACACGCACACCTATATACGTGCAGCACGCACACCTAGAGACACAGCGCACACGCACACCTATATACGTGCAGCACGCACACCTAGAGACACAGCGCACACGCACACCTATATACGTGCAGCACGCACACCTATAGACACAGCGCACACGCACACCTATATACGTGCAGCACGCACACCTAGAGACACAGCGCACACGCACACCTATATACGTGCAGCACGCACACCTATAGACACAGCGCACACGCACACCTATATACGTGCAGCACGCACACCTATAGACACAGCGCACACGCACACCTATATACGTGCAGCACGCACACCTAGAGACACAGCGCACACGCACACCTATATACGTGCAGCACGCACACCTAGAGACACAGCGCACGCACACCTATATACGTGCAGCACGCACACCTAGAGACACAGCGCACACGCACACCTATATACGTGCAGCACGCACACCTAGAGACACAGCGCACACGCACACCTATATACGTGCAGCACGCACACCTAGAGACACAGCGCACACGCACACCTATATACGTGCAGCACGCACACCTAGAGACACAGCGCACACGCACACCTATATACGTGCAGCACGCACACCTATAGACACAGCGCACACGCACACCTATATACGTGCAGCACGCACACCTAGAGACACAGCGCACACGCACACCTATATACGTGCAGCACGCACACCTAGAGACACAGCGCACACGCACACCTATATACGTGCAGCACGCACACCTAGAGACACAGCGCACACGCACACCTATATACGTGCAGCACGCACACCTAGAGACACAGCGCACACGCACACCTATATACGTGCAGCACGCACACCTAGAGACACAGCGCACACGCACACCTATATACGTGCAGCACGCACACCTAGAGACACAGCGCACACGCACACCTATATACGTGCAGCACGCACACCTAGAGACACAGCGCACACGCACACCTATATACGTGCAGCACGCACACCTATAGACACAGCGCACACGCACACCTATATACGTGCAGCACGCACACCTATAGACACAGCGCACACGCACACCTATATACGTGCAGCACGCACACCTAGAGACACAGCGCACGCACACCTATATACGTGCAGCACGCACACCTAGAGACACAGCGCACACGCACACCTATATACGTGCAGCACGCACACCTATAGACACAGCGCACGCACACCTATATACGTGCAGCACGCACACCTAGAGACACAGCGCACACGCACACCTATATACGTGCAGCACGCACACCTAGAGACACAGCGCACACGCACACCTATATACGTGCAGCACGCACACCTAGAGACACAGCGCACACGCACACCTATATACGTGCAGCACACACACCTATAGACACAGCGCACACGCACACCTATATACGTGCAGCACGCACACCTAGAGACACAGCGCACACGCACACCTATATACGTGCAGCACGCACACCTAGAGACACAGCGCACACGCACACCTATATATGTGCAGCACGCACACCTATAGACACAGCGCACACGCACACCTATATACGTGCAGCACGCACACCTATAGACACAGCGCACACGCACACCTATATACGTGCAGCACGCACACCTAGAGACACAGCGCACACGCACACCTATATACGTGCAGCACGCACACCTATAGACACAGCGCACACGCACACCTATATACGTGCAGCACGCACACCTAGAGACACAGCGCACACGCACACCTATATACGTGCAGCACGCACACCTAGAGACACAGCGCACACGCACACCTATATACGTGCAGCACGCACACCTAGAGACACAGCGCACGCACACCTATATACGTGCAGCACGCACACCTATAGACACAGCGCACACGCACACCTATATACGTGCAGCACGCACACCTAGAGACACAGCGCACGCACACCTATATACGTGCAGCACGCACACCTAGAGACACACAGCACACGCACACCTATATACGTGCAGCACGCACACCTAGAGACACAGCGCACGCACACCTATATACGTGCAGCACGCACACCTAGAGACACACAGCACACGCACACCTATATACGTGCAGCACGCACACCTAGAGACACAGCGCACACGCACACCTATATACGTGCAGCACACTCACCTATAGACACAGCGCACACGCACACCTATATACGTGCAGCACCCACACCTATAGACACAGCGCACACGCACACCTATATACGTGCAGCACGCACACCTAGAGACACAGCGCACACGCACACCTATATACGTGCAGCACGCACACCTAGAGACACAGCGCACGCACACCTATATACGTGCAGCACGCACACCTAGAGACACAGCGCACACGCACACCTATATACGTGCAGCACGCACACCTAGAGACACAGCGCACACGCACACCTATATACGTGCAGCACGCACACCTATAGACACAGCGCACACGCACACCTATATACGTGCAGCACGCACACCTAGAGACACAGCGCACACGCACACCTATATACGTGCAGCACGCACACCTAGAGACACAGCGCACGCACACCTATATACGTGCAGCACGCACACCTATAGACACAGCGCACACGCACACCTATATACGTGCAGCACGCACACCTAGAGACACAGCGCACGCACACCTATATACGTGCAGCACGCACACCTAGAGACACACAGCACACGCACACCTATATACGTGCAGCACACACACCTATAGACACACAGCACACACGCACACCTATATACGTGCAGCACGCACACCTAGAGACACAGCGCACGCACACCTATATACGTGCAGCACGCACACCTAGAGACACAGCGCACACGCACACCTATATACGTGCAGCACACTCACCTATAGACACAGCGCACACGCACACCTATATACGTGCAGCACGCACACCTATAGACACAGCGCACACGCACACCTATATACGTGCAGCACCCACACCTATAGACACAGCGCACACGCACACCTATATACGTGCAGCACGCACACCTATAGACACAGCGCACACGCACACCTATATACGTGCAGCACGCACACCTAGAGACACAGCGCACACGCACACCTATATACGTGCAGCACGCACACCTAGAGACACAGCGCACGCACACCTATATACGTGCAGCACGCACACCTAGAGACACAGCGCACACGCACACCTATATACGTGCAGCACGCACACCTATAGACACAGCGCACACGCACACCTATATACGTGCAGCACGCACACCTAGAGACACAGCGCACACGCACACCTATATACGTGCAGCACGCACACCTATAGACACAGCGCACACGCACACCTATATACGTGCAGCACGCACACCTATAGACACAGCGCACACGCACACCTATATACGTGCAGCACGCACACCTAGAGACACAGCGCACACGCACACCTATATACGTGCAGCACGCACACCTAGAGACACAGCGCACACGCACACCTATATACGTGCAGCACGCACACCTATAGACACAGCGCACACGCACACCTATATACGTGCAGCACGCACACCTATAGACACAGCGCACACGCACACCTATATACGTGCAGCACGCACACCTAGAGACACAGCGCACACGCACACCTATATACGTGCAGCACGCACACCTAGAGACACAGCGCACACGCACACCTATATACGTGCAGCACGCACACCTAGAGACACAGCGCACACGCACACCTATATACGTGCAGCACGCACACCTAGAGACACAGCGCACACGCACACCTATATACGTGCAGCACGCACACCTATAGACACAGCGCACACGCACACCTATATACGTGCAGCACGCACACCTATAGACACAGCGCACGCACACCTATATACGTGCAGCACGCACACCTATAGACACAGCGCACACGCACACCTATATACATGCAGCACGCTCACCTATAGACATGCAGCACACACACCTATAGACAGGCAGCACACACCCATGCACACCTATAGACAGGCAGTACGCAACCCTGTATACGTGCAGCACACATACCTATAGACACACAGCACACACGCACACCTATATACGTGCAGCACACACACCTACACACCTATATACGTGCAGCACACACACCTACACACCTATATATGTGCAGCACACACACCTACAGACACACGGCACACACACCTACACGCTTAGAGACACGCAGCACACACACAGCTATGTATGTGCAGCACACACATCTACACACCTATAGACATGCAGCACACACCTACACGCCTATATATGTGCAGCACACAGACATGCACACCTATAGACACGCAGCACACACACCTATAGACAGGCAGCACAGACACCGACACACCTATAGACAGGCAGCACACACACCTATAGACAGGCAGCACAGACACTGACACACCTATAGACAGGCAGCACACACATACGCATCTACAGACACTCAGCACACACATACACACCTATAGACAGGCAGCACTGACACCAACGGACCTATAGACAGGCAGCACACACATACGCACGTATAGACAGGCAGTGCACACATACGCACCTATAGACAGGCAGCACTGACACCGACGGACCTATAGACAGGCAGTGCACACATACGCACCTATAGACAGGCAGCACTGACACCGACGGACCTATAGACAGGCAGTGCACACATACGCACCTATAGACAGGCAGCACTGACACCGACGGACCTATAGACAGGCAGTGCACACACCTACATAGCTACAGACAGGCAGCACACAGATACGCACCTATAGACATACAGCACACACATACACACCTATAGACAGGCAGCACACATACGCACCTATAGACAGGCAGCACTGACACCGACAGACCTATAGACATACAGCACACCCATACACACCTATAGACATACAGCACACCCATACGCACCTATAGACAGGCAGCACACACATATGCACCTATAGACAGCGCACACACGCACCTATAGACACGCATCCGCGTGCCCCAGCCCAAAGGCAGGAGGGGGCTCGTTCCCAGGGGCTGCCCGGCCGCAGCGGGGCCGTGGCAGGATCCCCTGCCCGCACCCCCTGCCCGCACCCCTGCCCGCACCCCTGCCCGCAGGGACCGCACCGCGCTGACGAGCGTTGAGCTTTAATGGCAGAACCGCACCGAAGTCCCCCCGCGTCCCCCTCCCTCGCTGGCCCGCCAGCGCGAAGGGGACCCCCCCCCCCAGCCCAAAATCAGTTCTCTGCTGCCAGACCCCGTCTGCCCGCGGGGCCGGGTGCGGGCAGGCTGGCGGGGGACGCGCGGGCGCCGGGGGCCCTGCTGGGACGGTTTCTTCGGGCCTTCGAGCTGGCACCCCACCGCCACCGGCAGCGGCAACCCCGCAGGGCCGGCTTGCGGGGGGACGGGAGCGTGGCGGCGGTGGCGGCGGAGGTCCGGCGGTGGCGGCGGAGGTCCGGCAGCAGCCGGGACCCAAAGCGCCGTCGCCAGCCCTGGGGGGGCCAGCAGCAGGCCCCAGGGGCTACGCCAGCGGCGGGGGGCTCAGCAGAGCACGCAGCCCCTCCTGGGTCGCCTCCTGCGCTGGCTCCGGCGGGCGGCGCTGAGGGCGGCACCGCAGGCCACCGCGAAGATGTCCCCGATGTTCTCCTGGTGCCTGGCCGAGCACTCCAAGTAGGACACGGCGTGGACCTGCCGGGCCATGGCCTCTCCCTGCGGGGCGCCGGGGGGTCAGACCCCGCTCCGTGGAGCCCGGCTCCCCCAGCGCCCCGTCCTGGGGGGCACCCCCGGCCCGTCGGGGGGGTGGCACTTGCCTGCTGGTAGGAGATGGGCTCCAGGCGTCCCTCCTGCAGCTTGTGCAGCACCTCCCGGTCCCGCCGCAGGTCCGTCTTGCAGCCCACCAGCAGCACCGGGACGCCCTTGCAGAAGTGGTTCACCTCCGGGTACCACTGCGGGGGACACGCACGCACGCGCGTCACCCGGGGGCTGGGGGACGCGGGACGGGCAGCAGCCCCGGCTCCACGCCACCCGGGCGGATGCGTTACCTTCGTGAGGACGTTGTCGTAGCTGTTGGGGCTGGTGACGTCAAAGCAGATGAGGACAACGTTGGCGTCCGAGTAGGAGAGCGGGCGAAGCCTGTCGTAGTCTTCCTGTCCTGCCGGGCGGAGAAGCAGACCATTATGGACCAGTACCCTACTGGTCTGGGTCCCCCACAGCGTGGGACCGTGTCTGTCCCTCCAGCCTGGGGGGACAGTGAGGCGCTGGGGACACAAGGCAGAGGGTGACATCCACCGGGGACCAGGTTAACCCCCCGTCTCCCGTGGTCAGTGCATGGGGACACCCCCAAACCCGCAGGCGGTGCGGGGCTGGGGGGGACACGACCGCCTGCCCCGTCCCCTCCTGTCCCACCTGCCGTGTCCCAGAGGTGGATCTTCACGGGCTTGCCGCCAACCTGGAGGGAGGCCGTGTACTTCTCGAACACGGTGGGGACGTAGACCTGGCAGGGGACAGGGAGGGGACATGAGACAGGTCCCGCCTGCCCGCGGGCAACGGCGGGGGGCAGTGGCGGAGGGGACCCCCCCGGGGAGGTGTGCGCAGGACGGGGCACGGGGAGGTACCCGGGGCTGGGAGAGGCAAACGGGGAGCAGGAGATGGTTGTGCATCCCCGGGGCGGGTGGGGTGGGGACGCTCCTTGTCCCCCACAGCCCCGGGACTGCGGCCCCCCCCCCCAGCCCAGGGCAGCGCCGAGCCTCGGGCAGGCGGGATGCTCCAGTGGGACCCGGGAGAAAGGTGCTGGGGTCTCTGTGGGCTGCCCCCCCTCCCCGCGCCCCCCGGGGCCCGTATGTGCCCCCACTGCGGGACAGACCCCGCTCCCCACCCTGCGACCCCCCAGGCGAGGCGGAGGTGCCCGTCCGCCCGCGGAGGGGGGCTGCCCCGCACCCCCGTCAGCCCCAGGCTGGGCCACCGCCGGCCCCCCCAGCCCCATGTCCTGCTGCAAACGGCCCCGCTGCCGCCACCGTGCCCGTCCCATCCCGCGTCCGCCGCCCTTCGCCCACACCGCCGCTCCCTGGAAGCCTCCCCCGGGCGCAGCCGGTGTGCGTCGGGGATGGTGACCCTACCCGTGACCGGGTCCCACCGGGGCTGAGGTCCCAGGGGACAGGGAGACCGGTACCTTGGGGAAGTCCCCCCTGGCGAAGGCCACCAGCAGCGATGTCTTCCCGCAGCCCCCGTCCCCTACGACGACAGCCTTGACCTCGGCCTCGGGGGGGCCCGGGACCTGCCCCCCGCGTTCCTGCTGCATGGGGGCAGCCGGCGGGGCCACGGAGCCTGCCTGGCCTCGGCGGGGACGGTGACGGTGACAGGGTGGCGGGAGGTAGCCGCCCGGCCCAGGGTGCGGCCACCACCCACCCACCGGGCCCGCCCGTGACGCCGCTCGGGGCTGGGGCACCGCAGGCAGGCAGGGTGCTCACACGCGTATGGGCGTCCTCGCACGCTCATGACGCCTTGCACACGTGTAGCGTTGCTCCCTGCGTGTCCCTGGGACCCTGCCGCGGGCTGCGTGTGCAACGCTCCCTCTCGCGCCTGCCCGCACACGCGCACAGCTGCCTGTTGCACGCACACACGACTCCATCCTGTGTGCGCAGCTCCTTTGCACGCACGCACCCGCTCGCATGCCCAGCTGCTCCTTGCACACATCCATGCAGGTTCCTTGCACGCATGTACGTACGCACGCACACACACTTGCACGGCTCCCTCTCGCCCGCCCGCAGCTCCCTCCTTGCGCACACCCGCACGCTCCCGTGCTTGTGCGTGCAAACAGACGTGTGTGCCCCCGGACTGCTGAGTGCCTGCTGCAGGCGGGGGCCCTCCCTGACGCCCCGGCCCCCCCGGGTTTTATTGCCCCGAGCATCAACAGGAGGCAAAGTCCAGGGCGGAGGGAGGCATTGGGGGGTGACTCACAGCTCCGGCCTCCCCGCCAGTGCCACCCCTTCTGTCACACCACGCCTGGTCCTGCTGTGCCGTACCGTGCCGTGCTGTGCCATACCCTGTCCCTGGCGCCCAGCCCAGCAGGACCCGGCTGGCGCAGGCAGCCCCTGGCCCACGGTCTTTTCCCGGTGACCCAAACACGCTGGTGGGGAGAGGCTGCAGCACCCCGTTTTGCTCGGGGACGTGCCAACCCAGCGCTGTTCTCCTGGGTCCGCATTACCCACAGCGATCCTTGCCCGCCTCCCCTGGGACGGGGACCCCCATGACCCCGCTCTGGGAGGTGGGAGCTCAGAGGATGCTCAGACACGAGGGACTGGGGACATGGGGTGTTTCTGGGTGGTGGCCGGGCTCAGGGAGCCCTGTGCATGGGTGCCACCTCCCGCCGGCTCCCACAGCCCTGCTGTGGGTGCACCGGCCGCCCAGGTGAGCCAGGCAGGGGTGTTAGCAGTCCTAGCAGCAATCAGCCAGCTTAACGAGCCGAAGAAGCAGCTTTCTGCCCTTGCTTGGGGGGTGCTTTGCCCGCCGTCCGGCTGTGTGCCCCCACCGGCACAGGGGAGCCCAGCGGCTGGAGGGGACGCGGAGGGCAGCCACTGCTGCTCTGGGGAGGAAGGAGAGACCATGTCCCCCACATCCCAGCTTGGAGGTCCCCAAAACCCCCTCCCCTCCAGTCAGTGCCCTCCTCTGCCACCCCAAGGCCGCGGCGGGGGTGAACGGCCGCTTCTGGTATAGGGGTGCAGGGAGGGATCATGCGTGCCATTCCCTGCCGTTCCCCCCATCCCTATGGCTGGCTCATGCCCTGCTCTCCTGCCACTGGTCCCACCGGCTCCCTCGGTGGCTACCAGCCCGGCTGGGAGGGCACTGCAGCCCCCAGACCAGCCGGGGCAAGTCTGAACTGATAGCTCGAACACCAAATTCTCAGCCAGGCCTGATGCACGCCAAAGATGCAGGAGACACAGCGGTGATTCGCGTGCCGGGAGGCTGGAAGGCAAATGCACCCAGTAATGAACAATCTCAGAAGGATGCCAGCGTCAGGGCAGGGTGGGGGAAGGAGACTGGAGCACAATAAAACAATTAGGAAGGTGGTAATTACCAGTCTAATGGGATATCAGGTTGAATCCTAAAAGCATCGAGATTCTTTCACAGCAAGATGTAGCTGCTGCAGTATTCGTCCTCTGGGGTGTTGTCTTGGACGGAGCGTTTCGTTTCCTGCAAGATCAACGGAAATTTGACAGGAAAAGAGGCTGGGTGTCTCTGAAACTGCCCAATGCTCTCTTATCGCCTGACCCGTGATCGTGCAGAAACGCCCCAAGGAGCAGCTTTATTTGGAGGAGAGATGGGTTGTCCGGGTCTTCTGAGGACGCGGATACCCCAGTTCTCCTCATCCGAGAAGATCGTGGCGAGGACAGCCGGAGGGAGGGAGCGTGCCCTGCTCAGACGTGCGGGCAGCTCGGCCCCAGGCTGCTGCCTGGAAAGGTAGGGGATCTGGAGCGGAGCCCGGCCCGGGGAGCTGCATGCGTCTCCCCGGAGCTCCCCGCAGCCCTTCTCACCGCTCCCCCGTGCATCCTCCCTCCGGGTGCCTGGAGCCCCTCCGACCTCTCCTCCCCACTCGCCCTCCCAGCCCAGCACTGGTGAGGAAGCCTCCTCCCCTCCTGTCACCCCCTGTCCCCAGCCCTGCCGTGCCCCATCACCAGGACCCCTCTCCCTGACATCCCTTGGGGTCTCACTAACTCCCCCTCTGCTCTGACCGCAGCCGGGGACCACGTCCCACCTCCCACCATGGAGCTGAACCAGACATCCCCACCTCCCACATCACCCATCCCGGAGACCGACGGAGATGACCCGTGCGGGATGGACGTCACCGACATGGCCATAGACAGCGTCCAGCTGCTCATCTCCCTCTGCGGGCTGATGGGGAACGGGGCCGTCCTCTGGCTCCTCGGCTGCCGCATCCGCAGGAACCCCATCACCGTCTACATCCTCAACCTGGCCGTCGCTGACTTCACCTTCCTCCTCTTCATGGCCACCACGTCTCTCCTCTACATGGTGGAGAATGCCTCCTGCTCCCGCATTGTGCCTCTGATGTACCCGAGGTCGTTTTTCCTGCTCTCGCTCTTCTCCTACAACATGGGCCTGTACCTCCTGACGGCCATCAGTGTCGAGAGGTGCATGTCCATCCTCAGCCCGCTCTGGTACCGCTGCCACCGCCCCCAGCACTTGTCAGCCGTGGTGTGTGCCCTGCTCTGGGCCCTCTCCATCGCTGTCGTTGCTGCAGTGACTTCTCTGTGCCTGTTGCACGACCATGAGCACTGCCAGATAGCTCTCATCTCCATGTATGTCCTCAACTTCCTCATCTTTGCACCACTCATGGTCATTTCCAATGTGATCCTGTTCGTTAAGGTCTGGTGTGGCTCCAGGCGCCATCAACCCAAGAGGCTCTACATCGTTATCTTCCTCACCGTCCTCTTCTTCCTCATCTTCGCTCTTCCCCTCAGCATCTGGAATTTCCAGCAGCAGTTCAGCTACAATGTCATGCCCTACCAGGTTGTTTTCCTGCTCGCCTGCATCAACAGCAGCATCAACCCCTTCATCTACTTCTTGGTGGGGAGCTGCCGGAGGCATTGCTCCTTGGTGTCCCTCCAGGTCGCCTTCCAGAGGGTCTTTGAAGAGACGGGGATCACCGTGGTATCCAGCTAAGAGGCCCCTGTGGTCACACCGGCCACGCTGCCCACCCCAGCTTCATGCTCAGCTGCCCACCCTTCCTCCTGGCTGGGCCTGCAGGTCACCTTCCTGTGGCTGTATGTTGGGATGCACCGCGTCCCTTATCCCATCGCCATCCCCGTCCCCATCCCCACCCTCATCTCTGTCCCCATCCCCATTCCCATCCCCATCCCTGTGCTTTTCCCCTTCCCATCCCATCCCCATCCCCGTGCTTTTCCCCTTCCCATCCCATCCCCATCCCATTCCCATCCCATCCCCATCCCCATCTTTATCCCCCTCCCTTTCCCATCCCATCCCCATTCCCATCTCCATCTCCGTGCTTTTCCCCTTCCCATCCCCATCCCATCTCATCCCCATCCTTTTCTCCATCCCCATCCCATCCCCATCCTCATCTTCATCCCCATCCCTTTCCCATCCCCATCCCCGTGCTTTTCCCCTTCGCATCCCATCCCCATCCCATTCCCATCCCATCCCCATCCCCATCCCCATCCCCATCCCCATCCCCATCTTTATCCCCCTCCCTTTCCCATCCCATCCCCATTCCCATCTCCATCTCCGTGCTTTTCCCCTTCCCATCCCCATCCCATCTCATCCCCATCCTCTTCTCCATCCCCATCCCATCCCCATCCTCATCTCCATCCCCATCCCATCCCCATCCTCATCTTCATCCCCATCCCTTTCCCATCCCATCCCCATCCCATTCCCATCCCATCCCCATCCCCATCTTTATCCCCCTCCCTTTCCCATCCCATCCCCATTCCCATCTCCATCTCCGTGCTTTTCCCCTTCCCATCCCCATCCCATCTCATCCCCATCCTTTTCTCCATCCCCATCCCCATCCTCATCCCCATCCCCATCCCTTTCCCATCCCATCCCCATCCCTTTCCCATCCCCATTCCCATCCCCATCCCCGTGCTTTTCCCCTTCCCATCCTCATCCCATTCCCATCCCCATCTTTATCCCCCTCCCTTTCCCATCCCCATCCCCATCTCTGTCCCCATCCCCATCCTTTTCTCCATCCCATCCCCATCCTTTTCTCCATCCCCATCCCATCCCCATCCCCATCCCACCCCATCCCACCCCGTCCCTCCGGCCGCCCCCCCGGCAGGGCTCCCGCCGGCCCGGCCTCTCCCCGGCGGGGAGCGCGGAGCGCCGGGCTCTGCTGCCCTCCAGCGAGCGAGGCGGAGATGCGAGGCCTCCGGGCTCCCTCCCGGCGCCCGCCTGCCCCGCTCCCGCCCCCGGCTCGGCCGAAGCCTCTGCTCCCATCCCAATAAACGCTTCTGGCTCCATCCACCCCCTCTCGTTCCTCTCCGGCCGTTCGCGGGGACGGGGGGCTGCGGGGGGCTGCGGGACGCCGGGGGTGAAGCTCTGCCGCGCTGCGGAGTGGGGGTCTCCCCGAGAAACAGCCCCCCCAAAACCCTTCTGGGGTGGCCCGGGGTGAGCAGCCCATAGGGAGGCACCGGAGCCTCCGGCGTGGGGCTGGCCGGGGTGGGTGGGAGGTGGCGGGGCTGCGTGGGGCGTGCGGGATGGGGTAGGGTTGGCGTGGGAAGGGTGGGATGTGGTGGGGCTGGTGGGAAGGTGCGGGACATGGTGGGGCTGGCCGGGGGGTGCGGGACGTGGTGGGGGTCCGCAGTCATCAGGACAGGAGCAGCACCGGCCCCAGAGGTGCCAGTGGGGCCGTGCGGGAGGAGGGGGAAACCGAGGCCCGGCACGACGGCGTTCAGTTCGGAGCCGACCGGCGCACGGCTCCTGGCTCCGGCATCATCCTTCTGCACACCCACAGCTCTGCCCACCGCTGTGACGGGAGGCTTTGCGACCGGCTGAGACCTCGGCAAAGCCACAGGGAGGTGAGTGATGTCCCGTGGTGGCCACCAGACGTGGTACCCTGCTCCTGGGAGGTGGTGGCCGGGCTGGGGACCACGGACTCATAGAATCATAGAATTGTTCAGGTTGCAAAGGACCTCTGAGATCATCACATCCAACCTGTTAACCCAACTGCCTGGCCCCCCTCTAAACCACGTCCCTAAGCACCACATCCACACGTTTTTTGAATACTCCCAGGGACTGTGATTGCACCCCTTCCCCGGGCAGCCTGTGCCGGGGCCTGACCCCTCTCCCCATGAAGAAATTTTTCCTAATACCCAACCCAACCCTGCCCTGGCGCAGCTTGAGGCCGTTCCCTCTCGTCCCATCGCTTGTTCCTGGGGAGCAGAGACCGACCCCCCCGGCTCCAGCCTCCTTTCAGGCCGTTGCAGAGAGCGATGAGGGCTCCCCTCAGCCTCCTCTTCTCCAGGCTGAGCCCCCCCAGCTCCCCCAGCCGCTCCTCCCCAGCCTTGTGCTCCAGCCCCTGCCCCAGCCTCGCTGCCCGGCTCTGGCCACGCTCCAGCCCCTCCATGGCCGCCTTGGGGTGCGGGGCCCAGCGCTGAGCACAGCAGTCGAGGGGCGGCCTCACCAGTGCCCAGCGCAGGGGCACCATCACCTCCCTGCTCCTGCTGGCCACACCGTTCCTGATACAAGCCAGGATGCCACTGGCCCTCTTGGCCACCTGGGCACCCTGCTGGCTCATGTCCAGCGCTGTCGACCAGCACCCCCAGGCCCTTTCCCGCCGGGCAGCTCCCAGCCGCTCCTCCCCACGCCTGCAGCGGTGCCTGGGGTTGCTGTGCCCCCAGGGCAGGACCTGGCCCTGAGCCTTGCTGCCCCTCACCCAGTTGGCCCCGGCCCATCGACCCGGCCTGGCCAGGGCCCTCTGCAGAGCCCCCTGCCCTCCGGCAGATCGACACTGCCACCCAACTGGGTGCCATCTGCAAACTGACTGAGGGTGCCCTCCATCCCCTCACCCAGATCATCAATGAAGATATTGAACAGGACCGGCCCCAACACTGAGCCCTGGGGAACACCACTGGTGACCGGCCGCCAGCTGGATTTGACTCCATTCACCACCACGCTCTGGGCTCGGCCATCCAGCCAGTTTTTAACCCAGCACAGAGTGCACTTATCCAAGCCGTGAGCAGCCAGCTTCTCCAGGAGAATGCTGTGGGAGACAGTGTCAAAGGCCTTACTAAAGTCCAAGTAGACACCATCCACAGCCTTCCCCGCATCCCCCAAGCGGGTCACCTTGTCATAGAAGGAGACCAGGTTGGTCAAGCAGGACCTCCCTTTCATAAACCCATGCTGGCTGAGCCTGATCCCCCAGTTGTCCTGCACATGCCGCGTAATGGCACTCAGGATGATCTGCTCCATGACCTTCCCCGGCACCGAGGTCAGGCTGAGAGGCCTGTAGTTCCCCAGATCCTCCTTCCGACCCTTCTTGTTGACGGGTGTCACATTTGCTAACTTCCAGTCATCTGGGACCTCCCCGGTTGACCAGGACTGCTGACAGATGATGGAGAGTGGCTTGGCCAGCTCCTCTGCCAGCTCCCTCAGTATCCTTGGGTGGATCCCGTCTGGTCCCATAGCCTTGTGGGCATCCAGGTGGAGGAGCAGGTCAGTGACTGCCACCTCTTCGACAACCGGGGCTTCATTCTGCATCCTATCTCCGTCTCCCAGCTCAGGGGCCTGAAAACCCCGAGGATGACTAGCTTGACTATTAAAGACTGAGGCAAAGAAGGCATTAAGTACCTCAGCCTTCTCCTCCTCCTTCGTGGCAATGTATCCCTTCACATCCAACAAAGGAGGGAGATTCTCCTTGGCCCTCCTTTTGTCGCCGATATATTTGTAGAAACATTTTTTGTTATCTTTGACTGCTACGTTCTAGCTGGGCTTTTGCCCTTCTAATTTTCTCCCTGCATAACCTCACAACATCCTTGTAGTCTTCCTGAGTTGCCTTCCTCTTCTTCCAAAGGTGGTAAACTCTTTTTCCTGAGTCCCAGCCAAAGCTCTCTGTTCAGCCAGGCCGTTCCGCTCCCCCGCCTGCTCGGCTTACGGCACACGGGGACGTCCTGCTCCTGCGCCTTTGAGATTTCCTTCTTGAATAACATCCAGCCTTCCTGGACTCCTTTGCCCTTCAGGACGGCCTCCCAAGGGACTCTGTTCACCAGGCTCCTGAACAGGCCAAAATCTGCCTTTCTAAAGGCCAGGGTAGCGGTTTTGCTGACCCCGCTCCTTACTTCTCCAAGAATCGAAAACTCTACTCCCCCTCCCCTTGCTGCTGCACCGTCCCAGCCTGCTGAAGGAGAAATGCTCCAAAGCCAAGGGAGAGGAAGAATTTCAGAAGGAAGAGTCCTTTGCACTTAGACCTGGCTGACAAAATAAAAGATATTTGGGGAGATATTTGCTGTGACACTAATAAAAGGGTCTGGGGGCACCGCCGTACCCCTGGGCCCATCCCGCTCCCAGCTGCGGGCAGCTGGCATCATTTTTGCTCCAGAGAGCACAGCCCGTGCGTGCGTCTCCCCTCCCTCCACCCGCAGCCCTGGCCAGCGGCAGGACCCAGACGAAGCCAGCACACGGACCGAAGGCAGCTCGGGGTGCACGATGCTGTTTATTGATACCAGGCAGCAGTGAGATACAGGAACCGGGTACCGGCGGGCGGGGAGGGTGGCGGGGCCTCGGCAGAGCCTGGTGAGGTGGTCCCCCCCGCCGGCATTGCGGGAGGTGGGAGGTGGGCAGAGTTCAGAGAGGCCTCGCAGGCTGGGATGCGGGATGAGGAGAGGGGCTTAGGACACCGGATGGCTTTTACCTCCGCTCCGTACATGGATTGGAATTTCCCGAAGGCAATGCTCATCCCGAAAAGCCGACGGCGTGTGAAATGGGAACACGGTCCTCTGGGGCACGTTCTCCTTGGGGGAATGGTGCCCGAGGAACTGGGATGGGCTGGCAGGGAGGAGGAAAGCTATGCTCTGACACACTCCCCACAGAGCATCCCTCCCCTTGGCGATGCCCCTGCTCTCCTCTTCTGCAGGGGGCAGAATTAGACCACGAGAAGAAATACTGCAGACATTTATTAATCTGGTTACTCAAGGAAAACCTCAGCCGCTGTCCCGGGGGCCTTAAGCAGAGCACTGGAAGAGCTTCAACAGGCTGGAGCCAGCCTGTCCATCGTAGTGTCATTGCTGCGTGCCGTGTTGCTTTCCGGCTCCTCAAAGACCCTCTGGAAGGCGACCCGGAGGGACACCAAGGAGCAATGCCTCCGGCAGCTCCCCACCAAGAAGTAGATGAAGGGGTTGATGCTGCTGTTGATGCAGGCGAGCAGGAAAACAACCTGGTAGGGCACGACAGTGTAGCTGAACTGCTGCTGGAAATTCCAGATGCTGAGGGGAAGAGCGAAGATGAGGAAGAAGAGGACGGTGAGGAAGATAACGATGTAGAGCCTCTTGGGTTGATGGCGCCTGGAGCCACACCAGACCTTAACAAACAGGATCACATTGGAAATGACCATGAGTGGTGCAAAGATGAGGAAGTTGAGGACATACATGGAGATGAGAGCTATCTGGCAGTGCTCATGGTCGTGCAACAGGCACAGAGAAGTCACTGCAGCAATGACAGTGATGGAGAGGGCCCAGAGCAGGGCACACACCACGGCTGACAAGTGCTGGGGGCGGCGGATGCTGGAGTAGAGGATGGACACGCACCTCTCGACGCTGATGGCCGTCAGGAGGTACAGGCCCACATTGTAGGAGAAGAGTGAGAGCAGGAAAAACGACCTCGGGTACATCAGAGGCACAATGCGGGAGCAGGAGGCATTCTCCACCATGTAGAGGAGAGACGTGGTGGCCATGAAGAGGAGGAAGGTGAAGTCAGCGACGGCCAGGTTGAGGATGTAGACGGTGATGGGGTTCCTGCGGATGCGGCAGCCGAGGAGCCAGAGGACGGCCCCGTTCCCCATCAGCCCGCAGAGGGAGATGAGCAGCTGGACGCTGTCTATGGCCATGTCGGTGACGTCCATCCTGCACGGGTCATCTCCATCGGTGGGCAGCGTGGGTAGTATAGGAGATGGGGACATGTGGTTCACCTCCATGGATGGACGCTGGGTGGGTGGTGGGACGTGGTCCCCGGCTGTGGTCAGAGTGGACAGGGAGTTAGCAGCTTGGAGAAGCCGGGGCTGAGTCGCGCGGCCCCTTGCCAGCTCCCTGCGCTGGGAAGGCATCAGTGGGGGACAAGCGGGATGTGCTGGGGAGGGGAGCGGGGGACATTTTGGGGTGGGAGAGGGAGACGGGAGGGGAGGGAGAGGGAGGTTCACCAGGAGATGCAGCAGGCAAGTGCAGGGCAGTGGGGAGAGGACCTGGGGAGAGCGCTGCCCATCACTGGGAGAGGGTGGGAGGAACATAGCTGCTGGCAGTGGATGCTGGAGGAAAGGAAGGTGGGATAGGGATGAAGGAAAACATTGCACTTAACTGTTAGCTTTGGTGAAGCAGCAGGCAAGGGCTGTCTTTCCAGCTGGGCTTGGGCAGATCAGAGTCGGTGTCTTGGCATCTCACGCTCCCTTTGGATTTATATCCTGAAGCGGATCCTCCCAGGACAGTTGCATGAAGAAGAAAGTCCTCCGGTCACCAGGAGGTCCCCGCTCTCCGTGCCCTGTCCCCAGTGCACCCCTTGGCAGCGTGCACCGCTCCCCCAGCCACAGTGGGATCGTAGGGAAATTGGGAATGGTTTTGTAACTGTGGCTACGTCAGAGCTCCACTTCCTTGTTTTTATTTATCTCGCTCTTTTTTGCCAGAAAGGAAGTGGCTGCCCTCCTGCAGGTTTCCGCAGTTCTTTATTTCTCCCTTGCCCGTCGCAGGGCTCCCTGGACCTCAGCATCCCCGGGGGGCATCGCCCCTCCAGCAGCAGAGCGCAATGCTGGTGATGCTGCCGGTACTGGTGGTGTTGACGATGCCGGCGGTGCTGGAGGTGCTGGTGGTGCTGGCAGCGCGGCTGTGTGCTTCTCAGAAGTGACTCCCCTTCTGGGAGGAGCACAGGGACAATGGCCAAGCCCCACCCTGGACCCGAAGGAGCACAGCCTCAAACTGGAGCCAAGAATTCACATTTCTTATCAGTCTAATGCAGACTTTGACATCTCAGTTGAAGGACATCAAACAGTTGTTTTCAGCCAGGCTACGATGCTAGCACTTATAGCCCAGATCAATTATTGCTAATACCCCTTAGTAATGCAACGAAAGCAATTAGAGACCAGCTTTTGCGGTGCTGTGCTCCCCCTCCCAGCGGGCTGTTACACTGAGCTGCAGCCCTCCCAGCTCTTCACCAGCAGCACATCTTCCTCCTCAGTCTTGGGAGCGCTTGTGGTTATTTTTTTACGTGATCCCACCCCTTTGGTAGCCCACACACCCCGGGATGCGGCTCCTGAGCTCGGCTCGGATGTTGTTAAACCCTCCTGTGACTCACGGCTCCTGCTCAGGGCTGAGCAGAGCATCTCCTTGGAGGTCTGGGCTGGCAGCACCGTCCCCTGGGCAGGTCCACGGGGACCCCGAGCCCCTCTCATCCACCGCACGATGTGCAAAGGGCTTAATGTTATAGCCAGTATGTTTCGTGCAATTAACATCCTTGCCGTGATGATTAAAATGACAGAAGTGGTCCATAAAGAGAGGCTTGCAGTTGCCTCAGCTGTGGAAGAGCTTCTCCGGTGGGATCCAGCGCCCCGAGGAGTGCCCTGCCTCTCCCACGGTGCCCTTGCAATTGGGAGGCACTTTTGGCTTCTCTCTTTGCTGCAGTGGCCTTCGGCTGCTCTAAAACATACTGCGAATGCTTAAAATTGACTCCCAAAGACACCAGATGTATCCCATTAACAATTCCAGTTTCAGCACTTTCGGTAAGGGCAGAGTTGTTTCCAAGGATTTTGTACCAAAGCCATTTCATATCAAAGTCCCTTCCTTCAGCGGGGGCTGTATTATGAAAGCAGACCCTGTCATCACCTGTGTTTCGTGCGAGAAGCCGAACCAAGCTGCACAAGCAGCGCCCATCGCTGAGCCTCGAGCCCTGGGGATGCTGGTGGGAGCTGCGGGATTCTCCCCACTCCCTTCTCCTCCTGCATCCCCCAGCTAAATCCATCAACCGCGTCCCAGCTTCTTGAAGGCAGGCAAAACCACCGTGGTCCCCGCAGCCACCACCGTGAGCCTTTGACAGGGCTGCTTTCCAGTTTGCAGAGTGAGAGGGGAAAGAGCATCTTTACTGGGCACTCCTGGGCTTTGGACTCGGGGTGGGGTGGACGGGGACGGTCTGGGAGCAGGCACGTACACCTGCGCGGCTGTAGCACTGTGCATCGGCAGCGCCCAGAATATTTGTGAATGAAACCTCAGGTATCTTAAGCATCCAGAAATGAACTACTCCAGCTGTCTAACCGAATCGTTCTGTGCACATAGATCTGATTTCTTAGAAGTTACATGTTTGTTCCCAAAGAGATTATCGTGTGCAGACTTCAAGGTCCTTTTTTGGGGGTTTTGTCTATTTGTTCACTTTGTTTTTAAGGCTAAATATAAAATTCTGAGTCATTTTGAGTTGCGCTGGAGTGCTTCACCATACTGACCTGCGGGAGCGGGGAGGAAGCCCTCTATTCCCTGGCGACTAATTACCTGGGCAGGCTGGCCGCAACCGAGCTGACCTCAGCCCTGCTCTCAGCTCAGCCGGGCTTCCATCCACCTCCCTCCAGCCTCTCAGCTGGGAAATATAAATAAATATATCGCAACTGGCCGGAGACTGGGAATCCCCTGCTACGCGTGGGGAGGGCAGCTGAAAACATCAGTGTCTTTTCAAATCGGTACACGGAGTTCAGAAAGAAATGGCCATTTTTTTCCGATGAGGTTTAGTGAAGCGGATGGAGAGTTTAGTCTGGGGATGGTAGGAACCTGTTTTCTGCCTTTTGCTCTTTGCTGAGTCTCTTTATTTACCTCATAAAATGCGTACGAAGCGGAGATCTGGTTAAGCTCAATCTTGGGGGTGTGATTTTTTTTTTTTTTTTTTTTTTTGTGGTAGGGCTTGGGTTGTTTTTGTTACAGGGCAAAGAAAGCAAATTTATCTTGTATTCGTTGAACCTCTCCCACAGAAATAGCACCATTTGCACCGTGGCTGCTGGCGGTGGGAGGGGTGATTCATCTGAAGACGGGGCAGTTGCGGCGAGAGGTCACGATCCTCGTGGCCACCTCTTTCAGAAAGGGGAATTCTCCTTGTCATAACCTTGTCATGAAGACAGCCTAGTGCAGAAAGGCACGTACCGTAACCAGCCTCTTACGAAGTTTACAGAAGACAGCAAAATTAAATCTGAATAAAGCCCTGGCTGTGTTTAACACGCTCTTACACCTCAGGGAACAATTCTTTACATAAAACAACAAATCCTCTCATTTTGTGCAATTCAAGCCAATTCTTAATTGCTATCCTTTGAGCTTGAGGGAAGGGCTCCCTTCTCTCGTGACTTAGTGGTGTGGAATTTTTCTTTTCTCCCTGTGCAAATGCTTAAGGATCTGTGCCGTTTCTTTTCAATCAAGGCTGCGCCGTGCGCACGAATTCCAAAGTATTATCAGCAAAAAACCCCAGGGGAGGAGTCACCCAGGAGCCTCCTTATCTCTCTCATATCAACAGGCACCATCTCTCCTGCAAGTGCAGTTATCGGTGCTTGCAGGGGCAGAGATGGCTCATTAACACAGATTGGTAAGATTTTGCAGAGTTTTTCTCCAGATGTCTATTTTTATCTTAAGAAAACAGACCTTAAAGCAGGCAGCATCACCCCTCGGTCGCACAGAAAGGTTTGGCTGAAATCAGTTCGTGCTACATCTCCGCAAAATGGACTTCAGGGTTTTCTCAACCCCCAAGTGCTGGCACAGCTCACGTCTCCCCAGCTGCTTCCACGAATTGCTGCCCAGCGGCAGGGGCTCCTCGGGACAGAGGGTTCACATGGTCACCCCTGCAAGATTTGTAGCCTGGGGAATGCCAAAACAAAAGCAGAATCGTATTTGGATGAGTTTCAGTGAGAAAAATGCCCGGGGAGTGAGAGCTGTTGGGATGCTGGCAATTCACGGCTACGGATGCTGCGATGGGTCTCACCCAGAGCTGGGCACGGCGCCGGTGCCTGCGGGCTCTGCCTTCCCGGGAGGAGGAGGATGGACGGTGAAGCACACCCTGCGGCCGCAGAAGCCGGGAGGTACCATTCTGCAGACCCATGCTGATTCACACTGGCTGAAGATGGGTTAAGACAGTACAGGGTCATGGAAATCCGACTGAACAGAAGCTTCGGGAGCAACAGGGAGACAGAGCTGCAGTGCAGCTGCATGGCATTTAACACAGCCTGTTACCACCAGGGCAGGACATTTTTAGCTAATTCTAACATTGCTTTAGCACGAAAAAGCAACTTTTGGGTTGATTTTTGCAGAGGCTGAAGGAGAAGCCCCGCAGCAGCGCTGGTTTGGAGCTGGCAGGGTGTATTGCCCGTGGTCCTGCGGTGGGTGACTGTTCCCAGTCAGCCCAGCACATTTCTCCAGCGGGCAGGAGCTTCCCAAAGGATGCTCCGCCAGGACACCCTGCTCACTTTTCCACAGCCAGAGCAGATGTTGGGACTGTGCCGAGGAGGAATTTGGAGCAAGCCGGCCCAAAGGACTTGTGGTCGGAAGGACATTTGGCGCAAGGGCGGTGAGAGTTGGAGATGGCAGCGGTAATTATTGCAAGCTTCGGCAGCGTCGTTATTCACTGGGACACTCGGAGGCTCAGCATTAAGATACTTGAATTTTTCTTAGGCTATTTAAACAACCCCGGGTGAAAGGATTGCCTTTTGTTATCCATGATATATTTTTGTTACCAACCTGTTAGAATTGTTTATAATTTTGTTCTGATTTCTTATAATTGTATGGGTTCTCTCTGATTGCTGGGTGGGTTGTCAGAAGATGTTTCTGCTGGGAAATGAGCACCTCCGCTCGAGCCCTCCCAAGAGGCGCAGCGTGAGCTGCAGGCAGAGGAATGCCAATGAATTATGTTCCGTTCACACATATGTTCCTGTGGTTTGGTATTTTGTCCAGCTGGCCCTGGCTACAGCAGAGATGGTAAAAGACCGTCCCCAACTCTGCTTTCTGCTTTTTTGGGGTTTTGCCCTGGGATCATAGTGATCTAAAAGGGGATACAAAGCGAATCAGAGTCTTCCAGGGAGAAGGTGATCAAGACTTTTCCGTGGTGGTGCTGGGAAGGGAAAGGTGATGCGCAGAGGAGATGCTGCGAGGCCATAGCCCCTGCTGCCCGGTGAAACCCAGCCCAAAAGAAATAAATTGGTTCCCTGTGATGGCAACCAGGCAAAACCCAAGTGTTTGTAAGAGCTCGCTCGTGGGTCTGCCACGGGGGTTATTTCTGAGCACGCTGCGACTTCGGAGCCGGCAAAACTCCAGGTTTAATTAAAAACTGGGAGTTTGTTTCTTAATATTGTCCCTTGCTCCCCATTTTTGCCATAGAGAGAAGAAACTCAGACATTTAAAACGATGCCAAAAGGTGCCTATAGGGACAACGGCATGAGGGAACTTGTCACCCTTGTCCCCAGGACGGCTGTCACCAGTGGGAGTTATTAACTGCCAGCCTGATGAAGAATCAGAGATTTTGATGCCTAAATGGCTGCCGCAAGGTGAAATAAATGGGAGCTCAGTTCAGTGATCATCAGTGTCACGGTGCCGCTCGTCCTCGGGTGCGCCGGGACCCCCGGGTCAGGAGCTGCCGTCAGGAACCGCGTCCCCCGGCCTCATGCACGCCCCTGCCCAACGCTCGGTGGCGGGGAGCTGCCCCACGCAGCAGCCCTCAACATTGTTCATCACGTTAATAACAACAACTTTTATTTATTATTTATTTATAGCTTAATTTATCTATTTTATTTGTATTTATTTGTTATTTGCTATTTATATTTATTTGTTACTTATTAATTGTTATTTATTGTTTATCATTTATTATTTGCTATTGTTTATCATTTACTATTTACCATTGTTTATCATTTATTATTTGCTATTTATTCATTGATGTCTGTTTATTATCGACAGTTTATTATTTACCACCTACAGTTTACTATATACTATGTACTATGTACTATTTACTATTAATTTACCACCTACAGTTTACTATTTACTATGTACTATGTACTATTTACTATTAGTAGTATTTATTATTTACTATTTGTTATTTATTTATCACATTAACATCATTTAGCATTCAACAGATATTTAACATTATTTACAAACAACTGGGAAACGCAGCCAAACAGATGCCGGGCGCATTTCTCCGGTGCCTCCGGTGCCACCGACTAGGAACGAGCCCTCCGGAGGAACCCTCCCACGGCAGCCTCTTCCTTACGCTTGGCTCTCACCGTCCTGCTTATGGGCCCTATGACTCCCTCCTTTAATCTCATTCTCTGTTGAACCCTTCCTTTAAGCCTTAACCCTTCTGTTAAACCCTTCCTTAACTCCTAAAAAGAAGGGCGAGGGTGCGGCCCCTTTCCTGGTGGTGCCCGCGGTCCCCAGGGGAGCTGAGGCCACTTTTGAAACCGGCCGGTGGCTGGAGCAGCTCGGGGGCTTCGGAGATGCTGAAGAGCTGGGGCCGGATGGGGCAGACTACGGCACCAGAGCTCTCCTTCGGTCCCGCTTCATTATCATTGAAATAAATATTATTTATTAAGGACTTGGGAGGAGCCCGGGTTTCATGCCAAATGAGGACTGTTAATTAACGTCAGGAGTATTTCACTCCCCACTTGATCAAAGTCTCAGGGGAAGCAGGGTACCCCGCCAGCACGCCGCATCCCCTGCGGCCAGGCAGGATTTAGGATGGAGGTGCGGGCAGGACTGCAGCCCGGGGCTGGTCGGGATGCTCTCCCAGCCATTTGCATTTGCTTCCCCTTGCTCTGCCTGCCTCCAAGGATTTTTTTCTGAGCTATTTGTTTAGAACTGCTGTACAGCGGACAAGGAAGTGGGACAGATCTCCCTGGCCCCGAAAAAGATGCTTGGAGCAGGGCAAAGGGCTGGAAAAGGAGGCTCCTGCCCTGCAAAGATCACTCGTGAGCAACAGTCCCCTCCGAGGGCTCACGCCGCGCCCTGCAACCTCAGCAGGGGTGAGAGGTGAGGACGGGGCATGGAGCGGTCGCCCACTCACCGGCGTCAGAATTGGGCAGGTCCAGTGGTCGGCGTTGTCCCCGGGGCGCGGAGGCTGGGTGCGTCACACCGTCCCGCTTCCCGCCTGCCCTCCCCGCGGCAGGGGGTGATGGAGGGGACCAGCGGAGGAAGTGACAGTCAGCGGGCACTGCATCGAGCCCTGCGGTTGATGGGGAGCTGGTGGCTTCTGTGCGACAGCAAAGAGGGGACATTCACACAGATGGGAACCGTGACACATCTCGGGGACGTTGCAGCTGGGTGCAGAAGAGAAAAAGCGAATGAGAAGGAAGACGATAATTTCACGCCCAACACAATGGCAGGTTTGCAAACAGGAAGCTTTTGAAGCAACCAGCAGATTGGTCTGCAACCCCCATCCTGTGAGGTTGACTCCTTGGCAAGCTGCTTCCGCTCGTCTCAGACGCGATGACTAAGCCCTAGCACATCTGAGTGCCCGCAGCCACCCACCCCTCAGCAGGAACCCGGGACCGCGCTCCCAGGGCCCATTTGGCTTCCAGCTGACGAAGAGACAGGGTACCAGAGCCTGCACACGGACCGTCGGAGGAACCTCATCATGGAGTTACCTTGTTCCTGGTGGCCAGATCTCGTCTGGGAGGGTTTTGGCATGGCAGCTTTGTAAAATTTCACGTGCAAGTCTGACGGAGGGGACTGGAATGTGCAGCTCTGGGATACCAAGGCTGTGCAAGGACTCTGCCCTCACTGGACCCACCCGGTGCCTGGTGAGAGGGGTCTGGGGCTCGCCTCCGCTCCTGTCTCTGGGGCACGCAGCTCTGCTCTTCCTCAGTCTTTCCATCCTTCTCGTTCACCTCCTCAGCGCTTTTCAGCCCTTAAAAGGCAAATGGCTCTGCATGCCTTTTCTTTCTCCCTCTGCTCCTCTTCCAGCTCTCTGTCTGTCTCCTGCCACCCTGGGCCCAAGCTTTTCCTTCCTATTCCTATTCCTATTCCTATTCCTATTCCTATTCCTATTCCTATTCCTATTCCTATTCCTATTCCTATTCCTATTCCTATTCCTTTCTCTTGATCTCTTCTCTTCTCTTCTCTTCTCTTCTCTTCTCTTCTCTTCTCTTCTCTTCTCTTCTCTTCTCTTTTCTCTTGTTTTTTCTCTCCTCTTGTTTTTTCTCTCCTCTCCTCTCCTCTCCTCTCCTCTCCTCTCCTCTCCTCTCCTCTCCTCTCCTCTCCTCTCCTCTCCTCTCCTCTCCTCTCCTCTCCTCTCCTCTCCTCTCCTCTCCTCTCCTCTCCTCTCCTCTCCTCTCCTCTCCTCTCCTCTCCTCTCCTCTCGTTTTTTTTTTTTCTCTGCTCAGTTCTTATATTCTCTGGTTTGCAGATGTTGTAGCTCATGGAGGAGAAGGAAAGACTGAATGACTAAAGGACATTCACAGTACTGGCGACCTGAGAGTCACTAATTTTGCCTTCATCTCTTGCCTTTCCCCAGGCGAGCACAAGAGAGAAAGGAGAAAGATGGACCCACATCCCAACAACACAATCCTTGACGGGGGTACAGTGTCCCCAGTGCCTACGGACGGACACAATGGGACCAGATGCTTTGCAGAATACATCCCCGAAATCGTCACCGGTAGCATCACGCTGCTCATCTGCCTGTGTGGACTGGTAGGGAACGGGGCCATCCTCTGGCTCCTTGGCTTCCGCATCAGGAAGAACCCCTTCACCGCCTACCTCCTGAACCTGGCCGTCGCGGACACCTGCTTTCTCCTCTGCACATCGGCTTTCCTTGTAATATATCACATGCCCATGCTCAGCTGCTTTCAGCCAGAGCTTTTGCGGGTGCTGCCGCTATTTCACTCCATGGTTCTGCTCATGTACAGCGCCAGCCTCTACCTCCTCACGGCCATCAGCGTGGAGAGGTGTGCGGGTGTCCTCTGGCCCTTCTGGTGCCGGTGCCACCGCCCGAAGCTCCTGTCAGCCGTCACGTGCAGCCTGCTGTGGGTCCTCGCCTGTGTGTTTGCCGGGCTGGTGTACTTTGTGTGTGACCTGGATCACTCTAAACATTGCTGGACAGTTCTTGGAACATTGTGCTTTCTCAATTTCTGCTTTTTCACCCCCCTTATGTTTTTTTCCAACGTGATCCTCTTCATCAAGCTTAGGCGTAGCTCTTGGCAACAGCACCCAGCGAGGATGTACATTGTCATCTTCCTCACTGTTTTCTTCTTCCTCCTCTTTGGCATCCCGCTCAGCGTCCAGATCTTCCTCAACTTCTTTGTCTACATTAATTTTGTCTTTGAGATCTGCCTGTTGCTGGCCTCTGTCAACAGCAGCATCAATCCAGTTATTTATGTCCTGGTTGGGAGCTACGGAAAGTCCAGGTTCAGGGGATCTGTCAAAGTGGCTCTTCAGAGGGTCTTTGAAGATAGGGCAGATTCCCAAGAGGTGGGCGAGACCCCTGTGATGGGAATTGCTGCCTAAACCCCCATGGCTGCAGACTGGCACCTGGAGAGGGGCAGCCCTGCTCTGCACCCCAGGCCAGCACCCACGGGAGCAGAGCTCGTGCCCGGCTGGGTGAGCAGGACTGGCAGTGGGCAGGCACGCGTCCCCCAGGACACAGCCACGCTCAGTGAGATTCCCAGAGGCAGGGCTGGTTCCCACCTCAAGCTTATTTTTAAGTTATTTTTAATAAATGTGTCTTTCATGTAACTTACTGGTGATTGCAGTTTCTTCCCTTGCTGGCTCCATGGGCTGCCCTCGCTTGTTCTCAAAATTACAGTTGTGACAGTCCCCTCACGCTGCCCGCTAGTTTATAATGCTGAAATTATGTGGTCCAGAAAGTCCTGCATCATTTTTTTTCCCAGGGTTAACACGGCCACACTCCTGGGCCCCGATCTGTACCGTGTCTGCTTCCCAGCAGGGAGATGTCCCAACTCCTCCTGCCTCTACCCTTCTTCTGGGACCTTGGTGCCTGATACTAAAGCAGCCACCGCTCACTACCCTGATCCTCAAAAGCCCCCAGACCAGAGGAGATGATGATGAGGGACAGAAACGATGTTTTCAGCTCCCTCTGGCTTGATGCCCTCCTCTGCCACAGGCTGGCAGAGAAAACCCATCTCGGTCTGGCTGACGGAGCTGGCAGCATCAGTCAGCAGCCAAACCTTCACCCTGCCAAGGGGGCTTAAGCGGGGAGGCAGGAAAGGACAGGCAAAGAGGCAAGTGCTGCCGGCGATCGGCACTCTGCCAGGTTCGGCAGAGAACGGACAGACAGACAGCTAGGGGCTGATGGCAGTTGGAAAGCGCAATTCTGTGCAGCGGGTGGAGAAGCCCGTGGAGCAAACGGCCAAGGCAGACCCAGGAAAAGAGAGAGAAATAGAGGATGGGAAGGTTCTCGCAGGCGATAGCTCGAGGAGGTTGAGCTCTGCCTACCAGATGGTTTTATTAGCTTTCCTGACACACAGAAACAACTGCTATCAGAGCCATAATATTTACAGAACGTATCTTCCTTTGAACACATACAAGCCTGTCCCGCATACAAACAAATAACTGATACCTGTAAATCTTGTGTTGGAAATCAAAATTTTAGGCAAACATGCTCAGGATGTTGCTCGCAAGAGCAGAAGCTGAGAAACCTTGGGTAATTCTGCTCTTTTGTCGAGCACACGGATAGATCGGGCAGCGAGCGTTGTGTTGCACGGCATTATGCTGATCTACCTCGATGCTTTCCTATTCGTGACCCGTTTGCACTTGAAAGGGTTGGCTTGGCGAAAGGGCGTGAGATTCTGTAGTTGGGGACACAAACGCAGCGTTTTGACTGACTACAAAGGGAGTATAGAAGACAACTCAGATGAAACCCTTAACTTTTAGATGACTAAAGCCAAGCGAGCAGCATTGATTCACCACGTCTTAGGAAAAAAAGATATTCCTGAAATCCTAAGTCATCTCTCCGCCGTCTGCCTATGCTCTGGTTCATGCACAGATCTAATTATTCAGTTAGCTCCAAAGAGCTAAAATGCATCAAAATGCACATAGTAGCACGGCCTTGGAAACTGTGTGTTTGAAGGTCAAGTATCACTGTGAAATTGCGGTAGACAAGTGGCAAACCTAGATCTGAATCAGAAAGAGAAGTTTTGGAGCAACGCTAAGCTTGTAGCGCGGGGTCCTAAAGACAGACCCTTGGAACGACAGGAGAAAATTTCAGCCAGTTCAGATATGAATATTTTGATAAAATATTTGATATATATTATATATCAGATATATAATATTCAGATATAAATATTTTGGGATTGGGGTTGCTTTAAAATGAAATGAAAGAGGAACCTGACATTGAGAAAATCGGCTTTTCCCATAGGTCTAGTTTCTGAGACTCTTTTTTGTTAGTCATTTCCTGTACAAAGCCAAGAAGAGATTATAACCAGAACCCTGATACTGTCAAATGCAACGAAATAGTTCCCTGTTTGCAAGAACCCTTGAGAACATGACCTGCTTGGCTAACACCGAGAAAAGTGATTTGTGAAAGGACCTGAGAAAGACCCCATGCTGGACGCTGCACAGGCTCATCAAGGCAGGCTTCGGTCCAGTTTTCCAAGTGATAATTCCAGGAAACCTCATGAAGATCCCACCACGGGGGCGGCAGCTGGCGAGCGCGATGTAATGTGAGTCCGCAGTGCGTCTGCTCGAGTGAAGTTCTCCGGGCTGCGAGAGGAAAGAAGGTCAGACTTCTCTGGGTGGGTTTGTTTTGTTTTTTTTTTTTTTTTTCCAGCCTAATCAGTACCTCCCATCATCGGTTTTGAACCTGTTGATCAATTTGCACCAAATCTGACTGGGGAATAGTGGTCTCTAGGATATTAAGACCTATAAATATTGTGGAAAAAGGCGGTAGGGGAATAATGAAATGATTATCCCACTGAAGGAACCCAGCAGTTTAGGAATATCAATTGTAATATTAAACACCTGAGAATCCAGGTCAAATCTACCCTCAAACCCACTTGCTCTTTGACATCTCCAAGGACAAACCTTTCATCTTATTACTTCCCTCCTCCAGATCTCTCCTGTCCAAAGCCAGAAAGGAGGCATCTCCCTAGCTTTTGCTCCTTGTCTGTACATGCTCTTGTACCAGGCATTTCACACCCATCTCCCCACACCCTGTCTTCCACCTCTCCTGTCCCTCGTTTCTCCCTGCGCTCCTCCGCATGGAAGCTGGCACGTGGCTGCAAAGATCTGCAAAGCCTAGCGTGGGGGACAGCGGAGTTGCTAACACATTTCTCTTTCATCTCTTCCCTCCAGCTGTGCGAGGGGGAAGGAGAAGCAGCAGAGGTTTTGTAACGAGCACATCGTTCCTTGCCATGGAAAGAGCCGGCCCTGCCTGCTGGAGCCAATCCGGTGGGACAACGTATAACAGGAGCTGGCATCACAGGCTGCTGAGGCATGAGGACAATGACTACAACTGGACGGACTGTGAAGCCGGTCACTTGAGCAAAATCCTTGCCACACTGCTCATCTGCCTCTGTGGGCTGGTGGGGAACGGGGCCGTCCTCTGGTTCCTCGGCTCCCGCATCCACAGGAACCCCATCACCTTCTACGTCCTAAGCCTGGCCATCGCCGACTTCACCTTCCTCCTCTCCACCACCATTGCCCTTGTGATATTTTACGGCTCAGAGAGCCTTTGTCACAGGCTGGGCTCAGAGGACGTGACGACTGTGCTGAACATCGCCATCCTCTTCACTTTCACCGCCAGCATTTACCACCTGACAGCCTTCAGTGCCGTGGCGTCTCTGTCCGTCCTCCCGCCGGCCCGCTGCCCCTGCCACCGCTCCCAGCGCTTGCCAGTGCTCGTGTGTGCCCTGCTCTGGGCCCTCTCCTTCCTGCTCACCGTCACCCTCTACTTCTGCCCTGCGGCGCTCGTTTTCTTCGTCTTGAGCTACCTCTTATCGGTGCTTATCCTGTTTTTTTCTGGTCTAACCCTGCTTGCCAGGGTCTTGTGCTGTTCGTGGCAATATCCCCCAAGGAAGCTCTGTGTTGTGGTCCTGCTAGCTGTCGTCTTCTTCCCCTTCTTCACTGCTGACTTTGGTTACTGGCTCTTGCTAAGGCTGTTTGATTTTTCTGGTTTTGTCTTTGATGCCTCTCTCCCGTTCGCCTGCGTGCACAGCAGTATCAACCCTCTTATTTACTTCTTGGCTGGGAGCTGTGCGAAGAAGTTCACACTCTCTGCTAGGGTTGCTTTCCAGAGGGCTTTTGAAGATGTAACAGAGCCCCAAAATAGAGGTGAGACTCCCAGAGAAAACACAGTGGAAATGGCTGTTTAAACCTCTGCAGCCTCTCCCTGAGAGAAGATGCTCTAGGGACGGAGGCGTCCCAGGATCCAGGGTGAGACAAGGAAGACGGCTTCGGTGCGGGTCTGGCTGCGGCTGAACGGAATCAGCTGTGGCACAACAAAACGTGCTGGGTGGCACGGGAGCTCCCGCCTGGGGTGGACACTGGACAGCGTGAGGAAACACCCAGCGAAACCTTTTGCTGTGAAATCTTTGCTTTGAATCTGTCCTATTCAACAGGTCTGAGCTTTCCCCGTCTCAAAAGTGAGCTTGCTCTACCGTGCGTGCTATTAAAACAGAGCCGCGGAGGCTCTTAGCTCCTGCCAGTGGGTTTTTTGGTGTGTCTGCTTAAAAGCAGAGTGCGGGTGGATAAGAAAGCTTGGCACAGCTGGGCAGAACAATTCCTGGGCAAACCCTTGTGCGTGCATCTCCGGCGGGTGCTGACACGTGTAAGAATATGTGGAGACTTCACATTCAGCTTTGTTACCGGGCAAGTGGGCCTGTGTTTGGGTTTGCCCCTGGAGGGCTTTCCCCAAAATTGCATTGCTTCTGCTGCAAACTGAGTTTTGTCCGCACATCACGTAGGTGGTTTGGTCGCAAGGGTTTTTGACTGGGAGTGCCTCTCGTGGTTCCTTCCACTTTTCTCGGGGCTGGTCGGATGGTTAGCTTGAGCAAATGCCATTTCGCAACCATGATCTGAGGTCTGTATCCATTTCTGGTGTGTCTGTTCCTCATCTATGAAAACAAGAGGAGAGTAGGGTTAAAATGGACCAACCCAAAGAGCACAGCCCTGCCTGAAGACTCTGTAAAGCATGAATTTTCCATGTGAAAGAGGATACAGGGAGAGGGAGGGAAAACTTTTTATGGAAAAGACCCTGTTGAGGCCACGAGGACTGAATCCCTGTAGCCTGGCTCAGGCACTCCCTGGGTAAAAGGGGTAGTGGCAGCGCTTTCTCCCCTTCTCTCTCCTCTCCGTGTCTGTCAGCCCTTGCTGGGGATACACCAGCTCTCATTTGCCTGTGAACTAAGCCACCAACAAACCATTGCTTTTGAGCTGGTTTTGTCTCCTGGTGTGACTCCCCACCAGGCTGCACTAACTTTAGTATGAGCAGAAGGGAAAGGTTGGGAAGATGCAGCTGGCAGGGAGGAGCGGAGGGAGAAAAGGCATCAGCAGGGCAGACTGAAATAGCAACCCCAGGAGCTACTGATGCCGTGGCCTCTGGGATCTGGGATGGTGACAGAAGTTTCTCTGCCCTTTGGCTTGTCCTTCAGCCCAGAGCTACATGTCACCGGCCAGGCTGGAATGAAAACTGATCACTTGGTGCAGCACAGGTACGGCGATAGCTAAACCCATAAAACTCTCTGGTAAAAAGAAGCAGCTCGGCGAGGTGGTGGCCTGGGTGACGCTGCAGGCAAGGGAGATCCCGGGAAGCGGGAAAAGCACACAGGAGGATCGTGGTCCTTCTGTACCTGCCTTGGGAGACTCTCCCCGGATGATGGGAGCCCTTTGCTGGACAACAGGTTGCAACTCAGAATGTTTTTACTTTCCAAAGGACAGGAAAGTGGGAGAGAGGGAGAAAAAAAACCCTCTCAACCGTGGAAGACTCCTGCCCTGTTCTGTAAAACACCTTTATTAATAAATGCTTCTTAGATGTTTAATTCCATCATGTCTCTTCAAAGCATGACTCACCACCCATGGGTTATCCTTTAGCTTCTCTTTTTAAAAGCAGTGGCATGTTGGTTACCCTTGGATTTAAGGCAGTGGGAAAAGGACGGACAACTTCCCACTGTGTAAGAGGCAGGGAAATGGTTTGCTACCCGTAAATGGGACGATCTCCCCTGGCAGGCTGTGTGCCTCCTTTCCGCTTGCCCCGGCAGTCTCCCAGTTGCTGGGATGCTGCGAGGTCCTTTCCTTCTGATCTTTCCTCTGCCCTTCCACCCCTGCCTGCCTCAGCCGGCCTCAGCCCTCCACCCTACAAGGAGCTGCTCTCCTGGTATGAGAGGAAAGCCTTCAGCACGTGTGGGCAGCTCCGCTGCCGTGGTTTGCCTCAACTGGAGGCTTCTTACAGTGAGACACATCTCTGCTAACTGCAAGCGTCCCAGACAGATGTCATCTGCTGCCCAGGTCCATCCCAAAATGAACGAGGAGGTCTTGGCACTGTCAACACATGGCTCATCCCAACTATTGCAGGCACCTACCTCAGGATGAGGTGCATCGTGCTCTGGAGGTGCCTGGCCTCCTCATAGACAAGACAGAGGCTTCAGAAAGAGAGAAAATGAGCCATTTTTGGACAGAGTCGAGTCAGCCTTGCTCTGTTCACCAGTGACAAGCTATGCAGTGAAGCCCAGTTGCTGAGTATTCACCAAACTTTGTGGTCAGAGTTACCATGTTGGAAACAAAAAAAGAAATCCAAATTTAATTTAGGAGTAGTAACAAAATGATGCCTCAGGTAGGTAACGAGAAAAAGATCAGTACAATGAGGACTTTGGAGTCTGTGGTTAGTCGTTGAAAGAGCTGTGCAGAGGAGCTGCTCATCTCCTGCTGAGGACGGCCAGGTTCAGGATGGAGACAGTGAAAGGATTCCTCTTGACGCTGAGGCTGGGGAACCAAAGGATGGCCCCACTCCCCACAGATAGAGGCAGATAAGCAGTGTGATCCTCCTAATTTCTATAAAAGTAAGTGGCCCATACATCTGGTTATGTTAATTTTCATATTTCAGGCTCTTTTTGGTCATGGACACAGAGGTGTGTTCAGTGGAGTTACTATGAAATCTTTGCCGCGAGCAAAGAAAATACAGGAATTAGTGTCTCTGACTTGCCAAGACCATCTGGTCTGGTAATCCCCTGCCTTGCTTCACGGCATGGCCAGGAGCCGTGTTTGGGGAGTGTTTGGTGAGCTGTGCCAGAGCAGGTTCCCGTCTCAGCCTCTGCAGCTGATATTTGCCCGCTGTGCTTCTCTCTGGCATCAGAAAAGTGATCTTTGGCATCAGACACCCTGAGTTGCATTGTGTTATCTCACGCTTCACCTTGAAATATTGCCTCTCCAAAATCGGTGCCTTTTCTGGAGACATAGCTCCCCCCATCTCCCCTTCCAAGTTTGGAGGACAAGGTATCATAGCCTTGGCTGAAGTAAGGCGAAAGAGGCTGAAGCTTCCTTTGGGATGCTTTTGTCCCATGTGGACAAAACTTTTGTGGAGATATTGAAAAGTAAAACATGTCTTAAAATCCTCTCTTAGTTTTCCTGTAGGGACTGACAGGAGCAGGGCTGGAGCAGATTCCCAGCCCCCTTGCAGGGATGCTTACTGTGCTGTCCGGTCCCTGAGAGACCCCAGCAGGGAGGTGACAACCTCCAGCGTACGATGTCTCGTCAGCCAGCCGTCATCTGTTGCAAAAAGCCATGTTCCCCTGGAGCACAGCCGGAAAGCAGCACCTTGCGTGACCGTCTTGGCATGAACACGAGTGCCAGGAACACGCCACTCATAATCCCCCGGCACTGTCGAACCCGTACTTTTCTCAGAACGGTTTAACCCTGGAATTAAACAGTATGACAAATTCCCACGTATAGCTCAAGAGAATGCTCTTGTTTCTTCCCCAGCTCTGCAGCCCGACCTGATGTTGGTTTGTTTCTCTTTCCATCAGCTGGGAGCGCAGGGCCAGCTCTGCTGAGCAGCTCTTTAGACAGAAGAGCAAGGATGCTCCGTGCGATCCATACCCCTCTCCTGCCATCTAGAGGCATCAAACCCACAGATATTTGTGAAATCACCCTTGGCCCTGCACTGGATGTGACCCCGCAGCCCTCCGAGCCCTCCGAGCGGGTCCTCATAGAATTGTTTAGGTTGGAAAAGGCCTTTAAGATCATCGAGTCCAACCGTTAACCCAGCGCTGCCAAGTCCACCACTAAACCATGTCCACAAGCACCCCATCTACACGTCTTTTAAATACCTCCGGGGATGGGGACTCAACCCCTTCCCTGGGCAGCCTGTGCCAGTGCCTGACAGCCCTTTCATGGCAATGCCTCTGTGCCGGAGGAACCAGGGTGAGGAGGGGGTTGCACTACCCCGCGGATGAGCCACACAGTTCCCTCCCACGGCAGCAATTGCCTCTACTCCTTGCTCAGCCTTTCACTTCAGCATGGGTGCAGCCGTGCCAGCGAGATGCCTGCATGACCCCCTTGGCTTGCCCATTTTTGCAATCCTTTTGGCAGACCCCTGCCTTGCTTGGACAACAGAGATGGCCAAAGCTCCCCCAGGACCTAACGTGTCAGACTTTCCCCAGGCAAGAGATCCCCCAAAACACCGCGAAACTCATCTGCTGAGCAAAAGGAGCCAGAGTTTATTCGCTGGGACCAGAGCAACGCGGGTCATTGCCATGGGGAATACAGCCAGGCACGGGGACTGAGCCTGCTTGGATCTGTGCTACGAGCCCCCATGCCTCCATCCCCCAGGTTGTCTGCAAGGCTCCACATCTCCAGGCCTCCTCTCCAGCCGTGCCTTATAGAGTGGTCTCCACCGCAGTGTCCCCGGGCACGCGGCTCCCCTCCTCGCTCGTCGCTTTCTCTTCGAACACTCGGAGGAGGGCGATTTTTGCAGAGTTCTGGAACCGGCGCCGCTGGCAGCTCCCCACCAGGAAGTAAATGAATGGGTTGATGCTGCTGTTCAGTGATGCCAGCAGGTAAGAAATATGCAGGTAAAACAGGTTCAAATAAATAGGATCAATAAAAATCACCACACTGAAAGGAAACCCAAAGATGAACAAGAAGATCAAACTGAGCAGGACAGCAACATAGAGCTTTCCTGGGTGTCTTCTCTGTGAGCCACATCGGAGTTTGATGAATAGGGAAAGGTTGGAAAGAAATGGGAATAAAGAGAAAATGAGAAAATTCACAATGCTTACGCCTCGTAATAGCATTACACAGTCTATATTCAAAGGGAAATAACAACTAATGAAAACCAAAGTAACAAAAAGCCCGGCGAAAGCCCAGAGCACCCCACACATGATGCCTGACAAGTGCTTTGGGCGGTGGCACCGGTACCAGATTGGGAACAAAACAGACAGGCACCTCTCCATGCTCATTGCTGTCAGGAGATACATGCTGGCAAAATACCAAAACAGAAACAGATCCATCAGGATGTAATTGGTAAAACGATATTGAGATGAGAAAATACAATAGACTGTTGAAACAAAGTGTAATATAAGTTTAACAAGAAGGAAGAGGAGCAGAGAGAAGTCAGCGATGGCCAGGTTTAGGACGTAGACAGTGAAGGGGCTCTTCTTCATGTGGAAGCCCAGGAACCACACGACCACCATATTCCCCACAAGTCCGCACAGGCAAATAACAATACAGACCCCTGAAATTATCAACATACTATAACTTTGTGTTATGCACTCAGATTGCTTAACTGCCTGAGAGTCTCCATATCCAGAAGTCGTGTAGTTCAGAGAGAGGTCTGTTGTGATGGTCTCCTCCATGGCGAATGACCCTGCTCTGGGTGTTCGCCTTCTCCCTCTCCCACCACCTCCTAGGAGAGATGAGGAAGGAGAAGGAAATGAGGGGCATCGGCGCTCCCAGCACTCGCCATCTTTCCCCACATCCCCACACCAGCCCCGAGCTGCGCCAGGAAGGACCCCGTCCCCTGCCGCGCCCAGCAGAGGCTCCCACCCCTCCAGCCCTGTCCCTGGCCAGGAGGCATCGCCCACCTGCCCGTCCCCGGCCTCCTACCTCCTGGTGCTCCTGGGAACAGTGCTGCCGCAGGAGCTCCAGCACACGAGGCTTCCAGGCTCACCAGGAGAAAGGGTCTGGCGATGGCTGCTGTGGCCACCCCGCTCTGCTTTGGCCTCGTCCCTCGTGCCTGAGGAGCAGACCTTTGCCTAGAGATCACGTCCTGTGGTCAGGAGACTCCCCTCACAATCTCACCACATCGGTGACGGCTTCCCCTCACATGTCCCACGAACGGTGATCTTGTCAGTAGGACTTGGCCACATCACCCCTTTCCTCTCCTCCTGCCGTCCTCCAGCTTTTTCCCGCCACGAGAAGGGCTTCTGGCTTTTGTTGTGTGTACCTGGTGGTCCAAGACTTTGCCCCCATACAGAGGCTTTACCATAATGTGTGGCAAAACCTGGAACGTACTGCAAGTAACTCAGCTGTAGCCCCAAAACCATAGGAGAGAACCCCCTCAGAGCCAAGGGCAAGCAAGACCTTCTGCTTGGAGGTGAAGGAAGAGAGAGGAGCATCGTACCAATAAGGGATGATGCTGGCTGGACAGTTCATGTACAAAGGAGGTGTGTGAAGGGCGTATTGTCCCAGACCAGGAAGATTTGGGGCCAGTTTTGCAGAGTAATGTGCTCTCCTGTTACTTTCCAGCAGCACCGCTTGACTGCATGGGGAAAGCTCCATCTGTCAGCACAGGAGGGTACGTAGATCATTCCCAGGGATAGAGGATGGCAGAAAGGTGAGAGTGAGAGAGACAAGCCAGGGACCCTCAACAGTTGGAAATCACTGATGTGCAGACATGCAACAGCATGAGGGCTTTGCTCAGTGCCTCTAATGACATGTAACCTGGTGCTCAAAGACTTCTCCCAGCTTTCTTCTGGGAGACATTGCCATCAGATAGAGGCTTTGCTTTAATCTGTCAAAGCATGGAACATAATACTTGTGAGAAATTTGATGCTACGAAGCCACAGAAGAAATCAATAAAGGGAAATGTTTTTCACAGTGGAGGTGAAGAAAGAAAAACACACGCTGTTATTGTAGGACAACGATGAGCTGATTTTTATAGGCCCAAAACTGTGGGAAAGGGGAATAAAGGGACTTAATCTCATGAAGCGTGACTGAACGACATAGCACGCTAAACTGTCCATGTGAGGCACTCTGATTCTCTCTTCCAGGGTCCTGAAGGCAACAACAGGACTCATTTGCCCTGATCCCACCCATTCATCCCCTGCCCATGGGACCAGGGGTTCCAGTTAGGGTCAGGCCTGAGCAACCAGGCTTGGCCTGAGCTATGCAGGAGTTGCACCTGTCTGAAGACCTGTCTCCATCCCCCTCCCATGGATGGACCTTAGGCCTATGCTCTAGCCTTATTTCAAGTCTATCTCTGGGCCCCAGCTCCTGCAGCTCCAGGCTGGACCCCCTGGAGACGCTGCGGACCTTGTTCATTACTGTGCATTCACCACAAGAAATCAAAGGACATCCTTGGAGGACATCAGTCTTGGGGATGACAAACATAGTCAGTAACTCCCAAGAAGAGGTATTGAAAAGATGGAAAACACATGAAGGAGAGAGAGAAAATAAGCAATGAAAATGCCAGCCCCTGTGATGCTAAAGGACGAGATTGTGCAACAGGAACCACTTCTAGATAAAAGCACATTTGAAGCACTATGTACCCTACAAAATGTAATCTCAGAGGAGACACATGCATGTCACGGGTGTGATTAGAGGCAGAGGACAAAGCTCTCGTGCTGTCCTGTATCTGAATACTGGTGATTTCTCACGGCAAGTTGAGACAACGCCAGTGCTCTGCCTCATTGGCTGCTGTTGAGGGGCCTCTGTTGGCATCCCAGGTGCAAGGAGTGGGTGTATGATGAGGCCTGGAGGGGCAGAGGAAGGGATGGGCATGACCAGGAGTGGTTCTGCACCCGAGGAATGATGGGAAGAAGAAGGAGCGTTAAGGCCATGGGACTGTCAGGGACTTCTGAGCGGTTTCTGCTGGTTCATCCCCGTTGTTGATGGTCCCTGGCTCATCTCACTCATTCTCATCTTTCTGCCCCTCTCGTGCCCTGCCAGATCTCTTCCGCACCATCCCCTTGGCGATGCATGCTGTAAGGAGAGTGAAGGAACAGAAGAGAGCTAGAGGAAGTCTTCCACCACCAGTTTTGCACAGCAAAACCTGGGAGACTCCGGCATGGCAAGCTGAAGCTGGAGGATGGGGGTGTAGAGATCCTGACCAGAAGACCATTATACATCATGGAGTGAGCAATCCACAAAACACTCAGCCTGAGTAGTCCCAGCCCTGTGCTGTGCCGTGCTGTGCCGGGCTGCGCTGTGCCGTGCCGTGCGTCTCCCTTGGCCATGGGATAAACCTGGTTGGTTGACGATAAGGGAGGAGCCTGCAGGCAGCTCCCACTGGGTGCTGGTGGTTACACCTTGCCTTTATCTAAGACTGCTGCAGTGGTTCTCATGTGAACATCCTTCTGTTTGACAGGAGAATGAGTTGTTTTCTTTTTTAAGAAAATCCTATAAAAGCTCCGACGACATAGTGGGGTAACCTTTCCATGGACAGGATCTGCCCTGATCATCTGCCTGTTTCATGCTGCAAGACCTGAGGTTCCCAGCACCCAGCACAAATCAGATTGTTTGTGCTATCCTCTCCGTCCTCATAGTTTTAGATCTAGTAAATGGCATTTTAAATGATACTCTGTGGAGTCTGAGTGCCTTTCTTAATGGGATCATAACAGATCAGCGCCTCCTGGTGAAAAACTGGGGGGAGGAGAAGAAGGAGGTGATGTGGCCAAGTCCTACTGACAAGATCACCGTTCGTGGGACATGTGAGGGGAAGCCGTCACCGATGTGGTGAGATTGTGAGGGGAGTCTCCTGACCACAGGACGTGATCTCTAGGCAAAGGTCTGCTCCTCAGGCACGAGGGACGAGGCCAAAGCAGAGCGGGGTGGCCACAGCAGCCATCGCCAGACCCTTTCTCCTGGTGAGCCTGGAAGCCTCGTGTGCTGGAGCTCCTGCGGCAGCACTGTTCCCAGGAGCACCAGGAGGTAGGAGGCCAGGGACGGGCAGGTGGGCGATGCCTCCTGGCCAGGGACAGGGCTGGAGGGGTGGGAGCCTCTGCTGGGCGCGGCAGGGGACGGGGTCCTTCCTGGCGCAGCCCGGGGCTGGTGTGGGGATGTGGGGAAAGATGGCGAGTGCTGGGAGCGCCGATGCCCCTCATTTCCTTCTCCTTCCTCATCTCTCCTAGGAGGTGGTGGGAGAGGGAGAAGGCGAACACCCAGAGCAGGGTCATTCGCCATGGAGGAGACCATCACAACAGACCTCTCTCTGAACTACATGACTTCTGGATATGTGCACTATAGGGAAAATATTGAATATGAATGCTCAGGAGTGCCTTACGGATTGAAGGTCTTTGCAGGTGTCTGTATAGGGATTTCTCTCTGTGGACTTGTGGGGAATGGGATAGTCATGTGGTTCCTGGGCTTCCAGATGAAGCAGAACCCTTTCACCGTCTACATCCTAAATCTAGCTGTTGCTGACTTCTCTCTGCTCCTCCTGTTTTTTCTGCTCACATTGGCATTTTTGACCTTAACAGCAATGTGTTCTTATTTGCATTATTTTCTTTCTTTCTACACAGATTTTGTATCTGTAGTTGAATTTCTGTGCCACTTCTTTGATCTTAGCAGCCTGGGTCTCCTGACAGCAATCAGCGTGGAGCGGTGTATCTCTGTCCTCTTCCCAATCTGGTATCGCTGCCACCGCCCGAAGCACTTATCAGGTGTCGTGAGTGGGGTGCTCTGGGCTTGCGCTGGATTTTTTGTTTCCTCAATGTATCTTAGCTTTAACTTTGCTAAAATGTATACGACAGTATTTGGAGGTCTAGCCATTGCAATTTCCATGATTTTGTCATCAATGATGTTGGTTTCCAACCTGTCCCTGTTTATCAAACTCCGATGTGGCTCACAGAGACGACACCTGGGGAAACTCTATGTTGCTGTCCTTCTCAACATGATCTTCTTCTTTGGCCTTGGTATTCCCTTCACTGTAGAGGTTTTCTTCAACCTTCCAAGTTCATCTGAATTGCTTCCTGGCAAAGCATCCTTCCTGCTGGCATTGCTGAATTGCAGCAGCAATCCAGTCATTTACTTTCTGGTGGGGTGCTGCCGGCAGCGCCGGTTCCAAGGCTCCGTGAAAGTCACCTTCCGCCGAGTGTTCGAAGAGAAAGCGACGAGCGAGGAAAGCCATGCGCCTGAGGTCACTGCGGTGGAGACCACTCTATAAGGCACGGCTGGCGAGGAGGCCTGGAGATGTGGAGCCTTGCAGACAACCTGGGGGATGGAGGCATGGGGGCTCGTAGCACAGATCCAAGCGGGCTCAGTCCCCGTGCCTGGCTGTATTCCCCATGGCAATGACCCGCGTTGCTCTGGTCCCAGCGAATAAACTCTGGCTCCTTTTGCTCAGCAGATGAGTTTCGCGGTGTTTTGGGGGATCTCTTGCCTGGGGAAAGTCTGACACGTTAGACCCTGGGGGAGCTTTGGCCACCTCTGTTGTCCAAGCAAGGCAGGGGTCTGCCAAAAGGATTGCAAAAATGGGCAAGCCAATGGGTCTTGGTGGGTGATGCATGGATTAGTGGGGTAGAGAATATGACATAGGGTAAAATTACAATTTGGAGAGTAAGAAGAAAGAGAAAGAAAGAAAGAGAGAAAGAAAGAGAGAAAGAAGGAAAGGGAGAAAGAGAGAAAGAAAGAGAAAGAAAGAAAGGAAGAAAGGAAGAAAGAAAGAAAGAAAGAAAGGGAGAAAGGGAGAAAGAAAAAAGAAAGAGAGAGAATTGGAAAGCAAAAGAAATACAGAGAAAAGTGAGCTGTCTCTATGGTGCTGATGGATGAGGTTTGGAGAGACAAGAATCTTGCAGATAAAATCTCATTTGCAGCCCTATGTAACCCACAGATGCAATCTCTAAGGCGACAAACCTGGGGAGTTTCATCAGAGGCAGCGGCTGAAGCCCTTAGGCTGTTGCATGTCCACACGCTGGTGACTTCCCAGTGTGGAGGGTCTCCTGGTCCAGCGCCAGGTACACACAGAGAAAGCCAGAAGCCCCTCGCATGGTGGGATGACACTGGAGGGCGGCGGGAGGAGAGGAAGAGGGTGATGTGCCCAACTCCTGCTGACAAGATTGCCGTCCATGGGACGTGTGCCCAGCTCCTGTGGGGCAGAGCAGAGGGGCAAGTGGATGGGGTGGTGATGCGTCTCCTCTGCCTGGGACCGCGGTGGGGACAGCCACCAAAGAAGCATCCTCCTCGAAGCTGGTGCCTCTCCTCATTCCTGGTATGAGGCGACACTGCGCAAGGGGCACAGGCCAGGTAGAGCAGGGGAGGAAGAGCGACGCTGGATGTTGGCCAGGTCTGGACCCTGCATGACAGCTTCTCCCTTGCTTTGACTTGAGGCCAAGCCTGGAGGCCTCCCGTGCAACGTGGAAGCCCATGGGAGGCTGCTCCCAGCAGAGATGGGTTTTGTTGCAGCTACTCCAGGCTCATACAGAGACATCCACTGGTGCAAACGCCATGTGCTGGTGGGATTGGGGAGTGCTCAGGCTGGGGAACGTGGGGGTCAGCAGGAGCTGAAGATGCTGAGCCCCACAGGCACCCCGGGGGGAAAGAGGGCCCCCATGCCCTGGACCCATCGTAATAAACTCTTGCTCTTTTGGTCAGTGAAGGAGTCTTTGTGGTCTTTTGGGGGAATCTAAATCTGCTTTTTGGATGCTCAGTCTAAATCAGAGAAAGAAGGGAAAATGTTCTGATCAGAACATTCAAAGAAATAACAGGGGGTCATAGCCTTTTCTTTTCGGTTTTCATTTTACAGGGCAGCACTTTCTCTGAAGCCATTTCATGTTAGTTAACGAGGTTTGGAGAACTTTTGATCATTGATTACAATATTGTTTTAGCAGAGATTTCACTAGAAACCGTGAAGCCTCCCTACTGTCTTCTCCCCTTACCTCGTTATGCTCTCAGCTCCCCTGTTTGTGTTTAGGGGATCTCTGTGTTTATAGTGGGGTCACCTGGCACATCTGTGACTCCTGCAGTGCAAGAACCCAAAATCCAGTGACTTAAATCCTACTTTTAGAAGGCTAAAGACAAATCCCTCCCACCCCAAATACTTAATTTTATTTCAAACTGAAGTTTTTTTCAACAATAAAAAAGAAAATCACTGTAACAATAGAAGTATTGCTGTTTCTTATCATAGTCTTGGGACATAACCAAGGGAGGATTTGTAGGTATAGGCAGTCTCTCTGGACCTTGCTGGAGTTGACTCTCACATGAATGCAGTTCTCATGAAAGCTTTGCTCTTTCACAGGCCAGAAGTGGCCTGAAGAAGCTCTGAACAACAGCCAAGGTGTTTATACAAAGTGTAAATGTCTGATGCAAATGGCATAGGTGGAATGCCTGAGCCCTGGAGCTTGCTAAGCACAGGATGCTGGTACGGTAAAGATGGCACATGAACACCTCCCATGGGTTGCAGATCAGAGGTGCCAGGATGGCTAGAGGTACAGGTGGAACTGGGGAACAGGGATAGCATAAAGTGTTTGCATGACAAAGGATTTGCTTGGGCAGGACAGATGAAGAAGAATATCCCCAGAGTGCTAAATCTTCATGCGTAGTTGGGTCAGTCACACAGGGGCTGGTCCCGTTCCCTCCGGAATCACTGGAGAAAGTGTTATTCATCTGCCAAAGAGCAAGCGCAGCTGTGAAATACCAGACTAACAAACAGCTGGAATTATCTGTTCTAAAATAAACTTGGCTTTTCCCTCCTTTTTCAGCCCACGCTGACTTGAAGGTTCTTCCTGTGTCTTAATTAAAAAATTATTTACCTGGTCCAGCCCCCATTTTCTGTCTTCATTTTCCATCTTCATTTTCCATCTTCATTTTCCCCTTTATTTTCATTATGATTTGCCTTATACTTAGTGCTGTCTTTGACAGTAATTCAAGTGTTATTTCCTCTACCACACATTGTACAATGAGTATTCCTGTTTTTTCTCAGATCCCTCCTTTTTGTCAGGAACTTCCCATAAAACCTTGATGCATATATTGCTGCTCTAATGCAAAGCACAGCTATAATGGAAACATATCCTAAAGAAGCTCTGGAATAGGTATGATGGACTGAGATAAGAAGATGTATTTTAAGATGGAGAAAATCATATTGCCAAATATCCATTAAATTCATCAATTAAAAACAGAGAACAATAAAACCAAAACAATTAAGTAGGTGCTAATAGTCATATAATTACCAGGACAGAAACAATCTATATAAAAAAGGAATATCTGTCAGCAAAAAAGATGTTTTCTATACTGCTTATCTTCTGAAGTTTCTTTGCATTAGTCATTTCCTCTACTCAGAGAAGATTAGAAGTCATGAGCATTGCTGAGTGCCCTAAAACTCAGTCTGTTTTCAGAACAAATTGGATTTCATGAGCTCATTCCTCTTTTGGTTTGAGGTGATGCAAAGACAGCCTCTTTGTGAAAGGTCCCAAGAGATCCCAAGGGGACAACTTCCACCCATGGTGCAGCTGGGAAATATTAGACTTCCAAGTGACTGGTTGTAAATCAGAAAACATTCACATGGAAATTGTGGGGAAAATCAGCTGAGGTTGTGGAGTCGATCTGCCTCAACCCCACGTCAGATTCCCTACAGTACCTGGTTCAGGCCCAGGCACTGAGAGGAAGGTGTTTTTTTTTGTTTTTTACTACAAATAACACCTTAGCTTATTGTTTTGAACCAGACAGATCTGGTTTCCCTCCATTCTGTTTCCGTATCTTTCACCAGAAGGCCCCTTGGTCATGGTCAATCTCTGTTTTCCCCACGCCCATTGGGATGTGGCAGCTCCAAGCTGGGACCTGGATAGGGACACACATTACCAGAAAAGTACAGACCTGGGCATAGGAAAGTTCCTATTTCCTTTTGCCTCTTAAAGGATGGGCGAGAACGAGGAGAAACAGGGAGAGAAACACCAGCAAGGAAAGCTTTCTAATGAGTCCTTTCCTCTGACAGAGGCGGGTTTGAGGTACAGGGGTTGATGTTTCATGGCGGACCCTCAGAACATGACAGAAGTCCTCAGTTCTCTTTAAAACTGGTGGAGAAATGTGTCCCTAGTTCCCCTTTGCACAGGAGATCCCTTACCAATTACCGTCACTGGCAAAACAGACTTGATTTGGGGAAAATTAACGTATTGCCAATTAAAATAGATTTGGGTAGTGAGAGACAATTAAAATACGACCTCCCCCCCAGCCCCAGCTCAGCTTCACTCCTTCCCTCCAGACTCCTCTACCCCCCAAGAAGCACAGGGGTGCTCGAGGGAGTTACAGTCCGTACATAGCGGTTTCTCTCCCGCTCCTTCCCTCTCCCGCCTTTCCCCTGCTCCCGCATGGATCCCGCTCAGGCGGCAATTCCTGTCAGGTACCACCCATCTCCTCCGGCGCAGGGTGCTCCCCAGCTGCAGAGCGCTGCTTCCCCTTCTCTGCCCTCGCTCTTCTTCCCGCCATTTCTCGCTCTTTTTCCCTCCCTTTCTGCCTCTCGCGTGTTTTCTGTCCGTTCTCAAATAATGTCTTCACATCGGTGCCACAGGATCCCCTGAAGGGCTCAGCTGTGGGCTGCAGCGCAGCCGCCATCGAACTGCCTGGAACCGGCTGGAACTGCCCGGAACCGGCTGGAACTGCCTGGAACCGGCTGGAACCGGCTGGAACCGGCTGGAACCGGCTGTGCCCAGCGCAGGGCAGCCCCTCACTCCCCTCACAGAGGACCCTGCAGCCCGCACTGCCAGCAGCTGGCCACAGACACCCAGGACACACATATTATTTTTTGTACTTAAGACTTTGGGTTTTCCCTGCTCTGGTCCCTCTCCCGTGGGACACACGCACGAGGTTTGCCGTCTCCACAGCCACTTCTGCCGCAGCCTGCGTTTGTCTGGAAACTCTGACAGGAGAGACTGGAGGAGATGAGAGGCTGAATTCGAGAAACTTCTGAGGTACCGGTCTGGAAGGAAGGGCGGCCAGTTTCTTGAGCTGATTTTCACACATTGTAATTGATATGTTGTTGTTAATTCTTTCACTCCTCCGTTCTTCTCTCCACTTCTCCATCCTCCACCCTCTTTACCTAAGGTCAGCCAGATCCCTGTACGTTCCCTCCCCGTTCATGGCCAAGAACCCAGTTGGGCTGCATCTCTGTTGTTAGGTACCGTCGCCATTTTTCTGTTTGGACTGATTTCCATCCTCCCATTCCACTTTTTTTTTGGTCATCTTTGAAAGGATGAGGTTTCCATCCTCCCCCTCCCGCCTTGTTGGGTGCTGTTTGCACCTCTGCGCACCTGCGTCCTCTTGCTGGTTAGCGCAATCGGCGGCTTCTCGTCTTGTTTCAAAACTGTGAAATCCACAGTGCGACAAAGGTATGTGCCACAGCAGTCACCCATCAGCTCTGATTGGCATTTTGGCATCAATAATTCCCCTTTTTGGTCCAGTGTTGAGCCCACCAACCCAAAAGCCTATTGTCTAATGTTGTGTGGAACAATCTGTTTTAACAATGAAGATGCGTTTAAGCCCAGCTTCATATCAGTTTTCCTGATTTGTTTATTTTTGCTCCTGACTTTTCTCCCTCTTCCCCTCCTCGTTAGCATCTAAAACATACACAGAGCAATATTAGCTAGGGGAGATCTACATTCTCATCGCTGCCTTCGTGCCTGATGTTCTCCTCAGGGCACGTATCAAACCCATCAAATTTTTAGCTGGTCAACACATGTTGCACACAGACGTTTTCTCCTTGCAAACAGCAGCAGCATTTTTTTTTATCTACTACCCTATAAGGAATAACCCAAGAGGGTCAAGGGGTTTGTTTGGAGGACTCACCTCACTGAACAGTGTCATCAGGTTGAGCTCAGAGGAACTATTCTCAGAATATATTTAACCTGAAGTTTGCTTAGTTAGTTCAATAGAACAAAAAATCACCTCTCCCTATCACGACTGCATCACTTCTGCCCTTAGCTCATCTTCTTGACAAAGGTACGTTTTCTGTTTGGATACCATAAAATTTTCTGCCTTGTTTTCTAAACCTTCCAAATTCCTGTCCAGTTCATTGCCAGGGGAGATGTAGTGGCACTTTACTAACCTGAATAGAAAGAGCAGAATAATAGTATCTGTACTTTGAAGTTTTGGGTGATTTTGACATCTTAAATAGTATTAGCATTTTAATTCTAGTCTCAGATGGCATCTGTTCTCTTAGGGAAAAAACAAGGTGAATAATTGAGGATTAAGTCTGACAGGGCAGATGCTGTGCAGAGTGTCCAAGAGCCCATGCAACAACCTTGGCCCAGCTGTGACCTTGGCTGAATTTGCTGAATTAACCCCACTCAAATTTCTGCGATGTCGGCTTTACTGCAGGGATGTATCACAGTATTTGAGATGTACTCACTCAGGGAGAATCCCCATTTGCCGGAGCTGGGGGATGAAGGAGGGCGAAAAGGCCCCTTTGTTGCTATGCAAGTGAGTTTTGAAGGTGCATGAAAGGAGTAAAAATGAGGATAAGTGAATTCTGCCATAAAGGTACATTCAGGAAAGAGAATGTCCTGGACCAGCACTAATCCTGTCTGGTTCTCCAACACCTTGTGACCACCCCTTTGATCCCCCAAAAGATGTTCTAGATTTCTTCTGTCCAGGGCTTCATGGGACCCCCACAGGGATTTGAAGCCGATGCCAGGAGAGACGGTCTGAAAAGTCTAGTCCGTGCCTGCAGCCAGGTAACAGCTTTTGCTGCCAAGCCTTGCAGAGACTCCTCTACTGTGCAGGACTGTGCAGTGTGTGTCTTCCTCAGCTGATTCTGAAGCTCCTCTGCACCGCCTCCCCTAGAAGCTGTGTCCCTCCCCTTTTTTACCCACCCTTTTTTTAAGAGAAGGCTTTCAGTGTGTGGCCGAGGTGGTTTTGGTGGGCTCCTTCTGGTGAGCCCCTAGGGACAGTATCCAGGCAGACGCCTGGGGAGGAGCACACGAGCACAGCTCCCACATGGATCTCTGGGCCTCCAACAGATTGTGGGCATGCTTGCTTCCATGTTTCTTTTTGAACAACTGATTTCTGTCTTTTTTTTAAAGAATAAATGTTGGGGGGTGAAGGGAGATCGCTTTTATGCTTTATTGCCAAAAATAATTGGTTTTGAAATTAGTTTTGGGAAGGCATTTTTGACAATATGTGAGATATGCAATGGCTTAAGAAGTGAGAAAGTTGATGGAAAAGGAGCTGAAATGTCGGCTCTAGAGTGATAGCTGAGCGAATAAAGCAAACAAAGACCAGGCAGAGCCATTTTTAAATGCTGTTTATTAAACTTGGCACCCAAAGAGAGCGACAGCAAGCGAGCCACAAAGACAGTGCTCATGCTTTACCATGGGGGAGTCTAAATAAACAAAAGCGCATTTGAATTTGGGGTTAACATACAGGGCTAGCAACATGGCTTGGTATAGCCCTAACTTGGACTCATATATTCACTTTTGCCCCCACTCTGGGGATCTAGGGCCCAATGGTTCAAAGGAATCTATGTTCTACCTCTCTTTTTCCTTCTCTCTCCATTTCAAAAGGTGATTGAGCAAAAAAAAGGAGAAATTTAAGAGGACATCGTTATCGTGTCCCGGGTATCCCGTTCATCTTTGTCATCTGCTGAATCTTCAAAGGCCCTCTGGAATGCCAGCCTGAGGGTGCACTTGATTCTCCGATCCCTGTAGCTCCCCACAAGGAAGTAAATGACGGGGTTGAGACTGCTGTTCACACAGGACAGCACAAAGCCGATCTCCGGGGAGTAGAGGAATTTGTAGCCCAAGAAGTCAAAGAGGATCAGGACGCTCAGAGGCACAGCGAAAATGAGGAAGAAGAGGACGGTGAGCATGATGACGGTGAAGAGCCTGCCTGTTGGGAGGTGTTGGGAGCTGCACTTGACCCGAAGGAAGAGGGTCAGGCTGAAGAGCAGCATGAGGGGCGTGCAGAAGAGGAAGTCCAGGGCTCCGATGGTGATGAGCAGGAGGCGGCAGCTCCTGGCAGAGGGGCGGACAGTACACAAAATGTACCCGAGGGTGTTCAGCAGCAGGGAGAGACCCCAGAGCAGGCCGGAGATGATGGCGGACAAGTGCTTTGGGCGGTGGCTTCGGCACCAGATTGGGCAAAGGACAGAGAGGCACCTCTCAATGCTGATGGTGGTCAGGAGATACAAGCCCGTCCCATACATGAAAAGGTCCAGGAAGAGGAATATCCCAAACTGCACCCCCACGTTGAACTGCATCAGGTACTGAACGGTCTCAATGGCGATGCAGAGGAGATACCCAAAGTCGGCAGCGGCCAGGTTCAGGATGTAGACCGTGAAGTGGTTTCTCCGGATGCGGAAGCCAAGGTACCATAGGACCATGCCATTTCCCACCATCCCACAGGCAGCGCTGATGAGGCAGAAGCTCTCCATGAACTTGAGCACAGCATATGATGGCTCTGCCTTTCCCGCAGCCCCGCTCTGATTAGTCCCATGAGCCTGGCTTGCGTTGCTTTGGGAAAAGAGTGTTCTGAGCTCCTCAGTCATGATGAAATCCCCCAAATCAAATACGTGTCTCCTTTCTGTCTCTCTTGGGATCAGGGAAGAGGCAGAGGGCACTTAGTGACTGACACATTGCTTTTATTCTTACAGCTTTGTGGCTTGGGACAGATAGCTTTCAAGGAGCATGCATGGTTACTATCTATGTAGGTAACAGCTAGGAAGACGCAAAATGTTGAGGAGAGGGCAAAATCATGCAGGAATTTGGAGAGGTGGAGATTGGCTAAGTGCGGCATCCCTGCAGAAGAAGAAAGAATGAGACCGTTCAACACAGTAAAGAAAAAGAAGCAGAAGAAAACATTGCTCATTACAGACAGAGCAGTGAATTACAGACAGAGCAGTAGGAGATGGGAAGGGTGTGACTACGTAGTGACTCTGTGTGCATGTGTGCCTGTGAGGGAGGACCAGAAGTGGCACAGCAGAGACAAGGAACACCACAAAACGTGTGGATGGTGAGGCATTCCTGAACCCGGTCCTCAAATGCTTACCTTCTGCCCCTGTGCAGCTGAATTGAGCGCTCAGAGAAGCTAGGATCTGGCAGCAGCTCTGGTGTCTTTCTCTTGCTTTGTAATTTATCCCATTGGATCTTCTGGGATACACTTTCTGTGGAAAAGACAGGGAAGGTGTTTCAGTCTGCAGATTCAGTTTGTGTCTTCTGTCATGTCACGAAGCAGGTGCTGTCAGGAAGGAGCGTTCTCACTGTGCAGAGGAGGAGGATGGGATGAAGTCAGCAGCAGATGAGAATGGGTTTCTTTTACGTTGTGAGGCAATTTCACATTTCTGCTCCACTTCTCTGGTCGCTCCTACAGTAGGTGCGGAGAAAATTACCTGCCAGGGATTCCATTGCCAGCGATGCTCTGGGATATTGCTTCCATCTGTGAAAGGCTCTTTGTGCATTTGTACTGGGGCCAAATGCTGCTATGCTAGGGATGTACAAATGAGTGGTTAGTAGAGATTGTGGGAAGTTCTCAGAGGAACGGTATTCTAATTTGTTTTGTCTTTCTTGGAAAATCAGACTTGGTTTAGATTGGATTAGTCTGAGGGACAGTATCCCTTTTCCCAATGTTTCCTTCAAAAATCACTTCCTGTGCAATGCCTTATCCCAAATCCTGCCAAGACGCCAAGAAGAAAAATGGCTTGTCCAGCGTGCCTGGGGTGAGGGAGACAGATCAGACAATGAGGCCTTCAGCCCTTCATCCCCTGAGTGCTAGGCATCAGTAACCCTTCCTGGACATGATCAGCCCTCACTTTCCACCCCAGAACACTTCTGAGCCTTTCTTCCCCGGAATGTGTAAAAAGGTGCCTATTTCTTTCTCCTCCGGATAGGCGGAGCCTCTCTAAACTGCACAGGGCTCTTACAGCGCTTTGATGACTCATTACTCACCTCTGACCCTGGAGAAATAAAGTATTTTAAAAGGCTGAACTGAAAGGGACTTTAGAAGGATAGTAAACAGAGCAATTATTTATTCATAGCAATTAAGAGAAATACTGCAGACAGGAAATAACCTTGCTGTGTGCCACTAATAAAACGGAGAGGAAGAAAGGACTTTTAACAATGTGGCTGTGCAAGTTTTGAAATGGGTAGGTGTTGGCTCCAAGGGGACACATGTCCCTCAGTCTTCAGGTGTCACACTGTGAAGAAGCAAGGATCTTTTTCTGCCTCTGCAGTCAGGAGTTGCCTTTGAGCAGACCCGATCCAAATTTTGTGATGTTGTGATTACCTGACTTTTTGTCACCTCTCTTACTTCAAATTAAACAGAGCTTAGGATTGGATTAAGTCCTTTATCTATGGCTTCTTGCCTATGGACACTTGCTTTGACGTACTGCCTTTTCCTGGCCGGGGTAGGAACGGGTGACTACCTTTCTGACACTTAAGCTTTTAAAGCACACAACCTGTAGGGCCTAAAGTGGGGTTTCCATGCCGTACCTCGGGTCTCACCAGCAAGGCCTGCCAAAGCCTGTTTGCACTGTTGTACCTCCTCTGCTCTTCTTTGTGCCTGATCCCAAGTTGCTCTGCGGGTTGTAAGACGCCACTTGGCTACGAGCTGGTGCAACACCTAAATAGTGCAAAAGATAGCTGTGTGGAGGTGCTTGCCCCTCGTTCTGTCCCCGGTTAGCTGACCCTGACTTCTCCTCTTTCAAAGAGGACGTAGCCTTCTCTTACTAGCTGCTGCCCCGTCCTTCCTGCGGCACGAAGCCACATTCCCATGAAAGGTGCAAGAGAAGGAATTTGGCAGCTGATGTGGGGGACGGCTGCAAGGGGAAGGCTGCTCCTTTGAGGTGTGTGTGAGGTAGGCTGGGGTGAGGGAGGGAAGCGGGCTGGTTGTTGTAGAAGCTCTTGGAATGGAGAATGGGGTAGCAGCTTGAAGGGGAGGGTGGGGATAACTATGGGGGGACAGAGGCTTGGAAAAGGGAACCAAATCAAGGCACCGGAGAGTCTTTCACTCTCCTGAATGTGGTGAAAGCTGGACTGTTCTGAAGCATCCACACGCCCATACACATCCCTTCCTCCAGGTCTTAATTGCACCGCAGAAAAATACCAACAGTAATGTGTGTGCCTTCTGCTGAAATCAATGAGAAAATAAAGACTATTTCAGACTCTGGTGTCTAGGGACTCCTCAGAGGAGTGGAGTTAGATTTGTTGTCCTTGGGGAACAGGCGACACCATCCCTCGCAGGCACCGCATGCTGCTGGCACACGGACCGTGTGGAGGAGCACACTCAACACTTAGGGCCTGGGCTGCCTGTCTCCTTTCAGCTGTCCCCAGGGAAGCAGAAATGCGGGCTTTTTTCATGGTGCTGATGGCCCCTGAGGAATGTACCCTTCTCATGCATGACCACTGATCTTCTGGATGCTGTGGCATCCTTCCAGAGAGATACTGAGCAATTCAGAGGACAAACTTTGTTCAGATGCTGAGGACATTCTCCCTGGCAGGCTGGGCTGACAATCTTGGTGTTAGTTCAGGGTGGAAAAGCCTGCAAATGATCCCCATCTCCTTGCAGATCCTATCACTGATTTCTTTTGGACCCCAGGAGTTACATTGCAAATATCTGGCAGATGCCACCCCTGAGAACGCTTGTCTTTTACCATGGATGATTGAAGGTGTCTACGACGGTGGTTTATATGCAGGCGTCACCTTTTAAATGGCCCGGGCTGGATGTAAAGTGTTCACATTAATGTGATGTGTAAAATGTGTTCGCATTAAACGTCACATGTCTTCATGATAGGTATGTTTAAGGACAAACTGTCAGGATGGAAAGCTTTTCACAGTTTATATTCTGTATGATTTTATCAGTTGATGGCTTCTTCTGAGGACAATAATGTTTTTAAATACAATTTGTTTTCCTTTTAAAAAGAAAGCTTTTGACATTTTTACTAATAATGGAAATGTTTCAGTTCTCCCAGTGATAAAATCATTACAGATATTAAAAGGAAAACATTTTTAACATGATTTCTGATAAATGGATGCTCTCTTCCCTTCAGCGGTAGAAGAAAAAACAAACCTTAGTAGAAGAAAAAAACCTTACTAAAAATAATTGATGACATAGACCTAATCTGGATCAACTATACGTATATTGCAGAACAATAGCATTAAAAATTAAAGAATGGTAGAAATGGAACACAAATTTCAGCTTTCAGGAACTGTAAACAGGAAGCAAAAAGCAACTACAGGCACTAGGGTGCACCACTAGTTTTTTAAGTGGTGCATTTCAAAATTAATAAAAAGACAAATGAACAGAAAAAACATAATAGACAATAGAGGAATGCAGCTTCCCTTTAGGAAAATATTTCCAGATGAAGGCACGAAGAGGAAATCTGTAAGGTTTCTCAAAGAAAATTACGTGTGTTGCCCTTTTCTATCAATTTAGGTTAAAAGAACAAATGGTGTGTAGTCTAATAGTACCACATTTCAAATAATCACATCTTGCATCTCAAGGGATTGGGTCTAGAGGATAATTTCTTGCAAATTGTGGTATTTATTTGCTTTTCTTCTGTTTCCTATTTTTTCCCTATCCTTGAATTTATTTCTGTTGGTAGAGGAGATGTTAGAAGCCATGGCTTCTCATCACCTGGCCTTCTTAAAGGAAGAAATAATAACCCAATGCATGCTGTAGTGAGATGCAGATACTCTGTCCTGGACTGGGGGAAGCTAAAATAATATGCAACTCCAGCCCGGTATTGCTTTGAAACACAAGAAAAGGGAACATGCAACTCAGTGCATAATGTTGTAAGGCGAATTGGTAGGGATTGGAGCCCTTTTCTACTACATCACAACTCCATGGTATGGAAACCTCCCCAGTTAATAGAAGAAAGGAAATTCTAGGGCATGAATCATTTCACTGTTTGAAATCCTCACATTAGGAAGCAAAGAATCATGCACTCTGTGAGCCGCCAAAGGATGTGTGTGTTGCTGAGATACAGGTATTTAAAATTAAGCGAGGTAGGTAGACTCTTCTTCCAGGAATTTCATGGCTGCTTTCAACAGGAAGAGGATTGGTTCCCATCTCATCTTCAGAGACCTGAGTAAAAAGTGACCAGGAATTTATGAACTTGATATTGTTGTGCTCTGAAAGACTGGGATTTATTGAGTGAGCTGCAAATTCTGAGTGGGATTCCTTTGATGAAATGCAGACACCAAGACATTTCCCCTTATAAAATATAAATCATTTAATGGCAACTGAAAACAAATAGACAATTTCAATGTGGTCCTAATAAAGATCAGATAAATTCTGTGCTGCAGGTGCTTATATGTTTTCACAGACCACAGATGGAGCTGAAAATAACTAGCTAAAGGGTAGAGACCTACAACGAAGATACCGAAGGTCAGGTGAGACAAACCATCCCCAATACCTCAGAGTTCTTCAATTCTGTAAACTATCAACCCTCAGCTCCAGACCAGTGTTACTGTGTTAGGCACAACAGGGTATTAGGAGGACATAGTTATCGTGTCCCGGGTATCCCGTTCATCTTTGTCATCTGCTGAATCTTCAAAGGCCCTCTGGAATGCCAGCCTGAGGGTGCACTTGATTCTCCGATCCCTGTAGCTCCCCACAAGGAAGTAAATGACGGGGTTGAGACTGCTGTTCACACAGGACAGCACAAAGCCGATCTCCGGGGAGTAGAGGAATTTGTAGCCCAAGAAGTCAAAGAGGATCAGGACGCTCAGAGGCACAGCGAAAATGAGGAAGAAGAGGACGGTGAGCATGATGACGGTGAAGAGCCTGCCTGTTCGGAGGTGTTGGGAGCTGCACTTGACCCGAAGGAAGAGGGTCAGGCTGAAGAGCAGCATGAGGGGCGTGCAGAAGAGGAAGTCCAGGGCTCCGATGGTGATGAGCAGGAGGTGGCAGCTCCTGGCAGAGGGGCGGACGGTACACAAAATGTACCCGAGGGTGTTCAGCAGCAGGGAGAGACCCCAGAGCAGGCCGGAGATGATGGCGGACAAGTGCTTTGGGCGGTGGCTTCGGCACCAGATTGGGCAAAGGACAGAGAGGCACCTCTCAATGCTGATGGTGGTCAGGAGATACAAGCCCGTCCCATACATGAAAAGGTCCAGGAAGAGGAATATCCCAAACTGCACCCCCACGTTGAACTGCATCAGGTACTGAACGGTCTCAATGGCGATGCAGAGGAGGTACCCAAAGTCGGCAGCGGCCAGGTTCAGGATGTAGACCGTGAAGTGGTTTCTCCGGATGCGGAAGCCAAGGTACCATAGGACCATGCCATTTCCCACCATCCCACAGGCAGCGCTGATGAGGCAGAAGCTCTCCATGAACTTGAGGACAGCATATGATGGCTCTGCCTTTCCCGCAGCCCCGCTCTGATTAGTCCCATGAGCCTGGCTTGTGTTGCTTTGGGAAAAGAGTGTTCTGAGCTCCTCAGTCATGATGAAATCCCCCAAATCAAATACGTGTCTCCTTTCTGTCTCTCTTGGGATCAGGGAAGAGGCAGAGGGCACTTAGTGACTGACACATTGCTTTTATTCTTACAGCTTTGTGGCTTGGGACAGATAGCTTTCAAGGAGCATGCATGGTTACTATCTATGTAGGTAACAGCTAGGAAGACGCAAAATGTTGAGGAGAGGGCAAAATCATGCAGGAATTTGGAGAGGTGGAGATTGGCTAAGTGCGGCATCCCTGCAGAAGAAGAAAGAATGAGACCGTTAAACACAGTAAAGAAAAAGAAGCAGAAGAAAACATTGCTCATTACAGACAGAGCAGTGAATTACAGACAGAGCAGTAGGAGATGGGAAGGGTGTGACTACGTAGTGACTCTGTGTGCATGTGTGCCTGTGAGGGAGGACCAGAAGTGGCACAGCAGAGACAAGGAACACCACAAAACGTGTGGATGGTGAGGCATTCCTGAACCCGGTCCTCAAATGCTTACCTTCTGCCCCTGTGCAGCTGAATTGAGCGCTCAGAGAAGCTAGGATCTGGCAGCAGCTCTGGTGTCTTTCTCTTGCTTTGTAATTTATCCCATTGGATCTTCTGGGATACACTTTCTGTGGAAAAGACAGGGAAGGTGTTTCAGTCTGCAGATTCAGTTTGTGTCTTCTGTCATGTCACGAAGCAGGTGCTGTCAGGAAGGAGCGTTCTCACTGTGCAGAGGAGGAGGATGGGATGAAGTCAGCAGCAGATGAGAATGGGTTTCTTTTACGTTGTGAGGCAATTTCACATTTCTGCTCCACTTCTCTGGTCGCTCCTACAGTAGGTGCGGAGAAAATTACCTGCCAGGGATTCCATTGCCAGCGATGCTCTGGGATATTGCTTCCATCTGTGAAAGGCTCTTTGTGCATTTGTACTGGGGCCAAATGCTGCTATGCTAGGGATGTACAAATGAGTGGTTAGTAGAGATTGTGGGAAGTTCTCAGAGGAACGGTATTCTAATTTGTTTTGTCTTTCTTGGAAAATCAGACTTGGTTTAGATTGGATTAGTCTGAGGGACAGTATCCCTTTTCCCAATGTTTCCTTCAAAAATCACTTCCTGTGCAATGCCTTATCCCAAATCCTGCCAAGACGCCAAGAAGAAAAATGGCTTGTCCAGCGTGCCTGGGGTGAGGGAGACAGATCAGACAATGAGGCCTTCAGCCCTTCATCCCCTGAGTGCTAGGCATCAGTAACCCTTCCTGGACATGATCAGCCCTCACTTTCCACCCCAGAACACTTCTGAGCCTTTCTTCCCCGGAATGTGTAAAAAGGTGCCTATTTCTTTCTCCTCCGGATAGGCGGAGCCTCTCTAAACTGCACAGGGCTCTTACAGCGCTTTGATGACTCATTACTCACCTCTGACCCTGGAGAAATAAAGTATTTTAAAAGGCTGAACTGAAAGGGACTTTAGAAGGATAGTAAACAGAGCAATTATTTATTCATAGCAATTAAGAGAAATACTGCAGACAGGAAATAACCTTGCTGTGTGCCACTAATAAAACGGAGAGGAAGAAAGGACTTTTAACAATGTGGCTGTGCAAGTTTTGAAATGGGTCGGTGTTGGCTCCAAGGGGACACATGTCCCTCAGTCTTCAGGTGTCACACTGTGAAGAAGCAAGGATCTTTTTCTGCCTCTGCAGTCAGGAGTTGCCTTTGAGCAGACCCGATCCAAATTTTGTGATGTTGTGATTACCTGACTTTTTGTCACCTCTCTTACTTCAAATTAAACAGAGCTTAGGATTGGATTAAGTCCTTTATCTATGGCTTCTTGCCTATGGACACTTGCTTTGACGTACTGCCTTTTCCTGGCCGGGGTAGGAACGGGTGACTACCTTTCTGACACTTAAGCTTTTAAAGCACACAACCTGTAGGGCCTAAAGTGCGGTTTCCATGCCGTACCTCGGGTCTCACCAGCAAGGCCTGCCAAAGCCTGTTTGCACTGTTGTACCTCCTCTGCTCTTCTTTGTGCCTGATCCCAAGTTGCTCTGCGGGTTGTAAGACGCCACTTGGCTACGAGCTGGTGCAACACCTAAATAGTGCAAAAGATAGCTGTGTGGAGGTGCTTGCCCCTCGTTCTGTCCCCGGTTAGCTGACCCTGACTTCTCCTCTTTCAAAGAGGACGTAGCCTTCTCTTACTAGCTGCTGCCCCGTCCTTCCTGCGGCACGAAGCCACATTCCCATGAAAGGTGCAAGAGAAGGAATTTGGCAGCTGATGTGGGGGACGGCTGCAAGGGGAAGGCTGCTCCTTTGAGGTGTGTGTGAGGTAGGCTGGGGTGAGGGAGGGAAGCGGGCTGGTTGTTGTAGAAGCTCTTGGAATGGAGAATGGGGTAGCAGCTTGAAGGGGAGGGTGGGGATAACTATGGGGGGACAGAGGCTTGGAAAAGGGAACCAAATCAAGGCACCGGAGAGTCTTTCACTCTCCTGAATGTGGTGAAAGCTGGACTGTTCTGAAGCATCCACACGCCCATACACATCCCTTCCTCCAGGTCTTAATTGCACCGCAGAAAAATACCAACAGTAATGTGTGCGCCTTCTGCTGAAATCAATGAGAAAATAAAGACTATTTCAGACTCTGGTGTCTAGGGACTCCTCAGAGGAGTGGAGTTAGATTTGTTGTCCTTGGGGAACAGGCGACACCATCCCTCGCAGGCACCGCATGCTGCTGGCACACGGACCGTGTGGAGGAGCACACTCAACACTTAGGGCCTGGGCTGCCTGTCTCCTTTCAGCTGTCCCCAGGGAAGCAGAAATGCGGGCTTTTTTCATGGTGCTGATGGCCCCTGAGGAATGTACCCTTCTCATGCATGACCACTGATCTTCTGGATGCTGTGGCATCCTTCCAGAGAGATACTGAGCAATTCAGAGGACAAACTTTGTTCAGATGCTGAGGACATTCTCCCTGGCAGGCTGGGCTGACAATCTTGGTGTTAGTTCAGGGTGGAAAAGCCTGCAAATGATCCCCATCTCCTTGCAGATCCTATCACTGATTTCTTTTGGACCCCAGGAGTTACATTGCAAATATCTGGCAGATGCCACCCCTGAGAACGCTTGTCTTTTACCATGGATGATTGAAGGTGTCTACGACGGTGGTTTATATGCAGGCGTCACCTTTTAAATGGCCCGGGCTGGATGTAAAGTGTTCACATTAATGTGATGTGTAAAATGTGTTCGCATTAAACGTCACATGTCTTCATGATAGGTATGTTTAAGGACAAACTGTCAGGATGGAAAGCTTTTCACAGTTTATATTCTGTATGATTTTATCAGTTGATGGCTTCTTCTGAGGACAATAATGTTTTTAAATACAATTTGTTTTCCTTTTAAAAAGAAAGCTTTTGACATTTTTACTAATAATGGAAATGTTTCAGTTCTCCCAATGATAAAATCATTACAGATATTAAAAGGAAAACATTTTTAACATGATTTCTGATAAATGGATGCTCTCTTCCCTTCAGCGGTAGAAGAAAAAACAAACCTTAGTAGAAGAAAAAAACCTTACTAAAAATAATTGATGACATAGACCTAATCTGGATCAACTATACGTATATTGCAGAACAATAGCATTAAAAATTAAAGAATGGTAGAAATGGAACACAAATTTCAGCTTTCAGGAACTGTAAACAGGAAGCAAAAAGCAACTACAGGCACTAGGGTGCACCACTAGTTTTTTAAGTGGTGCATTTCAAAATTAATAAAAAGACAAATGAACAGAAAAAACATAATAGACAATAGAGGAATGCAGCTTCCCTTTAGGAAAATATTTCCAGATGAAGGCACGAAGAGGAAATCTGTAAGGTTTCTCAAAGAAAATTACGTGTGTTGCCCTTTTCTATCAATTTAGGTTAAAAGAACAAATGGTGTGTAGTCTAATAGTACCACATTTCAAATAATCACATCTTGCATCTCAAGGGATTGGGTCTAGAGGATAATTTCTTGCAAATTGTGGTATTTATTTGCTTTTCTTCTGTTTCCTATTTTTTCCCTATCCTTGAATTTATTTCTGTTGGTAGAGGAGATGTTAGAAGCCATGGCTTCTCATCACCTGGCCTTCTTAAAGGAAGAAACAATAACCCAATGCATGCTGTAGTGAGATGCAGATACTCTGTCCTGGACTGGGGGAAGCTAAAATAATATGCAACTCCAGCCCGGTATTGCTTTGAAACACAAGAAAAGGGAACATGCAACTCAGTGCATAATGTTGTAAGGCGAATTGGTAGGGATTGGAGCCCTTTTCTACTACATCACAACTCCATGGTATGGAAACCTCCCCAGTTAATAGAAGAAAGGAAATTCTAGGGCATGAATCATTTCACTGTTTGAAATCCTCACATTAGGAAGCAAAGAATCATGCACTCTGTGAGCCGCCAAAGGATGTGTGTGTTGCTGAGATACAGGTATTTAAAATTAAGCGAGGTAGGTAGACTCTTCTTCCAGGAATTTCATGGCTGCTTTCAACAGGAAGAGGATTGGTTCCCATCTCATCTTCAGAGACCTGAGTAAAAAGTGACCAGGAATTTATGAACTTGATATTGTTGTGCTCTGAAAGACTGGGATTTATTGAGTGAGCTGCAAATTCTGAGTGGGATTCCTTTGATGAAATGCAGACACCAAGACATTTCCCCTTATAAAATATAAATCATTTAATGGCAACTGAAAACAAATAGACAATTTCAATGTGGTCCTAATAAAGATCAGATAAATTCTGTGCTGCAGGTGCTTATATGTTTTCACAGACCACAGATGGAGCTGAAAATAACTAGCTAAAGGGTAGAGACCTACAACGAAGATACCGAAGGTCAGGTGAGACAAACCATCCCCAATACCTCAGAGTTCTTCAATTCTGTAAACTATCAACCCTCAGCTCCAGACCAGTGTTACTGTGTTAGGCACAACAGGGTATTAGGAGGACATAGTTATCGTGTCCCGGGTATCCCGTTCATCTTTGTCATCTGCTGAATCTTCAAAGGCCCTCTGGAATGCCAGCCTGAGGGTGCACTTGATTCTCCGATCCCTGTAGCTCCCCACAAGGAAGTAAATGACGGGGTTGAGACTGCTGTTCACACAGGACAGCACAAAGCCGATCTCCGGGGAGTAGAGGAATTTGTAGCCCAAGAAGTCAAAGAGGATCAGGACGCTCAGAGGCACAGCGAAAATGAGGAAGAAGAGGACGGTGAGCATGATGACGGTGAAGAGCCTGCCTGTTCGGAGGTGTTGGGAGCTGCACTTGACCCGAAGGAAGAGGGTCAGGCTGAAGAGCAGCATGAGGGGCGTGCAGAAGAGGAAGTCCAGGGCTCCGATGGTGATGAGCAGGAGGTGGCAGCTCCTGGCAGAGGGGCGGACGGTACACAAAATGTACCCGAGGGTGTTCAGCAGCAGGGAGAGACCCCAGAGCAGGCCGGAGATGATGGCGGACAAGTGCTTTGGGCGGTGGCTTCGGCACCAGATTGGGCAAAGGACAGAGAGGCACCTCTCAATGCTGATGGTGGTCAGGAGATACAAGCCCGTCCCATACATGAAAAGGTCCAGGAAGAGGAATATCCCAAACTGCACCCCCACGTTGAACTGCATCAGGTACTGAACGGTCTCAATGGCGATGCAGAGGAGATACCCAAAGTCGGCAGCGGCCAGGTTCAGGATGTAGACCGTGAAGTGGTTTCTCCGGATGCGGAAGCCAAGGTACCATAGGACCATGCCATTTCCCACCATCCCACAGGCAGCGCTGATGAGGCAGAAGCTCTCCATGAACTTGAGGACAGCATATGATGGCTCTGTCTTTCCCGCAGCCCCGCTCTGATTAGTCCCATGAGCCTGGCTGGTTGCAGTCGGAAGGAAGATTGCCGTAGCTGAAGTACTCATTATGAGTGATTTCAGACAGACCTGTAAGCAGAAAGGAGAGAGGTGGTAACTCCAGTGTGACTTTCCCTCATGGTGACCTGCTGGTGTTTCTGGATTTGTTCCAGCTCTTTGTAGCCTTTGATTTAGGGAGGGATTGCTGTGTTTGGACTTAGAGCACTGAGCGTTGTTCAAAGCACTCTATCCAAGTCAAATTCTATATGGCATGTACAAAAAGATAGATCGCAGTGTATTTCTCCCTTTTTAAAATTCCTTTCTTGAGGGTCCTGTTTTCAGTCCGTGTTGAGAAACAAATATCTTAAAAAAGCCATAATAGCTCAGATTAATCATGTCTGAAAAGTACCTCTTTTTCTTGTCTGAATAAAAAGAGAACCCTGTGTTAACAACTCCGGCATAATTGTCTTTGCTTCATGTGGCTAGGATTAGATGAGACAAATCTTGTCAAAAGCGTGTGAAAGTTCAAGGTGATCGGCATCCAAGTTCAATCAGCATGAAAGCTGATCAAGTTTTGTCCTATGTATATGCCCAGAAAACATGGTCGAGAGTACTCCAAATAGCTGCTAGTTTTTTATGTTGACGACTGATTTCTATTTTAATAAAGTGTAGTTTAATGTGGTTGGTTTGTTCTCGAGCCCTATGTACAGACAATAAACAATTCAGTCTGGCAGAGTCAGCCCTTAATAACTTCCTTCGCAGAGAGAAACCGTAAGAACCATATGTTGGAAAAAATGTCTGACCCTCACAGGACATTGGAATTATGGCTCAAATAATTATGTCACCCCATTCCCTGAGGCAGTTCATGCTTTTTCCCCCACGATACTGGGATCTGAATGAGAATCTTGAGAAAAAAAAAAAGTCAAAAAATAGATTTCATACCTTTATTTTTGTCTGACGAGGTCAAACAGCGTGACTCTCTTCCTCTGTCCCCACCAGCTATTAATTTTGATGTGGGAAGGTAGAGAAGTGTCTTGAAAGACAGCAGGACATAGTTAAAAAGAAGAGAGGAACAAGTCAAAAGGGGGAGAGCTAGGAAGTTGTGAATCATTGAACACTCTAACCAGCACGAATGCTCTGTTCTCTCTTTGTAAAATGCTACAGCATACATGGAGACAGACTTCCATAAACAAGCAAAATGTGACAGATTGAATCATTATTGTTTCGTCTCAGCGCCCCAGACACACAGTCTTCAGTGCTGCACGGATAGAGGCAAGACAAACGCATGATGCAGGCAGATTCCTCGCCCAGCTGCTGGCCTGGAGCAGTGGAGACAACCTTGCTGCGTTAGTCCGTGGAAGGCACGTACACCAGCAGTGCTTGGTTGGAAATGCAGCTGGGACTGTTAAACCTGGCTTTCACCATTAAAAATGCAAACATCTCATTTAATATTGCCTTTAAGGCTGCCATTTGAATTAATGGAGGTTTATGAGCACCTCCAACGGTAATGCATTTTATCCTAAGATAGGTGTCTTAGGTAGGTGTGCAGTCACCTGCCTGTCTCTGCTGACTGCAGATACATTGCAGAGTGCCAGCTTCAGCGAGAGGATTAGCATGTGGACAGCTGAAGTGAGCTGAGGTGAATTCCACCCTTAACTTCACCAGGGCTTGCTGGATGTGAAACCTTTAGGGCTGATTGGAACCAGGGAACTTCTGGCGCTGCACCATACTCATATATAGGAAGCTGGATGATTCCATCCTCAGTTGTTACACGACCTTGAGTGCTTCTAACATGAAGACTTTAGAGACCAGTGGTCTTTGAAGAAAGAATTTTAGTACATACTGAAAGGGACTACAGAAAGCAAAACCCATCATCTCCCTCAGAATGCACAGAATCTCTGTTGTAGCACAGTTTCACAACAGGAACATCCCTGAGTTCAAACTCACCTTCTCTTTCCTTATCTGGGGAGAGCAGCATACTGCCTGACCAACCTCACTAGCAAGGCTACCTCTTCCCTGATCATCCATAGCAAGCAAATTGAAAAGATCCAGCCTTAGGACTGTTCACTTCCTCACTATCTGCTTTTGGCGTTGCAGCAAATTATCAGACCTTGATTCACAGCAGAAAGCAGCTGGAGCAGCCTCTAATTCTGTGAACCAAGTCTGCTATGAGGACAAAGGAAGACCTGGTGGTTAAGCAGTTTCCTAGCCTTTAGAAGACCCAATGCAGCGCTGTCTCTGCCACAAGCTATCTGTGTAACCTGAAGCAAATTTCCAATTGATTTGAAGAGGACACGAACATTTGAGTGCCACTTAAGCTCTGTCTAAGCCCACTCCAGCCTTCTGACTCGGTGCCCATTTTAGGAAAGTGGCTATTCTACCTCCCTGCTGCAGTCATCTCCAGAAGGCAATTGACCCCATCCTCCAGAACTGCGTCTCTCCACCGGGCATCCAGGGAATGGCAGGTGATTAGCTGTCTAACTTAAGCTTGTCAGGCACATTTCCTAATGTTAAATGACATGGCCCTGTGCCATTGGTCATATATGCATAAAGACTGCCAGGTACAGGTATGGCTGTAATGGACGCCCTGTGGATAAATGACAAAACATCAATAATTTTGCCTTCCACTGTAATGGAAATGAAGGAATCCTTCTCTGACTTCTGTAGACCGTGGAAAAGAATACCGAAAAAGTCACTCACAGTTCTCATATATTTATTGTATGAACTTGAAAAGATTGATTTCTTCTTGTCTCCAAGACACATTCATGTCTCCAAGGCACATTCAAGATGTAAGCCTACTTCCTTAACGAAACTAATTAATGAAAGCTTGCATCAAAGAGCAGCAGACTGAGTCTAGGTGGTCTTTTTCTCTCTTGAGATTAAACATTTGCATGCTGATTACCATGTAGTTCCTGTGGCAGATGTCAGACTGAACAACCTTGGCACCACAAAGACATTTTAGACTATGGGCACAAAGTTATGATGTTGTGTTTTCTTGGATAATCTTAAGTGATCATTTAAGACCAAAACTGCCAATACTAGGTCTCTGAATAATGCCATCTTATATTACAGACGTATATTTAGAGCAATTCAATAGCACTTGTTAATGGAAAAGGGTCCCCAGAATGAAGCTCTCCTTATCCTGAAAGTGATCAAGACAATTGCTTACCTATAGCCAATTTCTAACCAGCAGGAGAAGAAAACGTTTGACCTCCTTTCCTCCATTTTTTTTCCTCCTCCCTTCCCCTCACCATCTCTCCAGAAGCACGACAGAAAGCATTAGACAGAGTGCAACGGCAAAGATATCGCCTAGGAATTTCTCACCTTTTTGTGGCTTCCGTGGAATTTCACTGACTGATTTGCAGCAGCTGCCTGGTATGGATCTGCTGGGTAAAATTGTCACCTGAATTCTCTGATATATGGTCCAGATAAAATCCTTGTGCCATACTGTAGTGCTGGGCTAGTCAGACACTCTTTAAAAAGCCATGGTCTTTTCAACGTGACATCCGACAGCCAGCCAATCACTCTCTTGGGCAAATATCTAGTTTGTTGTGTGTGGTCACTTACATTTGAACCACTTCCCCCTTCCCTCTTTGTAAAGAACCTGCCACTGTCATGGCTCTGGAAATGTTTTTTTACTACTTCTCCCTTCTTCAGCCAGTCTCACAATACAGAGAAAGCAAGAACTGTGTGTACAAAACTATACTTTGCCTCTTGCACCGATGCTTTGTTTCCTACTTGTGTCCCTGAGATTCTCTAGTTTCACAGTTCTTGAAGAGGATGCCTTACTGCTGCTCAGGGTCACATAGATTGAGAAATTGCCAGTGCTCTTCCATAATGCCTGCTGTTGATTTCACAACCTCGCGCAGCACAACTTCTCATTCCCCAAGGGCCTATTGTTCCTGCCAAGCTGGCCGTAACACAGTCATCGGCACAGTGTCCTCTTCTGACCCACAGCCTCTCCCAACACAAGTTACCTCCGTACTTGGTCCCTACTGATTTACGCAACCTTTCCTGGAGGAGGGTCCACCCAAACTCCATAGCCCTACCACGCCTCAGCGGCTACAATTGCACAGCCTCTGCTTGTGCTGCCTTCAATACACAATGCCCTCTTCTGACGTCACCAGCTCTTTCAACGCAGCTTCACACCCCACAGTACTACCTGCCACTTCATACTGTCTTTCAGAACAGTCCTTCACCACACCTCAGGCACTTCCGATTTCACAAAATCCCTCAAGACAGCCTCCAGCCTCATGCTTTCCATTTCCAGTTTCACAATTTCCCCTCAAACAGTGCCTCAGCCCCATCCTGCCCACCATCAAATTCACCCCTCTTCACCACCTCGTGTCTCTATCAAGACAGCCTCTTGCCATCGTTCACTGCCCACCCACACCACCTCACTTGTCTTCTCACCATGCACAGTCCCTCCATGTGCATGAGCTACCACCACCATGGCGTCCAGATCCACGTGCCGAAGAAAGCAGAGTGAAAACGGAGAAAACACCTTTCTCCTTTCCTGGCAGTAAGCACATCCTTATAGGGAACTATTTTGCAACAGGAGATACCAGCAACTCTTGATTTGGGCTTGTGTGTTAAGTCACTTCTCCTACTCCATTTGGCTAGGGAAACAAAAGGACATGAGTATGATGCTAGCCAAATTGCTGCCATGTGTGTCAGTGGGTACAGAAATTTGCAGATTTGGCCCAAATTAGCTTAGCAGGCCAGACACCCGATGGTTCATCTTTAGCTTCTTCTGTCATTTGTTGTTCCTCTTCCTTTCCCAAAGATTGTAAGACTGTTTTTACTTTCTTACCCAATACTCTGTTTGCTATAGTGACTACTGTTAACCCTTATTAACCTGGACAGGACTCCAGGCTACAGTGTAAGATGATATTTCAGTGTAAGATGATATTTAAGTTAGAGGACTATTTTCATCTAGAGCTGTATTTAACCTCCTCATTAATTTGAGGATTTCCATTTTCACTGCATGGATCGCTGGCATTCTGTGTTGGGACATGGTTACATTACCTTGGCTGTTATTGGGCCATTCTAAATTTCAAGAAATGTCAGTAATGGGCAGTGGATGAAACTATTGACACCCATAAGTCAGAAGCTAAAAACGCACAGTAGACTCCAGAGCAGTGATGGGTTTGAGTTGAACTGATGCACGAATTGGCATATCCATTTGCTTTATTGTGTTTCATTTCCTAGATTCACCTTTGGCTGCAGAAGTTTTAAGTTAAGAAAGATGAGGCTCTTCTTGCCAGCAAGATTGCATAGAATCATAGGATGGTTTGGGTTGGAAGGGACCTTTGAAGATCATCTAGTGTCCTGTCCCCCCGCCCATGGTCAGGGACATCTTTCACTAGACCAGGTTGCTCAAAGCCCCATCCAACCCAACCTTGAACACTTCCAATGATGGGGCATCCACAGCTTCTCTGGGCGACCTGTTCCAGTGTCACACCACCCTCATCATAAAAAATTTCTTCCTTGTGTCCAATCTAAGTCTACTCTTTTTCAGTTTGAAACTGTTGCCCCTTGTCCTGTTGCTACAGGCCTTGTTGAAAAGCCTTTCTCTGCCTTTCTTATGAGCCCCCTTTATATATTGAAAGGCCACAAGAAGGTCTTGAGGAGCCTTCTCTTCTTCAGGCTGAAGTCTCTCAGTCTTTCTTCCTATGAAAAGTGTTCCAGCCCTCGGTTTGTTTTCATGGCCCTCCTCTGGACCCGCTCTAACAGGTCCATGACTGTCTTGTTCTGAGGACCCCAGAGCTGAACGCAGTACTCTAGGTGGGGTCTCACCAGAGCGGAGTAGGGGGGCAGAATCACCTCCCTCGACCTGCTGCTCACACTTCTTTTTATGAAGCCCAGGACATGATTGGCTTTCTGGGCTGCAAGCGCACATTGCCAGCTTATGTTCAATTTTTCATCCACCAGTATCCCCAAGTCCTTGTCTGCAGGGGTCCTCTCAATCCCTTCGTCCTCCAGTCTGTACTGATAGTGGGGATTGCCCAACCCAGGTACCTTGTACTTGGCCTTGCTAAACTGCATGAGGTTCTCATGGGCCCACTCCTCGAGCCTGTCAAGATCCCTCTGGATGGCATCCCTTCCCTCAAGCGTATCAACTGCACCACTGAGCTTGGTGTCATCTGAAAACTTGCTGAGAGTGCACTTGATCCCACTGTCTTTATCAATGATGAAGATTATATTAAATAGTATTGGTCCCAGTACGGACCCTTGAGGGACACCGCTTGTTGCTGGTTTCTACTTGGACATTGAGCCATTGACTGTAACTCTTTGGACACGGCCTTTGCCTGCCCTCAGTAATTTTGTTCAAAATCTAGATGTCTCTTTCAGACCTAATCCCATCCGAAAATCAGGTCTGAGGTAGATCAGGTGAATCAATTTCTGGAGAGATGTATTTCTTTCCATAGGAAAGCCTGGAGTGATGAAGACTCAACTCAGCTGACTTCCATAGGCATAAAAGAGCTGCCTTCCTCCCTCGGTTTCCCAATTTGTAAAAGAAGGATTTTTTGCACTTGCTCTGTAATTTGCTGACCTTGGCTAAACCATGCAAGTCCTTGCAAAAGGCTTTATCCACTGCGTTGCCAGTGATGAAATTTCACGCAAAAATAGGACTTGAAGGGTCATCAAGAGGTAACCCAGGCCATCTTCTACCTCTGTGAAAGCTTAACTTAATTGTAACCACTACTGAGAGAAGTGTGCCTAACCTGCCCTTTAAAAGACTCCCATGACAGGTAACTCTTTACCACCCCCAGAGCATGGTGCCTCTCTCCTTACTACGAGAAATCTCTCTGATTTTTTTTTTTTTTTAACCAAGTTTTGTGTTTCATGTGTTTTCTTTTTGGAATACACAAAGATTTAGAAGTCCTGTTTTATTACTCACCGTGCTATAAAGACAAAGCAGTGGATCTAATGGACCTCTACACTTGGGAAAACCATAAAGCATGGCTTAATGGAGGACTCTGGAAAGGGTTAACTGGACTAGATCACTGCACATGCTTGTCCAGTTTAATATTCAGCTAATCCATTGGCTGTTATTTCTGGAGAAATCCTGAAATGCCTTCATAATATCATTATCATTGATGGACGGCTATTTCTTTAAAATGTGTTTGCTTAAACTTTTCAGTCAGGACAGAATTAATTTCTCCTCCTTTGCCACTTCCTTTCATGCCTTCCCTGAGCCTCCACACCTCCCTCCTCCAGCCCCAAGAGCCCTTCAGGTGGAAGATTTCCTCGGAGATAGTTAAAGAGCGCTACTTAAGCCGTGTTCTTCTCAGCCTCCTTTCTCCTGCTGGGTCGTGAATACACAGGCCAGGCCAGCTACCCAGACATCAAAGCAGCTCTCACATAGACAGAGAATACCAAGGTAATACTTGTGATACAGAAAAGCAAGAAATTAAATTGGATGGGATTATACAGTAAAAGGCACCTCCTAAGCAAATGTTGGAAGCTTTCCAGAAGCCATTCTATGTTCTTTAAAGACTCCGTGCTCTAACACATTCCCATCAGGGAAGGCAGGTGTTGAGGAGATAAAATCATACAGCCCTTACACAAAAAATTAGATCTCCAAACACAGAGGAGGTAAGTTTTCCAGGTTCTCTGGATTCTTTCTTTTCTTTTTTTATTTCCTTTCTTCTTTTCTTTGCCTGATTTCCTTTGCTCTTTTGTTTCCCTTCTTCTTGAACAAACGTGAAAATACAAAAAGAATTTTTCACTAAACTTATCAACTGTCTGTGGCTATCTTTGGCTGAAACCATGCACAGAGGTAGTTCTGGAGTCCCAGATTAGGTTATTTTGCTATTTTGTTTCCCATTAACCACCTGAGATTTTAGGGAAGAATGCTTGCAATAAGGAGAGGGTGCAATTTCTCATCGTTTTGGAAATGTTAGCAGTCCACATTGTATTTATTTTATTTTGCAATTGATTGCATTATATCATATACCTCTAGTCTCCCCCTGAAAAGAGACTTTTAGAGGTAAGACATAACTTGTGGGAATCCTCTACTGAATTAGTCATTCTAGCCATCCTCTCAGAGTCAACAGAAAGAAATAGGCACCTCCAGCATGTAATTCATCACATCTTTAAGCAGACACCTTAGGCTGGTCATGAATTGCCCTGCAAAGGCAGAAAAGAGTGCATATGACTGGCTCAGATATTTAAGTAATGTAATGCTACGTAATGTAAGATATGTAAGCTACGTAATGTAAGTTAGTGAGATGGAATGAGGCAGATGAATAAATATCTTGTAAAATGCAGTTTAGCGGTGGTGACAGGGGCCTTTACCAAGAGGGACACACAGTAAAGCTGTCTGTTGTGAATGGGTCGTATCGTTACAATCCTTTCAAAAATATACACCTTGTTTTAGCTTAGGAATTTCCCATCTCCCGCTATTCAGGAATATAGTTTTCCTTGATCATTTATCTCTTGGTCACTCCTTTCTGAACCACCAATTGCCTAAACATGACACCAAGTCTGGTGGGGTTTGCTTCCAGTTCTGCTCTGGCCTAGATGGAGCCCAGCTGTTTCTCTTCCACTGGCCACTGCACACCCATAAAAACGTACTCATTTTGTCCTTTTGTTTTCTGTAGAAAACTATGTCAGTGCTAAGTGAAAAGAGGAGGGATGGAAAGGATCATAACTTATAGAATCATAGAATCATAGAATCGTTCAGGTTGGAAAGGACCTTTAAGATCATCGAGTCCAACTGTTAACCCAGCACGGCCAAGTCCACCACTAAACCATGTCCTCAAGCACCACATCTACCCGGCTTTTGAATACCTCCAGGGATGGGGACTCAACCACTGCTCTGGGCAGCCTGTGCCAGTGCCTGACCACCCTTTCGGTGAAGAAGTTTTTCCTAATATCCAACCTAAACCTCCCCTGGTGCAACTTGAGGCCATTTCCTCTCGTCCTATCACCTGTTACTGGGGAGAAGAGGCCGACCCCCACCTCACTACAGCCTCCTTTCAGGCAGTTGTAGAGAGCAATAAGGTCTCCCCTCAGCCTCCTCTTCTCCAAACTAAACAACCCCAGCTCCCTCAGCGGCTCCTCATCAGACTTGTGCTCCAGACCCTTCACCAGCTTCGTTGCCCTTCTCTGGCCACGCTCCAGCACCTCCATGTCCTTCTTGTAGTGAGGGGCCCAACACTGAACACAGGATTCGAGGTGCGGCCTCACCAGTGCCGAGTACAGGGGCACTATCACCGCCCTGGTCCTGCTGGCCACACTATTCCTGATACAAGCCAGGATGCCATTGGCCCTCTTGGCCACCTGGGCACACTGCTGGCTCATGTTCAGCTGGCTGTCGACCAGCACCCCCAGGTCCTTTTCTGCCAGGACTAGGTAGAAATCAATATCACATTGTTCTTACTGATCTTTGTTTCTTGGAGATATATCAGAAAAGGAATTATCCATGTAAATTTTACCTCCCTTCTTGAATATCTTTTACCTACTGTTAGTACAGCTGTAAGCACAGGAAAAGTCCCTAACTTTCCCAACTTCCTCTCTAGGCTTTACTTTGTGGGTTTGAGAGCAATTTTGGGTTTTCTCCATTTCAGTGTTTCCTGTGGATGCTTGATCAGTTTTTGCCTGCACAAGAGTTTCTGATTTTGCTGTAATTTTAAATAGGTGCTAGATAATTTGTATTAACTGAATCATTCCACAGATCTGCTCAGATCACCTGCACAAAGAGGGAGAACTGCTTGTGTTTTCATTGGGCAGGACTTGCAGCAGCGATTTTTAACAGCAGTTGACTGGGTATGTTTTGATACCAGGATGAATCCCATACAGCTGATAATTTGTTTCCAAGTGGTGCCTATTTTTGGTTAAATTCTGTAAAGAGTTTAATCTAGTGGTTTCCAGGCTTCTTTGACCAAAGGAACTCTGATATCTGGGTGCATAATGGCAAGTTGGTAATGTTAAGGACTAAGTCTTTTTAAGGATGTAGATTATTTATTTACCTGTGACATGTACTGCTCTGGGGGCTATAGCTGGAACAGGCCAAACCAAAGAAACCCCACATTCACACTGGAATGTGACCATGTCTGAAAAGAGAAACTGTAGAGGTGTAGAAATGCCTAGAGATAAGGAGTTCAGCCATAGCACAAAAAAAAAAAAGGGGGGGGGGGGAATGGCATTATGGAAAGCCCTGAGCTACTTTCAGGGGACAAAGAGGATAATTCTCTGAAGTTAACTTTACCCTGGTGATGTTCATTTACTTAGGCTCCTCCTAGTCAATGGAAAAAGAAAGTTCTGTAAAGGACATTAGTTTAGCTGTTCTGCCTATAGAGGCACTTTGACCACCAGCTAGTTTGGCTTCACTAAACAGAAATTAATCCTTGAGAATATCCCCCAGAGTGTATCACAGATCGGTATAGAGTAAAATTCATACAATGCTGGGACAGAAGATCTGAAAAGATCCTTTCATTCTTCCTTCCTCTCAAAGCAACATTGCTGAGATTTAGAGCAAGCTAAATGCTAGAGCAAGTCATATGTGAAATTGGCTGCTGTTTTCAGCGTGACAGAGAACTTCCCCAGAACTCATTGTTCAGCCCATGAAGCTGCAAATTTATGTTTAAAAATGTATATACACAAGAGGTGTTTTTTTCTCTGTGCGTGGTTTCATTTCCCCTCTGAACAACAATTTAAAGATCATTTTTACTTATAAAATAAGTCAGCATTCCAAGGAATATTTCCAGGTGTTCTTAAAGGCACCGTTTTTACAAAGACTGTTTTCACGGACTTGGTCTACACTGAGGGCAAACATGCTATTAAACATCGGTAGTGCTCAAGGTGAACACTCTGTCCTTGTCCTTCGCACACCAGCCATGGATCCGGTCCTTCAAAATCCTGGAGGACCAGGAAGGAGGAACGTATCACAAAGTGCACCTCTCTCAGTGCGGTAACAGCCATGGCTGAAGTCTCATGCAAGGAGAACTAAATACCTAGGGGAGGAAGAAGAAAAAACAACAAACCCCCCACTTCATAACCTTAATGCTAATCCTATGTATTTCTCAGTCTGTATGCACTTCTTATAAAGAATTCATTATTAATAACGAAAGAACCTGACGAATCATTTGTCTTTATTTTTCCATGTGCCTAGGCTGTACATTGCATATCGCTGCCCGACTGATTAACATGGATAATGCAAGCAGTGCGAAGGAATTCATTCTTCTGGGCCTCTCAGAGAATCAAAGGGTGCAAAAAATATATTTTGTGATGTTTCTCTTCTTCTATATGCTTATTGTAGCAGGAAATCTGCTCATTGTTATCACTGTAATTAGCAGTCAACGTCTGAACTCTCCCATGTATTTCTTCCTCTGCTACTTGTCCTTTGTAGATGTCTGTTACTCTTCTGTCACAGCTCCCAAAATGATTGCCGACTTCCTTGTTGAAGCTAAAACCATCTCCTTTGTCGGTTGCATGGCACAGCTGTTTGGGGTGCATTTCTTTGGCTGCACAGAGATCTTCATCCTCACAGTGATGGCCTACGATCGCTACATTGCCATCTGCAGACCTCTCCACTACACCACCCTCATGACCAGGCGTGTGTGTGGCCGGATGGTGATCGGCTCGTGGGTAGGAGGCTTCATCCACTCCATAGTGCAGACTCTTCTAACCACTCAGCTCCCCTTCTGTGGCCCTAAAAAAATTGACCACTACTTCTGTGATGTCCACCCCCTACTACAACTGGCCTGTACCGACACCTACGCTGTGGGCATCATTGTTGTTGCCAACAGCGGAATGATAACTCTGAGCTGTTTCTTCATCCTGGTCATGTCCTACGTTGCCATCCTGGTTTCCTTGAGAAGTCAAACATCCGAAGGGCGTCACAAGGCCCTCTCCACCTGTGGGTCCCACATCACTGTGGTGATTCTGTTCTTCGGGCCATGCACATTCATCTACATACGTCCGTCCAGCAATCTGTCGGAGGACAAGAGCGTGGCGGTGTTTTACACTGTCGTCACACCCATGCTGAACCCACTCATCTACACGCTAAGAAATGAGGAGGTGAAGAATGCCATGAGAAAACTGTGGAGTAGAAAAGTGGGAAGTTAATTGCCTTTCAAAGAAAAGCTTGCTGTTAGCTCCCGTTGTAATTAGGAAGACACTGAAAGTTCATCTTTCCACTTGAAAGGTGTTGTGAACTCTGTGACAAGCAGGCATTCCCTTTCTATTCTCTTGTCCACTAGTGCAGGCCCAGGCCGGGGGCTCCTGAGCACTAACTGAAACACCAGTGTTTAAATAAATACTACCAAAAATACTCAAAATGTTGTCCAGGTAGAGCATCCCGTTAGTCAGGTATAAACTTTCAGACAAACTCCATCTGCTCTGTAATTCATTCAGCTGGGAAAGAGAGCACTATGGTCACCTGCTGCTGGAAACAGTCATACCAAGGCTCCTTTCTGCTTGCAGTAAATGCCTTTTTACGAGAACCACATTGTGGTATCTTGAATCCATGGGTTAACAATTAAAAACCTGATATTAGGTGCTAGTTGGGTTGTTTGCTGATAGAGGTAACGGGAGGGGAAGCTTCTCCACTTCCCCTGCCAGTGCAACAAATCCTTTCTGCAGTGTTCGAAGTCAGGTTGGACGGGGCTTTGAGCAACCTGATCTAGTGAAAGACGTCCCTGCCCGCAGCAGAGGGGTTTGGATTAGATGATCTTCAAAGATTCCTCCCAACCCAAACCGTTCTATAATTCTATCTACTTCACCTATCACTGATGCCATCCTTCCAGCCATCCCCTCTATCCTTCAGCTCTGACTCAGGTTTTTTATGTTAATGTTTAGATTAATACAGAATCATAGATCTAATGAAAGACACCTTGCTGATTGTAAGAAATGAAGGAGTCACCAAAGAAGGCATTTGGAGGCACAATTTCATGTGTCAATGCTAAAAAAAAGAATTGTTTAGGAACTATTCCAGTATGCAAGACAACTCCTAGCCCAACAGAGCGCATTTACACACCCACACAAGGGAAGCAGCATGTTTTCCACGGGAACAGCCGGTACACCTACTATTGCAGGAAGGAAGCGAAGAAACACGAGGATGAAAGACCAAACCAGTTCAGTGCCAGTCAAAGCTGTCACATAAGCTATAGCAGCTCGGGGTCTCCACCTGAGGAGCCAGAATGAGACAAGAGACCCTAGCCCCTACTTTGCCAGCAGAAAACCACCAAATCAGCTGAGTGAGGAAGGAAAAGACCTGGCTGGTGCCATCCAAAAGTAATTAAAGCACTTTTATTTCTTCATTTACATTCCCTATAAACACTTGCACCTGTGTTACACCTTAACGTGACTTAAGTAGGATTCAAGGTTATAAGGTGTTCCCAGCCCAAGCTAGGGCTTATAGCTTCATACATATATATATGTATATATATATAAAATAGATTTTGTTTAATGCTTTGGGGGTAGACACTAGTTTTTTTCTGGAGGTCTCACTTCTGGGTACTGCTGGGCAAATATTCAACCATAGCTTATGGAAGGTGTCACTGGAAACGACATTAGGCTCCTCTATGCTCCGGTAAGAATTCTTATAATAACTTAATACTTGGGCTAAAGAATTGCTTCTGTGTTTTGCATTGTCTCAGTAAAAATACCTGGTAAGCAGTGAAGACTAACCACAAACCTTTCTAAATTTTGAAGTAATTTCCTGGTTTACTTCTTGTTTCAAATTTGTACAGCAGCTGTCTAAGTGATAATAATCTATAGCACAGTTGTGATATTTTTTTGTGCTGTCAACATGCAATGGTAAGAACAAGCTAATAAGAAATAAGAACGCATATGAGAAATATTAGCTTAGGATAGAAAGCAGAATTTATATAAATGTACTGCGTAAGAGACACCTTTACTTCAAGAATGTTTGATTGCAAAGGTAAGGTGAATATAAATCTTGCAAATGGCCAGGTGTAATGTTTATTTGAACCAGAAATGCTTCCTGAAGAAATACACGTCCAATAGTAAATAAAGTCTATTTATCTGGACAGCATTAAAAAGCCAGCCACCACACAAACAAGCAAGCAAGCAAACCCATGCACACGTAACAGTCTAGGTGACCACATTCCAGTATCTCTCTCCAGAGACTACCCTAATAGCTACCCAATTTTTAGCTCCTTGTCCACTGATGATTTCTGACAGAACTTCATATGCCTCTGAGATCTCATTACTCCTGATAGTCTTGTGCTTCTGCTGTGTGCTTTACTTTAAACATTTCTGCTGCAATTCCCCCCTCTTGTGAGAGATAATTGTTCTTGTAGACGCTCTTGGAAGTTGTTTTTTGCAGAATGAGAAATGCAGATAAGAGAGTCAGGCTGTTCTTTTCAGAATTGGCAGAAATATGGACTGCTTTCACAATGTCTAAGCAGCAACTTGCAGCTGAGACATTCTGATGAAACCACCTGAAGGGGTTGGAGGAGGTCATCAAAGGAGCAATAGCAAAGAGACTGGCAAATACGAACTGTGTAAGTTTTCTGATATTGTTCCTTTGTTTTGTTCAAGCATGACTCAAATCCTGCCTTTGAAAATAGGCACTTCTGGTGGGCGACTTTTGTGAGGTCCATTTTAAGAATTAGAAAAAAAATTACAGATTTTTCAGCCTTTATTTTAGTTGGTGCCTTATTTGCTTTTTTCCCCCCGTTATACGCTGTTTCCCGAAAGACCTGTTAAAAGGATGTTGTCAGTGTTAGAGAGGACTCAGGAGCTGATGACAGCACTTCTTATGTGCTCAGTCTTACATTGTCCGAGCTGGACATGTCAGGCAACAGTGGTCACGACACACACTCTTTGGTCTTCCCCACACTGCTTTCCCTTGGCTCATGGAGGGGCATGGAGATAGGGATGGAGATGCTGAAGAGCCTTTCCTCTGCTGCCCTAGTTGGGGAGTAGCCAGGAGGTGAGGCAGAGAGCTCAGGAGAAAGAACTGAGTGTCCTGTGGTTGTCAAACAGAATTCAGACCCCAAAGGGCGTGCTGAGATCACAGACAAGGCTATTACACATTGCCACCTCCGTCTTCACGTATAAATTGAACACTAGTGATACTTGTGCACTGCATGGGAATGCCGCAAAGGTGACTTCATGGGTGTTTGTGAGCAAAGGAGGGTCACCAGCGGTGCATTCATTCCCCCGGTGTCACTACAGGTGTATTTATGAGGTGTTCCACACTAAGTCCGGGACCTGCGTGAGGTATACAAACCCCTGCTGATGCACCATTAATGCAAATTAGCTCCAGATTAGTTCATTCATCTACTGTAAGAAAGGCGGTCCAAGAAAACACTGGCCAGCTCATTCTGTGACTGAACTTATTCAGATCTATCACAGTCAGAGAGATAATAAAGAGTGGTTCTGTTGCAATCCTTTAGAGGACTGAAAAGGAAAATACAATCGATGCTTGCACAAGGACCTTCCTCAGGCCATGATCAAAGTATTGAGTCTTGAATTATAGCTGCACTGTCTCTTTTGGTCAACTTTTCTTTCCAAATCAACATTATAGGGTAAAAGTGGGTCTTGGGGGGACCTGGTCTTCTTTTTTAAAAGAGGCAAAGGTGAGAACTAGGATTCTTGAGAGTATTATTTCTGCCACCCTCCTCAAATAAATAATCTGAGCTTGTTATTATGTACGTCAATAATATATTCTGATTTGGGTATCACCTGTTATTCCTTGAGGGAAGCATTGACTTTAAATGGAAACTGTCCCAAAAAGACAGCAAATGAAATATGCTTAATATTTAACATACCAGTGGTCAGTAAGTATGTGTACTGGTAATGCTGTATCTTGGGTATTTGTCTAGGCTTCTCCCGGCATTAGGAGAAACAACCAAGTATTTTGAGAGGTCATTCTTTCCTACTAACTCCTAAAAGCTTTGGAGAGTAGCATCTTCTTACATTTCTGCACAAAGAAGTGATGGTGGAACCCAGTTTCCAAGAGTAAACAAACCTTTCAGTAGGGCACAGCATTGGCAGCATTTATCTAACATATTTTGATGTGCTAACGTGAGGTGTCTACAACTGAGCAAGCTGCTGAGGAAAGTCAGCAGCCTTTGGGCGGACGGGACTCATTTCATGGTAAAATAGGACCATGAGAGAAGCAGGAGGTTATATTAGGTCTCTGCATGACAGGGAGAGATGGCAGATTGTACTGAAACACCAGCGAATAAATAAACAAACAGAAATATGTAAATATTAAAAATGTTTTCCAGGGAGAGCATCCTATTAGCTAGAGCGTGAGCTTTCAGTCAGACAACCTGCAGCTTCTCTGTAGCCTGTTCAGCTGGGAAATGGTGGCCCAAGGTGTCTGCAAAATTGATCGTTGCCTGCTGCTGGAAGCAGTCATACCACTGGTGTTCCCTTTCTGCTTGGGGTAAATGCCTTGTTATGAATACTACATTGTCCATCAGCTGAATCCATCAGTTAGCTATTAAAAAGCTGGTACTAGGTGCGAGTTTGGTCATTTGTTGATGCCGATAACAGGAGGGAAATCTTCTCTCCTTCCCCTGCCAGCGCAATTCCCAGTATTAATAATTACCATTATTGCACCTCAATGTCAGTACCATGATGCAAAAGCTCACCAGGCTAAGAGCTAAAAGCTTTCCTACAATGGTAAGTCTGACTGTTCCCATTTCCATGTATTTGGTACTTTCTGGTGAACGTGCTATCTATCTACTTCAGTTTTGTTCTCCCTCCTCCTCCTGGTTCCTCAAACATTCACAATCGAAGCTGTCCAGTGACAGCAAATGTAAAACACGCAAATTAATGCCCAGGTCCAAAAAACCCTCCCGTACTATAAACCTAAAATGATGGCTATTCTTGCTTGGATCAATTTCATTTAAAGGAGCCTGGCTGGCTAACACCTTTCCGAGTCCTTGAGCTTATCTCATAGGTGACCTTTATAATCTATCCGGGCAGCAATCCAAGCGCAGTTAAAGACCACAGACACTGACTGATCCACAGCCCAGTGGAATTACCAGGATAGTTTTCATAGCTTTAGTTAGACACTGGATGAAGTTTCATGTTTTAGCCAGTACTCTGGAGCTATTACACTAGTATTATCTAAGGGATAGGTATCTCAGTAGAAATAAGAGAATTAAGTATTTCTCCATAGTGAAATACAACCAAGTTCCTAGCTGAACACAGAAAACATTCCTCATCTTCTTAATAAGAACATTATTGTTTGATTGACATTTTCCTCAGCCATTTCCAGCATGGAAATGTAGAAATGCCCTTGGAATCTCATGACTCTGGGCAATGCTCTGCTACTGCAAATTGACTGACTGTAGTCAAGGCATGAATTTTCTCAAAACTTCTATTGGCACTAATATTTTGGGAAGGCAAGCAGAGGAATGGGATGTCCTTAAAATAGTTGACAACTCATTCATTTGCCTCAAGGTAATTGGTGACACAGAGAGATGAAATACAGCAAAAAGTCCTTGTTACTTTACGATGGTAGTAAAATTAGAAGTAAAACATCATTACTCAAAGAATTTTTATAATTTCTTCATATTTCCAGACAGAATAGGAAGAGAAAGAGGCAGCAATGACTGACAGAAGAGGAAGGTTTACCTTCCCTGCTGTTAGGGCGTAAAAACAGGTGTGTAGTCACCAAGATTTCCTTTCTAGATGTCCAGGTTCTTCCTCACTGGAAGAGGCTGCTCCTTTCACCTCCTGAAGATGTAGCAGAAACGGCCATAAAATTCAGTAATCACATTTCTTCTTTTTCTAGATTGTATGCTTTCAGAGACCAGTTTCCATCTTTAAAGTTCATGCTATGTGTTTGGTTTACCTTGGCCAGCTGCTGGACACTCACCCAGCCCCTCTCTCACTCACCCTCCTCAACAGGACAGGGGGTGAAAATGAGATAAAAAGGCTTGTGGGTTGAGATAAAGACAGGGGGATCTCTTATCGATTAACATCACAGGCAGAACAATCAGTTCAAGCTGATTTGAACTTGAGCCATAGCTCTCAGTGGCATATCACCGCTGATACCTTTGGTCTGCCCAGACCTTCCTTTGTCTTGGGGCATGAACATCCGTATTAGTTTATCTTTATATCTCATCCTGATGAGGCACTGATCCAGTCTATCCTTGGGTGACTGCAGTTTCCCACCAATGCTACCTGTCCTAGCTCTGCAGCTTCTCTGATCTCTAGCAACGTTTCCTGGTGCCCGACACTGTCTCAATGTGGGGACAGGTAGGACAACCCTACATTCATGTTTTTATTACTAGAGACTTGCTTTTTTCACACAAAGGGCTTCTGAGTGCTTAGAAGTGCGTGGTATCCTATCCTCTCTTTATCAACCTTCAGGGCTCCACGCACAGAAGGTCATTGAGCAAATTGGCGTGCTGTTGCACACCAAGGGACCCAGCCATCAAAACTGTTTAATAAGGCCCTTGGGTAGCTGCTTGGAATTTGATAATGACACAGTTCTCACAGGTCCAACTCCACTAGCGGAAAACTCTCTTTTGCCTGAGTTTCATACCCAGTATGTTACAGGAGTATTTATACATTGTGCTGGGATGGGATGACTTTAGGGAGAAGGAAGATGTGGGAATCACAGAGGTAAGTTCAGAAAGCTGTGGAGGTGTTGCCTCATTGGATCTTTCTGTCAAAATGGTAGACGGAAAATGGGACATGGATACCATCACAGTAAAATTTGCCTGTAACCTGTCAAGAAAAGAAAAATCCCTTGAAAACCTGCTGAAACAAATTTCTATGCAACAAGAAACTTAAACAAGAGCAAGGATAAGGCAATTACAAGCAGGAGGAAGAAGAGTGGAACAATGCCCTGACCTGTTGGATGAATAACTTGAAACAGATTTGGAGTGAATGATTTAAAATGTTTTCAGACAACAAATGCTGTGGAGTTCAGACTTGAAAGTTCATGTTGTATCAACATTTAGTAACTGGGTACAGTAGTAACCATCTTTTCCTCTCCTTTGCTTATGTTCTTCGTATCAGCTGTGGCATATTAAAGTACACGTGTGTGGTTGTGTTTGTTTATGTGAAAGGCAGAAAGAAATGCTTGGTAATTCGTTGAAAATATACAGAAAAATTTAATTATTACTGTGACATTTTGGTCATTTGGATCCTTCAAGGCAGCTTCATTTAATGTTGATTGCATCGTAGACATCTAGCATGGGGCAGGTATCTGCTCTCCACTTATACTCAAGGACAGATGTACTGTCTTCTATGGTATAAGTCATCTCACCGTAGTGTAATGATCTAAACAAGGTAAACCGAGTCATGCCTTTAAGGCGTTTATTCCTCTTCATTGACTATGTTACGCTCAAACTGTGATGCCTATTGTGTCGGTCTCTGTCTAGTGCAATATCAGGGATGGCTATCGACAGTTCACCCTCTCTGCAGCTCTGCTAGCTCTGGAAGACTACCGAGCCCTTGGGAGAGGCAGAGAGGAACAAGTGGGATCATTTCTAAACTAGGGCTGTGATTTGCAGATATATATATTCTGAATTATGCATGAAGCAAACCTGTTTGATGGGAAAGAAAAACAGTCTTTGAGAACTACCAGAAAGTGGTAGAGAATAGAGCAGGACCTGAGGAAAGTGCTCAGGTATTAGCAAAAGGCAAGAGGCACATAGGAAAAACAGACACTGCTTTCTTAGTAGTAATCTCCTGCTTGCTGACTTAGAAACTCTTAGGCAGAAATGAGCAGCTGAACAATTTCCTGGTGTGATTGTAAATGAAAATGAGCATTCCTCTGCTGGTCACATTTTAACCTCCACAAGGTAGTGAGTGCATTTGTCTACTTTAAAAATTACTCTGGGCAACAAAGAAGTAGAGAAACTGTACAGGGTTTTGCAGCTTCTGCTATGTTAGAAAACACAATTTCTTCAGGAGAGCATGTTCTGTTAACAGCAGGCCTAAGAGAGCACTCAAGCTACTGAACAGCTGCTAGCTCAACAGAGAGGAATACCAGTGAAGAACCTCCCAGACCCAGTTTCTGTGCATGTATTTCTAGTTTCAGAGTGGAAAAGCTAACTGGAGAGCCTTTTTGTCAATTTAGAGGAATGCAATTAGGAGTAGAACACGGAACAGCTCGTGGTTGAGCCATATATCGTAGACACGATGCTTGAGCACGGCTAGCATTCGCTTCCATCATGGCACTTTAAAATCCCAGGAGGTAAAAAGACAGTGTAGCATTTTTCCAGCATTTGTGGCTCTTGTCCTGTGAGAGTAGGATGTGATTCCTCCCTGACAGAACGGGAGCACAGACTTTGTCACACCAACTACAGTGCAGAAAAATAGTGGCCGGAGTGAGTTCAGGGGTGAGGGTCAGTGTGGAGGGGCCAGAAACCTGAAAAGGGAGTGTGAAGGCAGGAGAAGGGAGGCAGACAGTGCTCTTTGCAAACACTGCTCACCATAATTTATGATGTGACACTCTGCTTTCTGTAGCAGGCAGACGAAGAGCAGTAAATGCATCCTGCTCTCATCATCCATGAACCTTGGAGCTGTAGCACATCCCCTTCTCCTCCTGGTCAGCCCATGACTTCACCCCCACACCTGTGCTTTGGGAGCCTGAGCTGAAGTGATGGCACTGGGAAACTTCTCCCGGGTGACTGAATTCATCCTCCTGGGGCTTTCTGATACAAGGGAGCTGCAAGTCCTCTTCTTCACCTTCTTCTTCCTGGCCTATGCCATGGTTCTGCTGGGGAACCTTCTCATCATTGTGACATTCAGGACTGACCCCAAGCTGTCCTCACCCATGTACTTTCTCCTCTGCAATTTGTCCTTCATAGATATCTGCTTCACTTGTGTCACCTCTCCCAGGATGCTGGTGGACCTGCTCGCCCGGAGGAAGGCCATTGCGTTTGAAGACTGTATAGCCCAGCTGTTTTTTCTGCACTTTGTTGGGGCATCAGAGATGTTCCTCCTGACTGTGATGGCTTATGACCGCTACGCTGCCATCTGCAAGCCCCTGCACTACACAGCCATCATGAGCCGGCCGGTGTGTTGGGTCCTGGTGTCTGCCTGCTGGGCAGGGGGCTTCCTCCACTCCATTGTCCAGATGCTGCTCACAGTCCAGCTCCCCTTCTGTGGCCCTAACACAATCGACAGCTATTTCTGTGACGTGCCTACTGTCATTCGGCTTGCCTGCACAGACACCTACGTCACCGAGTGGCTCGTGGTTTCCAACAGCGGCTTAATATCCCTGGTTTGCTTCCTGATGCTGGTCACATCTTACACGTTCATCCTGGTCACCATCAGGGTCCGCTTCACTGAGGAGCACTGGAAGGCGCTCTCTACCTGTGCCTCACATGTGATGGTCGTCACCCTCTTCTTTGTACCCTGCATCTTCGTCTACCTCCGGCCCTTTTCTAACTTCCCCTTCGACAAGCACATCTGTGTGATCAACACCGTCTTCTCCCCGGTGATGAACCCCCTCATCTATACCCTGAGGAATAACGAGGTGAAGGCATCCATGTGGAAATTGTGGAAGCGCTGCAGAGTCTTCTGAGACAAGCTGGATTTGCAGCAAACCTGGAGTTACGTTCCTACAGACCAATGGCAGATTGGGGCATGGGAACAGGGCTGGAATCCAACATGTAGGGCAATATCTGAAATCCAAAGGATGTTCAGATCCAGTTAAGGAATTTACCTAACCTTGGTTTCTTCAGAGCCGTAGATGTCATTGGTACTCTGTTTTGTGGGCTTTAGGTGCCCTTAGTCCACCTATGGATTTTTCACAGCTGCACGACAGATGAGACATTTTTAAGGTTTTTACTATTCACATAGCTTTGCAATTATCATTGCAGTTTCTGCAACATCCTTCTCTGCACCCTCAAAGAGAAGTCAGGAGGACCAGACTCAAGTACAGAGCGACAGCGTTACGCAGTGAGCTTTGTGATGCAGCAAGGGAATTGGAAGTTTTGCTCAGGCGGAGCTCAGAGGTTTGGGATGAAATTCTAAGGGAAAAGGAATTATGCTGCGGAATATAGTAGCGTCTAAATAACAACTATTTGAGCACTGGATCTGCACGAGTAGGAAACATTGAGCAGCCTCTGAACATTGCTTGGAAAGAGTAAACCACCGTTACACAACGGAATTCGCACGAACATTGTTATTGTTTATTAAGAAACATGGAGAAATTTTTAAGGTGTGGATAATTCTTTTCCCTGAACTACAAATCAGAAAGATCCGAACAACTGTGGCCTTTGTCAGTGTCTTTTTTCCCCCTGTTGTCTTCTCTTTGCTTGTCTGTGTTTGTTTCCATGATGTTCCTCCTTTTCTCATAAAAATGGATGGTCTCTTCCCATCACCACAGCCATTTCTCTGCCACGGCAAGTGATTACAACCTATTCAAAAACGTTTCAGATCCCTTCTTAAGATATTAACTATTGCTACCACAAAAATCTGGTTAGAAAGAAGTTCTGGAGCCTGAGTGACTCCTCTTTCCACATCATTGGTGGAAAGAAAATAATTTCCTCTACTTCAGTTCCGAAACCATTAGGTGTGTGGGGAAAAAAAGCACAGCGACTGGCTTTAGGTGTCATAGTTTTTAGACTGCTTCTTGGTTTTTGGACTGCTTCTTATAGGCATTTTCTGAATTATCTGAAATAACAGAGACAAAATCAGTTTATATTTAAAACTGGGCTTAAAATTAGAAAACAGCATTTCAGGGCAAATGTGGAACTACAATATTACAGTCTAGGAATCCCAGAACAGTCTTATTCCAGTTTTGGTAACTCCCAGCACTGTAAAAATAAAAAGCAGCTCCAAAAATGCTTGCATCATGTTAACAGTGGAACTTTTATGTGTACGTATAGACATCGGGAGATCAAAGGTCTATAGGGAAATCTGGCAAGTAACCCAGTCCTTACCAGAGAGATTTAAAAGCAGTTACACAGCAGCTTCTGCTTGGGTCATACAAGAACTGCTGAAATGCACACCGAGGTTATTTCCCAATTCGGAAAGTAAGCAACTCTGCCGGTGTTGAAATCCGCTGTTCTAGGAGAATGGAACAGCAGCTATGACAGAGTGATGGGCCTTCTGTCGTGAAGAAACTGGAAATGGGAAACAGCTCTTTCACCACTGAGACCTGAAGAACACAAGGTTCGTACTAACCCAGCGTAACTGCTGAATTCCCTCCCACAAGAAGCAAGAATTAGTCTTTTTCTTTTTCTTTACCTTGATATGTATTATGTGTCAAAGACCTTTCGTACCTTAGCCCGCCAGGGTAGCATGGCTATACCTGACACGATCAATATTTCAGGATACACGAGAGAGTAACGGGGTTATGTTTACATTTGGTCAATTGGATGCCCCAATTTGAAGGACAAAGTGCGAGTTTTTGCTTTCTATGCTTTAGCTGTCCGTGATGTAAGGTACGTGATCTGAAAAGTCATCAGCTTCACTTGTTTGTCTGATCTTTACAGTTAACGAAGAAGATTTGTGGATCCTAGGGTATGAACATGTCTCTTCTAAGAGATCACCAGTGCCCGAGAAGTGTTTTTGGTTTCGACCACAAAGGAAGCTCAGAGTGGTGAGATCAGATGGCCTCACTTCTGGTGCAGATTTGGGTGAGATAAATCAATGTGCTTATCCGTATTTGGAATAACTTGGGACAGCCCGTTGCTGAAGCTCATAGCTAGAATCACGCTCAGCTATTTGAACAGAGTATGTCTTATATCTTGTTGTCACCACATTGATATATAATGCAATGGTATAGCATTCAATACAATATAGCAGCAGTAAACAAATATCACAGAGTCAAGTACCTACAAAATATAAGCTCTTCAAACAATGGAGGTATATATATATATATAACTGATAATATTAAAAATAAATGTTGAAAACCTGAAACTTCCTAAAGAGTTTCACTCGTGCAGGATCATAATTTTCAAAGAAATAAATCCAGTACAGGAATTTTCTCCCTCTCTGACATGCTGTTACTGTGCTTTGCCACCAGACGGCAGAGGCACCCATGCTAACTGTACCTAAATGCGTACAGCTATACCGACATTGACAGGTAAGTTAAAGACGGTGGAGATTTTGTTTGTAGGATTTTCTTTAGACATACAGAGATGTGATTTTTTTTTTTTAACTTTTCGGAAGAATAGTCATAATTCTCTCACACAAGCGAATTATTAAAATCATACAAGGGACAATATGTAAAGGAAGAAGTGACGCAACCCAGCGTTATATCTGGGGAGATGGCAACGGTGTCTGGGGAAGAAGACTAAAGAAAAGACAATAGGATTTTGCTCTGCAAAGTGTTTTTAATAACGGAAATTTCCACCTTGCAGTAATTACGTTTCTGTACTGCTTCAGCAAACTTTATCCGTTCTGAGGGTAGCAATTATATCACCAAATCCGTCAGAAGTTCAGTGCCTGCCAACAGGAGAGCACAGTAAGTTTCTTTGTGCTGGAATGATTTAGGATTGGATGCATAGCACCTAAATCTGGGCATCCCTCTGAAGCGTCTCGTTCTGGAGCCTATGCGGTTCAAAGTCTCTCAAAAGAGAAAAAGATACCTTTAAAGGGAAAAAAAATAGAGAGGATTGAGCGTGAAAAAGTTGGTGCCATCCACCAGTCAGCACGTACAAATGTTGTCTGAGCCTGATCTAGTCATCCAAGCTCCCTCCGTACTCAGTGCAGAGAGGCGGTTCCTGGAAATGATTTATCCCTTCCTCAGGAAGACTCACTCTGAAAAAGCTACTTTTTTTCTCTCTGATGAATACAGAGGAAGCCTGATTAAACAGGTCGCTTACAGACAGCTAAAGTCCAGCGAGGAAACCTTCCTGTATGTTTATCCCAAGTATTTGACACGACCAAGTATTTGAAACAGTTCATCATGGAGCCTTACCTCACGTCTTGTATTTTTACGCATGTATTTGCCATTTCAAACACGCTGGTCCGTGTCCGTTAAGCGCAGCGCATCCCAGACACAGCTGGTTTACTGTGCACGTGAAGATGGTCAGAGCACACGTGGTGCTGCTTGGTTCGATATTTCAGGGCATAGCTGTGCGGTGGATCTGGAAACATCAGGCTTATTGTGCATATCCTACATGTCTATACAACAAGTAGGATTCATCTCTCTGAAGTTAAGCTATTTAAATGTTAGGTGACTTGATCTAATCTAGTTGTCTAGGCTCCCTTTATAATAGAGGAAAGAAACAGGCCCTCTCAGAAGATAAATAATCATATCCCTCTTACAAACTCATCTTAGGCGTCATAAATTGTCCTCTGGGTCTGCTTGTATATAACCTTTCACTACGGAGAGAGCTGATAACCTAGCTACTGTTAGGTGAGATTTTTTGCATCCCACATCTCCTCCATCTTAGTTGCATCAAAACTCTTTTCTTGTGCTGCAGCGGTGATCTGAGATATTTTATCTGCCCAGGGCACAGGGAAAGCTCTGGAAACGCTGTATGGAAAGAGCTGAGTGGCCACAGCACCAGCTACGTGTCTTCTGTAGCCATCACTGCCGTATCTAATTCCAATTTAAGACTTGGACAACGACAACGCAGAAGCCTATAACAGTTTTCCCTTGCAGATTGTCCAGACTTTCAGCGCTGTCGCTCCAGAGCACACAGATACCGGTCCATTTGTTATGTCCCCGGGATAGATATGTGGAGGAGACCAGATTGAGAATAAACTTATGCCTTGATCCCAACCTTGTTTTCTGAGCAGGTGAATTGCTGCAAGGAAGTGGGAGGCTTTCCACTTTCTTCTCTGGTCTTAAATTAGCCCTCACTCCCACACCAGTAGAAAGAGGAGGAAGATCAGAAGCATTGATGAGTCATTGATCCTCCTGGGCAAGACAGATTTCCAAATATCGCCCATCTTCGTGCAAATGATTCTCCTTTTTAATGGTGAATTCCTACTTCTGTAATCTTCCTTTGTATTAGAGAGAAATGTTGAAATATTAAAACGTCCTCTGGGTCAATTAGGGTAAATTTCAATTGAGAAAAATAAAAATACATAATTTTGATAATTTTGCATCATTTCAGTAAAGTTTTTATTAGACATTTCAGAATGTATATCATACACATCATGTAATATTTAATAACACTCTATTTTAAATTAGATAAAACTAGACAGGAAAATAGGCATGCACCATGTTTTATCTTACTGAGGCAAATGCTTCAATGCTATAAGATACCAAGTCCCCAGACTTATCTGGCATTTTGAAATTTTTTGATCTAAAACGTAATAACGGATCAAAGTCAAACTATGCCAGCTGACTAGCTAGGCAGTTGGCTTAAAAGAAGTAAAAATCGTTTAAAATATTCATAGATCAGGCTCACTTAAGTCATTGGGAGAAACATCTCATCTGGTGCAAAATGCTGTATCGAAACCGAGCACAACCGACCAGATCTCCAGCTGAGAGGAGTGAGCGTAGCTCCTGCAAAGACCAGGTAGCCAAGGGGCAGGGCAGGGGAAATCACCCCATAACGTGTAATGTGCTGCGTTCCCATTTCCCAGCTCCGGTGAATCACCACCACCTCTAATAAAATCCCTGGGCTAAATAGTATGGAATTTTCCAGAACTTCTTGTGTTGTAGAGTATTAACACCTCCACTGAAGATACTGGCTAAAAACACTTGCGGTAAAAATAACTTTTGCACCACTGAAGCCTATAAACCAAATCCTCAAAACAGTGTAAGCAGAGTTATGGGAAGCAGGTGGAAAAGTCTTCAGCTGTTGTAAATCAACACAAGTCTAATCAGAGCCCTGGCCCCGTTATTCAGCTGATGTTAATTTGTTTTGCTTCATTTGTTCGGCAGGTATAAATGAGGGGCATCAAGAGATCAGAGCTGATAGAAGCTGGAGTAAGTTCATGTCTGAGATGACCAGGAGCTGTCTTCAGAAAAAGGTCAGAGCTTCTCCTAGCAGAGGATTGTAGTCAGAGTGTAAGTAAGCAATGTCACAGTGATGGCCCTTGGCCAAGTGTCTCAAAGTTTGGGGGGGGACCTCTGTACCCTAGAGATGCTGCTGCGTGCGTACGGCTAGTGCAAACTGGCAGTGGCTCTTTTGTCAGCTAAGGGACTTCTCTTCCCATTTGCAATGAGTCTGTAACTAAAAAACCAGATCACTCCTATCATCATTCAGTCTCTCAAGATGCCTGTGGGTTTTGGCAGCTTGTGTTAAGTTAAAACTGTTGCTTTGGGATCGGTAGGTTTTAGATCGGGCTGAATGGCCCTGTGTGGTTTTTGAGGTGAAGGTAAGGAAACTTAACAGATTGGGCAGCAGGGTCAGAGGAGACTGGGATGGGAGACGAGTCCTCCTGCTCAGAGAGGCAGAAGGGCTGTAACCAGCCATCTTCACTGTTTCTGTTACTTACTATTATTCATGAACCTGTTCACAAATCCAGGTTTAGATATTTATGGGATATTTAGTTAGTTTTAAGCTCTTCTGTTGTATAGTGTCAGCCCCTATTACCTATATCCTCACAGTGAAATTGGTCTCCCCAAAGACACAGAAACTTGGCATATCCACTCTAAATAGTCTCTCAGTGCTAGTATTGCTTTGTGCTGAACTTGCTGCTGGATGCTACAGTAGAAGTAGTAAATCCAGGAATGTTTTTTTTTAAAAGAGGAAGAACCATAGCAAATGCAAAAGGGGAAAAAAAGTGAAATTTAAGTGGTTGATCTATAAATAATTCTGCCTTTATGTCTGTCACGCCAGTCTTCAAGCATGCAAGATTTATCAACTGGAAATAATTGGGAATGTAATTATCTCCCAGGAACAGTTTATGGGAAAGATGTCCCCCCATCTGCACAGGGGTGAGGGCAGGCTGAAATAACAGAGGTGGCTGTGCTGTAAAACTGAAGTTGCTCAGCTGGACTTTGGAGAGGAGTCACAGGACTGCAATGGCTGTGAGTCTGGGAGCAGAACCGTCCCTCTGCAAACCAAGGACATGTAGATGAGTTTATCTTGGCAGTTTCTGATCACCTCACTGTTTGTTATTGCATTTGGGTCTGTGGGTTGGTACATATGGGGAGATGGGATGGAGATGCCCTTGGTTGTTGATACAGTAGGGAAAATGGCAGAGGAAATGAGGATTTGGGAGGCTTGATTGAACTACAGGGTGCTTGTGGGGCAGGGTTTGAGATATGAGCCACGCTGGCAGAGCTGGAGGGGTTGGCTGACAAGCTTCTCAGCAGTTACCTTTGGCTGCCAACCCTGAAAGGAGAGCGTTGTGCAGGAGCAACATGAAGGTGGTCAAATACTGGAAGAGGTTGCCCAAAGAGGCTGTGGAGTCTCCATCCTTGAAGATATTCAAAACCTGGCTGGACACAGTCCTGGACAGCCTGGTCTAGCTGATCCTACTTGAGCAGAGGTGTTGGACTGGATGATCTCAAGAGGTCCCTTCCAACCTCAATGATTTAATAATTCTGTAACTTGTGTTAAGAGACAGCCCTGAAGAGCTGGAACTTACTGCTCACTACTAAGGAGACAGGGGAAAAAAGGGACACTGTTGCCAGTTTTGGGAGGGGGCTCTTCCTTCCCTTCCCCATCCCTTCAGTAACAACCTTCCTCTGCCACCCACTGTGTTTACCAGGATCCTGCCATGCTGGGGTCATGGCTGTTTTGCTGCCGTTGGTAATCTGCTGCCCGAGGCAACCTGTCTGCTCTAACGCCCCAGAAGAGGTGGTGAAGAGAGACCAAAGTGGGCAGGATTAACATGCTGGGCACCATCAGAGACCCTTTGGGTGGATTTTTGCAAAGTGCGTGTCCAAGTTGAGTGACTTTTCTTCTTGACAGTGTTTCAGTCACTGTTTTAGTTTGGATCTCTGAGACTACTGAGAAAATTCATGACTCGGTCTTGTTTCTCCATCACGCTCCATGGCACGAGGCTGCGGAGCAAAACCCATGGATCTTAAAACTAGAAAGGACCTTGCTGTTTGTCTGTGGAAGCTGTGGACCTCCTGTGGGACGTGTGCTGTCACACTTCAATTATTTTACTGTGAAAACTTCCTTCATATGAGGCAATCTGTTTCATAGTCTGTGTCAGTGATGGATATTTTTGTTCAATGCAGGATTTCTCAATTGCCATTTTTTTTCTCTCAGCATTACTATATGTCCCATTAAGAAGAAATGTTTGTGCTGGGGAGGCAGAAGGGAAAGACTAGGCAAAACAGGCATGCCAAGCTGATAACTGTTAGTAGATAACAAACAATTTTTGTCTGATGATAAAGTCCCCATCAGAACCAGTGGTGAATTTCAGCTGTTCCTTCACTTGTTCTATCTGTAACAGCAAAACTGTAATTTCCTACTTTTTAAGTTCCACGTGGCCTCTAGGGGAAGTGCCTGCTATTTCCTTTGCTTTTCTATGAGGAAACACCATGCAGATCATTGCATGTATTGATTTGAAATAATCGCTCTGATTTTGACAAGGAAGCCAAATGCAAATTCCATATGGTTTTCGGGAGCTTGTGTCTCAAGACAAGCAATTTAATACAAGTGATTTTGTCTCTCCAGGAAACAGCTTGGGATGATTTTAATAAGGCCTCAGTAGATGCTGTTAAAAAGTTGGTGCCTGACAAATCGCAATGGTGCAAATTGGCAGGTGAGTTTATAAGTATGTGTAAAGTGGCTCCACTGTGCATCATTAAAATCTCAAGTTCTTCCTCTCCTGGAAATTAGCAGCTCTCTGAATTTATGCTCAGGTTTGATTATTGCCCTAATCTAGAGGACAGTGAAAGACTACCTCAAAGGGAAAAAAAATCTCCTTTGAAAACTGGAAGGATCTCTCTTTGTTAAATCCCAAGAAAACTGAAGAGATCCTGGTCTAATCAATTTTATTTAAAGACTATGGGTCAAGCAGAGCTATCTGCATCGTGCTGTTGGGGGGCGCAGCTTTAAAACTGCTTGGATTGGGCTGGTTTCCAACCTCTTTTGTGGGGTGACACACTGCAGGCTAATGAATCTGGTCTTCACGGCAAAAACTAAACTTGAAAATGGTTCTTGGCAAAGATAAGGCTAATCCAGAGCTGTCCTAGGGCTCCTGCTCCGTAGACCTCTTCTGGCTGCTCCTTCTTGCCAGAACCTGGCAAACAGGGGAAAAAGTTTTGACTAAAACCCCAAATTTCATTTTAGAAGAGAGTACATTGTCAGGGAATCTGACAGTGAGTACAGAGCCCATCTGCAATGTGAGTTGCAGTGTGGGATTACTCCCTTGTTAAGCATGAAGACAGCAGAATTACCTCAAATGAGCTTATCCCTGTGTCTGAAACATAAATGGATTAGAGAAAAAGGAGCGTTTTCAGCAGCCAAGTCTGTAATCGGTCTGGCCTCATGATGCATTCCTAGCTGGAGAGCTCAAGACTTGACAAAGCTCGGTAATCCCACAGTTGGTCAAAATCAAATCACTTTGGTTGTGTTACGCTGGGGATGGTCCTGGCACGGCAGGAGGGGTGGGCGACAGAGCCCCTCTCCAGCAGCTGCCCCTGGGCTGTCTCTCTGAATTCAGAGATGTGACCAACACTTTTGGTTTAAACTGTCAGGGGCTGGCAGGCCCGGGGGAGCTCTCATCCAGCAGATCATCAGCTGCTGCAGGCCTGTAGTCTGCAAATAGATTGCTGACATTTTTGTTGTTTTGGTTTTATTTTTGCTTTTTTGGGGGGGTGGGGGAAATGAGTGTGTTATTATAAAATATAATGCAAGAACTGTAACTTTAAAGTGTGCATCTTCACTAGGGGTTTCTTGTGGAGGCCCCAGCAAAATGAGCAAATTGAGTTGTAGCAAGTGACTTTGGATGACTGAGCTATTTGGGGGAGTAAGATACACAATGAGTTTCCACTGTACTACATAAACCAGTAGCTTGGGGGTATGGGATAGCAACATTTGAGGGATTTACGCCATCCAAGCATCTCCAGACTGCTCTGAAGTATTACAAGATGAGGAATACTACCTGGGAAGCTTTGATTTTTTTTTAAATTTATTTTTTCCCCTTGAGGGAAGCAATATGTCAAGTCTGCAGGCATTTGGGCTTAAGGTCTCATTTTTTTTTCCCCTGAGCAGTGTTTCAGAGCTGCTGCAATTGCTGCACATGAAGTGAATATTTCAGTATCCAGTGTATGGAGAGGCTAGTAAGGCTGTTCTTATGAAGCATTTATTTATGTAAAATTCACTAGGCCTTGGCAAGCATATGGTAAATAAAACTGATTAAAATAACAGCACAACAGGCACAGCTGAGGAAGCTTTTAGTAACTGTTGATGATTGACACGAGAGCTTAAAGACTGTGTTTGCATGCGGCACATACTAGTGGCCCGTATAGTTCATGGGCATTATAATCCTGCGGGTTAGGCCTTTGTAGTGTTGGGCTAACAATGTCACAAATAACCCTGTTAAATGGTAAAGCCTGATTAGATTAGGCTAAAAGCATCTCTCAAATACTGTCCTGTGTCTCTGCTTCTAATAACCCAGCTAAGACTATCCCTGCAAATACACACGGAGCACTAGATGGAGCGTTGAGAGCCCCGCAACCCAAAGCGCTCTCCACAGTCCTGGGTGGCCACCACCTTGACGGGGCCAATGCATCCCACCCCAAAACAAGCAGATAAGATTTATGATGCGAACCTCCCCTTGAATGTGTTTATACTCGCACACGTTACCACACCATCACTTTTTAGAAGTTTGCGTTTTGGTGAGATAGCTAGCTACCACGTGTACATCACGTTGGCGGCTAGCAATGAATAGTTTAGCAGGACGTCGGGCATTATGTTGTGCGAAGGCTGGGCTATCAGCACTGGGCTTTAGACATAAGGTCTCAGATGAAAAATACCAAAAGCAAATAGTAGGAGGCCCCTTTTCGTGGCCAGTATTAGCACATCATCTCCTGACTATCGGTACAGCAATGTACTTTGAAGCCTTGGATCACGTAGAGATCTTTGCATAAGGTATTGCCCTCTTGTGGCTGTTCAATGAAAAGATGGGTAACTGTCAGTAGAAGTGGCGTGAAGCCAGTTTAGGAAGATGGAAGGGCACGTGCCTAGTTCTCACAGCTATGGATGAGATTGATCCTTTATTATAACTCTTTCTGGCATCTGGGTTTATTACAAAATGATTATCATAGAATATCAGGTTGGAAGGGACCTCAAGGATCATCTGGTCCAGCCTTTGATGGATTAGCTCCGTTCTTTGTTGTAAAACAACACGGGAAGTATGATGTCCGATGGCCCTAGAGCTAACTGCAGTACACAGAGAAAGATCTGGACCACATGGATTTATTCCAGCCACAGGTCTGCACAACCATGGCAGGATAGGCCTGTGCTTCGTAACCCCTGGAGAACTCCAACTGATCTTCTGACATATACGCAGAAGTCTTAATTTTGTAAGAGTCATACACTGCAAACAGAGCAAACAGGCTTTAAGAATGATTGACAAAGAGTATCATTCACGTTAAGAGTGCAGAAGTTATGGGCAGGTAATGCTGGATGGAATATATCAGATGGAAAGTGGTGCTCCCATAAATGAATGTATAATGCATGGATGCTTTCTGGAACCAAAACGGAAATTTTGTTAGCTGTTCAAAGTAGTGCTGGTAATTTATGTTCCTTCTTATGCCAGGGTGCACATCTGCTTCAAGTAGTGCACGGATTTCACAAGTGCTTTATCTTCTGTCGTTTCTGTAGGGGCTATACAAAATTAAAAGGTTGTTCCTGTAGAAGAATTAAAGATTGCCCATAAAATCAACACAGAAGGGATTGACGCTGGCACATGATGCTGTGCTAGCTGCCCTTGCAACACCACTACAACTGCTCCACAGCAGTCACTCAGGTTCTGCTCTTTACCCTGCAAAGACACTTAACCACTGCCCTGGTCTAAGGCATGCTCTTTTGCGGAGTAGCTGTTGCCAAATTTATTTTGACCCAACGTGTAAGAAATAGGCTTCAGGCTCCAGAGCAAGACAAATTGGTTTGAAAACAATTTGTGATCAAGTGATTTTTAAGGCTTTAGTTTAACTTAAAGAAATTGGAACACTGGACTCTTGTGAGATGTGAAACTTTTAATCTGGAATGGCACCTGAGGTGGGCTGGTAGAACAAGACCATCTGTTTCTTTTTCCTGGGAGTAGACTCAAGTATCAAACCAAAGCCCTTTAAAAAGGTCCTACAACATGAAAGTCATAGGAATAAAAGGATTCAGGGTGGAGAAATAGTTTATCACGTTTCTAGCCCCCTTTGACAATATTCTGAAAAAGCCTCATATATGCAATGAAGGTAGCATCCAAAAAAGCTTTGGAGATGCTCCTCCCCAGATACATCTTCACGTGTTTATAAAACCTCATTAAAGAGAAGAGGCACTTAGCTGCACAGTCAAGCTAGCATTGTTGTCAGTGCTTGTGGATGTCTGTATGAATATTCCTATGCTGCTAAATCTGGACCTGTCACTTCATAGATTGATGTTCCTGAGTCTACAGTGAAATATTTTTTTTTCTGTCATATGTAGATAATCTAATCAGATGTAGAAAGAAGAAAAAGGATAGTCATCTGTATCTCCAGGAAACATTACTATAGATTACCAGTAATTCTTTGTAGCAGTGAGTATTTCTGTGTTAAGTTTGTTGTTTCACCTGAATAAGTTCCCCGTTTTTAGACCAAGTGATGCTGTGATTTAAAGCACCATGTGCCTTTTATTTCTGCTGACTAAAAATTTCTTATAGCAGTTTAAGCTCTGACTTCGGTCGCTTTCAAACTGGAGGGAAGCTTCTGTGAGCACACGAGACAATAGATGAGCCTGTCTCAGATGGGGTATCGTAGCCACCTATTTAATTTGTTCTCTGTATCTCTTACAGATGAGAATGTGTTACAATATTCACACGGCCTCATAATCATGCTTTAATCTGCAAACACGGAGGCACTTGGGCCAAACTTTGCTTTATCTTTCTATAGGGCTACTATGCAAATCATTACTGTAAGTACTGAGTTGCATTCCATGTAGCAGTGCAGGGTAGATGGAAAGATCCTGCGATGCCAAGTCTTCCCAGACTTCTTTGAACTGGGAAAAGGAGGGGGGAAGTCCAGCTAGATCCTAAAAGTACTAATACTGTTATAAAAGTCTATAGGGTAAAATTTATAGAAAGGAGGGAGGTCTTTAATTGGATACTAGATTATCTCTCTTCTTATATCCCACTGGATGAAGCTGAAAAACTGGGGGTATACTACCTGCTTGTTGATTACCAGGCATTTAATTCTTCTGTGATAACATTACTTGCTTAAAAACTTAGGTCTTTAACTTGAGCTAGTAATCTAGACCCCTTTGGTGATATTATCACTAAATAACTTATGCTGAAAGGATTTCTAGAGATCTGTATTCCACCCTCCTTGCTCAGACTACAGCTGCCTTCAAAGCCCAGTCAGGTTGCTCGGGGCTGTGTCCAACCAAGCTAGCTACCAGAGACGAGGTACCAAAGTCTTCAACTTTCAGCTCTTCAGTCTGAGAAGATGGCTTGCAAGAATTAAACTTTTTCGATTAATGACTGTGAAGCTTAATACTTATATCTTGCCTTTTACATTGGGTATATGTGAGTAAAATCTAGATTTTGAGTGTGGCAATGCAAACTTGCAAATGTTTTTGAACTGCTAAATAGACCCCCAAAAATCACACTTTTTAGAAGGGTGATGCAATTTTGATTGTTGTAACTTCTTTCTTCCAGGTAAACCTCTGCAATCATTTCTACAAGGAAAGATAAGATGCAGAGGGTTAACCTATCGACGGTATCTGAATTTGTTCTTGTAGGCCTTTCTGATGCTCCGGAAGTCTGTTTTCTTCTCTTTGTGCTGTTTTTGATCATTTATTTGGCCACCATGGCAGGCAACATCACAATCCTTGTTGCCATTAGCACAGACACTCGTCTTCACAACCCCATGTACTTCTTCCTTGGCAACTTATCCTTACTGGATATCTTATGTCCCACTATCACCGTGCCGAAGATGCTGGAGGCCTTGTTGCTTGAGAACAAGGTGACTTCATTCACTGGCTGCATGTTCCAGCTGTTCTTCCTCATCGACATTGTAGGCACAGAGATTTTTCTCTTGGCTGTGATGGCATATGACCGTTACGTTGCAATATGTCATCCGCTGCGCTACATGAATATCGTGAGTATGAAACTGTGTGCTCACCTTGCCATTGGCACCTGGGTAGTAGGATTTTTTAATTCTCTGTTGCACACATCTTTGATTTTTACACTCTTTTTTTGTGATTCTAATGAAGTTGACCAGTATTACTGTGATATTCCTCCTATGCTGGCCCTCTCCTGCTCACCTACTTACAGTAGGGAACTGGTAATTCTCACAGTTGCTGGGGTCCTTGGAAGCGGAGCCTTTGCGGTCACTCTGATCTCATATATCTACATCCTCTTGGCTATCCTGTGCATGAACTCTTCTGAGAGCAGGCACAAAGCTTTCTCCACTTGTGGTTCCCACTTGACAGTCGTATGCCTTTTCTACGGGACCACCATTTGCACATATGTACGTCCTTCCTCCACCTACTCACCTAATCAGGATAGGATAGTTTCTATGCTCTATGGAATCCTCACTCCCCTGCTAAACCCCATAATCTACAGTCTGAGGAACAAAGAGATTAAATGTGCCCTAAGAAGAGTGATCAGCCAGGTAAGAACTGCTTTAACAAGACAAGAACATCTCTCTCGGTCTCTGGTGTCCTCTGGAGCCCTAGCGATTGGATCAGCACTGCAGTTTCACTGATCTTCTCTAACTTTAGCCATCTAAAAGTTAGATGCTGGAATCAAAAGTCCTTCTCTGGGCTCCCTTTACGGTTAAAAGGGAGAGGGGTGCACCTCTGGGAGGCCAGCTGGATGGCACAGCTTTAGGCCATTATCACAGGAGGAGAGGACTTCAGCTGGTAATGTTGTTTCTCCACTGAGCACAGAGGACGGTTAGAGGAGAGCCTCAGCCTTAGACACAGGTGTTGGATGCACATCTTGGAGCATGAGTGCTGGGAACTGGTGCTGTAGGCACACTCAGATATACATTCTTCTGTACAAAAGCAGCTTATAGGACTGGTGCCTCTTATTGACTGCACTGCTCCTGCAGAGAATGTAAGCATGTCCTTTGTGGGAGACTGACTGGAAGGAAGGCTCCTTTGCCATCATTTAAGGTCATCAGTCTGGGTATATTTTCAAGCAGCATGCCAAGAATCCAACTGCAACACCTGCAGTGCCATGAGGCACAATCTGGCCATAGCTTGCACCACGATTTCAATCAGTCTGCCAGGGCACAGATCAACTCCTGTAAACTACAGATGTCACCTATGCCGGTGCCTATACATGACAGAGCTTTCTATGGCCAGTGGGGGGAAAGGAGGCTTTGCAGTCATGGGCTTTGTGGCCATTGCACAGGCACGTCCTGGCTTTTCTCAGTGTTGGCAGACTGAAGGAAGGTTTACAGAGCGTGCTTTAGGTCTGTGTGAGTCCCTAACTAGGAACAGTGCTTCATTCCAGGCAAAAAGTGAAGACGTGGCTGACAAAAAGGTGAAAATGGATGTGCAGAGACAGGGAGTGCTGTGCAGTCTCCTCTGTGTGTTGTGGCTATAAATCTGTGTCTATCTTAGCTACGAGGCTCTGTGCTGGGATAATAAACTCTTACAGCCTGAGATGGACCTCGGGCTATGTTAAAGTGCTGTGGCATGTCATTCTAGCTGTTGCACCTGGTGTTAAATAACTGATGTGACTTTGTTTGCACACTACTCCTTACTAAAACCAAATGTCAAGGATGTCCGTCTTAGTGGCCTTTTTTTGTAGTTGCTGTCTTGGTGTAATGGATAAGCTAATGACTTTCCTGCAGGAATTTGTACCTTAGTGGTAACAAATGCATATTCTTAATATTAAACCAGTGGAAATAATTTAAGCTTCATCCATTCTCAGCTGTCAGTCATGTTGACAATGGGTTCAAAAGTCAACTGTAATGATCAAAGAGCTTTTCTTTAGGATAATACATTCTGGATTCTCTGGGATTTTCTTTTAAGTATATTTCACCAACTTAAGACAATGCAGTAAGTCCATCCAAGACCACTTAAATTTCAAAGTCAAGCATTAGCAGTTGGTGAGGCCACCCATGTAGCTACAGAGCTTCACACAGAGTCCAATGTCCTGACCTACAGTAAGGCTGGGATTCAGTTTTCTAAACACCTTGGTTCATCTTCCATGCCATTAAAACCTGTATCTTTCCTGGTCCATAGTTCACATTTCATTTCCACCAACTGAGTGAGATCAGAAGCCCTCTACTGCCAAATAGGGGGTATATACCTATTGTGAGCAGAGCAGCAGATGTTTACACAGGGTTTCCTGTGATTCTTGAGCTATGACAGTGGAAACCATTTAAAAAAAAAAAAAGCCATATATTCTAAAGCCATCTGACAAATCACAAGACTTGCATCAATGTGGACAAAGTGACAGTCTGTACTTCAAAAAAAAAAAAATGTGCATGGAAAACTCAGTGTAGGCTGGAGCACCATTCTGCTTCTGGGGTCAGTTAACTGCTCTGCAGGGTCCCAGAAACTACTGTAGGCATATGGGGATGGGGAAGGAGCAGTGGCGCTTGGTTTCCTTGTAAATCTGAAGATTCTGGTTGTTAAAGCTGGGATTATGAGATCAGACTTGCTCAGGAAGCATTTCCCTCTTACACCTCATTTGCTTTTTGAATGTTTGGCATGGTATCTCTTGGATAGGACAGTAGCAATCAGCTGTGAGTACCAGTCTGAGGGCTGATGTGCACCGAGTGGGCCAGCGTTAACGTGGACCATGTAGATGCCTGGATGGAACAGGGGACAGACTGGGTCAGCGATGATGACTTCAGAAGTGTAGATGCGAGAGCGACTAGTCGTATTATAAAAGGAGACTTTCCTAGCTTCATAGCTGAGGAAGACCCCAGGCTGCAGGGGTTTGGCCATGAGCAGCGGTGGGGCAGAGGGGGTGGTCATGGCCATGTTCTTCATGCCATAGCTGCACTGCCCAGAAGCCCATCTCCTGCATGGGGTCCTCTGCCTGACTTCTACCAGACACCCACAGCCTTGTGGGTTTTGTCCCTGCTACAACCTCTCAGCGGTGGTGGCTGGAGACGCAGACAGATGATACCGGCATCCGGGGTAGGCAGTGAAATGCCAAGAGCTGTATGGCAGCTCCTAGGGGATGCTGGTGAAATAGGTGTCCCTAGGTGATCTGAGAGCACCAGGTTGGGATGAGCTGTCTCAGGGTCCAGAGTCACTTCTAGGACAGAGCAGGGACAATAGGGAAGCAAGGAAAGCCAAGGAGGGGAGAGGTGGATTTATGTGGAAAGAAGATGATGGTGACTCCCTGCCCCAGCGCTGTTTCTGCTTTGCCACCTATGCACACAGACTTTTCATTGAATTCCATGCATCCGAACTAGATAGGCAGAGCAGGAGAAAGGGTCCACTTTCCTACACTGCCCTTCTAACCCCGTCTTGGATGCTTTTGTCAGACCTCTCTCTCACCCTGGAACAGAGCACTAGCTGCAGATGTGGGAGTCAGGGCAGCCTTCTGGTGTCTATTCCTTTTGGATTTGAGGAAAGACCTGCTGTGACCTGTGTTCCTGCTCTGAATTCAATCTTAATTCCCTCATATCGGAGCAGCTGGGGGGGGGGAAACAATCCTGGTGTTCTTATATAGCATTTTCAACCAGCGGGTGCTTCCCTAGTGAAGAATTGTAACAGTTTCAAGGTAGTAGGTTATATTTGTTCCTGTGGCATCGTAAAATAGCGTCTCTAATGTCATTCTTTTTGCTGGAGACTGGCTTCTATGTTGGTACCCTGAACTTTATCCTTAAGCTAAGCAGCATGAATAATTCCTTTTCAACACAACCATACCTCCACTTAGCTCGGGGAGTTCATGGTTTAATTTCAGCGCTCCCTGAAATGCACTCATAGTTGAGCTCTTCTAGTGCTGAATGACTTTATGGTCCAAGTAACACCTTGTCCTACCCCGCAATGGTAACAAGATGTCTCTATCCTACTAGATCCTACAAAGGTAGTGATGTGCTTCCACACATTTGGTGGCAGAAACAGACAGGGCTCTACCTTGTCTGAGGTGGAAACTGGACATAAAAATCCTTGATCCTTTTTCAAATGAAACCCCAAATACATTAAATTATGTTTTAGGGATTAGTCATGAAATCTCTCCCCTCTCTCTGCTTGTTGGGTGTATGTTTGGGATGTCGCTGGAATCCTCAGTTTCCTTCAGAGTGACCCTCTCTGATACTAGGAGAAACACTGAGGGTTTCTTTGGCTGCAGAAGCAAGTTTGATGTGTGCGGTATGGTCAGAAATACAAGTGTATCGTCCGACTCCAGGCTGTGTCGATTGGACTCGGGGCTCATCATCAGGCAGCCACTGGGTGGGTCCACATGTGAGCCTGAAATCCATTAAGGTGGTACTCTGGACCGCTGGAGCCTCTGGCTGTGTTTGCCATACAGTTTTGCTTTTTTTTCCCATTTTTGCTGTTTGCTGCATAAAATCCTAATGGGAAGAGAGATGAAGTGAGTTGATGCTGTTTCCGGCCATTCGTCCCTCTCTTCATCACCATTTTGGCTGGTACCTGGGTAGCTGAAATACAGGAGTTGCTGTAGTACATCTAGACATTGGGAGCACGTTACCATCACGTAGGCAATCCTCCTTGAAGGTGTGGTATCTAACACACAAGCCTGGAGGAGCTGCCTGCTAAAACTTGGGCTCAACTGGCATAAAGGAACCCACAAAATCTGGTCCTGTTTTAGAGCTCTATAAAGTCTTAAATTTGATATTTATCCTGTTATATTTGTCTTCCAAATAGAAAAAAATCTTGACCCAAAATGCCTACAAATATTCTCAATGGGCTTGTCTGATGCTGTCTGTAGTTGCGGAGGTTGCAACGTGAGATCACATGTGAGGCACTACTATGCTATAGAGCTGTTGCAAGAGTGATTGTCACCCTATGAAATTAGTTCCTTGGGACTGCTCAGTGACATATCCCTCCTTTGGGTGGGAGCGAAAATAGGGAGCCCTGCAATAGGAAGGGGCCTGCCTACTCTCTTTTGCAGCAGACAGGTGTGCCAACAAGCAGTCTTAGATATTGCTCCCTTTTCCTTTCTCTTTGGCAGGGACAGCCAACCTACTTGCACATTTAATTATTCTCTTTTGACAGTTCTCGGGTTCTTTTAGACCTGTTTGGACTCCTGAACCTCTGCAGTACTCACAGAGAGAAATACAGCCCTGTACTGTCCTTTGCAGGGCTTATTTGACCCCCTCGTCCCTCAGGCTGTAAATCATAGGATTCAGCATGGGAATTGCCAGAGCATAAAACACAGCGATGATCTTGTGCTCCACGGAGAATTTTGAACGGGGTGGTACTTGAAGGAGCCTGTCCTGTAAACATGGTGGCAGGAGTCGGGTGGGAAGCAGAGGTAGAGAAGGCTTTTTGTCTGCCTTTGGTGGACTTAAATCTTGTGGATGGCAACTCTGATGCAGAGATAGGAGATGAGAATGAGGAGGATGGTTGAGGTGATGAGCACAGTAGCACAGGTGAAAGGAACCAGGTCAGTGATGTATGTGTCAGAGCAGGAGAGCTTCGGGATGGGGGGCACAGCACAGAAATGATTGATGTTGGAATTGCAGAAGGACAGGTGGAATATAAATAATATCTGAATAGTTGCATTCACACAGTTCATGAAGTAGAAGCCACACCCAAAGAGCATGCAGAACCTCTTGGACATAATGACAAGGGTAGAGTTAAGGGCTTACAGCCGGCTATGAACCAGCCATATGCCATCATGGCCAAGAGGTAGCACTCTCCTGTCACTGCGATGCAGAACAGGAAAACCTGAGCTGTGTATGATGTGACTTTGGTCTTGGCCATAAAGGTCATCATTACACTGGGTCTAAGTAGCTAACATCTAAGAAGGAAAGGCTGCTGATGAAGTAGTACATGGAGGTGTGGAGCCTGGAGTTGATCTGGATGAGTACTTCGCTTTTTTTCCCCTCCTCATGAGAACAGTCTTTATCTTGAGTGCCATCTTCTGGTTTGTGTATTTATTTGTGAACAAATTCATGAAGGTGCCTTGAGCTGGGGCCTTCCTCTTGGAAGTCCCTCTGCGTCCAGCTGCTGCGCTGGTGCCCAGCGGCCTCTCTGCCGGCCCTGTCCCCAGTCCTGCCGGCCCTGTCCCCAGTCCTGCCGGCCCTGTCCCCAGTCCTGCCCTGCAGGCTCTCCAGACTGAGGTGGGAGAGGTCTAGGGCAGAGTCAGTTTGGTGCAAGGCGAGACAGGGATCATCCTCTACCTCGGGTTCCCCATGGCTTGGCCAGGGAGCACAGTGGGGCTCGCTGTCCAGCTCTGCACTGTGCTCTTCGGGAGTTGAGCCCGTTGACTTCCCAGGCAAGCCCCAGTCATGGCTTAGCTTCTTTGCCCCAGGGTGGAGCTCCGGGGCCTCCCGGGTCTCCTCTGGCGGGAATGAGGCCTCTGGCGACCAGGAGTAGATGGGGGCAGAGCTGGAGTGCTGTGACACGAGGGGCACCGTCCTGTGGGCTGATGACTTGTAGGACCGTCGCACCAAGGCGGGGAACGTTCCCAGGTGGATCTGCCTGCACTTCCTCCGCATGTGCGCCTGCAGTCTCCTCCGGAAATCCTCTCCCAGCTCCAGCCTCAAGACAGGATGAGGATCTGCAACATCGAGTGGGTGGCCACCACTCCCGTCAGTTGTGTGAGAGTCCAGGGTGGCGGGTGAGCCGGCCTGGTGGCTGACATCTGCCTCCGGCACCGAGGGCGCTGGACTTGTGAGCTTGTCCACCTGGCTACCAAGCTGGAGGCCGGGGTGGGCTGTGGCTGGACTGAGTGGCCCCAGAGCCTCTGGCCCCTTGTGGGGCTGTCTCCGGTGCCGAGGAAGGACTATCCTCTGCGTGCCGTGCCCCTGCCAGCACCTGCAGCCGGGCGAGGAAGGCGAGTTCCACCGTCGGGCAGTCCGGGGGCTTCGTTCTGCTGCACGTAGCTGCCGCCGCCTCTCCCGGGCGGCCTCCCTGCACTGCACGCAGCCGAGGTCGTAGCACAGGAACCGGCCCAGGGACCTGCCGCGGGCATCGAGGACCTCGGTCCCGCAGATGCATGCTCGTGTCGTCTTTCCTGCAACGCAGCCGGGGGGTGCAGCGCCCTGAGCAGAAGCCTCATGGCTGAGCCCAGTTTTTGTCAGGCATGGGCACAGGCACAGCCCAGCCCTGGGCAGCAGCCTGGGCACCGGGAATCCCAGCAGCTGGAGCGATCCCAGGACTGTCCCGGCACCATGCAGAGGGTGAGCGTGCCGCGCTGCGGAGAGCGGAGCCATGCTGGGGTTGGGGAGCAGGGCAGTCCTCACCCCTGGGAGTGGGAGGGATGCACCAGCCCCACAGACATCCCCTCCTTGTTCCTCCTCCCAGCAGGGCCCATGGGAGAGGAAGAGGGACACAGCTGCTCATATGGGAGGGACGGGATTCCCCAGGGCCCTGGGATGGTGCTGCTTCTATAGCAAATCCCAGGAAAACCACATCTCATGGATGTGGGGCTGTGACAGCAGCTCAGCTGCTGGGGGCTATGAGTAGGGCCAGCTGGGGACACTGTCCCTGGCATGGGGGAAGAGCATGGCCTCACCTGGGTCCTGGGCTTCTGCCAGCCTCCACCACCGCCCTCGGCTGCAGGGAGGGACCTGTGGGCACAGCAGCACTGGCTCAGTCACCTCGGCCAAGCCCCGACCCGCGCTGCGTGTGGGTCCCGGCCAGCCCCGCCTTCCATGAGGCCAGGGACCCTCCTGCGGAGCAGGGGCCCTGTTGCTGGCCAGCCTCCCTCCTAGCTGGTGCCATTTGCCAGAGGTGCAGCACCGGCAGTGCTGGGCAGCCCAGACCGTCAGGAGCAGGAGGCAGCTGCTGGCCCAGAGCAGGGGGAGCCAGCTGTGCCGAGCCAGCCCCACGGCATCCAGCGTGGTGGGGCTGGGGTCAGGGCCATGGGAGCACATGCAGCCCTCTGCAGCTGCGCGTGCCTCCCCATGCAGCCCTCCTGTCCCCTGGGGACAGGATGGGGACAGTGAGGTCACGGCCACTGTGAGGCTATTGAGCGCATCAGAAGTGCTGCAGGTGACGACGACAGGGGATGGGTGACTGGCCTGGGAGAGGGATGGTGGAGCAGGGCAGAGCCAAAGCCCCCAAAGCAGTGCAGGGCAGATGGGAGCGGAGGGTGGGCAGGGGTTAAGGCAGCCAGGATGGACCCAGAGAGCAGGGCAGGGAGCTTGCCCATCGCTTATTTTCTCTCTGCATCCTGCTGTCCTGCTTCCTCGTCACACTTTCTTGCTCTGTCCCGCTCCCCATCAGTATGTTTTCTTCTCCCAATCCCTCTTTCTCTCTATCCCACCATTGTTTTCCTTGTCCCTCTTTTTGTCTTTCTGTCCCAGTCCCCATCTGTGTTTTTTCTTTTGCCATCTCTTTTTTGTTCTGCCCTTCACTGTCTTTTCTTTCTTCACCTCTGTCCCTCTGTCATTCTGCCTCTCTCCCCTTCTCTTTCCCTCTATCCTGCTCTCCATTGCTGTCTTTTATTTCTCCAACTCTGTCCTTCTCCCTATTGCTCTCTATCCCAATGTCCTTCTCCCTGTCTCTTTCTCTGTATCCCATTTTCCAGCTCCCTGTCCCTCAGCTTCTTTATCCCTCTGTTCTTTTTCCTGCCTTTTTCTCTGTCCCTCATGCTTCTTTCTCTATCCCTGTCCCTTTTTTCTCTTATTGTCCCTCTGTCCTTTTTCTCATTCTTACCTTTTCTGTCTTTCTCTGTCCCATTCCATGTCCCATCCTTTCTTGCTATACACCCCTGTCCAACCCCTGTCCCTTTTTCTCTCCTTTGCGTTCTGCTCCCTTTGCCTTATTTTGGCTATCTCCCTCTCTGCCCAGCAGCCCAACGCTTCAGGAGCCGATGGTTCCCTTCCAGACTGGTGAGCACTGCTCCAGTAACGACTGCCAAGGTGTCCCAGGTGAAGGGGGAGCGGATGGGCACCGAGCCCCACAGCAGACCCGCTCCCAGGACTTCTTATGTACATGAAGGAGTAAACACTTGCTGTTTCCTTACGGCTGCGTTGGCGGTCCCTTTGCACTGGGTGAGTGGCTCTGACAGAGCCCAGGGGAGGAGGTGATGTGCTGTGGGGGTCTGGCAATGGCCCCCCTCTTCCTGATGTGCTCCAGCCGTGGGCCAGGGCCGGAGGAGCCCCAGGCGTGCCTAGTGAGGCTGATGGTGAACCCTGCATTCCCCACCACACGGCTTCTCCCAAGCCCTAGCACAGCTCCCTGCTCTTCCAAGGTAGCTGGAAGCACTTTGGGTAAAGCAGTTTCTTCCACAGAGGCAAATCACGTGCAACCAAATCTTCTCAACTTGCAGCGCCCTGGGCAAAGCGCTGGACAGCTTCAGTTGCACGTGCTCTTCCTGACCATCTCCAGCGTGTCCCATGGGACACGTCCATGGTCCTTACCTCGTAACAGGTCCTATATGAAAACCCACAGATGCTTCCAAAGCTGCTTGCTTTACTGGTGGTTGTTCTTCACTTGCGATAGAGACCCTTAAATTACAAAAAACCTGACTGACATCCCCAATAGGACTTATTTTGTGACTCTGCTTTGTAGAAAGGTGCTCACTCTGGTGCGCCAGGATGACCCCACTATTTCTATGGCATTTCATAGAGGAGAGATGAACTTTATGTGACTTTTGTTTAGCATTATGAATTCATACTTCATGCGAAATACACCCTCTAACTTTGCCAAAAGTGGCAAAATCATTTGACACTTCAAATTCCTTTACTGTCTGATGCAGTAATTATCAGCTTGCCTTCTTTGGAACACAGTGCTGTGCATTATGCTGTACGTGCACACATCTGTGCATGTATTTTTGTGTTCTCCTAACAGTAAAACCTAGCAGCCTGTTTCAGCCCAGCTTGGTGTGGGATAAGGTCTCACAGGTACATGGCTTCTTGAAGGGCTCATGCATAACTCTTGATTGTCCGAGAGTGCTCCAACCCTGGAGAACGCAGCCAGAAAACATTGGAAATTACTCTGGCTTTGATACCGCAGGTGGGGATCATCACACTTAACTTCGCATGTCCACTCCTTAGCTAGCACCCTCTACTTTAGGATGAGGTGGCTTCTGGGGACACTTTAGATATCAACATGCAGGTGAGACAAATCCCTCTCGTCTTGCTGAAGAGCAGAATTTCCTTCATTTGCATTATGGCTGGATTATTTTTTCCCCAATAGTTGCTGCACTTAATTTGGGTCATTTTATATGACAGTACACTGGGGTGTAATTAACTTTCCTCTGGAGAAAAAGAGAGGAAGAAAAAAAAGAAGCAAAACAAAACAGCAGAGTAGTTGGTAATTGCTTCTTCTGGGTGAAAGATATCTCTGGAGACTCATGGAACACCAGGGACAGTTTTCAAGGGTAGAAATTGTCCATTGTAGATCTTCAAGATGGCAAAAACTGCTGGGCAATCTGGAGTGTGCCTTGCTTTCCATAGGACCTGAATAAATCCCAGTGCTCTCTTATGCCTGCAGCATGGCTCTTTTGTTGGCATAATACCTCAAACTAATGTGAACTGGATTTTCCGAGGCTGAGCTTACCCAACATTCACATCCATACACCCAGCATAACGTGCCTCCTGCACTCCTTCTCCACAACGGGTTTGTACCAACCTCCCAAGCGACAGGTATAGATGAGCTTAACGGCTGAATTACTTGGGAATCCATATAACTTGCAGAGGGTGTTCTTTTTTCCTTCAAGTATTTGGACAAAGAACGGTAGCCAGTTTTATCCTTCCTTGATGTCGTTGGTTGTGGGGTCACCTAAAGGCTCCCCGCTTGGATGACACAAGAAAACCCCTACAGCTGTTTGTAAGGAGCTACTTAAAAGTGGCTTGATTTTTTTTTTTTAAGTGGTTCCTTGATGCTGTGAATGAGTAAAAGTCACAAGAGAATGCCCCAAAATCATGAAAGCAGGTTAAAAAAAAAAATCACTAAAACCAAAATATTTCAAGAATTAAAAATAATTGGTAATAAGAGGTTATTCCTGTTCACTTTGTGAGCCTAGAGTTAGCTCAGTAGTCATGCCGTGGTAGTTCTAGGAGATAATCTTGTAGGGTTGGAGATTGCTTTTCTATAGAAATGGGATGTAGGACTGGAATTTCTCTGAATCATCTTGTGGGCAGCTCTACCAAATTGTTCTTTTCAGGAGCTAATCTAGGACTTTGTTGCTTGCCACCTACTTTCTTACTGCACAGCCTGAACCAGCTCTGCTGTACTAGATGGTCAATTTTCTTCCTTGTCAGATGGCCTCCAAACACTACGTATGAAGTTAAAAAAAGGTCATACAGTGGGGGGAGAGGTGCCCACCTGCCCAGAGCTGGAAGATGGCTGGCTCCGGGGAGGCTGGTTGGGGCGGCAGGGAAGCAGACCTGAAGCTCTGGTGGACAGAGGGAGACTTTGCTAAGGCTTCTTAGGTTGCCCAGAGAGGTGGTAGATGCCCCATCCCTGGAAACATTCAAGGTCAGGTTGGATGGGACTTGGAGCAACCTGATCTAGTTGAGGATGTCCCTGCCCATTCCAGGGGCGTTGGACTAAAGATGATCTTTAAAGGTCCCTTCCAATCCAAGCCATTCTATAATTTTGCAGAGCCTGAGGGATCTGTGAAATCCAAAAGATGTGAAATCTACCTGGAGCGGAGATTCTAGGTAGAAGGGGTTGGCTCTGTAAGACAAGAGGACAGTCAGAAACTGGAAGAGGGGCCCAGCCTCCCTTCTTGGAGGTCTTCAATACCTGACTGGAGAAAGTCCTAAGCAACATGATGTGAACTCCATGTTGAAACTGTATTAAGCAGGAGTTTGGAGGCAGAGGCATCCCAAGGTCTTTCCAACCTGAGCATGTGAGCAGCCTGATTTTGTGGTCCCGTCTGACCGTGCCGAAGAGACAGGACCTTTGCAAAGAGCTCCGTGCATGCTACGTGATATGGAAACAGTAATGCTAAATCAGCCAACGTGTTGAATGAGATGTGCTGGTGCATCCATGCATCCAGGCAGGATGCTTTGCTGTTCCACCAGTCCTCTCTGCTGGCGTGAGTATGGCAGAGCAGCTCCTGGATGTGTCTTCTTTATGGCTACTGGAGTATTTTCTGCTTACCATGCCTGTTTGCTTTAACAGATGCTCTCAGGAGACTCCTGTGCATCCCTTCTTCTGCTGTTTGCAGCAACTGTATTGCTGCTGCCAGGGAGCCGAAGCGTGCAGCAGACCCAGGAGCCCTTCCCAGTGGAGCTGAGGACCAGACGACTGCTCCCCTTTCCATGCCATGGCCCCAGGCAGGCAGAAAAGGAAGGAAGAAATGCCACAGAAGAGAAGCCCTGGCTGAATTGCCGCTTGCTCTCTGGCCAGTTCTATGTTGGCGTAAGCTGGTGCCTACCAAAAGGCTGCGCAAGCCAGTGATGTCCTCCATGAAAAGAAAATGGTCCTCCCTCGATGACAGCATCCTGGAGGGAGCAGACCTGCAGGACGAGAAGGGCTTGGTGCTAGTCGCAGCCTTTTCCCCAGCTGGTGTGGTGCCATGGGGCTCTGGTGCGGGGCTGTCCCTCACTTCAATGTCAGAGAGGCAAGCCCGCAGCCCCCAAAGCTGCTGCTTATGCTGCAGGGGCCTGGCAGGAGCTGAAGCCACCAATGCTTTCCCTGGGGACATGTGGCTGTGAGTTGTGTGGACACCAGAGCTAAGGGACAGCCCTTTTGGTCCCACCAAGAGAGCTGAGGAACAGGGCTGGCTCTGCAGCTCCTCCAGCAACCTCAGGCCAGTCTATGGCCAAGTGCATTCTCACAGGCAGATATTGGGGCTCATCCCACTTAGGTCTGGACATCTAACTCTAGGATCCCAAATGTTTCGGCCAGCCCTGTTACGATGGGATGAATCACCTCCAAGAAGTGGCTTCCACCACTTCTTGCCTTCCACCACTTCTTGCCTTCCACCACTTCCACCATTTGCCCTCAGAAGCACTAAAGAGGATGTGTTGATTTTATAAGTGCTAAGGGAGATACAATGCATCATCTGCATTGCCAGAAGAGCTTATTTCCTGAGCGTGCATCTGTCTTTAGTTTCCATCACCTTCAAGAAGTGGCCTCCCACTGGAGTCAGCTAGGAAAACAGCTGGCTCCCCTGGCTGGAACTGATGGGTCCTCAAACTGAGTTGGTCTTGGGTGAGGAGACTTGAGTTACCATCACAGAACTGGATAAAATGTGGAGAGCAGGATGCTGTGGTGAAAGCAGAGCTTGATCCTCATACAAATGAGCACAGATGTGAGCAAAGAGCATCAAGTAAGCCCATCACAAGCCCACCTGCACAAGCCAGAGGAGCACAGGGATACACAGCGGCAGGTGGGAACTCGAATCAGGGACTTGCAAGGAACGACCATCCTGTCTGGGCCCTCCCAGAGCTGTCCCAGCAGAGCCATCAGCTCCAGTGTCCAGCTGTGAAACCCACCACCATCGGGAGCAGCTCTCCAGATCAGGTGGGTCAGCTATTGGGACTTGGAAAGTCCTGGCCAGTGTGATGGTCTGTACCAGCAACTGGAGCAGGGCTGCAGCCTCGGGAGCCTGTATGGCCAGGTGTCAGCAACTGGGGAGACTGGGATCCAGGGGCAGCTACTGGGCAGACTGTGTGTCTGAGTCCAGCTGCTGGAGGATCCACCTTTTATGTATGTGTGTGTATATATATATGTATATATTCTCACTAGTGGACTTCCATCCTGCTCTGCCAGAGAGAAGAGCAGGATGAGGCCGTTGGTGCTGTCTGTGTTCATATGGGAGCTCTAGTGTCTGTGATCTGTGTGGCCAGCCAGGTATATATGTACACATACATGTACCTGTACACACGTACACATGCAGCGTGTACGCGTGCTCTGTGTGCACGTGTCTGCTGGGAATACCTCTTCAGCCTCTCCACAGGTTGGACCTGGGGACGTGCAGCGGCAGCAGCCTCACCTCTCTCGGGCCGTTGGACCACACATGATCTATTTCTCTCTAACAGTCGCAAACCCACAAAAGCGAGAATATAATAGCAAATTGATTTCTGTATTTTGATTTGCTTTTTCTTTAATATATATACATCCACTTTAACCAAAGAATGCAGTACAAACAAAAGTATGCTTAACCTAACCAGCCACTGCAAAGATAAACGCTGATTTCCCTAAATTGACCCACTAACAGTTACTGTAGTTTATTCTCCAGAAACGCAGGAAGAAAAAGTTCTTCCCATTCAAATCCTTCTACAAAACATATTGTTTTGTACTTATATTTTTCTTGCAAAGTTAAGTACGTAAGTAGAATTACTTATCCTCCGCACATATTATTTCTGGTGTTCTGAGAAATTCCCAAAACATAAACTTCAGAACGAAATCCCTGCAGGACGCCCTTGGGGAAATCTCGCTCTGTTTTCCAGCTGCCCTAGAGAGGCTATGATGATTTATCCCATGAGCACGGGATCAATGCGACATCATTCTGGTTTCATAAAGACCGATGGCGACTGGTTTTTGACTTCAGCATAATAATTGCTGAGTGTGGGTCTGCAAATAATATGGGAGACCTTTGAAATGAGAGAGGGTGGGTGAACTGCTGATACGAAGTCATGCTGTATGGTAAGGTGTTGACTGTCCTCATGAGTCTCTGTTAACAACTAAATAATTTTGTGGGTGGACAAAACCTTCCATCAACACCTGCTTGACGATCCTACCTGCCTGTAGTTTTACTGGGATGGAGGAGAACTATGAAAAACTGCAGCAGCTCTGATGTAAGGTAGGAAAATTAAGGATCTTATTAAGAACCTAGTGATAAAGAATGTGGCAAAGACGCAAAAGAAGAGGAAAATGACAGTGCACATTGAATAACCCTTTTACACATGAATTCATGAGGAATTTGAGTATCACAGTAGATAATAAACACAACAAATAAGGATTCTTAGTTTAGCACTGTGTTTAAATCACACGGCTAAAATTAGCTTTTCCTAAGTTTGTCATTTTGTCTTGTCCGTGGCCCGTCTTCAAAACGAAGGGTGGCAAAATTGCTCACCATTATTATTCAGTTTCAAAAGTTTGTCTGAATCACTGGTATCCAGATAAATGGCATGAGAGCCTGAAGTTTCAAGGCTGGCTGAAGACTGTAGAGGGCTCTAATGTATATTAACAGGATGAGGAACTGAGGGAAGTTTTAAATCATAATTGTTGGAAATACTTACGTAGGTGTTGATATCTGGCACTGATCGGGATTCTCAGAATAACGGAGATCTCAAAAAGAGAAGACGGACTGACAAAAGGCAGTCTGCAGATGTACTCCTCGGGTGTACATCACTGCACCAGCCCCAGAAGCTGCAGGGGAAGAGACACGAATGAATGAGAGAATAGACAGGACTACTGTAATCTGTAAGGAGTTTTAGTGACTGGCGAGACTGAACACCCCAAACCTAGCATGCCGCCCTTGCCTCATCCAAAGGCACAACCGTCCCTGGGTTCATCACACCAAGTTTTGATCAGAGGATGTATGAAGAAATGGGGCTTTGTAGGTACCTGTAGGTAGCAGGACATGACCATTGCTCCTGTAGATGCTGGAGGCAATATTTGATACCAACATAAAATTACACAAGAGTGTAACTTTCTCTCATTGGCATGGCTGCTCCATCCTCTTGTCTCATTCCCCCCAGTTAAGTTGTCCGTCCTTACTCTGGACCTTCACTTGAGGGTCACATAATATACAAAGGCCACTGGCTCTCACTAGGTATTCTTCATCAGTATTGTTGTTTCAGTGGTTGTATGCAGTTGGTTGTACCTTAGATCATTCATTCCTTTGCCATAGGTGCAGACCTTTCTCCTCTTAGGAATCTTAACATAAATTTAGACACTCAAACTTCATAAGCGTAGCTCTACGCTGTCTGTCTACCCTCCTGTTAAATGCAAGAAGTAAGCAACTACAAGTGATAATTCACGTCAAATATCTGAGAGCTTTTCCAGTGTCTGACTCCAATTTTAGCAAGCATATTTTCTGATAATGATATTGAGAGTTTCTCAATAAAGACTGTTCAATATCTTCATTGATGATCTGGATGAGGGGATCGAGTGCACCCTCAGTCAGTTTGCAGATGACACCAAGTTGGGTGGGAGTGTCGATCTGCTGGAGGGTAGGAAGGCCCTGCAGAGGGCCCTGGCCAGGCCGGGTCGATGGGCCGGGGCCAACTGTGTGAGGGTCAACCAGGCTCAGTGCCGGGTCCTGCACTTGGGTCACAACAACCCCTTGCAACGCTACAGGCTGGGGGAGGAGCGGCTGGAGAGCTGCCTGGTGGGAAAGGACCTGGGGGTGCTGGTCGACAGCCGCTGGACATGAGCCAGCAGTGTGCCCAGGTGGCCAAGAGGGCCAATGGCACCCTGGCTTGTATCAGGAATAGTGTGGCCAGCAGGACCAGGGAGGTGATGGTGCCCCTGTGCTGGGCACTGGTGAGGCTGCACCTCGAGTACTGTGTTCAGTTCTGGGCCCCTCACTACAAGAAGGACATCGAGGTGCTGGAGCGTGTCCAAAGAAGGGCAACGAAGCTGGTGAAGGGTCTAGAGCACAAGTCTGATGAGGAGCAGCCGAGGGAGCTGGGGTTGTTTAGTTTGGAGAAGAGGAGGCTGAGGGGAGACCTTATTGCTCTCTACAACTACCTGAAAGGAGGCTGTAGTGAGGTGGGGGTCAGTCTCTTCTCCCCAGTAACAAGTGATAGGACGAGAGGAAGCGGCCTCAAGCTGCGCCAGGGGAGGTTTAGGTTGGATATTAGGAAAAACTCCTTCACCGAAAGGGCAGTCAGGCACTGGCCCAGGCTGCCCAGGGAAGTGGTTGAGTCTCCATCCCTGGAGGTATTTAAAGGACGGATAGACGTGGTGCTCGAGGACATGGTATAGCGAGGGACCTGGCAGTGATAGGTTAACGGTTGGATTCGATGATCTTAAAGGTCTTTTCCAACCTTAACAATTCTATGATTCTATGATTAGTGGGAGTGAAAGACAAGGATCGTATCATGCACCGAGTCGGAGGAGCATGTTGGCACTCTATTACACATTGGAAAATCCTTTCTAAAGCCTATGAAAAGGAGAACTTAAGGCTCATTTATAGCTGTGTATAGCGTGGTCATCCAAAGCAAGATGGATCTTACTTCTAACAACCAAGGAATCAATGCTCAAAGGAAGGACTACACCTAGACTGTGGATAGATAAAAAGATACCTGTTCCTAGACTAAAAAGCACAGCCACTGTCCCCCAGGATGTTAAATTCCAAGTTACATTTTCACTTTGTGATGGGACCTTGTATTAACTGTAGCCTTAAGATGTTTGAAATAACCTAGGTGTTTGAAATACAGGAAAAATTGTCAGTGTGAACAAGGTTACATGATTGCGACTGTGGACAGGTTATTTATGAAACACTTCATGTGCCCCCAAAAAATCCTTGTGCAGATATGGGACTTGAAACTGGAAAAGAATCATAGGTCAAAGGAGAGGTTGTGACAAACTGCTTTCTGTTAAGGACTTAAGGAAAAAAAACCTTATAAGAACTGCTGATGTTTCTTCTAGAGATGGCACTGTCATTGCAAGAAAAAAATCAGCAGTTCTTACATTTTTTTCTTTTCCATTCAAATTCAATGACTGTCAACTTTTTACATTGATGTTTATGAACTGGAAATTGCATCAGGAAATTTTTCACCCTCTTCCCTCCACGTCTTTCTGCAGTGATGCAAAAATGGCTGATGAGAACTGCACCGAGGTGACCCAGTTCACCTTCTCGGGACTCACAGAGCACCCACAACTGAAGCCCGTCCTCTTCACGCTCTTCCTGGGCACCTACGCGCTGACGTTAGCGGGAAACCTCGGCCTGATCGCCCTGATCAGGGTCAGCCCCCAGCTTCACACCCCCATGTACTTTTTCCTCGGTAACTTGTCCTTCTTAGACATTTGCTACTCCTCCACCATCAGCCCCAAAATGCTGCTGAACCTTCCAACAAAACCCAAAACCATTTCTTTTGCTGGCTGCCTCATGCAGTTTTATTTCTATGCTATTTTTGCCACAGCTGAGATTTACCTGCTGGCTGCCATGGCCTATGACCGGTACGTGGCCATCTCCAAGCCCCTGCTCTACGAGGCTGTCATGTCTCCTGGCATCTGCGTGAGCCTGGTCGCTGTGTCCTACCTTGCAGGGTTGCTGAATGCCATCGTGCACACAAGCGCCCTGCTCCAGCTGTCCTTCTGTGGCCTCCCGGTCATCAACAACTTCTACTGCGACGGGCCACCGCTGTTTGTTGCCGCCTCCACCGACACGCGCCTCAATGAGGGTTTAATGTTTGCGTTTGTGGGTTTCAACATGATAACCACCAACCTGCTCATCCTTGCCTCCTACGCCTGCATCATGGTGGCCGTGGGCAGGATGGGCTCTGCTGCAGACAGGCGCAAAGCCTGCTCCACCTGCGCCTCCCACCTGGCAGCCGTCATCATTTTCTATGTGTCTGCTACTTTTAATTACATGCAACCCAGTTCATCAAACTCACTGGAGAGCAAGAAAATCGCATCCGTCTTTTACACCATTATAGTCCCCATGCTGAACCCTGTGATTTACAGCCTGAGAAACAAGGAGGTGAAGCATGCCCTGACCAGTTTTATCAGGAGGAAGCTTCACTTCTGAAAGACAATCTGATGTTATATTATTTTCCTTTTTTTCTCTCTCTAAGGAGAATGTTTCATGCAGGTCTCTGTTGCCTTCAAAACCATTTGGCACCTCATATGTTAGGGTTGAAAAATTAATTAGTCTGCTCTCAAACTGTGCCCACTACCATAGCTACATCAGTCTTGTCTCAGGTACAAACTTCTCGCCCAGTTACTCTACTTCCCATGCAATAATCAAGGAAAAAGGTATGTCTATGAGCCAGAGATGGTGACGATCTGGATCTTCACACAGAATCATAGGATAGCTGAAGTTTGATGGGACCTCTGGAGATCACCTAGTACAACCACCTGCTCAAAGCCAGGTCAACCAGAGAGGCTGCCGAGGAATGTGTCCACTCAGGTGTTGAATATCTTTATTGGACAAATAAAGGATGCAGACCCCACAACCTTTCTGGTCTTTCAGCGCTTGACCACCCTTATAGGAATAAAGCTTTGTCTTATGTTTACATGGAACTCCCTGTATTTCAATTTATCTTCCCACTGGGCGCCACTGAGAAGAGTCTGGTTCTGTTTTCTTTACCCCCCCCAACAGGCATTTACACACAGTGACAAGATTCCCCGCTGAGCCTTCTCTTCTCCAGGCTGAACTATCTGAGCTCTCTCCTGGTATGAGAAGTTCTAGTCCTTAATCCCCTTCACTGCTCCTCTTCCATCATGTCCTTGTCTCTCTTGCACGGAGAAGCCGAGACCTGGACATAGCACCCCAGGTGTGGTCTCCCTGACTTGACCTGCTGGCAATGCTTTTCCTAATGCAGCCTAGAAGGCTTTTGACCGTCTTTGCCGCAAGGGCTGCCTCATGGTCAGCCTGGTGTCCCACTGGACACCCAGGCCCTTCGTCGCCGAGCTGCTTTCCAGCTGGTCACGCTCCAGCCTTTACTGGTGCCTGGGGTTATTGCTCCCCAGGTGCAGGACTTGGCGTTTCCCTTTGTTGAACTCCATGAGGTTCCTCTCGACCCGTTTCTCCGGCCTTTCCAGGTCTCTCTGAATGGCAGCACATCCATTTGGTGGACCAGCCATTCCTCCCAAGTCTGTATCATCTATGACCTTGCTGAGGGTGTAGTAGCCGGAATTCAATTCAAAATATTTGCAGCTACTTAGAGCCATCACTCTTTTTTGGTTAACAAGAACTATTTGTTTCTGTTTTCCATTTTTGTTAAGCAGTCTGACTGCAAACCATATTTCCAGAATGCTTGGTGCATACGCTGAGTGAGCGTGAATTTGAATGTGCAGTACTATATGGAGAATACTTTAAAAGCCACGATAAAATATAAAGTTTTATTAATTCTGAACAAACGTATGTTATATATCTGAATATTTTTAGGCTGAATCATAAAATGTGGCATTATTTGTTGACCACCACTAGCCTCCAGGATAGTAACTGTATAACTTCATATCCTTGAACTGAATATAGTTTTCTATATAAGTAAAGAACACATCAAACGACCTATTCAAATTCATTTTGAGTCTTTCCTTAAAATAAGTTTTCCTCTCTAGATTATGTTAAGAGCCAGAGGCACTTTTTCCATTTGCTTAGTTCAGCGCAGAATATGAAACGGTGATCAAGTACAAAACCTGGGGGTTTGACCTGAAGTTAATGCTTTTTATTTTCCCCCTGCATTGCTTTATGTATAGATATGCTGAATTTCATCAGCCATCCTATTGCTTAGCCTCTCCTCACGCGAGACTCCCCTGAGGGTGCAGACCCCCGCATGGCGCTCGGTGTTTCTCGACTCTCCCCGTGCTCACACGGGCTCGCTCCAGGTCGCATCGAGGAGCTCACGCCTTGCACCACCCCACTGGTGATTCAGGCAAGCGCTCGATTCCAAGAGGTTCCCTTAAGAGAAGTAAGGTGCTAATGTCCCCTTCCCCAGCCTGAAGTGAGAGGTTACAAACTCCCCAAGCCTGCCAAGACGTTGGCCTGCGTGAACAGTGAATTCACTAGGACTGATAGCATCTTTCACAACATTTAGCATTTTTAGCGTATTAATGTTATTCAATACCCTCTCGAAGTGAATTGTTTTTAAGCAGCAGCGTGTCTCAGGGAGATGCGAGGCTGCAACGCAGCAGCAGACAGGACTGTGCTTTGACTTGTGCAGTGGAAGGAGATGGAGGGTAAGCACCGGGATGAGCCTTGGACGGCTGCAGATCAAACCGTGGCTTTACTGACAGAGCTGGCTACGGAGACCACCTCACAAACTTCAGCCCCTCAGGCAGCAGAAAGCAACCGAGAACCACCAGCATGGTTAGCATCCATGAACTGGGGTAGTTCATGTGGGTCAGGACCCTGATGGCAACAATAGGTCGTAGTGGCCCTGATCAACCTCATCTGGTGTTTTCTTGCCCCACCACATGCACACTCACCCCCTTCCATGGACAAGGACCCCCCACTTAAGTGTGCCTTCAGGCCTTCCCTACACCACATTGTAGGTGTGCCTGGCTACATCTGTCCCCTGGACGGACCTTGGACCTTTGCTGTAGATAGTTTTATTCCGGGATGGGAAAATGTACGTACATTGTATTTTGTCTCCAGCCACATCTCCTTTTGCTTCTCACTGGACCCCCTGGATGAACCCTGAATCTGGTTCGTCATCTGCCATGGCTGTGGCTGTTGATGGACCCCTTGTGATGTCCCAAGCAAGCTGCTGAGTGACTTCTGCCAACCAGAAGTTGTTGGCCAGGGGCAGCTGCTCTCTCTGCTGCTGGTGGTGTGATGCACAGACCTGTTATCCTTCAAACTCCAGTGGTAACTTCTGTACCAACTGAGTGGAGGACTGGAGAGGTGTATGCCAACCCATAAACCCTCCAACCACCAACTTCAGGGTGTGGAGTAGTTGTGACAAACTAAACTGCTTTAGAAGTGCTCATTGCCTTTAACAAAGAGGAAAGTTTCCTTCTCCCTAGTGTCTGTGAAGTTGTCCCCCAGGGGCTTGTTAGGAGGAATGAGGTACCTTTACTATGAGCTGTCTAAGAAGGTTTCAAGATCATTAGGGGCTTCTTCACGATGCCCAGAAGGGCTTGTTAAGCTGGTGACTCCTGGGTGGCTGGCCCCCAGGGGGAGTTCCTTGTTTTGGGAAGGGGAGTAGTGTAGTTTGTGATGGAAATAGATTTAACAACTTAGATGATGTTGGAGTTCAGGCCTTTGAGAGGCTTCCAGTGGGTCATGCTATGACTATTGCCTCCGCTCACTGCTAGACAAGGCCTCTTTAGTCTCGTTAAGGCTTAAGAACTCTCCTGTTCTCCCTACATGTACAGTTCATATGCATTTGTTTGCCTTTGCTAATCAGATACTTTATCTTTGCCTTATCTTTCCTATCTTTCATTCATGCAAAGAATATTTTTAAAAAGTAAAGAGTCCTCTAGGTGTGGTGGGAACCTGGGCTGGCCTAGGAAAAGGCTGGTGTGTGGATCTGGCTACACTTCCCCTTTTCTGGCTTACTTTGCACTAAATATCTTTATATTTATCTTTGTATTTACCTGCTAAAGGCTTCATCTATCCCAGGGTTCACCTACACTATGCCAAGAGGCTCTGCAGGAGATGCAGACTTCTCCAGTACATAACCCACCAAGTCCAAGCTCAATTCTGGGCTAGCTCAGCTGGCATAATTCAAGGCTAATGCTCCTGGTAGGTGGCTGGAGAGTCTTGGGATGGTGCTGAGCAGCAGGAATATCCGCCAGCGTAGCACGTCGCTGCTGGGGCTGTGAAGAATGAGTCGTTCACCAAAGTGGCAATACGTCCTACCCCAGCAAGGACCTGTGCCAGACGTCGGACCCAAACCTTTCCCCTGGCCACCCTCAAAGGTGGCACATAGCAGTAGGGACAGACATCTGGCATGTGATCTTCCCCCAGGGGACAGCGATCTGCCCAAAAACCCAAGCAAGGAGTTTGTCCTCATATGTTTTATATCTTACATGGCATAAGAGTAAGGGAGTAGTTGAAGATACAACAATCCCTGCCCTTGCTCGGAGGGCAAGAGCCACAGCTGGGGCCATGTGCCCTGCTCTGAGCCACAGGAGAGCCCAGACCTCTCTCTCTGGGGTGGGTTTCTGGGCTCAGACCCATGAACGCCACCTCCAGATGCTGGTGCTCGATAGCAGCGTAAAGAGCCAGGGCTGACACTACCCCTTAGTCTGGTCCTTCCCTGTGCAGGACGGGTGTAAGCTCACTCCTGGTGTGCAGGATACTGGCTAAGGACTGGCATTTGTTCACTAATTGCATTTTCCACACTTCAACCTCCAGGCAGGGTCAGGATGCACCGATCTCCCTCAAAATACCTTTCTAGTTGCTGCTGTGATCTTCCTTAGGCAGGCACAAGAAGCACCAATCTTGCTGAAAAAAAACGTCCTTTACTTTCCGCTGGGACTCCACTTTCTGCCAGCTTGCAGAGGAAACCACATCAGTGCAAATCCTGCCTATTAAGATCGGTTGTTTTGTGTTGGCAAACATGAAAAGAAGAATGTACACCACAAAATTATAATTACAGATTTGTGTATCTGGGACAACTGCCATTTTCAGGTGTGTCGTTAAAACCTCAGTCACGCTGGGTGGGGTGGGGAGAGAGTTTTTGCATACCTGTAAGGTTACAGGCATAGCTGCAGTTATAAAAGCTGAAGTTCATCCTGCCTAACTCTGGTAGTCTAAAAACTACTTGGTTAGAATCGTCTTAAAACAGGTATCTAAAAGCCACTTTTCCTAGACAGACAGAGAGGCAGAAACAAGCACCAGATCACAGATGCCTGTAACAGCTTATTTGTATTTTACATTTTTTCAAGCACGTTATTCAAGCATATCAATCTCATTACTACCCTTTTCCAAAAAAATGCAAGATATTAAAGTGAGAATTGCTTTCTTAGTCTTCCATTCACACACAGATCAGCCAGACAACGTCTTGTCCTGCCAGCAGTCTGGATTTGGTGTGCCTTTCTTTATTACGGCTGTAGAATTCGGACAGCTTTCCCCCAGTCTGACGCTGGCTGTGAACGAGCAGGTTTCTCCCGCAGCTCAGAAACCAAGGAGGTATCCTTTCCAGACACGCATCTGGCAAACCAGCTGGGGGTACGCCTAGCGCACCCCACTGCTGTGCCCTCTCAGTACCCTTCTGAAGCCTTGCCACCTCCGCTTCAGCCAGGTTAAGGAATGTTTTGCATTGCTGCTCGATATCAAGCAAACCAATTTATGTCTAGCGCTCTGACTTCATGAACGTGATTCTTTTCCCCTCGTTTATAGACAACTCACTGGTACTTTCTCAGGCACCTACCATAGCGTGGGATGAGCTTCTCTGCCCACTGTACAAGGAGCCCAGCGGACCACCTCACAGCCTTGGGAGCTAGCTTAGACTTAGATGCTTCACTCCAGATTTTTAAAAACATGTGAGATGACTCTCATCTTTAGAGATCAGAAAGTCAGCTGTGTCCCACCGTGCTTTGTTATAACTTTCCATACGCTAGATCTAGTTGTCCTGATACCTCCCTCAGGTGCTTCTGGTGACGGTTATTTGACAGGCAGAAGGAAAAAGAGACAAGGCTGGAGGATATTTCTTGGAGCAGAACAGTTTGGACCACAAAATCAGAGGGGAAAGACAAGATTTTGGCTTTAAAGATGCTCTACCTGCTTTGGCTGTACATGTCTTAGATGTCATAGCGATTCGTTGTTGCTTTCTTTTCAAGCATTGGTTTATTTAGACTTTGAAGTCCACCGGGGAAGGACTTTCTGTGGGTTTCTCTAGGCTTGAATTATTCCATCTAACTTTAGTCGCCAAAAAACGTCTACATAAGGAAGGTTGCTCAGTCTGTGGAGAGGTGTTCTCCCCCTGTAGTCAGTGGGGGATTCAGATATGAAATTGGAATTACAATGGCATCCAACGGCATCCGGATTTTGGCTATAATGACACTGAGTAACAGATAAACCCACACCACAGAAAGGAGGACGCACAGTCGTCCATGACTGAGAAACCTAGTGGGTGGGGAGCAAAACCACCTCTTTTGCATGTGAGTACAAAGCACATCTTTACAAAGGTTAGTTTAATTGTCAGTAAGTTCAGGAGGTCTGAAATACTCTTCATCTTGCCTGGGTTACTTAAAACCTAAGGATCTGTCTTTGAGTTACAGAAAGAAAACCCCTCTGATATTCATGTCTGATTACGCCTTACTCAAATCAGAAAACAAAATAATCTACTGTCAGCTGTCCACGTGACAAAATAAAATTGAAGGATCTTGGCCCGTGAGGACCCAGAGTTGGACTGAAATGAAGTTGGAATTCAGAGGAGCAGAAATCAGTTACAGAGGAAGCAAAGCGGGTTATGGAAACAGGGTTGAGCAAAAGCTCACAGCGCAAGGGGATAAATATTAGTTACAAACAACTGCACCCTTTATTGGAGAAGATGGCAGTTTTGTTTGCTAACCAACATAACAGACGTTGAGAAATCTTCAGGTCCGAAGCGAAATCACAGTAGCAGCTCATGTTTGCAACGTAACTAACTTCAATGTTTGCATGCTCCAAAGTTAATTACAAAACCCTTCAGAAGCAAAATACATTTTAAGCTTTATATGATGCATTTTTCTCACAGTTCTGTAACTATTTTTTCTTTTTTCTTCTTTCTTTCCTTCTTCTCAGGATGCTCTTGGCATTTTCCACTTCTATTTTAAATGAATTGCCAGAGTGAGGCAGGCTGAAGTCGCAATGTCTTTATTTAGCCCCTGGGTTTTAGGCCAAATCCCAAACGTTATTTAGAAAGTTATTACGCAAGGTCTTTTTGTTTAGGTGCTGTTGAATTAAGTACGTTTATGATTTCAGCTCAGTCTCTGTAAAAATAAGTCTCAGATAATTGCAGGTAGAGAAATAATCACATCTGAGTATTGTTTCAACTCATGCAATACTACCAATCCTGGAAAAGCCTTTGAATAAACAGGGATTTGGGTCTATTCATTGCCCTTCTCAGGGCACGCTTCATGTCCTTGTTCCTGAGGCTGTAGATGAGGGGGTTCAGCATTGGGGCTACAATGGTGTAAAACACTGCAACCACTTTGTCCCTGTCCTGTGGAGGCCTTGACTTAGGATTCATGTACATGAAGATGGCTGTCCCATAGAATATGGTTACCACCGTCAGGTGGGATCCACAGGTGGAGAAGGCCTTGGCTTGCACATGGGCAGATTGAATCTTCAAGACGGTGGAAAGGATATGGGCATAGGAGGTGATGATCAGAAGAAAGGGAATGAAGACTATGAGGATGCTGAAGATGAAGATGACCAGCTCCATGAGGGCAGTGCCGGCACAGGCCAAGGCCAGCACTGCTGGCACTTCGCAGAAGTAATGGTTCAAGATGTCAGGCCCGCAGAAGGGCAGCCGCAAGGTGAGGCTGTTGATGACCATGGAGCACAGCAGGCTGCTGGTCCAGGAAGCCACGACCATGTGAATGCAAACCTTCCTGTTCATGACAGTGGTGTAGCGCAAGGGCTGACATATTGCCATATATCGATCATAGGCCATGACCCCAAGCAGAACACACTCTGCCATGCCAAAAGCCAGAGAGAAATACATCTGAGCAGCACATCCAGAGAAGGAGATGGTCCTCTTCTTGGTCAGGAGGTTCAGCAGCATCTGGGGGATGTTGCTGGAGACGTAGCCGATATCTAAGAAGGACAGGTTGGCAAGGAAAAAGTACATAGGTGACTGCAACTGGCAATCAGCTCTGATCACCGTAACGATCATGATGTTCCCAACAACTGTGAACAGATAAAAAACCAGGAACACTATGAAAAGAACAGTCTGTGTCCTTGGCTGGGAGGAAAGGCCTTGAAAGATGAATTCTGTCACTACGCTTTGGTTTTCCCTGGCCATGATTAGTCCAGTGGTTTAACTGTCAAGATAAGAAATAGTAACAAAGTCAACTCAAATGTGTTGCAAGGTAAGTGTGACAAGAGCTTATATTTTTCTCTGAAGGGGAGAGAATCTGCCATGGAAAATACTGTACCAGACACAACATGGCATCCATTTTATATTATCTATTATGATGACCAGAGAAATGAGAAAATGTTGAGAAAGTTTTCTCATGGTGCATTTAGCTGAACCCCTGTTCATGTTGGTTGTGGCCTAATTACACAGATTTAGCAGAAGAATGCCTAATTTATACACATTTTAATGCCCAACAGAGTTACCATCTTCTTTAGAAAATCAAAATTCAATGTTAGATCAAAAGACCATGTGTTAAAATCCCAGTTCTCGATATCCTTTCTTAACATGGGAAGAAACACGAAACAGACTTCTGGAGTGAAACAATCCTTCAGACACTCTCATTATGACACAGATCTGCTCTTTTGGACAAATATCCATAGACCTGTATCCTTTTCCTGCAATAAAGTCCAAATTCAGCACACAGACCACACCTAACAAATTAAATATGTCCAACCACCTTAACGTATATCTAGGATCTTACGGCATTCTCATCATTATAGCACCTACTGTTCATGTTCTGTCTTTACACGGTGTTGTCTAAGATGTTTTAAGGCTTTACCATAACATTAAATTTCTGAGTAGTATGTGGTCACAGTTGCTGGATCCTGCAGTAAAAGGAGAGTAGCGGAATGCCTACATTAATAATGCTGTGGGACACACTAATAAATGTCACTTGATATGCTGTAGGGTATCTGAGACATCTGAAGGCGGCCGTCACATTTGATGCAGGGATGTTGGAGGGCTTGCGCTCCTCTGGAATGAAAATTGGACAAATGACAGGTCACACCAGGATGTCTCAAGTGGTACCAGACTGCTACGGCTGAACAAATTATTTGGATGCCTAGGTGATACAGTCAATGGACTCTAAAGGGCGATTCAGATGCCGAGTAGCTAGTAGGTGATAACTTTAGCTATCTCAACGTCTCAGCTGTTCCCGAGAACCTGAGTAGCCTTCTGGACTTAACCTTGACACCTGGTTTATTCCTCACTCATGACACAAATTTAGATGTATAACTTACATATAAATGTTTATATGTAGATGCCTAAATCTGATGCCTTAACCTGAAACTGAATCCTATCCTGTGTTTTAAGGACCAAGCAGACTCTCACAACCTGAATTAGCAATTATGCATCCCTCCTGACTTGAAAGGAAGGATTAAGGTGCCGAAGCATCCGTGCCTCTTGCCATTTTATGTACACTGTGGTATCCAAGACATCTGTACGGGACAAGCACATCTGAGAAAAGAGCTGCAGAAGACTTGTATCGACTGCGTCAACTAGCTTTTCACTGGCACCTGTGCAAATGTGGCAATCAGCTCATATGTAAAGACCTAAATTTCGGTGAGATGGGTTTGATCCCTGATGTTTAATGAGATTAATCCAATTCTGATTCAAGACATGAACTCTCTAGACTAGGTGGACTCTATCAGTTACAATGTCAACTATAAGAACCTGAATCATATGAAATTCAGCATCTTTCTTAAGAGAGACATCTTTCTCCCATTGAAGCACATATACACGCAACCATTTTAAAGCCTGTGCCAACATAAACAGGTACAGTCAACTTCTGATTCTGTTTAGGCATTTATAATTTACATAACTACATGGCATAGGCAAAGAACAATTAAATTTTGCCTTCAATAAACCAGTTGTGGTAATGTTTTTGATGAATATCATACCACATTAAAAAACATCCTTCAGGATCTGAAAACTGTAAGCCTCTGGGAGCAAGAAGGGAAATTTACTCTGCCTACAGTTGTGCTGGTTTTGGCTGGGGCAGAGTTAATTTTCTTCATAGTAGCTAGTGTGGGGCTATGGTTTGGATTTGTGCTGAAAACAGTGTTGATAATACAGGGAAGTTTTAGTTATTGCTGAGCAGGGCTTACACAGAGTCAAGGCCACCAGCGAGGAGCCTGGGGGGGGCACAAGAAGCTGGGAGGGGGCACGGCCGGGACAGCTGACCCCAGCTGCCCAAAGGGCTATCCCATGCCGTATGGCATCATGCTCAGCATGTAAAGCTGGGGGAAGAAGGAGGGAAGGGGGGGATGTTTGGAGTGATGGCGTTTGTCTTCCCAAGTCACCGTTCTGCGTGATGGAGCCCTGCTTTCCTGGGGATGGCTGAGCACCTGCCTGCCGATGAGAAGTAGTGAATGAATTCCTTGTTTTGGTTTGCTTGCGTGCACTGCTTTTGCTTTACCTATTAAACTGTCTTTATTAAGACATTTCTTTATTAAAACCCACCAGTTTTCTCACTTTTACTCTTCCAGTTCTCTCCCCCATCCCACCAGAGGGGAGTGAGCGAGCGGCTGCGTGGGGCTCAGTTGCCGGCTGGGGTTAAACCACAACAACAGTATAAATAACTAGAGTGGGATTCTCTATAGGATTTAGTTTTCTACTTTGGAGTATCCGAGACCCAAGTGGCTCACAAGAAGTTCAACGGACTTGAGATCTGTGCTTCTAGATCACTTACCTCCTTCTCAAAATCATCTCCTTATATTATTGACATTAGTTGATAGCACAAGCTCTGAACTTTATATCTTTTGATTTCAAAGCCATTCGAAGGATGAGAGTAATTTATGTTTTAGAGGTGAAAAAAAGTAGACAAAAATAAGCTAAATGCTTTGCTCATGGTTAAAAGGTTTCTCAGAGAAACCATTATCTTATCATGGCATAGCTATCAGCAAACATGCCTTGGACCTATATAAATTCTCATATAATATGACTAAATTACCTTGAAATCATGCTGACATATCTCTGTTCAAGATTTGTAAAATTAAAGAATGTTTTTTCTGTACCTGAAAAGTTCCGACCTGCAAGAAAGTTGAAACTCATCCAATAACAGGAATACTGCTAGCAGAATACACAAAAGAAAATTGCAGACACCCCTTGCCCAGTCTCCGGAAATGTTGGATATTTGTAGGTAAGAAATAAATGCCAAGTGGCTTAGTCCTTTACAAAGATTTAGCTCATTCAAAGTGATAGCAAAGTAGTGGAGGAATTGAAATCACATTTCAAAATTTCCCTTTTGAGACACCATAACCAATCTTAAATGCCAAAGGGAAGTGGTCCCAGAGGGAGCATTGCAATTACTTCTTGTAAGCACAAGCCCAAGTATAATTTTAAGTGTTTAAGTCATAAACAATTGTAGTTTTGGTAAAAGTTTTTAAAATTGCCTGTTCAAGACTTGGTGAACCGTATGTTGCACTTCAAATCTTAAGAGGCCAAATATTTTAATGGATTTGTGGGATTTTTAGAGGATTGTCTAAAGATGAAATTTTATCCAGAAACACACTCATACTCCAATTTTGGTCTGAAGACATCAGGAGATGCAGAATCTGATACATCTCATAAGGTCAAATCCTCCTCAGATGTCCAAAAGTTAGTTATCTAGGTCTAAGCTACTAACTTTCTGCATAGTTAACAGCAGAAAATAGCCATTTTCAGAGCACAAGGGAAACAACGCTTCCTCCGTATTCAGCTCAGAGGAATCGGCATTTCTGGAGAGCGATTGATCTCCCTGTTTGCAAAGAGGAGGATAAATACCTATATTTGGTGAAATGACTTCCCAAGGGCTGGTGGAGTGGGAAGGCAGTGGTGAAATGGGTGGTCTAGAGAGTTTCCCCTAGCACCGTATTCATCTCTTTCCCATCTGCCTGGACCCAAGACGGACACCTCAAGAAGAGGGAACTGCACTGGATTCACCAAATATGTTTGGGTTTTTTAACTTCAGCTGTTTGAACTGCAAAAATCTGGGCTCAGTGACTGGGTTTGTTCCAGGACACATTTTTGATGAGGTGCCAGTGCTGGATCAGGTGTGCCAAAGGTTCGTTCAAACTTTTGAAGGCCTGAGGGGAAGCGAGACCTCGCTTTGGACCTGCTTGCATTAGGAACAGAAGCATCTTCAGCCAGGATAAAGAGGTGTACCCATCTCTGAGGAGAGATCACCAGCTGTAACCCCCTCCTGGAGCTAGGTGCTCATCCATAAGTGTTCCTCAAAAACGAGACGTTCTTTTTTTTTCTTGTGCCCGCTAGCTTACAACACTAGAAAGAGGGAGCTCGGTCAGACAGCTGTGATTTTCTTTGCCAGAGCTGGAAAAATTTTAACAGGGAAGGATCGTAATATACTCGTCCCATTTCTGATACTCTTTCTCTGAACATCTATTTCTGGCTGCCGTCAGAAATCGATACCCCTGGGCTGCCTCGTCTCGCACCGCAGAGCTATTCTCATGTTCTGACCGGTGGGGCTGCCCTGTTGGAACAGGAGGGTGGGAGTACAGGCAGCGCCATCACCCAGCGGCCAGCTGGAACAGCCAGAAAAATGTTGGCAAGCTCTGGCTGGTGATCTTTTTTTATTCTGCTGCTTCAGGAGAATCTCCAGTCTTTCCATGCAGTTGCTCACTCACATCTCTACAAATTGAGTCTTCTCTGACATGCTCTTTACACCAGGATGCCGGGAGGGGAAGCTGAATTTCTGGAATGAGTTCCCCTCTAATTGTATACAGCTGTCCCTGTAAATGAATAAAATATGGGGGAGTCCAAATAAAGTGAAGAAAAATACCCTGTATCAACGAAATCCTCATACTAATCATCATCTGTGCATTTGCACTTCACATCTGCTACTGAAAATCAGACTTCGCCTGTTTGCATAGCTGGCTTATCTCATACAACCAGTGAGGGATGCAAATGAACCACTTTCATGTATCTATTCCTAAAGATAAAGGACTCCTGGAATTCCTGATGTGCCTTCCAAAAAAATTTCATGTGCCTGTTGCTATTGAACTTCAACTGAAACCTCGACAAAGACGTTGACTTTTACTGTTTAATATAATCATAGAGACCAGTTGCAGACGGCTTAATGTGCTTCCAGAGACACTCCGACAATCACCGACATAATTCACTTCTCATAGGAACACCCCGTATTCTTACAAAGTGTATGCGAGCCAAAATGGAGAACCGGTGCACAAGAACACGGTGAAGTTGTGAACATTCGTCTGTTTTCTCACTTCTCCATATTTGCTGTGGAGAAGGCGTTTCTAAAAAAAAAAAAAAGGGTTTTTTTCCTTAAGCAAAATTCAAATATATTATTAATGTGTGGTTTTTCACTGTTTGCAATGCAAACAGGGCAGATTTCCCTATCTGCCTTTTGTACGGTGCTGTCAGATATGAAAATGTGCAACACAAAAGAGGTTGTGAATGATTTCTTTTTCTCCTTTAAAAATACTATCCAGTTGTGAAATTCGGATTGGGCTACAGTTCTGGCTTTAAAATTCCCAAGACTTTGGGGATCAAAAAAAAGTTAGCATTCAGTGTTTCAGTGTCATTCTCTCCTCCCTTTCCTCTGTATTTTTTTAAAATTCTGTATACAAAAGCTAGAATTGTAGAATCGCAGAATGGTGTGGGTTGGAAGGGACCTGTGAAGATCATCTAGTCCACCCCCCCACCACGGGCAGGGACATCTTTCACGAGATCAGGTTGCCCAAAGTTATGTGCAGGGATGGTAGATACTTTCCTTACACCCATGGAGCATCATAAATTTGGAATCGAGGACTTTCAAAACTTCAAACCCAAGACTCCTGCTGCAGAAAGCAGCTGAGTAAATCTAATGATGTTCTGCTAAGGTACCTTGTTTCCTCGGAGTGGGCTGTTTTCCATTGGAAGTCTTCTTTACAATATGTGAGGGGAGCTGTTTAGGCGCAGTGCGATCCACAGAGCCAACATAAACACGGAGAATAAGGAGATTAAAGACTAACACATAACTGTCGGTCCCCTTGGACTGCACACGCATACCTATGCACGCGCACAGGGAGCGGTGTTTATTATTTTGGTGGCACTTCATACAACCCCCATAGAACAGCCCAGGTTGGAAGGGACCTCGAAAGACCAACTGGTCCAACCTTCTGGGGGAAAGGGAACCTAGATGAGATTGTCGAGCACCCTGTCCGATTGTATCCTGAAAACCTCCAGCGATGGGGGCTCTACCACGTCCCTGGGGACGTTGTTTCAGTGAACGATTGTTCTTACTGTAAAAAATTTCTATCTTATGTTGAGATGAAAGCTCTCCCAGTACAACCTGTACTTGTTGCCCCTTGTCTTCTCCACATGGCTCCTTGTGAAGAGAGAACCTCCGTCCTCTTTGTAGCCGCCCTTTAAGTACTTTGCATCTTCATCTATTAGAAACTATATTTCCTCTATTTGGGAAGCTGTGGATCCTTGAAAACCTACTATCACGTAAAGCGGGTATTTCAGCTGATTCAGAAAGTGAGGTTTGTGTTTAGTTCTTTCAACTTGGAAAGGAAAAGGAGGGGTTAAATGGCACAGGACAGCCCTTATCAGCGGAGTCTGAATGAGTTCCTCGACTTCTCCAAAAGAATCACTCCTCTTACAGAGATTCACCCTCTCACTAGTATTATTCTGCTAATTGATGGCCAACACTCAGCCTTCCTGCTACTAATTCCCAACTCCACCTAGAAGCTGCCAGGGCCTTGAGGGCACTAATAGGACTTAATGGCCCTGACCAGCCTCACCTGGACCACTCCACACACATGCCCCTGGCCCAGAAGCCCCATTTAAGCTCAGTCCAGGGCCATCCATCCTTCCACAGTAGGCATGTCTGGCTGCAGCTGTGTTTCTGCCTCCTGGATGGACCCCAGATGAAGACTGCAGCTTTGTCTCCAACCCCGTTGCTCCTGATGGCACGCTGTGGATGGGCCCTGCACCGAGGTCATTGCCTGCTGTGGCTGTTGATGGACCCCGTTGCCAGTCCCTGGCTCTGCCTGCTGTGTTCAGCCCCTGCAGGTCTGTCCCCCAGGACTGAGGTGCTGCCTGCCCTGGGGTCCTCCGTAGCTCCTCGCTCCCCGTCCCTTGGGGACCAGCTGGCCCTTGCAGCTCCCTGACAGAAGCCATGCAGATATGTTGCAGGAACATGCCTCTACTCCTAAAATTCCGTGGACTCTGAAAGAAGACACTTCTCAGCCCATCTAGCCCAGGTATGAAATAGCCCTGAATATCTCCAATATTAAACCCCTTTCCTTTTTCTTCACAAAACTTCTTGTTTTTAGGGCTAGGCTCCGATGTTCTGCCCCATCTCTCCTTAAAGCTATTTTCTTTCTGTTCCTAACCTATCACATATGGCAGAAGTGACTAGGAGCTCTCATTCTACTAGGTGTGCGCATTTTCTGCTGTCTTTGCGTGGCCACGTGGATAGCAAATTTTCATTCGGTTTGATGTCCCAGCTGACTATGGTGAAATAATTGCATTGCTTATACCTGGCATGTAGTCGCATCTCTTCCCCAAAAGAATTTCTAGGCTTTAAAACCCAGTTGTTGGCAGAAGTAGTCACAAATACATAGCTCGTCATTGCGAATACGATTTAATAAGAGGATGGGACCAGCTGTGGTGGTCAAGCACGGGGCTTGGCCAGACAAACAAACTGCCCAGCAGCCTGCTTAGAGGCCACCAGCCCCTTTTAACGCCTCCCTTCTCTCATTGTCCGCTCCTTGCTCTTCTCTCATCAGCCATGATACCTCAGTTTTTCCATCATCGTCTCCTCCCAAAAAAATGACCCACCCTGATCACTTCCCCACATTTATTCCAGTTTTGCTACATTCGCACCTGATTTTGCTATTCCTGATACCCAGGTAAACTAGATCCGTGGTGTTTCTGGTATGGTTCCTAGGCGCTGCTGGCCTTGTGGGGGTCTGCTCCCCAAAGGGTGCCCAGCGCTTCCCCTTCAACCATCTGTGAAGTCTGCCCACCTCTAGCACCTCTGGTGCCCTCCTAACCACTGATGAAATCTGGCTATCCGTCACGGTGCTGCTAATTCGACAGTTCCTCACTGTTACTTGTTATGTCCAGGGGTTTTTTGTGGTCTGGTCAGTGAGTTTGACGTCAGGCTAGGGACTAGTCATCCTCCCAAACATCTGTTCTAAGACGAACATTGTGTTGCAGGTGTGTCTGAACCACTCAGTTTCTGCACGGCTAAGATTCATGCCCTTCATTTTGTGTATCTAACAGGGAAATGGGCGATTTATATTTACTTGTCTCTGAGCACTTCATTATCAAAGGGGTGAAATATGCATCTCCTAAGGCAATTTTTCCTAAGTGTGGCACATGGGAAGAGCTTCCCCACAAGCATTTTTGAGACAAAAGCTCTCCTTTTCTCTGCTGCTCCTACGGGCTTCAGCTGGTGGTCAGTGATGTGGTGTGGCATTGGTTCTGCTAATGAATAAATATTTGTGAGTGGTGATCCATCGCCGTAGATGACACTTTCTATTTAAATCCACAGCTGGGACTTGCAAATTTTATTGTTTTGTCTTTTAAAAATAGATGGGTTTTCTGTATCAGCATAGGGTCATATGAAGATGTCACACAGAATTGATTGCATCAAGCTGTGTCTGATTGCTGAACCCTATCTGGGGAATGCACATATGTAGCATTCATTTATTTGATCTTAAAACAGCACTGCTCATTAGTAATGTTAAACCTGGCTTCTGCAAACTCAGACTACATTGCCAATTGGACACGTTCCTGGTTTCCAACACATTAGCCCAGGTTTATTCTTAGCAAACATCCACGAGGACCTGGATCTCCTCTTTGCCCCATCATTCCCTCTTGAAGATCTCCCAGAAGAACTAAATAACGCGAGGGATGCTTCTCAATCTGAAAAATGCAGCTCCTTAGGGAGTGACACAAAGAACACCAAGTCTTTAAAGCAGAGGGTGGCATGTGGGAAAGCAGTGCACGTGAGGCTCTGACTATAATTAGTGGATTTAAGGGTAAAATCGGACAGTACAGCTACACCCTGACAGAGGAGAAAGCAAGCAGTGGCTCGCTGTATCTTGTAGCAACGACCCAAGCACTTGGTTGCTCATGATTGCTATCTTCTTTTTGTATTTAGTTTAAATGGTCAGCAGCCAAACGGAGACTGAAATTCAAGAATGTCCAAGTTTATTTTGCTTAGTTTATGACACCTCTTTACCAGTTTGATTTCTAAAGGAAACAAGAACTTTTTCTAGGAGTCTCTTGAGAGCATCCTTCACTTCCACGTTCCTCAGGCTGTAGATCAGGGGGTTCAGCATGGGAATCACCAGGGTGTAGGCAATGGACACCACTTTGTCCTGGTCCAGGGAGTAGCTGGAACTGGGACGGAGGTACATGAAGATCAGAGTCCCGTAAAAAACTGAGACTGATGTCAAATGTGAGGCACAGGTGGAGAAAGATTTGTGCCTGCCCTCTGAGGAGTGGGTCCTCAGGATGGTGGTAAGGATATAACCATAAGAGACAACAATGAATACTAAAGTGCTGAGTGCAATAAAAGTACCAACGCTAAAAAGCACGTGTTCGTTGACAGTCGTACTGGAGCAGGACAGTCTCAGGAGCGGAGGAATGTCACAGAAGAAGTGATTGATGACATTAGGGCCACAGAAGTGTAAACTGAACACTGAGCTGACAAGAACTATTTCATTCACAGTAGCTACTATGTAGGATCCCACGGCCAGCTGGACGCAAACCTTTTGAGACATGGTGGCCACGTAGAGCAGAGGGTTACAGATGGCCACGTACCGGTCATAGGCCATCACAGCAAGCAGATAACACTCGGTGATGATGCAGACTCCACAAAAGTACATCTGGGCTGCACACCCTGGCAGAGAGATGGCTTTCCTTTCTTCAAAGAAGCTCGCTAGCATTTTGGGAGCAACCGCTGAGGAATTACCTATATCCACCAGAGAGAGGTGGCAGAGGAAGTAGTACATGGGGGTGTGGAGTCGAAAGTCAAGCCTGATTAATGCAATCATGCCCAGATTCCCCACCAATGAGGTGACACAGATCAGAAGGAACAGCACAAAGAGAATGACCTGCAGCTCCCAAATATCTGTGATTCCCAAGAGAATGAACTCATCGACAGTGGTCTTGTTTCTTCCGACCATTCCCTTAATGAACCTGAATCTTCAAGAGAGAGAAAAATCAAAGATGACAAATAAGTTACAACTCTGGATAGAAGAATAAGTCATAATGATGCTGGGAACGTCGGGCAGGAAAGCAGTAGAAGAAAATTGGGTGCTGCTTTGTTTTACTGGAAACCTAGCTGTTTGTTAGCATGCAAGAACTGGGTGCTTAACTCGATTCGCTGGAGAAGCTTGTTGTTATCCACTTAGCACTTCTGTAATGGCAGTCTCAAAGAGGGATTACTTTTGTTCCGTGGCTGAGATTGTTCCAGGAAAGAGGAGAAACTTGTTATTCATTCTGATCTTTTTTAATATTTCCTGCTCAGTTCTATTGTTAAATTTTCTCAAATGCTTATCCGTGTCCATGGTGCCTAGGAGGAATAAGGGGATGATTCTGGTTATCTGGTCTGTTGTTCTTAAATAGTGGAGTAATAAATTGCTCTCAGCTTCTAAGGATGACATTTAAGTTGGACAGTGAAGTTCCGAGGAGAAATCCTCAATAGGAAGATACCCGCAAATCAAAAAAAAAAAAAAAAAAACCCAGGTAGAAAAGCAGTTTGTTAAAAAGCAGATAAGTTCATTAAAATGTATTTGCTGATTCCAAACATAACAATTCAAAGAAGAAAACAGGGGCAGTGTAGTCATGGACCTTGCCCTGCATCCCTGAACTAGCTCATGCTAACGGCAGGAGGAAAGTCTGTGTGTCTGTCCTGACAAAATCACACTTGTTTTGGCCAACGTTAAGAAAGGAGTTGCAAACAAATTGAAAGAAACACAGGAGCCGACACTGAAGACCGAATCCATCTTGCCTGACGTTACCCCCTTCCTCGGTGGACAGCTACGTTTGAGGCAGCCATTCAAGGCTTCGTTTGCAGTCACAGAAAAGAAGCAGGTAATGTAAGGCAAAATTCCTGTAAGCTACTTAAAATGTCTGCTTACTTTGGGGTGAAATGATTTGCCTCTTAGAGGTGCTGGTTTCTCATCACTGCTTATAAAGAGCACACAATGGTTAGATAAACTGTAGAAGTCTGCCTCTGTAGGGGATAACATCGAGTCAGACAAATGGGACCATCAGTCTTTACAGGCATGTTAAATAACAGCACGTCTGTGGGTGACACAAAGGAAAGAACACTACAACCTCATAATTACCTTTTTTTACTTCTCTTAAAACGTTGACTTCAAGAACAATGCCTCTCTCGTTTTCAGGTTGTGGTCTGGTTTGGACATTTCCGTTTAGGGCTCTGTAGAAAATGAGAACTGTTAATTGCAGGTGTATTAAGTGAATGCTTGAGCTTGCGAGGTGGAGCTTCTTACCGAAACAACTGAATGATCGAAATATCTTTTAAGCTGTTGCTATTTCCATTGTATTGAGAGTAATTAACTTTCAGACAGTTACAGTAGTCCAGCCGATTAGCAGCAACTTGCAGAGCCCAACAGCTTGATTGCTAATGATTTTCTGTGCTATAGGGAACTCTAGACAAGACACGTGGACTGTTTGCAGTGACCAACACCACGGTCTGTATGACAAGCTGCTGCTGTTAAATGATTCTTCGTTTCTGTAACCCCACATTTCAGTGCTCATTAAGCCCATGTTAGAACTCCTGTGGATTTTGGTGGTTTGAGATTAAGACTTAAACACATGTTTAAGACTTAACCAACCCTGCATCTGCTGTAACCACAGATTTGTCATCCAGCTCAGGTCAAAACAATTCTCCTCTCTATGACCTCATTTTTTTTTTTGTAGACTTTATTTTCAGCATTCCTTATATGAAAATTCATTAATTATTCTTTTTACTGTTGTGTATATAAGTTTAGACTGCAATTATGTGCTTTCCGTGTGCAAGATTTAAAGTACAGAGTAAGGATAGAGAATAAAACAGTGACACAATTAACAGACACTCAGATTTTATAATATTTCAGGCTATGGGTATGTTTCCTACCTTGGAAATCAACATTAAAAATGATGCTTTCTTTTCCTCAGGAACAAATGCTGCTGGAAAGCTGGACATGCAACGGCACTTAGAGAAGCTCTGGCTACAGGATCAAGTAAGTTGTTGGCATGTTCTGCTCCTCCCTGGCTGGCAGTGGCGACGGGTGAGCCGGTACGTGCAGTCAGCGGGGGAACGGCAAGGTCTTCACAACCAGCTTCCCTTAAGTGCTGTACGTGGTCTAGAGGGACCCCACTGAGTGACGCAATGGTTGCAGGCTGCTGAGGTCTTCGGTTCATGAACACAGAGCTCATTAGGACAAAAAAAAAAAAGAAAAAACCCCTCCAGAACATAAGCAGAGGATTTGTATTCTTCTCTAGGTAATGTTATCATTTATTTTGATAATAAATTGGAGCTTTCTTTTTGTGTTTTTTATAGATGACATTTTCTCTCTGGCCACAGATCCTCTAAGTCATGGGGTCATACGGAGCAAGAGGCAGCAGAGGATTGCTGGCCTCATGAAACCATCAGCCTTTACAAGAGAACTAGAAGAAGCTGACTCGAAGGGAGGGTAATCGTGATTTCAAGTTCTTCCTGGCCCTCATGAAACAATACCAACACGTGCAGGCTGAATTCCAGTCCGCATTCTCCTTATTCGACCTAAGGATAGTTTACAACGCTGGCAGTCTTCCTTATTGGACCCTTAAGATGTATTTTTACTGATTTGCAGTCTGTAGTCATCTGAGAGTTGATTAATACTGGACACACGACCGGTCCCTGAAAGCAGAACTGGATCAGAAGAGAGATACGCAGTCCTCTCCTGAACTCAGATAAGCCGTGTCCACAGCAGCCTGTATACAGGTGTTTGGGCTCTGGGCATTTTCTAGGATTTGAGTGATTATTTCTCTACACGGACCACAGGAGTCGCCTAGAAGTTAGGCTTAGACAAGTAACTTTTAATCGTTTAAGTTGAGTGATGAACCCCATCCTAAGCATATCAAATGAAATAGCAGAGAAATGAATAACAATCCAAACACAGTAATTTTCCCATTTTCTTCTGGAGGGGCTTTCCCACATCACTCCTTGCCCAGACCAGAGCATCCATTACCTCCCTGTCATGTGTCATGGCTTAGCCCCTGCCCAGAGCTCCAGAAGGTCCATATGCATCCATCGGAGGTTACTGGAAGCCTCTCTGGAGCTTTCCCATCTCTTCACAGACAGTTTGTTGAAATGGGAGAAATAAAAACCAGTTCTGCTGCGGTGTTTTGCTTCCCTCCCACGTGATTGCCTCGGTCAATACCTAGGGTCTTGCCTCGGGGGTGTCATCTGTGAACTCGTACCCCGGAGCTTCAAGCTGTGTTCTGCCTAAGCGCTGAGGGACAGGGTATGGGGATAGGACGGGTAGGATCCATTTTGTATAATTTCAGCAGCATAAAATGGAGCTACGCAAGCCTAACCTAGCCATCTGGGCTTATTTTATAGTCAGCGCAGGGAGGGAGACACCTGCAGAAAGCAATACGTGCCATTTTCCTTAGAAACTTATTTTACGATGGGATGAGTTGTTCTTTGGAACTGAAGATGATGCACTCAGACCAACCTTTAGACAGCCAAATGCAGGTGAGATTCATTGCAACCAGAGCGCCTGGAAACACCGCTGGGAACTGAAGTCCTCCTTTCTGAACCCCCAGGCTCTACTGTAACCACCTATATCCTATCCTATCCCGACTGAGTCAGCTTAGATTATTATTTTTTCAGGAACAGAGACATTTCTGGTGTGTCTGTGCCTTTGTCCACATGGAGAATTCTGTAAACATCAATGCTAACTGACCTGTGTTAGCAGTTATTTTATTAGATGTCATTTTGTAATCCTTCTATTTCCTGTGACCGTAAAGGTGAGCAAGATATATCTGCCCTGCCTAGAATTTTTACTGGCATCAGCAGAAACGTGTCTTAACTTTTGCGAAGTTAAATTACGCACTCTTTCTGGAAAGGTAAAACTAATACCCAGAATTAATTTTCTAGGGGACTGAGTTTAATTCAAATTCAATTAATAGTTTTAGCCCCCACAAAAAATGTGGGGAAAACTACTCGGAAAATCTAAAAACATTTGTGTTTGAACAGTAAAAAAAAATCATGGTTTTCTTTTCATCAATTGCTTAACAATTAATCAGCCTCAGGAAAATAAACCCGCAAAATACTTTGTAAGAAATCCCAGAATGAGATGCAACATTTAATTTTATTTTAAACTCAACTATTTGTGTTTTTTCCAAACTACTTAGTCTTTTTGTCTAAAAAAAAAATAAAAATAAAATCTGCTTATGTTCCAGCATTTCAATCCACTTTTTCCAGTGTTCAGTTTCACTGCTGACTCGGAAAGGTCATTATCAACCTGGCCTGAACTCCTTACTCTACGGTTCACACAGGTAAATGTGCAGCAGCTATTTGAGTCAATGAATGTTTTTCCTCAAGTGATATATTGTACAAGATTTCTTCTATACCTGCACTATGGTCTAGCTCTTAAATAAAACCCCATCTGAGGTCCTATTTCATATACGTATGAATGGAACATACAGGAAGGAATTCCACATATAAAGTGTTTGAATGTCCTCCTAAGCTTTCCTTTCAACAGGCATCATCTAAACCACTGGTTTCCCCCTCTTATATTGGGTGAGATGCTTACATTTCCACTACCTCTATCTTGTGGAGGTTATAATGCGTTTCTGCATTGCTTACCTGCTGGGATTGACTGATCCCCTGACAAATTTTACGTGTACAAAGCCAAACACAAGGTAATGAAATGAAAAAACCGCACCACACTGAGTTCATTCTCTTGGGTTTCACCAGCCGTGCAGAGGTGGAGATACCTTTGTTTGGGCTCTTCCTACTCATCTATGCCACCGTTTTGGTGGGGAACGCTGGCCTCATTGTGCTCGTCCAGCTCAATGCCTCCCTTCATACCCCAATGTACTATTTCTGAAGCAATTTATCTTTCTCAGACCTGAGCCGTTCATCTGCAGTTGCTTCCAAGGTGCTGGTGAATCTGTTAGCACAGCAGAAGACCATTTCTTTAATTGGCTATGCAAGCCATGTTTCTTTGCTGCCTTCGCTGATGCCGAGCGCCTCATTTTGGCTGTGATGGCTAACGACTGCTATGTGGCTGTGTCATCCTCTTCTCTACACCATTGCTGTGTCCTGCAGGGTCTGCGCCTCCATGGTACCTGCGGCCTGACCTCGCTGGTGCACACGTCTTTCGCATTCACGTTGTCGTCCTGTGGCTCCAACGTGGTCAACCATTTCTTCCGCGACATTCCCCCGCCGCTGGAGCTCTCCTGCTCCAACGCACACATCAACGAGGTCCTCCTCTTCGGCTTTATACAAACCGGCACCTTCCTGACCATCGCTGTCTCCTACGCCTGCATCCCCAGCACCACCTTCCAGATCCATGTGGCAGATAGCAGGCAAAAAGCCTTCCGTGCCTGAACCTCCCATCTGACGGCTGTTGCGTTATTCTATGGCTCCCTCTTCTTCATGTATTTACAGCCCAGCTCCAGCTACTCGCATTTTATCCCTGCGTTTTATACTGTCGTCTTTCCCCCTGATTTACAGCCTGAGGAACAAACTGGTGAAGGATGCCCTAAGGAGAACAGTAGAGAGAAAAATATTTTCTCAGTGATTTTCTTAGAAGTGAAAAAGATATAGTGTGTTTCTGGTGCAATACACAATAAAAATACAAGCGATGGGATCCATCTGACTAAGTGTAGGTGACTTGTTAGGAATATCCGCGTCTGAACTAGCTTCCCAGGCTCATTTGGTCATCACTGGAAGAAAGTAGTCAACTTAGAAGGTGATTCACCTCATCATAAAACAGAAGCCCAGGTCAGACAGATCCCACCCCAGAAGGATCTCTTTCTCCTGGCTGCCCATAAAGGGAGTCTTTCCCAAATGCAGAAGGAAGTTACATTTTTGCAGCTTACAATTATTGAGACAACTCTCAACCAAGATGTTTTAAAGAAAAGTCCACTTTAGATGACTACTACATGTGGGTGTGATCGCATATATTAAATTTGGAAAACTAAAAGCTTTTGTACAGTGGAAAAGACTTCCCTTATGGGGCAGCCAGCTCTGCCGCGCCCTCTAGAAAGAGAGGAATTTCATCTGCTCATGATATAGTTTATTTTATTTTTAGGACTGGACTTGTTCAAGTTTTACCAGCCATCCTTCCTGCCTCTTCTGCCCCCACCAGACATCTTTCATGCTTGTTCTCATCTTGTGTTCTTACCATGAAGATTTTACTACTTGCGTATGTTTTTCCATAATCTGTTTCTGCCTTTCTACCGCAAGCTCGTCTCCCTTCTCGCAGCATGATTGCTTTTATATTTCTGCTTAATTGTGTTACGAAATGCTTGTTGATGGTTATGGTATTGACAGCGTCGCAGCGTTGCAAAACACGCTGATGTCAAGATACGCTTTTGTAGTGCACTGGTGTCTGGATTCGATATAAAGAAATATTAATTAATATACTGGGTCAGCGCGGGTGCAGCGGGCCTCTGCTTTGGCTCCTGTCACTTCAGCACCGGACCCTTTTTTTGTTGGCTTTCCACTTGCTGGTGCCTGTGGGAGCCCTTCTAGTTGCCCCTGCCCATTCCTTGCCGCTCTAATCTGCAACTAAACTACGGGCTTCCTAACCCCGTCCTTTGCAAGCCCAAGAAATGCTCCTGTGTTCCCCTGTTCCTGCAGAGCGGTGGTGAAGCAGATGGGGAATGGCAGCTGCCCCCCCGCCAGGCTGGCAAGGTGAAGATGAGGCAGGACCAGAGGACTCCCTCAGATCCCTCCCAATCCAATGATTCTGTGATTCCTAATAACTGTGTCTCCTGAAGACCAACTTGACTTGGCCCTGGGTTTCTTCATCTTCTTTCACGTCTCCACTAAAAAATACATAATCGTGGGTTTTTCTAAACAGTGAAAATGGTCATTTCTTAGGCTAGCGGGAGAAAATTTTGTGTGTGCAGCTGTTAGGTACAAATGTCAGCAACAGAAAATTGAAGATCCAATTTAATTCTTCTGTGAAGTTGCAACATATTGTATTTGGTGAAGTTTCCATTAAGAAGATATGCCAAGCGTGCTCCTCTTTACCTCCCTCCCATAGGTTGTAAACATCTCTCTGTAACCCTCCCCCTTTCATCTTCTCCCCAGCTTTCACCTCCCTCTGTGTCAGGAGTCCAAGGTCCATCTCTGAGACGGCCCAGCTGTGGAACCTTGGCTCAGGCTGCTGAGAAAACCAAGTTGTGGAAAGCGCTGTGAGACGGGGTGTAGGAAGCCACGGTACAATCGGAGGCAGAGCTAGACTGGTCCGTCTGGAGCTGCTAGTAGCTCACAGAATCAAAAGGATGAATACCAGCACAGAAATTATTATAATCACAAAGTAAATGAAAATAGGTAAATAATCTTAGAATCGTTTAGGTTGGAAAAGGCCTTTAAGATCATCGAGTCCAACCGTTAACCCAGAGCTGCCAAGGCCACCACTAAACCATGTCCCCAAGCACCACATCTCCCCGGCTTTTAAATCCCCCCAGGGATGGGGACTCAGCCCCTGCCCTGGGCAGCCTGGGCCAGGCCCTGACAGCCCTTTCCGTGAAGAAGTTTTTCCTAATACCCAACCCAACCCTGCCCTGGCGCAGCTTGAGGCCGTTCCCTCTCGTCCCATCGCTTGTTCCTGGGGAGCAGAGACCGACCCCCCCGGCTCCAGCCTCCTTTCAGGCCGTTGCAGAGAGCGATGAGGGCTCCCCTCAGCCTCCTCTTCTCCAGGCTGAGCCCCCCCAGCTCCCCCAGCCGCTCCTCCCCAGCCTTGTGCTCCAGCCCCTGCCCCAGCCTCGCTGCCCTGCTCTGGCCACGCTGCAGCCCCTCCATGGCCGCCTTGGGGTGCGGGGCCCAAAACTGAACACGGCATTCGAGGTGCAGGCTGACCAGCGGGACCATCCCTGCCCTGCTCCTGCTGGCCACATTATTCCTGATACAAGCCAGGATGCCATTGGCCCTCTTGGCCACCTGGGCACACTGCTGGCTCGTACTCAGCCGGCTGCCGACCAGCACCCCCAGGACCATGCAAATGTTCACCCTGGAGCTTGTTAAATCCTGGCTGCCGTTCGTTTGCATGCGCTACTGACGAACATCACCCGGTCCCTGCCATGTGCAGGCCGCCTCCCCCCGGCCGGGCGCCGCAGCCCGGGGCCTGGCTGCGTGCGAGCCGCTGCTGAGGCCCCCCTCGCTTGGGGAACCCAGCCCCGGAGTGGCGGCTGCCCCCGGCCCCCTCTCCCCGACCTCAGCAGGGGCTTCCCGGGCACCAGCGCACCCACAAGCCCCATTCCCCTCAGAGGGGCTGCCCTCGCCACGGCCGCCGCCGCCCCCCCCGGCCTACACTTCCCAGCATGCCGTGCGCCGCCGCGGCGACGTCATCACTCCACGACACGGAGGCCTCATCTCCATGGCAACACGGGTCCGACCCCGCAGGGCCCGGGCACCGCCGCCGCGGTCCGCGGGCAGCCCAGCTCCCCCGCGCAGCCTGCGGCAGCACTGGCAGACGCCGGAAGGTTCCCTGCCGCCACAGCACCCCGCCGCGCCGCAGCGGGTCCCCACGGGCCGCGGACGCGGCCCCGCCGAGAGCGGTAGTGGGAGTCCACAGCTCCGCGTTCCCGCCGCGCTGCCGGGGACTACATCTCCCAGCATGCTCCGGGGCAGCGGCGCACGCGCGACCCCAGCGACGCACCCCCTGATTGGCTCAGCCGGGCGCTCCTCCGCCGGCAGCGCCCCCTGCGGCCCGCGCGGCGGCAGCGTAGCCCGGGGCTCAGGCCCGGGCCCCCGCAGGCTCCGCCGGCCCGGCCCGGCCTCACCGGGGCCCCCGCTCGCCTTCCCTCGGCCCCGCAGCGCCGTGTAAGCGCCGTACCGGGCCCCAGGCCTGGCCTGAGCTACCCCGCTGTTGACTGGAGGGAGGCCGGGCCGGGCCTGGTGGCTGGGCCGGTAACGGGACTGGGGAGGGACAAGGCCCGGTGCCGGGGTGGGACAAGGCCCGGTGCCGGGGTGGCTCCCGCCTGCCTCGCCTGGCTGCCCTGGCCCCTCTCACTCCTGGTCCCGTGGGTGAGGGTGCTGGTTTCTGGCTCCCACGTCCCTGCCGCTCGTGGGGGTGCGCGGGGCGAGCGGCAGGGCCGGACGGCGGGGAGGGGCAGTTGGGTGCGGCACCCAGCCTCCTTCTCTCGCTGAGGATTGTTTCCTTCCTCCCCCGGGGCGCCCTGGCACAGACACCGGAGGCCTAAAGCCTGTACGAGGACTTCAGTGGCTGCCTGGTCCTGACAGCTGGGTGCTTAGCGACTTGCCGTGGCCCCGCTGGCTGGCAGGGCGTGCTCGCTCGCTGTGGTGGCAAGCTGAGGTCACGCTGAGCCGGAGGAGCTCTGGGTCAGAGGCTGGCATAGGCTTGAGAGCAGGGAGATGCCCTGATGTTCCAGGCAGCCTTAGGCAGTCAGATGAGGTGGAAGTGTCACTCAGATTGGCTCTGCTAAGGGAAAGAAGACTCAGATGAGTTATGACACAGTTGTACGGCTTGAGGGAGCAGAGCTAATGTATATGAAGACCAACAAAGCGGAAAGTACTTATGGGAAAATGAGCTTTCTTGCTTTACGATGACAGGATTAGGCAGGTGTGGTAGCTCTGCAAATGGTAATGATACTGGAAGGCACCACTGGCACTTGGCAGCTTTCTGTTGTCCTTCCTCCCTCCCCCAAATTCTGTTAAATCTCTGTGTTTTGGGGGGAAGGGGTTGAAATGGGAGGAGGAGGGGTGCTGGGAGTCCTGACCAGCTTCTCACTGTGCTGGCTGTTGACTGTCATCCTGGTGCTGTAAGCAAGATGGAAACGTTAACAAAATTTCTGAAATCTTCCTAGAAAGAGCTGCGAAGGGCAGCATTCTTCGCAAGACGACTGAACTCTTAAATTAAAGCTCAGTGCTGTAACCTTTCACATATCCGCTGCCTTGCGGTATGACGCAGGGACAATCTGCTAGTTTTCAAAGATGAAAAAAGATGCTTTTTAAAATTGGCTCTTGGCAAATGCATAGTGCCTTTCTTAGTTTGGTTATGGCAGACGTCAGACAAAACACGTTGCCTGAAAAGGAAATGCTGTCTCATTCTCAAGAAGGAAAATGAGTAAAAGTCATGTGCTGGTCAGGAAGCGATGGTGTCCGCTTCCCAATTCCTAGCCCTTAGGGTTTGGGTGCTTTTGCTTTGGTTGCTTTGGTGCTGTTGCTCAATCCTGGTACTCCCACCCAAGAGGAAAGCAGAAACTGACTGAAACAAAAAGAGCTCTGTCTGATTGTGGTTGGGGGTGATATGGGGAAAGGGGTAGAACTGTCTCCTACCGGTTGTTTCTGGAAGAAGGCAATTCTGAAGGACTTCTAGTACAAGAAGAGAAAGTTTCCAGTTGATCTGAAGTAATGATGGTGTCACTTGCTATTCCCGCTCCTCAGTCTCTCCATGCACTAGTGTTTCTTACACTGGACGTGGCTGTAAAAACAGAGATTCTCAGTCCCCTTCCTTCTTCCTTCTCAGTCCCCTCAATTTCCAGCTCTTTTCCTAGTTTGTCACCTTTCTTATCGTCAGCCTCTGTGCGGTTGTGTTACCGCGATGTGACCATGGGCCAGTTTAGGTTGAAGGAGCTGAAGTACTCCTTTCTCCTGTGCTCAGCTCCTTCTGGATCCAGCTGCTTTTCTCGCCTCTAGAGCAGAGCAAGAAGGTAGTGAACGCTTCCCACCTGAGGAGGTTTGGGATGACACAGGGCCTTGCAGGCAGGACTAAGCTAAGGATGCAAAGGAGAAGGGTTTTCAGGAGAAAACACTGGAAGTGTTCTTTCCTTTACTAGGCTGACAACCACGGTTCACCCTGTTCATCCTGAAGTGTTGCCATTTACGGGGAGGGAGGTAGACCCTAGTGACTCCAAAGTATATGGAAAGATGGAGAAAGCAGAGAGTAAACACAGGCTTTTCTAACAAGTGACCTTCTCGGTAAATAGCAAAGGTAGAGAAAGAGTGGAGATCTGTAGGGACTCATGTGCTGCCCGAATGCAACTCGATGGCTCAACAGCAGGGCCAGCAAACGTCACTTGTCTGCTGTTTAGACCAGTCAGAATTGCTGGCAAAGTATGTATGGGCAGTTCTGGCTCACTGGCTATCTTAAATCCAAATTTGTTTTTAACAGGGCAGTGAGACAGCCTTTTCTTGTCTGTGGATCTGAACTGACTGATCCAAGAAGTGCATGAGAAGAGTGGGAGTTAAATAAGCACGAGGTTTGGTGGCAAATCCGTTTCCCCCTTGCTTCCGAAAGTGAGGCACTCGGGATAATGAGCGAGCAAGGGCTGGAGTGCGTACTCCTTGCTGGGCAAGGACCTGGACTCGACACAGCATCTTCTCCAGGGAAGCTCTGCTGTAGGGGCAGGAAAAGATGTAGGAATTGCCTGCGTCAGGCAGTCTTCACTGCTCGTTAAGCCTCACTGTGGCTGGGGATGCAGCCGCTTGTGAATTCCGGTAAAAGGCAGGTAGCTTTTTTGTGTGGTCATGCTGAGCCAGTTCACACAGCTGAACTTTACTGCCAAAGTTTCCTGGATTAAGTAACAATGCTGCAATTCTGGCTTCTTTTTCTTCCCAGTCAGGAATTACGTTTTGCACGGTGTCCTAAGTAACATCCGCATGGTTTAGCATCTGAGCCGCTCCCTCCACCATCCTGTTATTTTAGCTGATGTCAGCCTGTTGCTCAATCTGCACCTCCTGACTGGAGGAATGCTCTGTAAGAGAGCTCAGTACAGCCGCTTCCCTTTTGGGCCGGATTTAACATCTTCACTGCTTACTGTCCTGGCATCTTGGCCAAATCCTAGGTGTTCAGCCTTCGCCCTTTCGGCACGAGTCCCTGTCTGAGGAACGGCTGGCTGCGAGCTGTGTGCTCAGTGCCTCGCTGCCATCGGAGCGTATCGCGGGCCTGCACTGACCGACCCCTATGAGCAAGGCTGCGGTTGCCTCCCGTTTTGTTGTTGTTTTTTTCCTTTCTTGGCTTGCACACACACACACACACGCTGGAAACTTTAATTTCATTTGAGGAGGTGTTTTGGTGGGATCATGACAGGCAGCAGAAATTCAGATGGCTTGTCTAAACGGGAAGTTACAGGGACGAAATTAGGAACAGGATTTCTAGCTCACGCAGTTTGGGAAACAAACGTCTTGGCCACAGCAGGTGTGAGGAAGCACCCTCTGCTTTCAGGGAGGGTGTGTGCAAGCTCTCAAGGATCTGGCTGTGGCATTTGAAGCAGTTTGCGTCTGTCTCTCCCCTTTCTGCTTCCCATTGCTTGGCCAGCAGCCCTCGGCCATCTCGGCATGAAGGCATAACCTGAACGCTTGAGCTGATGGAGCAACCTGCTGCCCTCCCACCCTGCCCCCGATTCTGGAGCTTGTCAGATCCATCCACCGGCCAAGCCAACCCTGGAAACGGGCCAGAAATGGTTCCCTTCTCCTCTTCTGCTAGGTTCATGAGCTGAACTGGCCTGTTGAAACCCTGGTGAACACTAACTAGTGTGGGGTAGGCAGGGAGGCTGGAGACGGGGAAAAGAGGCAAATAACTGGGTGTGCGTGGGCGTGGGTGTGTGAGGAATGCAGTCTCCCCTTTTTGACAGCCTCAAGCTGTGTGAATGTTTCAGCCGCATGCTGTAGCTTTACTCCGAGCCGACTGCTGTCCCGTGGGTCGTGTCCCTTTCACAATGGCTTTTAGAAGCAACCAAGAGCATCAAAACAAAAGGCAAGGAGCCCAGCCTGTGCTAAATAAGGGTGGAGCGGAAATCTTGGTTTTTTTCTTGTGGGACTAGAAAGTTCCTGATTTGACTGGTTTCAGTCTTGGTCGTCACTCTCTATTTAGACAGGTTTTGGGCAGCGCGGCCATGCGTGACTGAGCAGGACTACTCCTAAAGTAGAGCAACTGAGGGGAGGGACTGATTCCTTAGACCAGGCAGAGCATTCCTCCGGCTGTCTGAAACCCGAAATGAAGCTGGCTGCTGTCCTACAAAAGCCTGAGAGCCTTGCAAGCTGCCATCGATTCCTACCACACGAGACTGATAATAACAGTTTTTAGTGGGAGTATCTTTCCAGCACGCTGCCCGAAAACACAGGGCAACATGAGCTGATGGCCACATTTAAGAGGCTAGTGGTCTGCCTGGGTTTAATGATTCTTCCTAGCCTGCTCAGCAGAGCATCTGCCAGCACAGCTCGTGCTACAGTCGGAAACAGCCAGATGTGATTGCTGAGTTTATATACTTTCCGTAGCAGCGCGTACTCCTGTAGCTGCCCTTCCGCGTTATCTAGCTGACTGCGTGGAGCGGGCGGCCTGTCCTTTAACTGTTTTAGTGGTTGCTGAAATGTTGCTATCTGTGGGCATGGTCCAACATCTGCTGAGTTCAAGATGACGACTTATACATGGTCCTCGTATCCGATCCTATGTATTAATACCAAGGTCAGGTCTTGCCCCAGTAGAGCCTGTTGACTCTTCTCCCTATGTTATATCTCTTTCTGTCCAGTTTCATTGCTTTTTTTTTTCCACAAATGCTGTGGTGGATGAAATTTGAAAAGGGTGAACCGGGTTCTAAGGTCTTGGCTCTCCTTTTGCCCAGTTTGTTCAGCCTGCGGGGCAGAAGCGGTGACGGCACAGGGAAAGCAGCAGCGGATCGCTTCCCCACCAGCTGCTCTTGGCTTGTGGAAGGGGCTGTGTCCAGCTCATCCAGAGGTGACTTTGCGGGAGCAAATACGCCGCACTTCAACACGAGCTGGCTGCTCCGCAGGTAGCGCGTGTAGGAGCAGATCCAACTTGAGCCCCTTGAACTGCTTTTAAAGGTTTTTACCCTGCTGGCGAGGGGTGGACATGGCTTAGGAGGAAATAACACCCAGCAGGAAAGGTGTGCAAGTGGGGGGGGGTGTGTGGAGCTTGCAGAGTTGTGGCTGCATCTCAGCTGCATAAACCACACGGCTGTTTTCAGTGCCCCTTTACAGCATAGCAGGAAGCAGCTTTTCCCACAAACTCAGAAAATCCCCTCCGCTTTCTACTTGCGCTCACCGACCTATGCCTCACCTCAATAGAGCAAATCCCTCTGGTTCTTCTAAGCCACTAAGATGATCCAATTTCTTCACTTCCTCTAAACAAGCCATGAAATGAGTTCCTGGAGAGACCTGCTCAACAGCAGCAGCTTGGAGGTGGCCCCCCCATCAGCACGTCCTGCCTGAGAGAGATCGCGACATGGGCCGCTGCTTGTTTTTGTGGTGGAGCTGGTGCTTTATCGGCCCGGTGCATGTTCTTTAAGCTGGTGTTTAACTGCCAGTTCCCTGTAAAAGCTTGTTTCTTCTCATCACGCTTGAAGGCATTTGTCCGCCTGCACCTTTTCAGGTGGCTAAATATAAAAGCAACCACCACCTACTCTGGAAGGCTTAATGCTGTATAACGTCTGTTCAAACGTGATGCTACACAAACTGTCAAAATGGCATCTCGGGGATGAGCAATAATTACAAATCTGAGCATGCGTTGGCAGATGGACAGCCTGGTTTATGGGCGCAGTCATGGGGTAGGGAAGCTTTTAAAGGCTGCTGTACTGCTGCCTTACTTCCCCCACCAGCCTCCGTCTCTCGCTGACCAAGTGCCACCGCTTATTTCTGCTTGATAACCCTACGACGCGCTGTGGCACCGTGCTGGGAGCGCCTGGGCTCCCTGCGTCGCATGTGGGGCCAGGCGTAGTGCTGTTAGCCTGCCAGCTCCAGCGTCTGTGCCTAAGACGCCCCGTTGTGCATCCTCACAAAATGAACGATGGCCTCAGCTGACAGCCGGAGGGGCAGAGGAGGGGACAGAAACCTGTTTAAAGTTTGTCTCTTTGACAGATTCCCAAAGGAAAGCTCATCTTTAAAAAAACAACATTTCGCCTGTGTATCCTACTGAGGATGAAAGCTGCCCCATCATTCATGAAGGCTGGAATACTTACCAGTGTTTTGCAGGGGAATTCATGATAGGAAGGAGGTGATTACTGGTGTATTGAGAAATTCCCCTACGGTTGTTGGCTCGAGCTGGGTGGTTCTATTTGCAAGCGCGTTTTTTCCCAGCTTTTCAGTATTTGAGGAAAAAGTTAAGTACAACAGAAATAGGAAACGAGAATGATACCCACCCCCTTGTTTTTAAGACTTTGTCAATCTGAGAGGGGAAAAAAGCAGATCACGCTACGAGAGGATGATGACGGTAGAGCAAATGCTGTGGATTGTGGCCTGTGGTGGAATGTCAACATTAAACTAACTGAGCCTTTTGCAACTTGGCAAATCTCCTTTGTGAAAGCTACCACAGGCCCAGCTAGCGTGCAGGCTGTCACTGGGATCAGAGCTGGAGCTTTTCGGTCACAGGTAGTGGAGTCAGTCTTGAAATTAGGTTAAACGGGGTTGATACATGCTAGTAAATTCACCAAATTCTGCTTCTGCCCATGCCGGGCAGACAGAATTATTGTATTATTAACATTGTTCCTCCTTACTCTCTTGCCTCTAAGTACATTTTTAGAGGCATGTCAAAGAAGAAAAATTGAATTAAAAGGGAATTCTGAACAAATTGGAGAATTGTAATCTCCTGGGGCATTTCATTCAGACTGACTGTGTGCAAAAATGTTCCAGAGAGAGAAAAAAACTGTAACACAACTTTGAAAATGTTTGTCTAAAATGGGTTTTATATTACTTGCCTACAAAACTCTGTAGTAAAGTCTGTTACAGCTTATTTTGTCTTTGGGACTTTTTTCCTATAGCAGAACAGCTTAGTGTTCAGTCATCTCCTAAGCAAACTTCCTAGAGTAACTTCAAATATCCTTTGCCTTTCTGGTTTAGGACTGTGTTTCCAGGAACTAGCAGTTCTGAGTAACCCAGTCATTTGCATTCTGTACCCTAAGTACTCAGTGAAAACGTGTTGCCTAAAGCCTGGCTTTCCCACGTGTAGAAATTTGGGCACCTAAAAGAAATGACTGAAAAATTTGCACAGGGTTTTGCCCAAGGAGACAGAGGAGGAGTTTGCCGTTAATGGCGATTCCATTTTTAGGATATCTTACAGAACAAGTGGAGCCCAGATGTTTTTAGTAAACGGCTTTCAAAACTCACAGTTGAGATCAGTGTCAAATTTCCAGACACATGATCAACCTTGGAGCCAAGTTTAGGGTTGCTTTTCTGTTTACATAAAGCCCGCGAGCTGAATGACACTGAAGTTTGCGGGTGGAATGGAAGTTCTCTGTAACAAATATTTGACTAGATGCACAGTTTATCTTATTTACAGGACTTTGAGCTTTGAAAAAAGGTTCCTGTATTTTTGTTGATGTAATATTTGAGGCATATTCAGCTCTCTCTTGCTCACTGGATTTGGAACAGTTGTTGCTTTTTAATTCAGATCTGTTATTCTTCTACCCATTACACTAGCATGGCAAAAAGCAAGCATTTTTAAGTGAGAGGGGAGCCATTTCTACGGGTAATAAATGAAACATTTTGTATTCCTGAACACTGGCTGAACATTCCTGAATTCTGGCTTGTCCAACTACAGCAAGCTCTGTGCTCACATTAAGGGAGCCCTCTCGTTGAAGGTCTACCTCAATGCCTAAGTCCCATGCTAAATTTTTGCTCAAGGACTATATCAGCAAAAATCTGGCTTTTGTTTCTACAAGCTCAGAATTTATTTTATGCAAATACTGTCCAGTATCTGTTTAAAGGTCATATTTTCAGCCCGCAGTAAGATCACTGCCATCATTTGGAAAGATCATGCCCAAGAAAGGCACAGGTAGGGTCAGTATGAATGATATTAAAGTGGGTGTAAGAATCATGGAAACTTTCCCTTTTTTTTTATAATATTCCCTAGGCCTTACCCTACGCAAAGTCTTTGCCAGCATCAAATGCTCTTGCTGCATGGTGCTACGCGTGGCCCTGTCTGCGCAAACTTGCTGTAACCACGTGTCACGCCCTCTTAAACCCCCTTGGGGCTCCCGACGTAACAGCTCTTGGCCCAGGCTGGGACTCGCTCAGACAGACAGACAGACGGACGCACGCGTGCACGCACACACACGATGTGTGCCACTCTGCTGAGATACTCTGAGGCGTGTGCAAACGGAGTCTTGGTGGATTTTTCTGCGCCTAGGTCCACCAGTTCTCTGACTGAATCATCTTCTTTATCTATATGGAAACATTCATCAAAGAAGCTTGGATTGTTTTTGCACACTTAAATTGTCCTCTCCAGCTGTCATAGGAGGAGGCCAAGCATTACTGTCCCTAAATTGGCTGATGTTCGGGTCTCTGCTGTGTGTGTAATAGCTAAGCTGTAAACAAGAGAGCTTGCTCCATTGTTTCTGACGGGATCTTGTCCAAGGGAAAACAGAGATTGTCTTCAACAATTTGAAGCTTGTGTAGGCAGACAATACATTGACTTTTGCCTGTAGGCAGCGCGAAGCATGCCTCTACTTCAGGCCAACGAAGCAGCTGAGAGCTGACATGAATTCAAAGTAACGCTGCGCATGCGCTCTGCTGAGAGGATGGGTCAGTCCCTGGGCAGCTGTGATGTCTGCGTGTAAAAGCGTACTGAAAGAAGTAATTTGGATTACCAGGCTCTTTTTCCTGCATACACCGACATCTTTAATCTACTGGATCTCCCCTCTAATTTGGATACTTTAATGAATAACGGTCAGGCGTGCAATTAACTATTAGCTACTGAAAATCATATGATAGAAAGTAGCGCGCGAAGCATTGTCAGATGCAAAAAACGAGCTTGCAGTTACTGAAGGTGAACGTCAGTTGCTGGGAAGTCCAGCCTGAGTATGGTAATGCTTCAGCGGGCTTCTTCCCAAGAATGCTTGTAAATGCATTCTTCAGGAAGAAAGGCACGAGATAAAAGAAGGCTGAACCCAAGCCATAGGAAAGCAGTATGAAATTAAGAACAGTAGGAAGTCAAAATTAAACCATAATGTGACAGTAGTTTGAGAGTCAGTTGCACAATCAACAGAAAAGGTCTGGGTATAGCTGAACCTAAACTCTTGTAAGACCACAGTGCTGAACACTCTTCCTCTTGGTCACCAAGGTACCATGACACATGGCTGTACAACGCGGTCTGTCCTATTCTGGCCACGTAAATCTGCTGTCATCAAAGATAACATGTATGTTTGCACAACTTGCGATTGATCCAGAAAGCAAAACGTAGGACTTCCCTAATTTTACTGACATTTAATCACGGGTGGCACAGACTGTCCAACTACAGAGGAAATATTCCTGTTATTAATGGACTGTTTGCTCAGTTGCTTGCAAACCGTGCTGTTGCACAGCCTTTCCATGAAACGATGCCATGAGGGTTTATGCAGGTTTGGTCAGGATGAGATTGGAAATAATAAACAGCAATAGTTTGCAGTCTATAAGCTGCTGGGCAGCTTTCTTCTCGTAGTTCCAAGTGTGCCTTTATCAGTCACAGGCAAAAAGGTTAAGTGGAAAGAGAGGACGAACAGCAAACATAACGTAAAAGGAATGGCTTAGTGTTTTGTAGGTTCAAGGTTAGTTTGTCTGGAATACTGAAACGTGCTCTGCAATGAACTGCCAATATAGAGGGTCAAGTTATACATGAGTCTGTGCTTCAGGAGGACAACTCCTAACTTTTGGCAAGCCTCTTCAGCCAAATGCTGGTGAAAATACTACAGTATGAAAACAGTAATGCGAGTCTGCCCAGCAGGTACAACTTTTTTTTTTTTTTTTACATAAGCATTTGTGTGGGAGGGGAACATGAGATTTCAAATGTACCTGGCAACCTGCCGAAGCGATAGGTATGACCCACGTTAACTTATAGAGCTTAATTACTTCTGATGGTTAACCGACAGAAGCAACAGAAAACAGTAAAACAAAGGAAGCCACCGGCTGCCTGTTTCCTTCAGGTGTTCAGAGCGCCTCTGAGAGTGCCGTTGTGCTGACACAAGCCTTGTGCTGCCCTTTACGGACAGACAGACACCTACGCAGTCACGCGTGGGAAATCACACATTACTGGGAAGGTTCAAAGACCGAATAAAACTTTGTAGAAAGAACTGGTTAGAGGAAAATTTAATCTGAGTTTGCAGGCTCAGTAACTTCTAATATTTCTGATTAATTTCAACATTAAGATTGTCTTAGTAAAAGGCAAGATTTTGAGAGCCCGATGATCTCAGTTTAAGTAGGCCGTTTCTAGGCCTCAAGGTTGCACTTACAATCTGATTAAAATTTCAGAAACCAGAAAGTAGAAGAATCCAGTGTTCATTGAAAAGAAATGACCGCACAAGCTGAAAGCCTATGATGGTACTAAAAGCAGCTGAAATAATCATCTGATCATCAGAAGCCTCATTTTTTTTTCTGTTTGGCCTTTGATTTCTGAATTACTCCTTTATTATTCAGCATTATGTTTGAACTGACTTATCCCAAATCTCATCATCAAGCAAACTGAACATCTGAGGGCAAGAAATGTTACTTTCTCACCAGCTTTCTGGCATATGGTGCCTTTAGTCATCACTGGGGCTAACATCCAGCGTGCTTCCTTCCCTGGCTCGTCAGCAAACACGGAGAGCTGCAAGTGCCTGGTAGTAACTTGGAGCAGCTTTGAAGAGTGATGGTACCGTTCAGCGGTGTTCGTTCGTTCTTGCTTGGCTGGCTCATCAGAGTAAGGAAGGATTTTCATCTTTATTTCATTGTTTCTTGCATTTCTTAGGAGCGGTTTTGAGGCAGTATCCCAAGGAGTGCCTGGTCACCGAAAGGAGGAAGTCTGAAAACTCGCCAGGTCTCACCACTGAGTCACTGACGTTTTACTGGGGTGACAAGCCAGTGCCGGCAGCTGCCATTGACCCCCAGCCCAGCTTTTATACTGGTTTCCAGTCCCAATTACCACTATCACAGTAAGCGAAAGGAAAAAAAACCTCATCCACCATGCCATGAATTTCTTCCTTCCCACCGCTGCTTTAATTAAGCAGCTCGAACGTTTACTATTAAGGTTGAAAAGCTCTACGGTGTTTTTTGTTGGCGACCAAACGCGTTTGCCTCAGAGCTTGCTGGGCCTTTGCCCACGGCCTGCTCCCTCCCTGCGGGGCCGGGAGCCCCGCGCTCCGGCAGAGAGACACCCCCGGCCTCCCGGTTTAGGCTGAGACGGGGGTCGGCTACACCGGGACGCGGCGGGGGTTGACGGTTTTGGGGTGGAAGGCCGGGGAGGACGGCGCTGAGGAGGGAGAGGCCTCGCCCGCCGCCATGCTGGAGGCCGCCGCCTGTGGGGAGGAGGCCCCGCCCCCTCGGGGGGGCGGGGCCGGGGGAGGTGCTGAGTCACGCTGGGCTAGCAGAAGGGCGGTGGCAGGCCCCGCCCCTTTGTGGGCGGGGCGGTGACGCTGCGGCACTATAAAAGGCGCAGGGCGGCGCGGGCGCCGGTCAGAGCGCGTCGGCGAGGCGGAGCGGAGCGGGTTCCTGCGTCAACAGTGCTTGGACGGAACCGGCCGCGCTCGGGCCCGCCGCCACCACCGCCGCCACCCCGCAGCCGTACCCACCGACTCACCCCTTAAGGCATCGCCATGGCAGCGCCCCTGTCCCAGGTTCGCCAGAACTACCACCAGGACTGCGAAGCCGCCATCAATCGCCAGATCAACCTGGAGCTCTACGCCTCCTACGTGTACCTCAGCATGGTGAGCGGCCCGCGGGCGGGATGGGGCCTGTACGCGGGGATAACGGGAGGAGAGGCGCGGGGCCTGCCGGTGGGGAAGGGGGAGCGCTTCGGGCCTAGCCGGGGAGGCCGGTGTTGGGGCAGGGGGGAGGCGGGCCCAGCCGGCGCGGCCTCTCCGCTGAGAGGGATCCGGGCCCGCCCCGTGCTTGGGCCCCGCCGGGGCGGCGGGAGAGGTGCCGCACCTCCTGCCTGAGGAGGGGAGGCAGGGCATGGGGGGGGATGAGGGACGACGGCGCAGCCGGGGCCGTGGGGCTGGCTGTCCCGTCTGCCCTCCCCGCTCTGCCGGAGGGAGCAGCCCCGGCTCCCCGGGCCCAGCTGCCCCAGCGCCCTGCGGGGAGGGGGCTCCCGGGCGGCGCCTGCGGGCGCAGCCGCGCTCCTCCTCCTCCCCCGCCTCCGGGCCGATCTCGGCCTTCCCCAGGGGGTGGGGCGGCCGCTTGTTTTCTGTAGGTGAGACCTTTATCTCGGTGGCGAACTTGAGTTACACGTTAACCGCTCTCCGTTTGTTGCCCTTGGGGGACTCCTTATCAGCACAGCTCAGCAGCTTCCAAGCGGCTCTGCCCTTGGGGCTGGGCTGGATAGCAGGAGTTGACTAACGAAGCGATTGGCACCTTTCCCACAGGCGTTCTTGTCTCTGAGGCAAGGTTTTTCGTTCAGTTTTTTGAAGTGAATTAGTAGGAATCGGTGGTTTCCTCGGCGTTGTGCTTACACGTCTCACTTGGCATGAGACTCGCGTTTTAGCCATGGATGAGATGAGTAACTTCGGTCCAAACAGCAGCTCTGACCTCTGTGCAGCAATCTTGGTGCTTTAGGCTTCCAGGCAACTTGAGACTTTCTGGTGACGCAGTAGTATGTTGCGGCATGTAGGTGTAGAACTTCACAGCTTGCTTTTGTGTTACTATCAAGGTCTGAGCCTCAGTTACAAGCTAAATGTAATTATCTTGGTGGATGATAGTGGTACACAAGGACCAGTGTCTCGCCTTGAACCTCCAAGCTGCTGGTTTAAGAGCGGAGAATTCTGTAGTAGTTTGTCTGGTAAATAACTGGCAGTTGATACAAAGCTTGCCATTGAATCCTGCCTAATGGCTCTGGCCAAAGAACAAACAAGCTGTGTGATGGCTTCTAACTGCTGTTGCAGTTTTTTTGGCTTTCAAAAAAGATGATTTTGTATTTGCTGTTGAATGTCAATTTATCTTTTGTTTTTTAAATGTGATGCTAACTTTTTTTTTCCCAAAAGTAGAAAGTGTACTTCTTAGTTTAATCCCTGATAATCCTAAGGAAGCACTCGATCTTTATTGCAGAAGTACTTAAAGTTCTTGGCCACCCTTAACTGGTATTGCAAGTCAGAACCTTGACTGTGATCACTGTAAACAAACTCAGGCAAGCAAAGGGAGCAGGGAAGATTTCTCCTTCTTGCAAAAGGCTTTTGAGTCTGCTTTGTTTAAGGCATTTGAATGGTGCTCAGAAGAACAGGTATCTTTGTGGGGTGTGGGTGTTTTTATCTTCAGAACTGAACCAGAAATGCCATTTGTGTCCCTGGTGTTCATGGTAGGGATACAGGTTAAAATTTAATTCTAGACAGGAAAACCTAATTTGCTACTAAGGAAGGAGTTTTGCCACACTGCCTTGCTGTCGTCAGTGCTACTGCCAGCCTTAGCTTGGGCTCCAGCAATCTTGAAGTAGGGCTGATAGGAGACGTAACTGAAGTCACAGTACGGACTTGGCTTTGTGTGGCTGCTGGAGTGAGGCTTGGGGTTTTGAGCATATGAATTCTTATTTTTCAGTCCTACTATTTTGACCGGGATGATGTGGCTCTGAAAAACTTTGCCAAGTACTTCCTGCATCAGTCCCACGAGGAACGTGAGCATGCCGAGAAACTGATGAAGCTACAGAATCAGAGGGGCGGACGCATCTTCTTGCAGGACATCAAGGTGAGGAGTGGAGCTATGGGCTGTCCTCTCTAATGCAGAACTAGACTTGTGGTCTGTCTCCAGGCTGGAAGGGGAGGAATTTCCCTGCGAGTCCTTTCCCAGAAGGAGCAGCAGCTGACAGTAGATAAACATACCGCATTGCTGCGATCCATGCGTGGCACTTGGCCCAAAATCTAGAGATGCGTAGTAATGTGATAATTTGTGCTGATTGACTAATAACAAATACTTCCTGTGTAAGACAAGGATGCCTAGCCCTGGGTGGTTTGCTGTGGGCTGAGGGTAATGAGAACACAACTGGTTCATCTACCTGAAATTTTAACAGCAAGAGCCTTCTCTGTTCTCTACGCTGTTTTGTAGAGACCTCTTGACTTGCTTGCCATGGGAATAGGAAATCTGAAGTTTCCAATTAGTTGTTATGGCTCACTGCAAGATTTCATAGCACTGTTTTCTTGAAGTCACTTTAATTAGATTATTTGGAACAGCAGAAAGTAAGCAACATTGTAGGGGCAGTTTAATGCAAGACAACTCTTCATGGGGAAAACAGTAAACAAAGTAAGTGATGGGCACTTGAGAATTCCCTTGCTTACCAGTAAGTCTGAGTACTTGTAAACACCAGACTACACTAGGCAGTTCTAAGCTGAAGACTAGACTTGTGTGTACTGGCGTCTTAACTGCTTCATTTCTGAGATTGTGCCTGTTACCTGCTTACATAGGCAGATGTTTAAGCCATTAGGTTATAATGTGAGGAGGAAGGCTGTAGCTCCGTTAGCCATCCTGCCCACAAGAGCTCAGTGAACGTAACATGAGGAGAACCTAGGGGATGGGGACAGGTCTGGGATGTGGAGCATGCATTCAGGTTCTGTTCAGAGTGTGTGCTCTGTGTCTGCCAAATTTTTGAAGGTACCAAAGTGCCTGAACTTGGTCTAAACAGGCTTTGCGACTGACCTAAAAAGGCTTTGCTCCCTAATGGTCTGTGGGTACTTAGAGAAAATGTGGTCGTGTGTTTTCCCCTTCTAGAAGCCAGATCGTGATGACTGGGAGAATGGACTGACTGCAATGGAGTGTGCCCTGCACCTGGAGAAGAATGTGAACCAGTCACTGTTGGAACTGCACAAATTGGCAACTGAAAAGAATGACCCACACGTAAGTAGATGCTGAAGCTGAACATGTGGCTGTGCAATGAGCGGGCTTGTATGTGTCTAATTGTGTGGCTTTGGGGGCGAGTTGTGTGTCCCTGACGTTACTAAAGGTGAAAAAAGGGTGTGAACCAGTGGTGCGGCCTTTCCGAGGGGAAGGGCCCAGGCGTCAGCCTGTACCTTAGCTGTTTGGTGGTGTTATTGCCATCTCTTCACAGGAGAACCAGTTGCAGCATGTTAGGATGGCTGAGGCCTGCCTTACCCAACTGTGGGTGCCTTGCTTTGTTCAAACCCTTCTGTTGCTCTTGGGAACAGAGAGCACTCGTGAACAGCATTTTGAAGAGAAGAAATTTATTAAGCTCTATGGAGAAGGCTTGTTTCTCTGGGGGATGTGTTCTTAGGTTAAACCAATGGATGCCTGTAAGGCTTTTTTGTCATAAACTTTTGGAGTCACTTCTGAATGTTAAAAGCTGTGACACTTGAGAACACAGTGCTTGAAAAAATGGGTTTCTTCACAGATGGAATTTATTGGCAAGGCTGGATTGAGGCTTCTTAGTATCAGGAAGAGGTTAGCATGTGTCTGAATCAAAGTACTCTTGGGAGTGTCCTGCATAAGTTAGAGGGTTTTTTTTTTTTAAAGGAAACAACATAGCTGGGCCATTCTACAGGTGTAAATCCTTGTGGTCATGAATTCAAGTGCTGTGCAGTGGGGGCTTCTAAATATGTTCCGAAACTTGCCTGTTGCTTCTTGTAGGGAGGGAGAGGGGGCACTTTGTGAGCTGACATTGTACTGCAGTTCTGGAGCAAGCGTGCCTAGATAAGTCTGCCTCACTTTGATCTTGTTCTGGCATCGCTGAGGCAAAACTAAAGGCTTCTTCCTCTCGGGTATCTTCTGCAGCTTTAAAATTGTCGTTCTGCATCTTCTGCTTTCCCTAGAGAGGACTGGTAGAATTTCAGATGCTGCTTCAGCAGGGTAAGGTGTGTGCAGGCCTGCATTTAAACTCTTTTGTCTCCCTTTCAGTTGTGTGACTTCATTGAGACTCACTACCTGGATGAACAGGTGAAATCCATCAAAGAGCTGGGTGACCATGTGACCAACCTGCGGAAGATGGGGGCACCAAAATATGGCATGGCAGAGTACCTCTTTGACAAGCACACCCTAGGGGACAGTGACAATGAGAGCTGAAGTCTTGCCAAGAGCCACCCTGTGGGTTTCAGTGGGACTCCTACTTTACTGTCCAGCCATGCATGCATCTTCAGCTATTTAGATAAACAGTTCTCATACTCTGTACCAAATATCACCCCTCTTTTCTCCTGTGTTTTGTGTATTGCCCTCCATCCAATAAAGTGACTTGGTTCAAGTTGGCTTTTTCTGTTTCTCTCGGGAGCGAGAGGCCTGTACTCGCAGGATTGTGCTCCGTAGTCTCTGTTGTGACAGCTGTCTTAAGCTGGGCATGGATGAAGGAATGTGTTAGAGGGATCGAATTTTACTTGGCGCTTTATAAAAATTACTTTTTTCCAATCCAGCAGGATCCACTGCAGGAATTGTTCAGTGCCTGAAGTTGTGTTTTAAATGCCTTTGCCACCAAAGCTGTTGCTGTAATGAATGCACAAGGAAAGGAAGGGGAAGGCTTGAGTATCTGGGCTTCCTGAATTGGTCCCTGTGGGTTCAGAGGAGGCTACTGAAGGGGGGGGGGTAGTGCCTCACTAGGCATCATGCCTGTCTAACAAGCGGCACTACGCTTGCGGATGGAGAAAATGTACGGTGAATCGAGACTATAGAGCTGTGTTCTGTAGTGAGGCTGGACTGAAGCAGCAGTGCCTCAATGACACTGTATCAGGAGTTGTAGGGGACAGTGGTGGCAGCTGCCTTGGTCTAGCAGCTGTACTTGGAAGGCAGAGAGGGTAGGCAGCTGCTGTGAAGGCACTGGAGAGGATGTGGGAGGTAGACTAAATTTGTCATGTGCCCCCTGTGATAGGGGAGATTTGCAGCTGTTTCTGAAGATGGAAGAAGTAGGAAAACTTCTGTGGTTTTTCTAAATTCCCGTTGTTGCATGGAAACTAAAATGAGGAAACGGATGATCCTGGACTTCAGCCTTGTTTTTATTTTCTTAGGGAAGACAGTAAAAACTCATAGCTGTATGGTGTCTGCTACCATCCAGATGACTTGTTTTCTGAGCGCTGTCAAATCAGTGGCAGATGGGATGTTGAACTTCAAAAGGAAGCGATGTGCTGGGCAAATTGACTGCAGCCACCCGCTCTAGTGGACGCTTGCCCTGCCTTATTCCATTACTTTTCCTGTACTGGAAAGCACCAGCTAGATGTGACTTTGTGGAGCACTATGGGTCTGCATCACAAATGATGTGACTTGCTTCAGTCCCTTACTTTCCCTGGAGTAACTTATCAGTAGTGCAAGTAAGTCCTGCCTGGGACTTGTAATGGGTCTTGTGATGAATGTTAATGAAAAACTAAAGTTCCAATTCTTGCTGTGACGAGGAGGGGGGAGGTATCCTTATTAACTGTATTCCTCTTCTGTTTTGGGCTACACCTGTGCTCCAGGTTCTTCAGGCTGAGCTATTGCTCTGCTGTTAGGTATCTGCAATACCTAATGCTCAGTCTTGTTTGTCCTTTTGCTGCAAATGTCGAGGGTTTTTTGTTTGTTTTGTTATTGCAACACTGAAGTTGTGCCTGTTACTGTACCCGAGGCCAGCAGCAGTGTGTCACTTTAGCCTAGGCTGGGCTCTAGCTGCATGTTCCAGCAGTAGGTGCTTTGGCTGCACTACCCTTCTGTTTGGGTGAGTGCCAGTGTGGCCAGGTGTAAAGATACTGCAATATCGCTAATATGGCAGGTATCTCAACAGAACTGCGTGTCTCTTGGTCTCCTCTAGCTGTACTGATCCATCTGCTCTTCACATGTGCTTTCACTGGTCTCCATGATCACCTCCATCAGCCCCACGTAGTCACCTTCGGCAAGGGAGATGCCAGAGTCATTGGGGGATGGACTCTCTGCTTGTCTTGGCTCTTTTGTAGGGGGAGTGTTGGTGCTTCCATTTCCAGTATCTCTCGTGGTCTTGGAAACCTCTGCTGAATGCTGGTCTGGAGCGCCAACTGCATCTTCTAAACTGAGGCTGTGAGCATCGGGGCCCATGTTCCCCATGTGGGATCTCTCCAGCACTGGAGACGTTACAGGAGTGAAGGAGAAGCAGAGGGAGGCACTGCCTCCGGGGGTTTTGTTACTGGGGGTGTGAAAGGCGCTGGAGTGCTCAGAATTGGGGGTGGCTGATGCCGTGTTCTCCAGGGTGAGCCAGGGTGGGCAGGAGCCTTTCAAACTCTTCAGACTCTTGAAGCTACCCTGCTTCTCGTGGTCTGGGGACTCTGCCAAGAAGGGGAATTTAGGGCTCTCTGGTGCTGTGGACTGAGCTCCCGGGCTTCCTGTGGTGGCAGCTTCTCTGTTTTTACTGTTAGAGTTGCCCTTCTCTTCTCCTGCTGTTACAACCAGTGCATCAGGACCTTTGCTCCGATCTGTTGGCCAAATAAATGTTTCCTTTGCACCTGAGCCAAGGGAGCTCTGGCTCTTATACGTATCGCTGACTCTGGAAGGTGAGGAGTTGACGATAACGTCCCTAAGAGAAGTCGACCACGCGGCGATGCTGGAGAGTGCAGGAGGCTTCTTGCGGCCTTGGCGTCTGGAAGGGAAAATCATGGGGATAGAGCTGATCGGTGTCTGCGGAGCACTGTAGAAACCAGGTCTCTCGTAAAATGGGGTTGACATGAAGGCATCGAACTCCCTTAGTTTTCCGTCTTCGCTGTCCCACTGCTCCTGGGAGCTGGAGTCTCCCCTTGGCTGATTGATGCTGCAAGGGCTTCCAGGCTTGCCCACGTCTTGGTACGTATAATGGGAGAAGGGGGACGTGGGTTCTCCTCGCCTGCGCAGCAGGTTCATCCGGGAAGAGGACCTGGAGAAGCTTGGTGACTGGACGCCGAGGAGGCGGCCCAGGTGTCCCAGTAGTGGTGTGGAGTGGTTTGCCTCCTCATTCTCCTTAATTTGCTCCAGGGGCTGGAACTCCATCTCTTCTTTCTGCATGCTGGGGAAAGGCAAAATGGGCTGTTACACAGCCACAAAAGAAGGTGGTTTCTGGTGGAGAGGCTGGCAGCACAGGGCGTGCTGCTGCCAGTGGCAAGCCTCTCTCTTTTTGCCATTAGATTTGCGTTAGGCCCTCTGCAATACGGATGCTCGTAGTAGAGGGGAGGGGGGCAAGAGGGCAGAGGCATCCTTTTCCGTGGAGGATGTTGGCTATCATCTTTGGATTTTCCGTGGAGGATGTTGGCTATCATCTTTGGATGAGCCTAAAAGTATCTCAGAGCAAGATTTCACAAACTATGGAGAAAGATATTACTGCTTGCTCTTACTCCTTAAGTAGAACGCCCTGCACAAGACCTGGTCCAAGGCGTAAATGTGGACTGTTCTGACACCCTGTGGCTGCGCTCACCTGATATCAAAAGTTGAGCCAAGGAACGATGGGCGCTTGTACTCAGCAGTGGCTGCGGTGTAGGGTGGCTGGGGATCAGGCTCGTTCCAGTATAGGTCCTTCTCCAGAATGGGTAAATCCTGATGCATCTCATCCACTGCCATAAGGGAGACCTGCAGGGGACAGCAGAAATGGCATATGGGGTGAGCAGCGTTACCTGTTATCGGTGGACAAAGGAGCGCAGGGCAGGAGGAAGCAGCGTAGCACGGCAGCGAGGCAAGTGGCTGGGTTTGCTGGGTGGTTTCCTGTCACTCGGGTTGTTTCTCACATGGAGAGATTTGATTAATTGGAAGGAAAGCGATGCTGAAGGAGACAGGAAGGCAATATGCTCACTAGGACAGAAGGGCTCGGTGTTCGGAAGGGCTGAAGGTGGAGAGTTATTGCATGGAAGAAAGCAGAGGAGGCAGTTTTAAATCCAGACACAGGGTGGGAAAGCTAGGGAGGATGTGTCATTCAGAGGCAGCAAGGGCATGAAACGAACAGTCTGGATCCATTGTGTGTGCCAGAGCACGGACTAAAGCTGCCGTCGGTCTCTGTGTACAAAGATACGCCCAAAGCCCTGTCTTCCCTGGCATGTGGGGGTCTTCCTGGCACAGGTCTTGCCCCACGTTCTTCCTGGAGCCTGGGATGTCTCCTTGGCTGCTGAGGGGGAACACTGAGCTGGCCACCTTCACCCTCGTATGTATGGGAAGCCTTACGCTCTCTTCCTGCTCTCCCAGCCATCTCCCTCTGGAGATCCTGGGCCTCTTCTTAACACGCAGCCACCGACAACTCAGGAAAGCGTGAGGGTAAAGGGCTGCTTCTCCGCCCCACTGCGGGCGTGGGAGGTGGGCGGCAGAGGTGTTGCAGGAGAACTTTGCGACTGCACTGATGGGGCTTGCTAAACCCTCAGGTGCAGTCCTGCCTCGGTGTTCCTCTGCAGGTCAGGCTCATCTGGAGGATCCCGCCATCACTTTACCTGCAGGTTCCTGTCGATGAGCCAGTTGGTTTCAAAGTCGTCATCGTCTTCCCCAAAAGGGTTGATGAGTTGCTCGGCTACCTGCATGTGGAGAGCGCATAGAAAAGGTCATCAAGGGCATACCTGCCCCTTTCCCTGCAGGGAGAAGGCCTGTGGGGCAGAGTCAAGCCTCATGTCCCTTGAATTTGGAGCAATGCTGTTCCTCCCGAAAAGAGGTGGGTTAAAAAGGGAGGCTTGCCTGTGGCTGGGAGACATTGGTAAACACAGATAACTGCCCCTGGCTAACATAGCCCTGCTGCAACTGCAGGTGAAGTGCAGCCTACTGCCTCTCTTTTTCCCCAAACTAGTCAGGACCCAAGCTTAGGAGAGGTGGAGCTGATCTCCAGGGTGAGACATCGGAAACTGAGAAGGTCTTGGCAATGCCCTCAGCCCCTGTTGGCTTCCCATTTGTCTGCCAGCACCTGGCGTCTTGCCCATCGACCAAAGAACGCGGCTGGATCCCTGGTGAGCGCACACTGGGAAAAACCCTTGGCTAGGTCAGATTCCAGTTCCAGACCTATTTTCTTGGACTTACCTTTAACCAGCCAGCATAAAAGAAGAACTGCAAAAACGTAAACACAGGCACGAAGAGGTCTAGTTCATGGCCAGGATATGCTTTTTCTGGATCCAGGAACTGCCGCCCGATCAGACAGGCCAGGAAGAAGCTGTAAACGGCCACGGTCACCACCTGGGAAAGAGGCCAGGGGACACACCAAGAGGAGCTTGAGTTCCCAGCTTGCTTTCCCAGTATCTCTCCTCAGTTCCACCCCACACAACTCCAGAGAGCGGCAAGCTGCTGCAGAGCTGCTGGCTCTGTAGCCTTTTAAGCCTTGGAGTCAGTTATGATGGGCTTCTCCTCTGCTTTTTGCAGGAAGATGCCTTTCCACTGCAGAAAGCTTTAAATATGCCCTTTGCCCTTTAGCTGTTACATCCACTGTATGTCATTCCATGCTGTCCCTGGAATGACATCTATGTAGGCGTCACAGAAAGATAGTGGCAGAAGAAAGCACATGGTATCCTGGAAGGAAAGAGCTTAAACAACTGACAGGTGGCTGCGTGGTTGGTGTTCTGCAAGATGGATGCTGTGAGTTCTTTTCATTCTTGCCCTTGCCTCTCCTGAAAGCTGTCTCGAGCCCCTCGTGGCTCAGTCCGTGCTGGCAGGCCGCTTCCAAGTCAGGGAGGGGAACCCTGGCAGTGCTGCCAGCTTTGAACTAGCTCCTTCCTTCCCGGTCCTCACGCTGGGCCTTTTTTATATTTGCCTGCTTGTTTGCCCAGATTTCAGGCTACAATGAGCTTTGTGCTTTTCTCTGTAATCACGGGGCTGGAAACTTCCCCTTTTCAAATTAAAAGCAGCTGAGACTTGCATGGTTTCTTGACGTAACAAGCAAGGGAGTTCAAAACAAACACCCGGCATCACAAGACTCCAGAGCTAGCCATGCAGTTCCTTGCAGTGACCAGCGCGGGGCTGTTTCATGATGGGCAGGATAGAGAGTGCCTGGAAGGACAGACTTTGCGTTGTGGATGGGCACCTATAAAAAAACATGTCGTGTACTGCAGAGTGGGCAAAGTAAGCTATGATATTGCTTTTGCTCCTAGTGTGCAGGACACCGGTCTGTGCAGGAATATAGTTTCCCAACGTGTTCCCCGTTAACCTTCAGCGCTGCATGAAGGGAAGCAGTTCCCCTTTCATGGCGGAGCGCGTTAGTGTTATCTGAGCAGCTGGATTGTACGAGACAAAGGAGCAAGTTGGTGCCGAAAGGTCTGGGTTTGCATCGAGAGAACTATTAAACAGCTGAGTCCAGGGACACAGCTCGCCCTCACGCACGTGGCACGACTCCGTCAGAGCTGCCCTGCCTGCTGGCGCGGCTTTGCTGGCCGACAGATCCCAGCTCTGCTGAGCAGGAAGAAACTGCTTCAGGGACGTGTTCCCTGCGAGGCAGCGCAGGGAGCGGATCCGCGTGTATCTGTGGGTTCCCTGTGGCCCACGTCGCGGTTAGTTATCCCTGGGCACCGCGTGTTTCTGTAGAGGTGGCCGTGTCTGAGTTATGGAAGCTGGGCTGGGCTGGGTGCGCGCTGCTGAGCTACGTATGCGAGCGAGCGATGTGTGTAGGGGGGGATGAGGGGTCCGAGCGTATCTTGCATCAGCACGGTCCGCGTGTGGGTGAGGTATGGGTGTAAATGGGGGTGCCCCTGGTAGCATGGGGCAGTGTGTGCAGGCAGGCAGCGGAGCAGTAGGTGCGGGGGATCCCTTCTCACCTGAGTGTAGACCAGGGGGATGCTGATCCAGTCGTACCCATAGAGTCGCCCGCACTGGCTGCGCAAGGTGTTGAGCTCCTGCAGCGGGGAAAAGGAATGGCCTGTCAGCAGAACTTTGCATCTCCTTGCTGGGGATGCTGAGCATCTCTGGCCCCGTTGCCCTTTCTTGCTCCAGCCCGTTCCCTCCTTCTCACACCTCCTCTGGAAGCGGGGGCTCAGCTGGGACTCCCGCTCCCTTGGTGCCCAGCCTCACCCCAGCAGACCACCAGCAGGGTCTCACGCTTGCCCTGGTCTCGCTCCTTGCTGCCTGGGTGTCTCCATCTGAGCCCAAGATCCCTTCCTACCTCACTTCATAGCAGAGTTTATCTCCTCACGAAATGAGCAGCCAACAGGTCGGGCAAAGAATGTCTCAGGAGCATCCATTTCTCTCTCCTGACTAGATAGCGAGTCTAGATAAACAGCCCGGAGGGACATCTCGCGCTCTGGGCAGATGAATCTCGCTCCAGGCAACAGAAACAATGTGACTTTCTCTGCACATGAATACCAGGAAGGATGAGCTGCTCTGGACGTTTTTTCTCTGCAGCTGGGCAGGGATCATTGCCAGGTCTTGCTGTGGAGCATGGCCTGCTTCCCAGAACTATCTAAGAGTTTTCAGTAGTGAAGTTTTCTACAGGGACCTTGGTTGTCAGGGATGCTTTTGACCTCTCCTGGTCTCTTCCAGATACGTGTTTCCTTGTGCTTCTTTGCGGCTTTCCATCTGTATCCTAGAGACCTCCACTGGTCACTGTGGTTGGCTGCTCTGGAGCGTGTGAAGGCTGGAGGAAGGCTGATCAAGGACCTGCTGCACGGGTGTCTCCCATTACCACCTAGATGTGAGTCCCATTGTTCCTCCCAGTCCCACATTTGAGAAAGATGTCACGTTCCCTTCGCCTCTACTGTACATGACGCTGCTACCATGTCAGCAGGCCACGAAAAGCTCAGTTCTGTCACAAGCTGGAGCGTGGCAGTGGAGGCATTTCCCATCAAGGTGAATGCAATATCCTATCCCCAGGGACAGGCTTGGCTCACCGCCCTACCTTACCATTCCTATTCTTTGCCTGACCTCTGGAAATCCCTTTACTTCCACCCAAAGGACTGGACGAGAATTTCAAACAGTTGGATATTGCCTCTGTCACTCACATTCAGGATGCCTTGGAGCAGCACGCTGTCCCGGATCCTCCCCTCATTCCTTGCCTTCACAGCCAGATTGGAGAACCACACGCATGGGATCCAAAACTTGTTGTGAGGGGAATTCAAGCTCTCAAACTTCTTGTGCTCTTCTGGTGTCATGAGGCCTAGGTGGGAAAGAGGAGATGGGAGAGGAGTGGCCATAGAGGGCAGAAAGAAATTGATCTGGTCTGAAATGAAAACATCTAAATCTCAGGTGGTCACTTTAGCTCTCCTTAAAAATCACAGGAAAGACTCAGGCACTCAGCCTTTGGAAGACACAGAGAAGGAGGGCAAGTCTTCTTGTTAAAACATTGAGTTATAGAAGTGTGAGGGGCAGGCTTTACCCCAGTTCACTTTGGATGTCTGCAGCATATCTGCTCAGATCGCAGCCAGCAGGGAGATAAAGCACTGCTGAGGGTGCAATTGCCCGGTGTACCCAGGCATTTCTTGAGAACGGGATAGCTTGTGTGCTAGAAGTTTCTCTCGCTGGATTGCAAAGGGAACCCAGTTGACTAGGGCAGGTGCAGACATCACCCTTTGGGCAGACTGGGAAATGTTGTACCTTGAGGAGCATCTTCAGAGAGGATTCAGAGAGCCCAGCGTTAAGGTTGGAAGTCTGAGGCTCCAATTCCCACCTGCCCAGGGGAAACCCGTTGCCCTGAGGGAGGACAAACGTACCGCTTGGCAGGGGTCTTCCCATGCTCTGCTATAGAGCTGTGCACAGGGTCATTTACTGCAGAGCGCTCTTCCCATGCACACTTTCAGCGCAGGGCGAGCAGCTCCCAGTGAAGTTGCTGCACCACAGTTACCCTAATCCGATCAGCCCTGTGACCTGCCGCATATCTGCATTCACAAACTGGATCTCGTCACTCTCCTTACGTAAAAAATTTGGGCAGAGACCCTTCATCTTTCAAACAAGCCGTCCAGCCGCTAGCAGGACCAAGCATGCTGTGCAACAGGAAGACAGAAACACTTGATTATTTCAGCAGAGCAGAGCTAGGGTACGAGCAGATGCTTAGCACCCGCTGCAGACATCAGCTGAGCACGTTGCAGCACTATCCCATCCCCAGTCTGGAGGTCATGTGGCCGTTTCCAGGGCTCTTTGCCCCAAAACCAGCAGCAAGGTGCTGCTGTCTGCTTGGTGCCAGAGCTGTGCAGAAGGCAGTACCAGTACTGACCTGCCCTCACGACATGTTCCATGCTGGGGAAGCGCTTGTAGACAGCAGTGCTGACCGAGCGCAAGATCAGCACGCTGCACAGGTTGCTGTAGCGCATGAGGGTGCGACGCAGGAGCCGCCCGTACTCATCCTCCCCATCCACGTTGCAGGAGACCAAGTTCATGATGCGGTCAGGCCATGGGATGCTCTCGTACTGAGCCCACCAGCGGGACACCACCAGAGCCACGTAGAAACCTAGAGGTGAGCTGAGCAAATTAGCAGTCCTAAAGGAGCGGGAGATGTAAATGCTCATGTGTAGGAAGGCTGGTACTGTTCATACGGGGATGGGTGCAAGCATGCCTGGAGGGCAATTCAAGATCTCTGTGCTAAAGTTAGAGCCTGGGTTTCCCGGTTTATTTGGTGCCTGCTCTCCTGGCAGAACCCAGAACGCGCTGGTACATCTGGCCAGTGCAAGCTGGGTGCTGGGGGCATACTTCACAGCTGCAACGTGGAATGATGTATTCTGCTTGAGGAGTTATACAAAGGCAGAGGGAGGGATCTGCTCAGTGAATCTTGCCTGCCTGCAGAGCTATATCAAACCAGGGAGAAGAAATGCTGTCCCTTTCCCCTCCCTGTGTGTTCCCAGACAGAGCTCCTTACCCAGCACAAAGGACACGGGGATTAGCTCAGCATAGCTGTTGCAGTAGAGCGCCAGCTTCTCAAACATCAGCCTTTGGCTCTCACTCAGGATCAGCCTAAAAGGGAGAAACAGAGGCATCAGTCTCAAAGAAGAGTCTGTGCCTCGTTGGGCCTGCTGGGGTAGGAGCCTGGCAAGGGAAGCCAAGGATGGGTAGTCACGATATGGCCACGCTGTGAGTCTGGGCATGCTGTGAGTCTGGGGATGATGTGAATGAACAGCCGTCGTGAGGCTGGGACATCAGCCCACCTCCCCAAAATACCCTGCTGACCCGTCCAGGGGAGCCAGAGGTGGTCACTGACGGTAAGCGATGCAGTCTGATGTCAGGGCCCACCCCTATTTTTCTCACTCGGGAGAGCGCTGTGTGGTATCAAGGTTTGCCACAGAGCTTGGATGTGCACCAGAGTTCACTTAATATCCTGCAAAATGTCAGCCCAAGCTCTGCTCTTCTCTGAGTTCCTGCCTCTTTCTTAGAGCTGCTTTCCTATCTCTGTGCTGCATCTCCGATTGAACCAGCTAGGGGAACTCCCCGTCTTTCCTCACCAAAACCAGACCAGCCACAGACTACAGTTGCCTTATCAAAGTTCTGTGGTCCCAGAGCTGATGTCTGCTCTCAAAAATGTACCCAAGGCATCGCCTGTTGTGTAACAAGGGAAACTCTCTCCTACAGCTCCCCGCTGCGGGACATCTCCAGTACTAGCTCAGCCTTGGTCTCCACTGATCTACACACTATTCTTCTGTAGGTAGTCATCAAATGCAGCTCTTCATCCCAGGGAAGAGAAACTGTGTTACTTCCCAGGACAGAAAAAGGAGATTTGTCAGCTGCTAATCCATGTTGGAGCAGTGAGGAAGGACCTTTCCTTTCCTCCTGTGAACAGGGGCTGGTGCGTGGCTGGCCAGCTCACCAGGATCACTGTCCCGATCCTGTGTTGCTCAGTTGTCCTGCTCCGGGACAGGCTGAGGGTGAGGGGCTGTGTTCGTGTCGGGGTGTAAGGATGCGGCTGTGTTCGTGTCGGGGTGTAAGGGTGCTTACCTGTAGACAAGACTGATGGTGAAGTAGAGAGAGATGAAAATAAGGAACTCGGAGTAGAGAAGTTTGTAGATACTTCCTTTCCATTGGAGCAGGAGCTGTGAGAAGGTGCCTAGGCGGGCGTCAGCCACACGGTTGGTGTATGTCACTGTCATCACAGATCCTAGTGGAGACACAAAACGAGCAGACCTTGAAGCTGCCAGCAAGCTTGCACAGAGGGAGGAGACGGGGACACCGCAAGTGTCGCAGCAAGCAAGCAAGATGGAAGAAAGGGAGAAAGAAACAATGAGTTGAGATCAAAAGACAGGTAAGATGAAGTCAGTGACATAGAGAACCAGGAGGAAATTTATGGTAGGCAACTAATTTGATGAGCTTGCCATCTTTGTCCTGTCTTTGAGCTGCACGTGGTAGTATTTGCTTCAAATATGTTGTTTCTGTAAATCTGCTTGTCGGGAAGTGTCTTCCTGGAATACTGATGGCAAAAAAAAAAAACCAACCCAAAGGAAAGCAGAAACCCCAGAAAGGAGAGATTTCTTGGTACTGATCCAGATGAAGGTCCCCCTGGAGATTTGACAGTTTTGGTAGCACTTGCCCAACAAGTATAACTGTCTTTAAATTTGGGCTGAGGGCCATATCTGGACTATGCCGGTCCTAATCTCGCAAGCAGAACAGCCCTCCCTGTTAGAGAACCGAGGGATGGAGTTTGGCCAGGCTCACAGAGCACAAATTCCAGCAGCTCCACCTCCCCTCTCCTTCAACCATACGTTGCACAATAAATCACGCTGGATGAAAAAAGGCATTCAGGCTCGTGAAATGCTTCCCAATCATGCAGCATCCCCATTGCACTTCTTCTAGTCTAACTCTGGATAAAGAATTCTTTATCATCAATTAATAATCAGACTCATATTCATATAAACCTGAATTTATGGAAAAAAAACAGACCAGTGTAATCCATGCCAGGCAGATAGGTGAGTGATCCTTTGGTTTATAAATAATTATCCAACGTGAAAATACTGGTATTTCTAAATCTAATAATCTAATCTAAAGCTAATACCAGGATGTTACACAGACATTGCTATCTAACAGAGGCAATAATGTTAACAGTTACAGGGCCCTGGGCTCGTCCCTGAATGATGGAGACAAAGCAGCACTTCAAGGGACAATTCAGACCTTACTGCCCTCTCGCAGCAGCTGAAGGCAGGTAAGTTTGTGTCCATGCTCCCCATTTAAGCATCTCCGTGAAATATCTGCAGTTAGGTGGGGACAACTCAGGTCCCAGTGAGCTGGTGCTGTGAAGAAAAACAGCAAAGTCTGTTTTGTTGGCTGCTTCAACCAAACAGCATCTTTGTCCTGGCTTTGGTTTTTCGGAGCTGCTCCTCCTTTGGGTTTCCCTGTCATGACTTTCCCTGAGTCCCCTCTCACAGGTTATATCGGGGGAACCGAGCTGGCACCTGCCCTGCCAAGGGCTCCCCAGCTGCACAAATGTACTTTTCACTAGAGCTTCATGTACATTCATGCCGTTTCCATATGTATTTCTGGCCAGTGCGCAGGATTAGAAGAGTGGTTTTTAACTGCCCTAGAGACTGCGCTGGGCTATACAGATGAGAAATGTATGCAAACACCCATAAATCTGTTGGGGGCTGCTTACAGAAAGCTGGCTCTTTTCGCTATGCTTTGGGTCTTGAAAGTGCTCAGAGAGACTCTTCGTTGCGTAATTCAAATACAGATTCACTTTTTACCAAACATGGAAAACTTCAGCTCCTGTCCGTGTAAATAATGGATGTCACCCACCTCTATGCGGTTCTGCTCCAGCATGGGATATGGGGCTTTTCCCAGTGCTTTTTCCTCCAGTCCTGAAGGGTTAAGGCACTTCCCTGCCCGCCTGCCAGCCTGTGCGGGACTGCCCTGGGATGTCACTCGGCAGCTGGCACGCTCAAAGTACCATTTGGGGTTGCGGTACGTGGTGGGAGGTGACTCACCACGGCACCGGCACACCGGGGTCGGTATGGGGAGGAAGAGCCACCCCTGTACGGCACCTGCGCAGCCTGCATCCCAGGGAGCCGCTGCCTGCATCTGCCTGCCTGATCCGTCCGGACTAACCATTGCACCTGAAGGTCGACTGACACGAATCAGACTGTGGGAGTCCACAGCAACCAAGATCCCACAACAGCAAGCCTGCGTCAGGTGCGTTACCCACCGCGTGAGATGGCAAACAGCCACGAGCAGCTATTGCAAAGACGGAGAACAAGCAGACAGAGTGGACAGATAGAGGGAGAGGAGGTCACAGATAGGCAGGAAGGAAAGATAGATCTTTGAAGGAACCTATCTGCTCTTGGGAGGACTAGATACTTACAGTCATGGGCTCCTGAGCTGCGCTGGAGGCTGTGGAGGTTTGGTCCCGCACGTGTCCTTGCTGGGTCCTTTGTGGCCCACGCCACGGCCCGCCTCCTCGTGCCCCCTTGGCTCATGGGGGGATTGAACCTGACAGACACGGTGTGCTAAGGAGCCTGAAACCCACTTGGGAGCTGCAGCCGGTCACTTGATGCCGTAATCCTCCCTCATTACAAAAGAGACTCTGTTGTCTTTTGCCCTGTTCCCTTCTAATCTTCTGAGTAAGCCCTGCGTGTTTATAGAGGCGGCCGGAGAAGGGGGAGGCAGGGCTGGCTGCTCCGCAGCTGCTGCTGCTAACTCCTGGCACAGCCATGGTGGCTGCCAGAAGAGAGGCATTTTCCTTCTAATTCTTTCCTGTTTGGTCCCTTTCTCTGTGTCACAATCTTACAGGAGCCCCAGGAGATTAAGTAGGGCTGGAATTTTCCACAACGGCTATAAAATGTGTCACCCTTGGGGCTGTGCAGCCCTCTCTTCCCTGGGGAAGCTCCTTGGGTCGGTGAAACGCCTGGCCCATGCTCTGCCTGGCTCTTGGAGGACGTTTCTCTCTAACTCCTCACTGTCTCTGCTGTCCCTGGATGAGTTTGCCGTCTCTTCCAGCTGTGGTTTGGATGCTGGGGGACTTCTACTCTGCCACTGGCTCCCCAAGACTCCTTCCATGTGTTCACTTTCTTTTCCGCTTGCTTCTCCAGCAGCATTTGGGGGCTGTCACTGCTCTTTCTTGCGTGCCACCCTGCCAAACACAGCTCCTTGCCTTTGTCCTCAAGCCTCCACCAAGCCAGAGAACTCCTTGCCTCTGTCTCTCCAGGGTCTTTCAGTCCCTTTTCTGCTCCCAAGCTGTCCCTCACAATTGTGACCATCCTTCTCTTCCACCACCTCCTGCAATCTCTCCTGTCAAGTCTTTAAGACATTCCCCTTCCAAGAGCCTCTGAATCAAGATCCTTTCTTACCAAATCAGTCTTGCTGTGGCATGCACCCTTCACTGTCAGCCGGCGCCGGGGCAGCAACCCTGTGCTCCGTGGGGTTGCCACGTGTGTTTTTTCGCTGCTCTTTCCAAGCAAGGAGGCAGCAAAGTCTCCAGTGACATTAAATGAAGAGCTAGTTCTTGTAATAACCAACTTTCTCTTGTGCTGGTCTATGTGCCTGTGGCTTTGACGCTTGTTTAGCATCAGCAGCAGGGATTAATTTGTCCAAACTGTAGATTTCTCCTCTCTGTGTGGCCGAGCCTGGACAAGGGGAGGGTGTTGTGTCACTGCTTCACTGAAGCAGGTGCTGCCTGGCATCTGTCTAATGGGAGGTTTCTGGTGCAGCCCTGCAATTGCTGCCAACGGTGGGGAGATGATAGTTTAAAGCACGGGACTCAATGCCAGCATCTGAGGTTTTAATTCTGGTGTGGGCTGTAGTGTGTTGGATTACCTCTGATCCTGATTGCTTTTCAACAGAAATGGAGGGAGCAATCCTTGCTTCTCCCACCTGGCAAAAAAACCATGGAGATCTCCTGACTTCTGCTAGTGTCCGGGTGGCAGCTGCTCTGTATTGGACTGCGTGACAGCAGACATGGGCACACATCTGATGGGAGTAAGTTACCACATCTGGCCATGCGATTGGGAGGCTATGCGTTGGGAGAACGTGTATAATTGCAGGAGGAAGGGGTGGACCTGGAACACTTGGCCTTGCCAGGGTCCTTCCCGCATGAACACTCTGCATCCCTGGGCGTGCTGCAGCTCCCTGGCCCTGGAGCCCCCCTGCCAGGGGTGACTGGCTCTGGGTAGGTGGGAGGGCAACGCAGAAGAGAAAAGGCAGCGTGATGCTTCTGTAGTGTGAGATACAGACCTGGCAGGAGAAGCAGGGCACATGGAAGGCCACTGGGACAGCTCACATTCAAGGTGTGGAACTAGATAAGGGCTCTTATCAGCAGCCAGAGGCTGGTGAGGATGGGGTTGCCTCACTGGCCCAACCACAGCAAACTCATCGTACTGACTGAAGGAGCACATAGCTTTGCACTTACTGTCATAAGCAGCACCGGCCGGCTCAGGGGGAAGGAGGAGCGTCCACCAGGACCAAACCACCCCAGCTGTTCTCCCTTTCTGAAGCTTTGCCCTGGGTGAGCAGCGAGGCAGGGGTGCTGTTTCAGACCCTGAGGTGGCTACCCCTGTGTGAGTGGCATCTGTCTGGGACAGGAGCTGGGGTCTCCTCATTTTGCTGAGTCTCCGGGACAGTCTTGTCCCTCAGAGGTGTACTTACTGTGTCATCTGCTCTGTTATGGGGCTGGGCTTGCTATGAAGTCCCTGAAACTTTGCTCCTAGGTTGTGGCTGCTCCCAAAGCCTTGGGACAGGGTCTCCAAGTGACTCAGGATCATGACAATGTCTCGAAATGCCAAATAGCTCTGTGAATGGGGGTAAGAGCTGGGCGAGCACGGGGATGGACCCTCTCTGAAGGCAAGGTGGTCCATGCAAGGGCCCTGCTCCATGGTTTGGTCCTACCCTTTGGGGAGGTATCCAGAGAGAAGGAATTAGCAGACAGGCAGGCTGAGGCAGTTCTTGAGGGTCTCAGTGCCTGAGCCTTCAACCCCACATGGGGCAGGGGGACAAAAATGGTTCGGGTGAGACATTTGCTGGACTGACATGAAGCAGTAAAACCTCACGTGTCCTGCTCGTTGTGGAGGGATGTGCTGGCATCTGGGGGACTCTGCTGCCCTCCTCTGAGAGCAGCTCAGCTGGCAGCTCGTCTGGTTCAGAGCTGCTGTTAGGACAGCATGAAATATTTGTGGAATTTAATATGAAAGTAAATAACTCAGGGGCTACCAGCGTGGCAGCGCTGCTTGGATCTCTCTTCACGTCTCCTGTGGCCTCAGTCCTTGCAGGCCTTGAGGAAGATGCTGGTCTGAAAGCCTGCCTTCCACAGCAGCAGAGGAGGAAGCAAGGAGGTGCTGCCATCCATCCTCAGTCTCACAGCCCTGGCATCACTCTCATTTTCTCCATTTTACAGACACAGAGGTTGAGTTACTGTGATGGGAAGTGAGTCCCCGCTTTGGGAACCCCAAAGGGCCACTCTCTGCGCCGAGTTAGCTGCAGCTGTCTGGGAAAGGCCCGGTGCCCTCCTTGCTGTCTCCCAGAGAATAACAAATGCTTTTCTCAGAAGGATGTTGTGGGTCCCAAAGCTTGGTGAAATCCCTTTCCCTTCTCCGGTTTCAGTGCTGAGAAACACGGAGGCAGCTGGCATCAGGGGTGTCTCTCAAACTGACATTCTTCCCTGGAATCTGATGTAATAAAAAAAAAAAATTTAAAAAGTGGAAAGTGTCTGAGGAGGTGCTGTTTTGCACAGACAGGATTTACTCTGAGGTTTGAGCTGGCCATGAATGTTTGAAGAGGATGCAGGGACCCTCAGTGCTTTTGTGAGGACCCCCAGGCTTCTTCCCCTTACGTTGCAGGATTCATCACTAATTCTGCGCCATCCTGGGGGGGCCCTGAGAGCTGAGGGCACGCTAAGGGTGCTGCCTGCCCCCCGTATAGCACTCAGGCTCAGTGTGATAATTTCTTTCTTCGAGGACTCCGTGCTGTTCTGACATAGGGCGGGGGTAACTTGCTGCTCCAGTGGAAGAAGCCATGTCCCTGCCAGCTCTACTGCTTTTTACAAGTGTCTTAGTATTTTTTTTTTCTGCTCTGTGGCAAATCAAGAGCCATCTGGCAGCACTAGGCTCCCTACTCCTGTGAGGCAGAGTTGGCGTCTGTGTGTATAAGCAGCTATTTGGGAAGGCATGGACCAAGCTGCAGGATGCCTGGGAATCCCGGACAAACAGCTCCGTACACTGACAGACTGACTGTACCTCATAGCATTTTTTTTGCCACCACTCCCTGACACATCTAGATATGTCTTTACCCAGGAGAGATCAGCAGTGTATGAGCACGACATCTCTCTGTTGCTTTGAGGTTTCAGTGCCAAGCTCTGTATCCCCCTGCAAATCCCAGTGCCAATCTCTGTCTGACCCTCTGCATTTTATTTTTCAGGGGCCTGGAGGGTGACAAATCTCTTCCTCTGACGTTGCATAGTTCAGTTTGTACAGACATGAAAAGGAGGGAAGAGTCCTTGGCGAGGTCCCCCTTTTCTTGCCTTAGCCACCATGGTGGGCATTAGGTTCCAAAGGGAGGACCAAATGTGTTGGTCCTGGATGTCACTTCTTGGGACTGCCTGCTACCTCCTTGCAGATGTTGTGGGAAGGCTGCAGGACTGAGAAGTTTCGGGTTGGATAAACAGTGACCAAAGCAGCCAGCAGAAAGACAGACCTCCCTAAAAAGCTGAGGGACAGTCCTCCTTTCGCTCTGAGTTTCCCAGCTGCTCTTCTTCTCTTCTTCCTTTGCCGTCTGGTGTCTCCTCCCCTGGGTTCAGGCTGAACCCCTCCTTCAAAGGATGCTGCTGAGCGTGAGGTTGCTCTCTGCCAGCTGTCTGCAGCTGAGAACCCGCAGGAACAGCAGTGTCTCTGGTGGGTGTCTGCTCGGTGCCACGATGCGACCGCTCTTAGCAGCGTCCGTCTGAGCAATACAGCGCTGCTGCCCCAGGCCGGGCCCCCCGCCCCGCTCTTCTGGCTCTCAGTCAGGAGCTGGGCATGACGCTTTTTCAGTCTTGTCTTTTCACCCTGTCGCCCTGGAACAGGGGCTGCACTTTGTTGGGTGATCAAAGCAGATCCCCTCCATGAAATCGGAGATCTTAGACCCAGAGATCCCAGCGGATCCTTGCTGAAGCCCTTCCAGCCAGTTAAGCAAACATGAACACAGCTGGCCGAGACCGGCGAGAGGGAGGGGAGCGAGTGGGTGGATGAAGCCTGGAGTTTTAGGCCATTTGTTTTCATTCTCGTTTTCATGGCAATAACATCCGGTCTGGGTTTGCTGGGTCAGGGGAGTAGTCCTGCTTTCCAAGCTCTAAGATAATCCCTGTTTCTCCTTCCCTTCCCAGCCTGTGTCTGTTTTTTTTCCTTTTTTTTTTTTTTTTTTTTTTTTTTTAAATTGTAGTAGGATCTGAATCCATGAGCAGACAAGGCAACCCTGAGCCCTCTCCTATGACTGGGAAGCATCTGTGCCAGGCAGGGTGTCCTAGCTGAGAGCTGCTTTTGCTCTGCAGGTCAGTCTTGCACCTTGTTTGAGCCAAACTGATGATTTTGAGTCCTGCTCTTCATTTATGACCAATTCAGAGGAAGATATGGGCACTCTGGGAGGGAATATGAAGGTAGCTGCATCGCCTGGGCTGAGAGGAGATCACTGGGGAATGGTGTGGCGGGGCTCCAGAAGTGACAGGGGTCTGCCTGGGGTGCTGGAGGAGGTGTTCAGGCTGGAGATGCAGAGCTGGGTCAGAGAAACCCAGAGGAAGGATTGAGGGGGTCCTCTCCTTTGTGAAAGAGCTGTGGGGAGCAAGGGACCCGACTCTCAAGAAGACAGGGAAAGCGTTAGCAAGATGCTGCTTTGCCTGGAGGAGGTGGGAGGATGAGAAATGTAAGATGAAGAGCCAGGGAGGTCAGTAGCTTGGCAAGGTGGATTTGCAGGAGGGATGTGAGAGGAGTGGGGCACAAGGGAGGGAGCAGAGGCAGCAGAAGTGGGGAAGATACGAGGGGAAAAAAAGGGTGACTAAAAATGCCTGTGGCAGGGGGGAGGTACCACATCAGGGCCTTCACAACAGGTCTGTGCCTTGCTGGGAGACTTGCAGGAGGCAAAGTGGATCTTGTGACACTTCAGTAGCCAGCGGTCAGTGACTTCCATGAAATGTAAATGGGAAATAATGTGGGAGAGAGCAGGGTACTTCCATGCCACTCTCACCTTGTGACGAGTTATTTTTGCAAGCGGATGGGGTTCAGCATCTCCAGCACATCCCCTCTTTAACACTGCCTGTCTGCACTATCAGTTCTCGTTCTTCCTGCCTTTGTTGGATCCTGCAAGCAGTTCTGCCTTTCTAATCTGAGGACCCTCCGTCCCTGCCAGCCAGGCCTTGGGAGTTAATAATTACAAAGACTAATTACTTCTGGTGCTGCCTTGCAAAGCTAAGATCTTTCCCCTCCTCCCAAAAGTTCCCTGAAGATAACAAAGGTTACAGCCATCGACACAAACCTCTTGGACACTTCGCTCTGAGACTTCAGAGCATGGGGTTGGCCTCTGTTGTCACCGTGGATCCTGGCCACGAGGCAGGGCAAGACTGTAGATGACATGGACACCCAGGAAAAGCTGGGACAGGGAATTGCTCCCCGTGTAGTATCTACAGCAGCGCTCTGCCATGGATACAAGGATTGCCATGTCTAACTTGCCTGCCTTTGGCGTTGTGTCTGGCAGCGAGGCAGAGGATGGGGCAGCTGAGACCAGGCAGGGAGCTGCCCCTGCGTGCGAAGGCTCGGAGCGGATACCCCTGCCTGGAGGAAAGCCCAGGGCGCTGGCAAGGTAAGGCGCGATGGGAAACGTGGGGGAAGGACCGATCTGGAAAACATACTCTGAGGGCGGCCTGCGAGGGCAGGGGCAGTTTTTGGTCTAGTGGAGGCATTGTCACCAAAATTGCAGTGCTGTCAGTCCAGAGGTGGTCATGGGATCCGCTGTGGGACTGGGGTAACAGCAGGAGTGTTTTGCCCTTTTTGTCCCAGAGGGTAGATGTGCCCCAGGGACAGGGACACAGGCTGTGCATTCCCTGGAGCGCTTTCTGGGGAGGTGGGAACCCCACAGTGCTGTGAGTGGCAGTTTCTCTGCCTGTAGGTAATGCCCCAGTGAGAGGATTAACTCCCTAGAACTATAGCTCTTGATTTTTGGCGGGCTGTGGAGTGGATCGGTCATTTCCAAATGCCCCAGGAATCACCTGGGGCTGACCATTTTTGCCCCTCTGTGCTAGCAGAGCAGAGCAAGCGAGGAAAAAGCTTTCAGGACGAGTATGCCCTGGGCCAAGGGGCTCCTCCATGCACCGCTGGTGATGCAGGGGGGAGAATGGGTGGACGGAGAACGGCGTGTTCCCGCTGCTTGGCAGAGAGGATGTAACGCAGTGCGGCCACATGGCTGCTCCCGTCTGCTGGGCGAGCCGCCCTGCTCCCGCAGCCTCCTGGAGACAGCGAGTGCAAGGATGAGCTAGCTAAAAATCAGAGCCACAGCATCCAAAGTCCAAAGCTCAGTAACAACGAGGCTGACTTGTCTCATTCACGTAAGGCTATGGCAAGCCCAGTGCTTCCCCTGAATGCCGAGTTTAAAAACCCTGCTCCAGTCCCACTGTTGCCTATGACTACTAAGTCATTTCTCCCACCGGCCAGATTTCCCCCTCCTTTCACTTTGCTGTATAATATGACTTTGTTACATCCCAGCCTTCCCACAGAGCTGATTCGGGGGAGCCTGACGGCGTGCTCCATGCCGGGGAGGGGTGATGTGTTTATGGGGAGCGTAAGGGTGTTTGTTCGCAGTCGCTGGAACCAGTTTGAATGCCCGGCTGAGCGCACCCCTTCTCCCAGGGCCCCTCCGGCTGTGCCGGCCGCGCATCCTAGCGCCGTCCGCTTGCGCACAACTGCTTCCCCCCGTGCCAGCGTCGCGACAGGGGTTGTCTCGCCGCAACCTCGGCTCGGCGGGACGGCTTTTCGCTCAGCCCAGCAGCGCGGACCTCGGGCATCGCCGGCCGGGAGCCCCAAAGCGGGACGCTGACGGGGGATCCGGAGGTTTGCGTTTCTCCTGTCTATTCGCAAGGCGTTTTACGGGGCGTGCAAACTCTTCCGTGGGGTCGCAGGTCTGGAAGCATCCCCGGTTTTCTTGCTGAGACCGGTGCGATGGCCAGTTCGGGCGGCCGCGGCTCTAAGGGAAGCACCGTCAGGCCGGTGACGCCGTTACAGCCGAGGGGACGGGCCGCCGGCCCCCACCCGCCGGAGCCGACCCGGGGGTGCCGGTTGGAGAAGCCCGGCGGCCTGAGGGCGGCGGAGGGGCCGGGCCCCGGGCGGCGGCCGGCGACACGCGTGGCAGGGCCTGCGGCCGCCACCGGCGGGGCGCGGGGATCACGTGGTGCCGCCGCCGTTCCCGCCCTCCGCGGCGGGAGCGCGTCCTTCAGGCGGTGCCGCAGCGCCGGGCACGGCTCCGGCTGCGGGCATGGGGGCGGCGGCGGCTCCTCCGCCGTGAGCGGCGGCGGCGGCGGGACCCAGCGATGCGGCGGGGGTAGGTCCGGGAGCGCGGCCCCGCGGGCTGGGGAGCCTGAGGGCGGCGGGGCCTGGCCGGTGGCGGCGGGGCTCTGCGGGCCTCCGGACCGACCCCCCCGGAGCAGGCGGGGGTGGGAGCCGGCTGCCGCCGGGTGCTGGGCCGAGGGGCGTCTCGGCGGGCCGAGTTTCCCCTTGGGCTCCCCTCGGGTTTGCTCGGTTTTGCCGTTAACACCTTGCGTCCTTGCAGCCGAGAGCCGCCCGGCTCCGTCTGCCCTCCCGGCGCCCGTTTGCCGGTGGAAGTCAACCGAGGAGGCAGAATAAGACGACACCGTGCCCACCGGCGACCCGCAGGCGTAAGGACGCGGCGGGTGATTGCTGCCTGCCGAGGCAAATATAAGAAATATAACATACAGAAATAATAAAACGCTACCATATGCTTTGCCAAAAGCCTTTGAGAGGCACGTTAGCGAGCGCCCCGGCCGATGCCGCTCCGTGGCGGTGCGGGACGGCGGCGGCCAGGCGTCTGTCCTGGAGGGGATGGAGAAGTGGGGTCCTCTTCGTAAGCCGGGGCAGGAGTTTAACCCGGAGAGACCCCCGGGCTGTTCCTATGGGAAATAACCCTGTCAGATCGGCGCTGCAGGAAACGTGTGGGGCCCGCTGGAAAAAAGTGCGGATCCTGCACATTTTTTTGCTTTTTCTACAGAATCCAACTTTAGAAAGTTGTTGGGTTTTTTTTTGTTTTTCTTTTTTTTTGTCTAAGTTTGCATTTCTTGTGTCAGTGTGGGACCTTTAGGATATGATACATTTTTCCAAGAAAGATCAGCCAGAGAGCGTGAGTGTACGTGGTGGCCCTTTCATCCGAGAACTTGAGATTCATAAAAAAACAACATTTTTTTTTCTTCCTGTTATGTATGGGTTAGATTGGCTGTCTTAGTAGTTTAGTCGACTGTTGAAATGTCCCTGTTCCTTGCTGCTGCTATATTTTTTTTTGCTAGCTGCTTGGTTTTGAATCTAGCTTTTCCTCTATGCTCTGTTTTTCTTTTTTTTTTCCTTCTGATCAGAGAAGCTGGAGGTGCTCGGGCTGGCTGGGGCCCTTCTGGTGTGTTTCTTCTCTAATACAGCAGAACCTGGAGAGATGTGTTCTCTGCAACTTAACCCTGTCTAATCTCAAAAGTCCACGGCAGAGAGGGCTTCCACTGAGAAATGGTTTAACTGTTGAACAGACCTCTCTGTTTGGCATGCTTCCCCTGCTCCGTGGCAAATCCGTTGCAGAGAACCTCCCCTGATCTCTGGGATGAATTGGTCTCATTACATCCCCACCTTCCTGTAATGGATTTAATTCCTTCCTTTGGGTCATTCTCTTGCTCAATCCCTCCCCTTCCTTAGTGTTCGGAGCCTTTGGAGACCTCCTCATCCCATTAGTGATGTCACTGTTTAGGCAAGTGATCCGCATTAGCTAATCTTGACCTTTCTAAACCATTTGATTTCTTCTGTGCAGTTCTGCCTTTCCTCCGATTAACCAAATGTGCCAGCAGAGCAGCCTAACTGGATGGAGCAGGCACTGCACGCCCTGGACACCACGTAGTTCGCACTTGCGCGCTCTCTCGCACCTCAAGCTGTAGATGCCTGCCCAGTCTGGGGGTTCCCGTTGGTCGTGGCTCGCTCAGTCAGGCGTATCCCTCCATGTTTGTCCGTACTGCTTTTTATCAAGCGGTCCCAGCATGCTGAATAATTCAAGGTGAATTATCTTTGCTTGGAGGCACTGTCTGTCCTTTTTCCTCTGGCCAAAACTAATTTTATTTTCTTGCCCTCTCCCCAGGGCACCCTTTTACGTTATTTTCCACACTTCCAAATTTAGTAGCATCACCAGGATGAGCCTGCTTTTCTAGATCTTCCCAGTGAATGTTCAGTAAAAGCAGGTGAAGTCAATGGGACACTAGTTAGTTTCTGTCCTTTCCTACCATCTTAGCACTGCTGTGTGACCATCCTTCTGGTGCTTTCACTTGTTCTTGCTCAACAGAGAGGTCAACAAAATCTATGATACCGACTGCATGTCCCCTTCCCCCGGTTCTGTAGTCAAAACGCTGCCTGGTTGGCATGGCACGGCACGGCACGGCAGCAGGGACGATCCTGTGCTTTTTGTCTTCCAAGGGTTCAGAGAGTTTTCCACATGCTTTCCTGGGGTACCTGAGCTGAATTAGCTGGTATCTGCCGCTTCTTTCCCTCTTTGGAAGATGACTCTGGACAACTGCTGCTCGTGGGCAGCTTTGGGAGGACAGAAAGGGAGCAATTTAAGTAGAAAAGGTGGTAGCACCATGCTGTTGCCGGCTGGCACAGCCTAGGAGAGGAAGGCTTGTCAGTATTTGGGCCTCATGGTTTGACTGCCTTTTGTGTTTGGGTGAGATGAGGGAGAACAAGGCTCTTTTGAGCTACACGTGGCTGAGGAGATAAGCCCAGTCCGTGCTCTGTCGTGCAGTATGGAGCTGGAGTCAGAGCGAGGGGGAGGAGTGCGGCCTGGCTGGAATACAGGACGCAGGGCAAATTCAGGAGAGGAAAATACAGAGGTTGGGGGAAAGGGAAGAGCAGAAAGTGAACCTAACCGAAAAAAGGTGATAGCTTCTTTGCGGGAGAAGGTGGCAGACAAGAAGCAGTAGCCAGGAGTGTGAGGGAGGAGGGACTGGTGCTGTGCATGGACGAGGATAGCACTGAGGCTTGTGACCCGGAGATAACTGGCAGCAGGTTAATCAGTAGTGCAGTGTGTGTGGCCTGGTGAGTGGCTGGACATGATAGAAAGCTCCTGTGCGTGCAAGGCTTGATCGTGCTCCCGCTGACTTCAAATGGCAGGTGACCACGTGAGGACAGCTCGATGCATGAAGGAAAGGGGATGCACGTGCTCTAGGCAACACTATGATTGCAGTGCCCTGTCCTGCAGGCACTCAAGCCTACGTTTTCCTCTCGCAAGATGCCAGCAGCTGCAAAACCTACTAAATTTGTCAGCCTCTTCCAGGGTCTGTGTTAGTCTGCTCACAGGTGACAAAGTCCTACTGAGCACTGGGGAACAGTGTCCCGGGTGACTCTTCTGGTTTCCTCTCTTACATCTTTACTTGACAGCCATGGAAACTAAGAAATAGGGCTTCAGCCCAGCTCAAGGGGAATACAGTGTTTTAGACAGCTCTGTCTTTGGGCTTTGGTGGGAAACTAGTACGTTGAAAATGGGGTTTTCCCCTCTGAAGCAGGGGTGGGGGGAGAGGAAGGCTGGGTTTGCAGTGGAGGGTATTAGGGCCTGTATATTGCTAGGGAATGAGAGTGTGGTACTGTCTTTTTCTTGCTACTCCCCTTCAGTTGGGGAAGCAGTGTCTTTGAACTTGTGTGATTCTTAAAGATCCCAGGATAGGAGTAGAGATTTCCCCCAGAGTCTTTATTTTAGACCGTAATCTCTTCTGTTGCTGGTCTGGAAGCAATCCATGCCAAAAGGGTGAAACACTTCAGTAGGGAGGCAGTGCCTGCATGCAGGGTAAAGGAACTGGTGCTGCTGGGCACAAAGCAGGTCCTCGAAACCAGCCCTGCCTTCTTCCTATACCATCACCCTCCCAGCCTCACTTCGGTGCCTGTGAGAGGCTGGAGGTGGACGTGTTGCGAGTGTTAGAGGAGGGCTGTGAATCGCCCCCATATAAAGTTTCGCTGTGCTGGTACCCCACAGCCAGGCCAGTTTTGAGGAAGACGGCGAGAAGCAACCAGCCGTGGGACGCTGGAAGCCACTAATGCCATCCAAAGGCAGCAAGGAGGAGCCAGAGAGCGGATGCCAGGATGCTGGAGGTGCGGATGAGACCCAGTCCACCGAGCAGCTCAATGTGTCACGTCTACGCAGCTCTTCAGTGGAGATCCGTGAAAAGGGGTCTGAATTCCTGAAGGAAGAGCTGCACAAAGCACAAAAGGTAAGGCCCAGAGTTTGTGAGAGCACCTGAGGATGGCAGCACAGATTTGAGCAGTGGGGGTTTTCCTGGAGGTGGTGCTGAGGGAAGCAGGGTCTGAATGTGGCTGTGCCGCAGTCTGGAGGCGGCAGAAGAGGAGAGAGATTGAGCTGAGGTGGCCACAAAGTGCTCTGGAGCCGGACATGAGTTGCTAGGTTGACCCAAAGCCTCCGTGCCAACATCCAAATTAGTCCTGGAAACCTGCTGCAGAAAGCGGCTTGAGGCAGGCAGTGCTTACTATGGAGCCTCCTTGCTAATGGCAAATGAGCAATTCCAGCCTCAAAAGTCTGCTACAACTTGTGGAGGGATGCCTTTGGTGACACGGAGCGTGGTACAGGGTTTAGCGACAGGAGTCTTGGGTCGGGGATCCGTGCCGTGGTGGGGAGGGAAGGTTGTGACTGACAGATGGGGGCAAGCAGGCATCAGCACTACTGGGGCCTGCTATGAGCTCACGTGTCCCTCTGTTTCCTAAACAGGAGCTGAAGCTGAAGGACAAAGAATGTGAGAGATTGTCAAAAGTCAGAGAACAACTGGAGCAGGAACTAGAGGAGTTAACAGCTAGCCTATTTGAGGTACCACCCTCTTCCTTTTCCCATCATTTCTTAAACTAAGCTTACATCCAACTCCTTTAAGATAGGCTTTCCCTGAACTTCCAGCCATCTCCTCCCACGGTTTCCTTCTTTCCCCTGTTCCCACTTAGAGAAGCAGAGCTGGGCAGCGCTGCAGGCGCTTGCAGCCTCAGAGCAGGGGCTCGTACCTGCTCCTGGGGAGCATTTGCATGCATTTCTTTCCCCTTCTGGCAGCTGTGGGGTGGCGTAAAGAGCACAGTAGTTATGGGTCTGTACATCTGCTAGCAAAAACAGATGTGGGGATGCCTGTAGCTGGAGCTACGCATAGCTCCTTGTCCCTCTCCCGTGTCTGCTCTGTAGTCTGGACAGCAGCTGCTGTGTAATAGAGATGATTCCCTGGCTCGTGTCAGCCCTTGCTTGGGGTGGGAACAAGCTGGTTGTCCTCATATACTGTGCTCCAGTGAGCGTTCAGAAGGCCTGTTGGTTTGTGGTTTTTTTTTTTTTTTTTTGTAATGTGATTCTTGCCAAGCTCTATCCTGGCAAAAATCCCATTTACCAGCAGCTCTAATGTCTGGATTTGACTGGGCAGTGAGGAAAGCCAGAGCCCATCTGTACCTTTGAAACACAAGCTGGTGCTGAGTGTGAGGGCCAAGAGAGCATCCCCCTCCTGGAGATTTGGCTGCCTGGGCTCAGGGCGAACTTAGAGATCTAGTAGCTGAGGGCTGTCCCCTTCCTTTGGTGGCCTTGGACAGACCACTTCCAGACAGCACTGCGGGAGGCCCCAGCTGGGACTCGCACTGCTCCCCTCTTCCTGTGGGAGATGCTTTTAAGCCAGCCTCCACCATTTGGCCCCCACCTGAGCTACAGCTCCTGCTGTGTTGCATCCATGCCCAGCGCGGTGAGGGCTGGCCACTCCTCAAGGGAAGTGGGAGCAAAGTGCAATAACAAGCCAGGCGAGAGCAGTGACCTCACCAGCGAGGAGCCAAGACGTGGAACAGCAAGTCTGGATCAGGATCTGTGCCACAGACAGCAGTCAGGGCCAGAAAACAGCCCAGTGATCAACCAGTGACAACGCAGGCCTGAGGTCAAGTCAGGAAGCCAAGCTAGTGAGTCTGAGTCAAGGTCAGAGTCGCAGAGGTATTAGACTGGGCACAGACACAGCTGCTACACAGCTGTGATGTAGCACAGGTGGGTGCTAATGTTAAAGCTTCAGCTTTAAAGTAATTCCCAAGGGCAAGGAGGGGCAGGCACTTGCTTCTAGCTTTCTTCACAGCAGCCCCTATCAGTGAAAGAGGTGACCTTGGACTCAGCTAGCTGGATTCTTTAATTTAGCCAAGTACATTCCTAGAAGGGGGATGCACTCCAGGCTCTGCACTGAGAGCCTTCTCTGGGAAATTCTGGGGGAAGGCACTTCACGGCTGACAGAGTAAAACCCTTGGATGTGGCAGTGATGTCTGTCCCCCTGCTTGCTTGCCCGGAGCATGCGATGTGGCAGAGCTTTGGCCTGCTCTGGTGGCTTTGTGAGTTGGGGCTGCAACAGGCAGACTAAAATTCTCTCTGGTCCAGGAAGCGCACAAGATGGTGAGAGAAGCAAACACTAAACAGGCGGCGTCAGAGAAACAGCTGAGGGAGGCACGGGGGAAGGTGAGAACTGCGCTCTCTGTGACTTGATCCCTGTGCCAGGTTGGTGCCGTCTCTGCCCAGCCTGGCCGTGGTGCTGCTTGTTGGCTGGAGGAGAGTAAAGTGCCTGCAGCTCGATCTCTCTGAGATGCTGCATTTGCTCTGTTCCCTCTCCAGCAGACAGTGAGGGGGAAAAGGCATCCTTGCAGTCTGCTGCTGATCCAGCTCCTCTTTGAGAAATGGATGCCAGGGGAACCACAGAGAAGTGATATGCTGTTTAATTGCCACAGCTGTGGGGATGGATAGAGCAGGGAGCTGGGGAGTTGGAATTTCCTGACAAGGCTGCATCACAGGGCTGCTCAACTGGTTCCTTCATGAGGAGAGAGAAATTTCTTCTGGGTTATTGGGTCTATAAAGAGCCTGGGGCAAAATGTGCTCAGACTGAAGAGCAGAGGGATGGGTTCCCAAATAGTTGCTGTTTAGTCCTGTTTAAAATTCTGGGTGATGGTGGGCATTTGGGAGAATGGGGAGAAGGCTTCATGACTGGGCTTGTAGCTGGTTCCCTGTGGCTTTAGTGTTTGGTGGGCTGCAGCAAGCTCAAGCTCAGAAGGTGCTGTTGACTCTTGCCTTGTCTCCTCAGATCGACATGCTACAAGCAGAGGTAACAGCTCTGAAGACGCTGGTGATCACATCCACACCTTCCTCTCCAAACCGGGAGCTGCACCCTCAGCTCCAGAGCCCTTCTAAAGCTGTCTTCAGGAAGGGCCATGGGCGAAACAAAAGCACCAGCAGCGCAATGGTCTCAGCTGCCAGCCAGAATGTGACTCCAGAGCCAGTCAGCCATGAGTGCAAAGAGGTGGGTGAGGGCCATTCACTGCATCGGCCTCGGAGCCACTGCTGTCACTGGGCTCAGGGAGCTGTGCGGCTTCTGAGTTGGGCTTCCTGGAGAGCTCTGTGGTTTCAGTGGTGGGAGAAGCTGTTTGTGCAGTAGTGGCTTGTTCCCTAAATTTGTGCTGAGGCAGGCTCTGGAGGGTTTGTAGAGATTTCCTCTTCTGGGAAGCGTGTTGAAGGCTGCGTCAGGACAGCTGAGGGATCCCTGGAGGGCATGGACAGATCCAGGAGTTACCAGTGCCGAGAGGGGATATGTCAGGAGCTGCTGTGCAGAAGCCAGCTGTTTGCTGCATCTTGGCAGTTGAGCCCACTACCTGTTCTGGCGTGATTTGCTGTTGCTTCTTCTCCCTGCCTAGTTTGGCTTGGACACCAGGACACGTCCATCAACTTGTGGTCTCTGTCACTTGTTCTGTATTCTTGAGCGTGTTCTTCCTCTTCTTTGCAGAACGTTAGTTAATAATATTTAATTCCTTCCTCACTGGAAGGAACTGGGCAGAGAAGCATACAAAGCATTTGTGAATATCTTTCAAACAAACCCTGTTTAATTCCTTTCGGTGATCCTTTGATAGTCCCCCACCTGCTGTGACCATGGGTGTAAGTAACGCTTCTTCCTGTGAGCAGGACCTTTCCGTCTGGGAACTCTCCACTAGCCAGATGTGTACACAGCTGTCCTGGGAAGCAAAAAGGAGGCAGCTTATGGCACTTGGTCAGGAAGAAGGAAAATGAGAATGTGGTGGGGGAACATGTCTCCCTAGTGATTTTTTGGGAGCTGTGGCCTCTGTCACGACGAATTGTGGAGGGAGCACGAAGGCACTTGGTCACTTGGCTTGTGTGAGAATGTATGCAGAAGGGCCGCTTGTGAAATTAATACTCTCACCAAACAGGACTGTGCTGGCAACACTGGTAATGTCTGCTTTTGGCGGTGGATTCAATGAATGTGCCTTGTCAGCTTCCGCGCGGTGCTCTTGTTGCTAGAGTTTGGATGAAATGCTTCAGGCAACGTCGGCTGTAGCCGTTGTCCTGAGACAGCAATAGCAACGACAGATGAAGATCTTTAACTCTGTTCACAGGCAGAGAGGAACAAAGGCTATGTTAGAAAGAAAGCCAAATGAAAAAAATCAGTTCAGTAGCTGTGAAGCCCTGATGCACTGGTTTCTCTTGGTCAAGCAGGGAACAGTCCAGATATGCTGGAAGTTGGAGTCAAATGCAGTCAGCTAGAGGCTGCTTTGAAGGCTAGGAAGAAAAAGGTTTTAATCTTTTTAAGGTCCTGTGACCTCTCCCGATGCTAACCATTCCTCCAGTCAGAACAGAGGAGCTCCAAACTGAGAGCCCAGTTCGGTGAGCTACCGACTACCCTGTAGCAGTTGCCCTCTGCCTACAGTAAGCAGAGAGAACTTTTGCCCACTGGGTAGTTCATTTTGCTGTTCTTGGCTCAGTCTCAGCAAAGCTCATGTTGACAGTCTTTAGAGAAACGCTGGCTCTTGTAAGTGATGTGCTTGTTAAAGATTTGGACCTCTCATTTCTTTGTGTAGGTAGTTTCCACATGGTGCAGATATCCTGGGGCTTAAAATCCCAGGGCTACAGCTTCCAAAGCGACTAATAATTTTGTGTATCAAGGGTGGGGTGTTTTTTTGTTAACTTGGTAATTTCCATCCCTCGAAGTCCTTAGGGGGCTATGTGAGAGGTGGTCAAAGGGAACCTGGCATTCAGAGAGTTGGTGCTTGGTGCTCTATGGAAAAAATGTGCCCCATCTTAAATTGAGCCTAAAAATGACAGAATTTCTGTTCCCTTTTTGCACCTCAAGCTGAAGTCAAAAGGTGTGGCTTGTGGCCCCGTGATGTCTCGAGCAGCACACTTATTTCCCTGGAAGGGAGGACTCGAGCCTTTCTTTGTATCTTCTGTTTTGTCTCGTGTTTTTTACCTCCCTTTCTTGCTTGTCCCTCTAAACCTTTTCCTTCACTGTCTGTCTCTTCCTCTGCCCTCAAAGTCTGGGTTACCCGCTCTCCTCTCTCTGCTCCTTTGTATCATCCCCGGGAAGGCTATCCACATCACCTATGAACCAAGCTGGCAGGCCTTGGGGGCAGATGCTTCCTCATCCTTGCGGCAGGTAACTTTTCTGGACAGCACTGGGGAGGGGAGGGACCCATCCGCCTCTCACGCTTCCAGCCTTTCAGTTCTAGCTTCCCTTTATGCTAACCTCCATTTTTTTTTTTGTTTTGCTTTTGTGTTTTTCTCAATTTGTTTTTCCATCTTGTGGCTCTGAAGCTGTCTCCTGGTACCAGGTGAGCAGTCTCCGTAGCATAGAGCGAGTGTGCTAGAACGCAGACCTTTTTCAGCTTTGTTCACTTATGTTCTTTGTGTTGCTCAGCAGGGTTTCTTTAGTTTTGTTTTTCCTTTTGGTAGCTTTAATAGGATTTGCTGGCCTTTTAAGGAGATGGCCTGTCAGTCAGGTTGGTGGTTCCGCTAATGATCCATCTGGGTTTTAAATGTCAGGTCCCAGAGAGTCTCCAGGACTGAAGTATTTTCAGCCAGACAAGGATGGAGGGAGCAACCCTCCTGCTGGCTCAGGGCATGGGTCCCATTCTGCTGAGCAGTGATAATGCTTGCAGGTCCACCTGTAAAAGGCAATAAGCAGACATTAGAATGGGGAAAGCTGTTCCTACTCTTTGAGTTCCCTCTGAGAGACCTCCTTTCCTACAATCAGCTTGCCTCTGCAAGCCTGTGTGGCTGCCCAGTGTTCCCACTACTTCCGTGACTCCCCAAACACCAGAGTCCTGGGCTTAGAGTGGCCTTTAAAGGGCTGGCATACCCTGTGAGCTCATACTTGGGCTCACTGAATGTAGTCCTGCTGATGGCTGTTTATTAGTAGCTTTTTCCAATTCATCCTTTTCTGTAGCAATCCTTTCCTGCCTCCTGTGTCCTGGGTGCCATTGCCACTGTGCTTTGCCATTCAGCTCCTCTCGTCATTCCTGCCACGGGCTGAGCGGGCGCTTGGTCTGTTCGGTGGTTGTGTGGTGGCTTTCCTGCAGCAGAGGTGCTGCCCTGTCCTGGAGGAAGATGGGATAGAGAGGTGCATGCAGGTTTTAGGCAGAATAAGCCCAGTATGGCTGTGTCAGTCTGGCACAGAACTGCTGATGGGTGGGAGATGAAAGATCCTTCGAGCAAGCCAGCTTCCCTCAGCCACTTCTGTGATGTCTGAGCCTTTCTAGATGCCAAAGCAGATGTTTCATAGTTAGGTTACCTGCACAGTAACAGATACCTTCTGATATGGTGTCTCGCCCTCCACCCACCTTCCCTCTTCCCGCTCCTCTTGGACATTTGCTGCAGGTCGACTCCATTTTATTTGCTGAGTTCCAGGCCTGGAAGGAATCTCCAACTTTGGATAAATCCTGCTCCTTCCTGGACAGAATTTATCGAGAAGATGTAGGACCTTGTCTGGACTTCACTAAGCAGGAGGTGAGTGCTGGAAAAGGAGGACAAAACCTGCACAGTCTGGCAGCACTAAAGTTGCACCTTTATGGTGGTGACCTTTGCACGTTCGTATCTGAACTCATTTCTCTTTGCTGCAGCTGTCGGAGCTGGTGCGAGTGGCTGTGGAGCAGAATACACTCACCATTGAGCCGGTTGCTTCCCAGACACTGCCTGTGGTGAAGGTGTCAGCAGAAGAGTGCGGTGGGCCGAAGTAAGGAACCGTGCTTATGCTCTCTTGTCCTCTCCTTGCTACTGGTCTTTTTGTACCATCTAGTGGAGTTTGGTCAGGCCTCGCTCAGTCAGTTGAGTTGAACAGTTCAAAGGGCTCAGCTGAGTGTTCTCCTCACCTATGACCAGGGGTAGTTCAGCTCAACTCTGAGTGTTCTCCTCGCCTACGACCAGGGGTAGTTCAGCTCAACTCTGAGTGTTCTCCTCGCCTACGACCAGGGGTAGTTCAGCTCAACTCTGAGTGTTCTCCTCGCCTACGACCAGGGGTAGTTCAGCTCAACTCTGAGTGTTCTCCTCGCCTACGACCAGGGGTAGTTCAGCTCAACTCAGTGTTCTCCTCGCCTACGACCAGGGGTAGTTCAGCTCAACTCTGAGTGTTCTCCTCGCCTACGACCAGGGGTAGTTCAGCTCAACTCTGAGTGTTCTCCTCGCCTACGACCAGGGGTAGTTCAGCTCAACTCTGAGTGTTCTCCTCGCCTACGACCAGGGGTAGTTCAGCTCAACTCTGAGTGTTCTCCTCGCCTACGACCAGGGGTAGTTCAGCTCAACTCTTTACATGAGGAGGGGAATTAGCTCAGCTCAGCTGATGTACTGGACTTGACTGTTTTGGGGGATAACCTAGTGATGTGTTAGTGCCCTTGGCTTGGGAGAGGTTTGTTTATTTTTTTCCCTTAAGGTAGCAACTTTAATGTTCTCTGAAGGTGTGTTTGCATAACCTAGGGTGAAAGGATTAAGTCAGAGCTGCATTATCTCATCTTCTTGCATCTTGTGAGGTTTAAGCTCCCCTTGCACTCCCAACCTTGTTGATGCACCAGGTGGGTTTGAGCCTAGGTCAGAAGAGATCTCCTCTTGCTGCATATCACCTTCCCCACCTGATGCTGTCACCTTGCCATCAGAACCGGGGCTATGGATGCTGCAGAGCTTGCGTGACTGTATCTGATGTGACGGACAGCTTGAGGTTGCCTTAAAGAAGAGGAGCGCTAGCAGGAGTGACGTGATATTCCAGACAAAGATAGGGGATTTTATTCAGCCGTTGAATTTAAGTTCAGTCAGGGCTTGCTCTCTTTGTTCTTCCCTCCCTTACCTTCAAGCAGAGCAACTTGTAAGCAAAGGTGTTCCTGTAACAGTAAATGCTGCCGGCATGCAGTTTTCCTACCCCTCTCTCCTGCATTTTCTGTCATCTCTGGGCAAATTGTTCCATGAGTATGTGTCAGGCCTGTTCCAAGAACAACCCATCCTGTGTTTATCCTTACTGGTTTCCTTTTGATTTTTTTTTTTTTGTGTCTTCGCAGTGGGTTCCGGTCACAAATTGTAACGTAAGTGAAGTGTTTATTTTTTAGTCAGTGATCAAAGATCTCTAATCCATTAACAAGTTACTAAACTTAGTGCAATTTAGCACCTTTGAGGCTAGAGCTGAACTAAGCTAACTTTTTAACTCTGTTTAATTTCCACCCAGACAGGATGGTAAGGAATCTTGCTATTGGCAATAAAGGACCCCAAAGGAATTTGTTCCCCTTTGTTTTCCAGATGCAAACCACTGATTTTTATGACAACTTTGGACAGGCTGTGGGCCAGAAAGGAGAAAGCTGGGGTCCCTCCCCAAGCTGGGACCTGCCAGACCTACTTGTCTGTACTGTACTGTGCAGACCTCAGTGCAACAGTTTGAGGAGTCTAGATGGGCAGGGACTGAGTTGGCCACGATGTGACACTGCCTATATAGCATCAGGGTAAAATGCTGGCCAGGAGGTGCTGAAGACAACTGGCTTTCATGATGGCATGCCCAGCAAAGTGCCCTGGGGTGCGTAGAGTGCTGAAGGGCAGGTGTCCAAATGCTGTGGTTTAGGTTACTTCTAGCTACAGCTGTGATAGCTGGGGTTACACCAAATGGAATCAACCAAGCCAAGAGTGACCAGCAGGAGTCTCTTTTTTCCCAGTGCGCTGCAATGCTCAAATTTAGGACCTCTTAAAAGTATCTCATTTACAAAGGTGTCAGTCATCCTGTACCTTCTGAGGATTTGATCCCTGTAGGTTGTGTTAATATTTGGGCAATGATTACTTCTCATTGCCTCTAAACACTTACAGCCCGTGTTTCCATTCTTAGCTAATAATTGCCTTGACAGCAGTGGAAAGCAAGCACAGAGACATGCTCAGAGCTCTCTGAAACATCTACTCCCACGTGTTGTCATCTTCCATGGCCCACCAAGCAATTTGTTGCAGCTGGGGAGTGATGTCCCCCTTCCCACCATGCAAGCACTAAGTCTCCGGGGAATGTGGTGATGACTATGCAGTAGAAAATTCTGCTTTGCTGCTTTAAGTGGTGATGAAGGAAGGGCAACTGGCTGGTGCTGGGAACCATTCGTCTTGCAAATAATGGAAGGAAATGGCAAGAAAACAGAGGCATGCTGCACCCTTGCTGGTTACATCTTTCGGTGGTCTTCCTGGGAGCTGAGTTGTCTTGAAAAGACTTTTCTTCAGTCGGTCTGAAATCTCCTTACAGTTGTGAAGCCAAGCGTCTTCCCTGTCTGCACAAGAAGGGATTGGCTTGTTCTTAGGAACTGCACGCCTTATCCAAAGGCCCCTGGAGTCAGTACAAAGTCACTCCATGTGGCTTCAACTAGTGTAGGTCCGAATCAGGCCCAAATTAATGAATAGGAGCCTGGCATAAAGGCTGCGGTGTGGCTTGTTTTAAGTTCTCAACATGAGCAAATTCTGCTCAAATGCTGGATTTACCTGTTTTGAGACCAGGTTTGGTCCCCAGCCAGCGTGTTTGCATCCCACCAGGAAAGCTGATACACCTCAGCAGAACGCCTTCAGCAAAAGCCTTGCCTGGAACATGGAGGAGATGTGCAGAGACCAGATGACTTTTGTTATGCTCTGCTCCAGCCTCACGTCTTTAATATCTTATGTGGTTTTGTTTTGGGCTGTCTGCCAGGGAAAGGGTACAGCCTTGGTTTGCTTGGGCATGAAGTAATTCATGGTTCCAGATATTTAGCCTAAGGTCTCCTACACTTGCCATTTATGAAATCTTTCAAGGAGCAAGAGGCTCATATTTTCTTCTTCATGCTGAACTGACACAGCATCTGGCTTCTGAGCTCCCACTTCCACCTCTTGGGGATAGTCTTGAGGCTGTTGAATTGCTGTGCTCTGCTGTGCCGCCAGATTGCTGAAGGCTGAAGTGTTTTTCCTTCGTCTGCAGGAAATGTGCTCTGAGTGGCCTCCCCAGGACCTGCAAGCACCGCATCATGCTGGGCGATTCTGGGAATTACTACTACATTTCACCATCCTGCAGGGCCAGGGTGAGTCTTCCACCTTCCCAGGGTGCCTCCACCCTCCAAAATTGTTCCAAGCCCTGAGATGGAGGAGCTCTTGGGTCAGCCCTCAAACTGACAGAGATCTGTGGGGCTTGAATTTGTTCCTGGAGTCGAGGTGGCTCTTGGTCGATGACTAGGGTGCAGGTCTCCAGCCCTGCCTCATGCTCTGGTGCTCTGCCTTACCTTCCTTCAGGCAAGCTGTCTTCAGCATGTTCGCTTTCCATGGTGTGATTCAGTACAGGGCTTTGATTGTTTTGCTTTATTATTATTTTTTAATTCTCCTTTGTAAAACACAGTAATTTTCTGCTCTTTAAATGCTGGCTCTTATTACTGTTCCAGTACAGATCAGTGACTCAAATGGTTATGAGAAGAAGCTGTCCTTTCTTTGGAGGGAAGGGAGAAGGTGAATGATTTGTTAATGTTGCTGCTGGGGCTATGATTCAATAGAGCATTTTAGAAGTTTCTTCTTTTCCGAGTTGCATATCAGAAGAGCTGATCCTGCAACATGTGACTTTCTGAGACAAAAAGTTGGTTTTGTGCATGGACTTAAGTTGACTAATTTTTGTCACTGGCACCAAAGTAATGTGTCATGAACACCCTTACCTCCCTGCACACACGCTTTCTGCACAAACCTTTGACTCCAAAGATCTTCATTCGGTCGGAGAACAGTGCTCTTTGAAGGAAAATCGTGGACTTTGCTGCCACATTAAGTAGTGATTACTTATGTCTCAAACCTGCAGTAGATTAGAGTTCTTCCACAGTGTGTCTCACGGATAGTGTAATATCTTGGGATGGGATTGCATATGCCCAGAATTTGGATTTTTTTTTTTTTTTTTTTAGCCAACTTTCTTCCTATCTCTTTCTGCCTGGTGGTACGTGGTACCATTTCTCAGGTGCCGAACACTAAGAGCTGTCCTGCTCTCCTGCTGGGTGCTGTGCCAGCCTCTTGACAGGCAAAGCAGTTCTGTAGCTGACTTTTTTTTTTTTTCCTCCCTCAGATCACAGCGGTGTGCAACTTTTTCACATACATTCGCTATATCCAGCAGGGCTTGGTGAGGCAGGATGGTAAGTGGGGATGGCAGCTTGCTGCGGTGGGGATGCCTTCTGTGGGCCGTTGGGAGGGATTAAGAGGGTCCTATTTAGCGTGGCAGGAATGGGGCCAGCTTGGGGTATTCCAAACTCCCTATGTCTTTTAGAAACAGTTAAATGACAAAAGAAAGGCATGAGCAGGAGGAATAGATGCACCTTTTCCTTGCTCATCAGCTTGTTGGGAGCTTTGCCCTGGGGTGGAGCTGGTAAGGGCTGACCTGAGGAGCCTGTCCTGCTGGACCCTCCAGCACATCTGCTTCCCTCTCTTTGGGGATGAGCCTGGCTGGGCCGCACTGAGAGCACAGCGTAACAGGAGGTGGTGTCCAGCTGTGCCCTGCTTACTGATTTTTTGGTGTTTTTTTTTCCCTTCTCTTCCCCACACCCATTTTGCTTTGCAGTGGAGCTGATGTACTGGGAGGTCATGCGGCTCCGGAGAGAGATGTCTCTGGCCAAACTTGGATTTTATCCCAGTGAGATGTAAGCAGACGCCTGAGCATGGAAGGAAACTGCTCCTGTATGAATGGCTTGTCAAACGTAGTCTGCCGAACAGATGAATGCCGTGCCTCTCCTGCAGTGGGCCTTACTCCCCGCCCTCCCTCCGCCTGAAGCTGATCCAGGAGCAAGAAGCACAAGTTCCACCTTCAGCTGTCCCACTTCTCCAACTGTGACTGGAACGCAGCTGCCGAGCTACCCCCTCAGAGCTGGGCTGGCCCTGGCGGCTCTGGGGTGGCCATCTACAGACTGTCCTCTTTGGAGTCTCCTATATGCAGTGTATATCCATTTTTTTTAAACTTTTGTTTTTATATGCAGTCTGCTTTGGCATAGTCTGAGGCCAGCTCTGTGCAGGGCAGGAGTCCTGGACCTTCTTTGTAAGCAAGTCTTTCAGGACAGATGCTGGCTGTCTGTCCGTCTGTTCCACTCATTCTTTGGGGTGGAGGGTGCTGTGTCCAGCCACACGCCTAGGTCCTGCCAACCATGCACTCCCCTCACGGCCCTGTAAATGCCAGAAGCACACAATAATCTTCTGGAGAGCCATGAACAGCCTGTTTCCAAGTACTTCCTTGCTCCTTTTAAAGGAGCCTGCACGAGAAGCTTTCTGCCAACCGAGTCACAAAGCGGGATTTGTGTTTGGGCTTGCGATTTGGCACTGGGTAATCCCCAGGCTGGGGGAACAGCCGGAGCAGAGGCCGGAGCTGTGCACCTGGGGCTATCGGCAGAAGAAAGTGAGGAGGGAAACTGCTTAACTCGCAGCTGGCTGCAGCGTGGCCGCAGTCTGCGGGATGTTTTCTCCTGGTCTAGAGAATCTGCTGCAGTTGTCACGGGCGGATGCAGACCTTCACGGGTGGTGCCCTGTGACAATCCTCAGTGCAGGAGTCCCCTGTGGTGCTCTTAGATACAAACCGCACGCCCAGACAGATGCCTTTGAGCTGTTCCTGCTCTCAGGGTAGCTTTGGGCAGCACTGGCCCCACTGTTTAGATAGAAACCATGGTCCCAGGCTGGGTTCTTTGTCTCCAGAAGGAGCGTGCCCAGGCTGGGTGCAGTCTTGAGGCCCCGAGATTTCCTCCCCGGTATTGCAGCAGACGTAGAGATGCATGTCCACTGGGAAACCCCGCTTCTTCTGGGCTGCCATCCCCACTGAGGAGATTTGAGACATCTTTGTGTGCACATGAGGGATGTGGCTGCAGTTCCTGCATGCCTCACATGTGCTGGGAAGGATGTCACTAAAGCTGCTGTGAAGCGGAGGTGCTCTACAGCTTGAGCTCAGGCCCAGGTTTGTACAGAACTGTGTTAAAGCCATGACAGTGTTTTGTAGCCAATTTAGCCATTTTTTTTCAGTGACTGTGGAATCAGCTCAGCCACTACCCACCCCGGGGGTTTCATCTCACGTTGGCATTTCTGCACTCTTGACTGGCATGTCACCCTGTCCCTCCGCCATCATCATAACCCCCATCTGAGCAAGTTGTGCCCAGAACCGGCTCACCATCCTCAGCTCCATTAAGTTTCATCCTCTCCTAAGAGGTGCTACAGTAGGAGCTCTGTATCTTCAGTGGAAGAAAACTGAGCTGCTGTGTTTTTGTCCAGGGGAGAAGACCTGTAGAAGACCCCCATGAGCACAAGCTTTCCTGTCACTGAGCACACTCACAGTATGCTGCTGAGTTGCTCCTCAGGGGACTCCTTTCCTTAGAGCTATCCTGGCGTGTGGTATTGTTTGCCAAGGTTTAGTAGCTATGTGAAACGTGAGTTGTCATCCCCAGAGCTGGGAGAGCACCTTCCTGACAATACATACCAGCTTTGCACCCACCTCCGTCAGCTCAGACAGGGCTGACCTCCGAGTTGTTACCACCCCAGTTCTGCTTTTGCTTCCCGCAGCTGAGTGCCCCAGCTCGTGCTGCTCGCCCTAGCTGGGTGAGTGCGTACATCTACTCTTCACCAAAGGAATATCTTTCAAATGTGGAGTTAAAGCCTGGAAAATACATCTTTGGGTGAGAGTCTGGCTGGGTCTTGAGCTAGCGATAAACCTGCATCTCTTTTGGTGCTGTCTGCAGACTTGTGGCAATTTGACATCAGCTTTTCTAGAGGAGAAAATAGAAATGTTTTTTTTCCCAGCTGCAGATTTCAGCTCAGATAAATTCTATCCCTGCCAGTTTCTCCTTGTCTCTGTTCCCCCTGACCTTCTGATCTCTACAAGTCATCCTGGGCCATTAGCTGCTACGTTGCACGACAGTCGTGGCTGCATTGCAGCACTGGGAATGAGGTGATCTCTATGTAGGAGACATTTGGGTTTGTGGGATTTTTTTTTTCCCCCCAGTGTCACTTTGTAAAGCACTTTGAGATGAAAGGAATTGGAGAAATGCATTGTATGAGGTTGTCTTACATTTAAAACAAAGCAGAGAGAACAATTGGTAAATTAATACGAAGTCACTCCGTTAACAGCGGGTTGGTTGCACCCTGCTCTTTAATAAAGGAAAATAAACATTAGTTATTAACCTCTTTAAAGGTCTGGTTGCCGTTCTAGGGTTGGGTTGCTTGGGGCACGTGTGCTCGGTAGCCAAGAGAAAAACCAAAGTTTGGCCGGCATTGGGCTCTGTGCTTCTCTTGCCGCCGCGTGTCCTGGGGGACCGGGCTTTTAGTGCTCTTCTTCCTCAGCTTGCTCCTGCTGTGGCTGGCTGCTCCCTGACTTCGCCAGGGACCCAGGGACAGTGGTTTGGCAGCAAAGAGAGTTTTATCCCAGGTTTTTCTCGTGACAAGGCAGGCCTGCGTGGTTCTCGCTGAGCGAGGCTGAGGTCTCTCCCAGCTCAGCCGTGGTCCGGTTCAGTTTACCGGCTCGAAGCATTGCGTGGGATAACGCTGCCCGTCCCGAAGGCTGGTTAATTCAAGGATCTTCCTCCTCCTCTCCTTGCAGGGCTGAGCAGTCTCCTGCTTTCCTTATCAGGTGGAGGCAGTACTGTGGTGGGAACCTTTCAGAAGCTGCCAGTGCCAATGGTCCCTTCGTGGTGCAGAGCGAACGTTTCTCTTTTCTGGAGGCTTTTGGATCAGGGACTCTTTGGCAGGTCTTCCCTTGGCTGCACGGGCGCCCGGGGCTTTGGACGCAAAGGCAGGAGCTGGCAAGCATGAGCTTAGCAGCACTGGGGACTGAACTTGCTCCTGCTGTTCAGGTAATTCACCCTGCTTTTAGCTGCAACTTGGTTTGAAAACAGCTGCCTTTCCTTGGTAGATCCAGCTCCTGCAGGCCCTTCCTTGTCCTTTAAAGGCGTCTCCCCGGCCCCAGCCCATGTGCAGCTCTCCGTGCCACAGCAGAGGCAAGCAGAAGGCAGCGATGCCCGCTGGTGCTGGGCGCAGCGTGCGCCGGCCCTGCCGCCACAGCAGCTCTCAGACTCTGCAGGTTGGGAAGCTGGGTCGCTCTGGCTTCGCTAAAATCATTTGCTCTCCTGCCTTTAGCTGTGGACGTTAACATGGAAGATCTCTTGTCATCATCTCTTGGTGATGGCAGTGGAGGGGAAAAGGCAAAACATCAAAGACCTTTGGGAAATGCAACAGAAATGAATGCCAGAGCAGAAAACAGCATTAGACCTCATGGTAGTAGTGGTTCTGGGACCTGGGGCTGCTCTTTCCAGTAAAGGTAAACTTGCATGAGGATGAGGGAGAGAAAGACTGGCCCCAGGGAACCTTGTGTCTCACCCCAGGGTGAGTGCGCGGTGCTGGGGTTCTCCCCAGCGTGGGGCAACGAACCGCTGAGCCCCCATGGCCTTCCTCTGGGTTTGTGCTTGATGCAGGGTGGTCAGGCCTTCGCTGTTTTTCCTGTTGGCGTGCAACCCTGAGACCCAGTCACTGGCGCTCAGTGTGACAGAAACATCGCCACGACCTTCTCCGCGCTGTGTTTAAAGCCAGGAGCTGTGGTCCTGTATCCTCCCTACCCAGAGCGCCCGGAGTCGCTCTTAGCCGGGCCCCCAAATCTCCCTGTCATCCCTTTCCATTGCCGTGTAAATGTGGGCATTGCCTCCCTCCGATGGGATGAGTGGTCCCTCGCTGCTGCTCTCGGATTTTCCTGGTCAGTGAGGGTGCGTAAAATTTTCCTTGGCTGGATTCGCACTCGCTGGCATCTGCCATTGTGGGAGGGAGCGACGGCACTGGAGGCGGCTCAGTTTCGACAAGTGCCCAGAGGAAGGGGCTGCCACCCCTGGGATGTGGAGAACCCCAACAGATAACAGCTTACCCAAAGGTCCTCTGCCTTTTTCTAAAATGATGTTATTTTTCAAATGGTGTTACTATTTTATAGGACAAGTCATCGGGGCATGGAGAAGGAAACCAAGTGGCTCTCGCAAAGCAGGAACGGAGCCGGCGGTGTCTGCCCGTCCTGCTCGTGCCCTCCGTGCCAGAGCAGGGGTGTGAGCGGAGGGGAGCTGCCAGGAGAGCCAGACCATTCCCCTGGATGGATGGATGGATGGATGGATGGATGGATGGATGGATGGATAGGGGCTTCAAGGAGGAGATGGCAGGCAGCCAACAGCAGATAGGATGGAGTGATCAGAAGGGCTGCCCTCCTGCCGAACTCAAAGCTGTGTCTGCGTGTCCCTTCCCTGGTGGCTCCGGTGTGGGCTGTGCTCAGGTGACTGTAAAGCGGCTTTGGGCTTTTCAGCTCCTCAGCTGCGTTACGCAGCTAAATTTTGAATTGAGAGCTGTCTCCAGAGTGGGATATCAATTTGAATATTTTTTTTTAGCATCCTACAGAGTCTGTATTATAAAGTAATACAGGAATCTTCGTTCTTTGCAAGAGTTGCCTCTCTTTTTCGCTGGAGGTTTGCTCCGACCCTGTGCAGCATGGCCAGGCACCCACAAGAGGGCACAGGCAGACCAGGCAGGGCCTGTCCTCCCGCCCTGTCCGCCCTGCGAGAACGGAGCATCCCCAGGCTCCCACTTTGCTTCTCCTCCTGCCTCTGTGAAGGCATCACACCGGGCTGCCCTGTCCTCTGCAGCCTCTGGGCAGGTGTATTTCTGCAGCCTTCCTCCGCTGCTGGCCATGGCAATTGGTGTTAGGTGGGTGCCGCTCTCCTTAGGCAACGGGAGGGTAAGCCTGGGACGTGGAACGGAAAGGAAGGATTTGGATTTCGTTAAGGTTAAGCCTGAGGAACGTTGCCAAGCAATGAGGACGGCCAGGTGAGAGACTGTGAATGGTTTGCTCTGTCTGGGTCTGTAGGTGTAACGTCCTCGCTGGAGTCAGCGGGGATTGCTGTTCGGAAACCTGCCTGCAGCTGGGAGCTGAAACACGAGGTTGGCTCCTAAGCTTCTATGGCCTGAGAAGACATCAGCCCTATCCCTTATCCCCGTCTGCCCACCTCTCCCACCAGAGCTTTCCTGCTGTTTTCCCTCTGAGAAATAAACCACGCTCCAGTTGCCAGACCCTCTCCATGTCCTTTGAACAGTCTCTGGGTCCTCTTGTACACGCTGCTGTATGAACAGCATTTCTCCTTGCGCCCATTTGCCCCGCAACGTAGGGCCTGCTAGCCTGTCCTGGGCCAAAAAAGAGCTTCAAAGGGATGGTAGCTCAAACATCTGCCTTTGCAGATGCGTTTGACTTGCTTGAAGGACAACGAGCAAAACGATCGCAGAGGATTTTGTTTTTCTTCCTCTCTCCCTCCTAAATCCTTTTTCCCCTGCCATAAGGCATAAAGGCATGGTTTTATATCAGGGCTGGGGTTCCGTGTCCATAAATCAGCCTTTGTGCAATCCCCCCTTGCTTTCTCATGCTCTGTAAGCAGAAAAGCACGTGTGTGCGACCTTGATCTCTTCTTGGAGCTGATGAGGGAAAGGGCAAGTGGGAATGGACTGCCTGTTTGCCCTGGAGATGCCCTAGGAACTGTAGGACCAGAGAAGGGTATGCTGTGAAGGACAGCGGTCCTCAGTCGTCCCTGTGACGATCCATGCAGAGAGGCTTGGCCAACTTAAGTAATGATGTTGTGTAGGAGTACTATAGATATATAGATGCACCAGGGCGAATGTACACGTAGCTCGATAGTACGTCCGTTGGGCCGCCGGCATCTTCGTCGGCAGCCCCTGGTGTTTGTTGGTATTGCCAATAACCACATTCGCAGGACGTGAGGCATTTTGGTGTGGCACCACAACACGAATAGCCTGGCAGTTACAGCAAAAGGGACCAGCAATCTTCCTGTGGTTTTTTCCTACACCAGTTCTCGAGTAGATTATCCCAGGTGGTATCAGTTCAGCCGCATGTCTTGGAGCTTCACTTTCCCCATCTGTCTAACTGGGAGATGATTAGTTTCCACCACGAGGTGAATATTTGGGGTGCACCGTTTAGGACAGCTGCTATCTAGAGCCCTAGTAGGAGTGATAAGGTGTATAGGTATGCTTGATATATTTGGTCTGCTTATATGTGGGGCTCTGAGCATTTGTGCCTGTGTTCACGGCTGGGAGAAGGGTCTGCAGGTCCAGAATGAGGCATTTTAACCTGGCCTGCAAAAGAGCTTGGGTTTGGAACAGAACAGGGATATTTTATGTCTCTGATGGGCGTTACTGTGCACAATGAGGTGCTTTTAGGTATTTAGATGTTAATACATGTTTAAGTGCAGAATCTAGCAGACTTTGAATGGCAAGAAGAGAGAAACCAGGATAAGGGACCTAGCGATTTGGTTGCTCGTGGCAATTCCCTGGGTCTGCTGGTCCTGTCCTTCACCCTGCCTTCAAAGTTACTCAAGGTTTGCACAGGGCTGTAAATCAGGCTGTCGTTGTGCATGTCAGGACAGCCTGATCGACTGTGCAGAGAGCTGTGTGTTTCCAGGAACCAACAAATGGAAGATTTTTTTGTTTGCTTCGGGTGCAGACAAGAAGGGAAGAAGTAAGCAGACGGCCTCAAAAGAGTCAGCTATATCAAAGCTTTCGTGATGACTAGCGACCTTCTTTTATGACAAATGTATCAAACCAGTGAGGATTACTGCAGAATAGACAACACGATATCAGCCGGGGGGGAAATTCCAGTAATTTCAGAAATTTGGGGATCGTGGCCTTGCCAGGAAGAAGTCAATGTCCTGGCACAACTCTAAATGTGCATGTGGCGCTGAGGGCTGGGGCTGGTCAGCTCTGCCAAGGCAACACGTTCCTTATAGGAGCACTCCCTGTGGTGCCACTGCCGCTGGAAGCCAGGAGGTCGTTTTTGCTATTTATCATGTCAATATTTCCATGTTTGTGCAAGGGTTATTGGGCTGAGCTGAAAGGAGCTGAAAGGTTGACTTTAGCCAACCTGTTAAGGCAGATGGACTTTGTGCTGGTTTACATAATATTCGCAGGATTATCAGGAGCCAGAACAGGCCCCCAGTGGGGTAATTCCCGTTTGCAAGAGATGAGTTGGATGGAGAGCAAGATGCCTTCTAGCCCTGCTTACTTTGGCTGTAATGATACCCTTCAAATTTTGGTCGCCAGTGAAACGCTGTAGTTGCATGCCTGTTGCTGGGGGCTAGGTCAAGCAGAAGGCTAAAGCGTGCCATTACCTACTTTGTGTTGAGGGCAAGTGGACAGGGCTCGGTGGACAGTGAGGTCCCTTCTAGAAGAGCTGATGTGTGCCACAGGGAACTGTGGTAAAGCAGCTGCAAAGCCTGTGCACCACGGAGCTTGGCTGTGCAGCAAAGGGTCTTCAGCATCCTCTTGACAGGAGGTGTCCAAAGAGACCAACCCCTCCCCACTTATCAAGCAATAGTATATTCTGTGGGTCCCTCCATCACGGGGGATCCGGGCACACGGTGTGGCAGAAGGCATTGAGGTGAAGAACAGGGAAAGCTTTAAATAGGGTATTTAGTGGGCAGTGTCAGGAGGCAAGAGAGGGAACGTGAAAGGAGACGAAATCAGAGAGAAGCAGCAAGACGGAGTGGCCTACGCTCTTGGAGGGGAACTTGTGCCGGATCGCTGGTGTGATGGGAGGTGGTGGGAGAATTCATAGCGCGGTAGGAATTCACTGGTGAGATGGCAGGTGTGCAGTGCACAACCTGAAGAAGAGAGAAGTGAAAGAGCTCATTTGGGGGTGGATTAGAAGGGAAAGAGAATGTGGAGAAAATGAGACTAGGTCTCGTTGTGGGCTGGATGTGAGGGGAAGAAGGGCAAATCTGAGCTGACAGTGATGCCTTGGCTCAGGAGCTGTGTTAGCCCCAGCGAGCACGATGGAGCAGAGGGCAGGGGAAGTTTGGGAAGAAAAAGGTAATTCTTAGCTTTCTTTTGGCCAGGTTGAACTTGAAGTGATTCCCTTTGTAGGAGAAGAGATCAAGCTGGGTTAGCAGAACAGGAAAATTGAGTCACGGGTACATGTCTGGTTACTTACCAGTAACTTCAGTGACGGAAAAGTGGTTTGCAGCAATTTGTGCAGGAGTAGCAGTAAGCCCCAAACCAGCTCCCCATGGGACTGTCTCAGAGAGGGGAGCTGTGAGAAGGAAGCTGAAAGAGATGTTGCAGGTGGTCCCTAGAAAGCTTTGCAGTGAAAACTCTAGCACTTGTTCCTGTCCTACTTAGAGAGCTTTTGGTGACATTCACGTGGGCACGCAGAACCTCATGAGCTTTTTAATTCAATGTACAATACCAGAGACTTTGTTAATGTTTCCTATTTATGCTTCCAGTTGAGTTCTGGGACTGCAGGTTTTCCTCTGGCAGATGTAGACATGGTATTGGCTCAAGGACAGCTCCTTGCCCTTAATTCCCCTGGCTCATTGTGCTAATTCTGCCCTGTTAATCACCTTAGAGTCAATTTAAGATGCCTCATGCCAATGGACGTGTATGTCAGTCACGGTTGAAAGACACTTTTGCTCTTTCTGCATCAGAATTGCAGCCGGGGCTGGAAGAGGTGCCTTGTCCATTGCCTTTGATGACCTTCCCCTTTGTCAGGCCACCTGCTGAATGCCAGCTGCCAAAAACGATAAGGAATGAAGCACTAACCCCAGCTTTCAGTCAAACTGACTGCAGTGCAGTAGCCTTGACAAATAATGTTTCGGTGGGAATTGCAGCAGTGTCTAATGGTCCCACGAGTGGATGACAAGAGTGGTTTTGGGCAGGGGAAGTGTTGGGACCACCCAAAAAGCCTGACAGCTCTGGCTTGCACTAAGCCTAAAGACTCATCTACTTCTACACTAGGAACGCTAACAGAGGGGACAGGAGGACCAACTCTTGTTCATCTAGCACTGAAATGATATTCATGTGCCTGGGAGAAGACCTCATGTTTAACCTCCAGTTTAGGTTGTCTTTGCAGCTCCCCGTTCTTCTGGCCAGACCATTGCACATCCACGGGTTTAGTGATACTTCACTCCTGGTTTGCAAAGGGACTCCTGGCGTGACAACTAATTTAGACACATCAGACGCTACGACAAGCTCTTGAAAATCCTCAGTGACTCTGTGAAGATTTGAGAGTTTCCCTGTGGCTCAGAGTCCTCCAACTGGTTTGCCTTGGGCTGGTGCTCCGGGGTCCATCCCTGAGTGACGGGGTAAAACTTACCTCCTTTGCAGCAGATGGTTCTTTCATTTCACGTGCAATGCAAATATCACAGGATATTTGCACAGAGGGAAGAAAACTCTGGAGGTAATTTAGTTCTGCTCCCTGCTCGTAGCCGGGCTACATTTGAGTTAGGTCAGGCCGGTCAGTGCCTTATCCAACCGAGTTATGAAAACCCAGAGGTAATTTTGCTGTTGTCAGCAGTGGTGTCACTAGCTTCTCTTCATTATGCTGATTTTAAAAGCCTGGCTTTCCACATTCAAAATGCACAAATATCTTAAACCCTCTTACTGCAGCACGTGTGCTATCACACTGTGGTTTAGAGGTGGACCTGGCAGCAGGTTAACGGCTGGACTCGATGATCTCGGCAGTCTTTTCCAACCTTAATGATTCTATGATTCTCACTGCCTTAACAACACCACGTCTGTGAGAGCCTTTTTGAAACTTAGGTACATTTACAAAATATTTCAATAGAGACCTTGAAAATTGCCCCTTTCTGCTTAGAGGCGGCTACAGAGGCATTGCGGGAAGGAAATGGCCTCTTAATCTCTGTCCCCCATTTTGCGTGCGATTCCTTTGCGCATCACAGAGCAGACCGATGCAACATCTCTGTGCTTTTTATTTATGGATTTTCAGTTACGCAGACAGAAATGTTCATAGAGTCATAGAATCGCTTGGGTTGGAAGGCACGTTTAAAGATTATCTAGTTCCTGACTTGCCCAAGGTGAGGGACAGAATCTCGTGCTCCAACATTCAAGCCCAGACGTTTTGTTCTTAAGCAAATTGTTGATTTTTTGCAGGGATGTGAAAGGAGTCATGATGCTGGAATGCTGCAACGAACACTGTAGTTTTAAAGTCATCCTGATGATGCCTTGCCCTCTAGTGATGTTGGATTGCATTTCAGTTACATACCTTTCCCGGGTCAGATGTTTAATTTTAGCATTTTGTGAGGTTCAGCATGATTGGGAGAGAAGAATGAGCAAGGGATTGGAATTGGTATTGGCAGCAACACCTTCATTTATGGTCACACTTTATTTCCCACCCTCCCGGCTGATGGTGAAGAACAGGCTTTGCTGCTTAGGGCTGTTTGGGGTCATGAGGATGGCCTAAAGGTCTGTTGACTTGCAAAGGACAACAACTCAGAGTGATTTATCTGGAGATGCTTATAGGACCAGGCAGAAGGAGGAACTGGCTCCAGCTGAGAAATCAACAGCATCTTCTGCAGATTCAGAAACCAAATTTTCAGGTAAGCATGTTCTTCTGGTCTCAGCTGACACTTTTACCTCTCCATAAGCAGTGACTCCCAAAATCACTCACAGATCTCTTCACCGGAGGTGCTTTCCTGATCCAGGGTGTTGTTTGGCACAGAAGAGACCTGAACCGATTTCAGAAGCTGCTATATAGACTTCTGGTAGAAGGGCGGTGAAATGGCACAGCCAAGGGCTGACATGAAACCCATGAAGACTCCCAGGGAAGCAGGTTGATCTGGGCTGGACCCAAAGACTGTCAGGCATTCTTTGTAATTAGACCCATGCACGTGGGCTCTGGCTTTGTGCTGGTCACTACCAAAATAAGGGAAAAAAATCACAGAAGAGAAAGTGGTTCCTATGTTTTATATAAAATGGGTCACTGCTTAATGAAACAGGGTGCAGATCTGAGCGCAAGTTAATCAAAGTCAACTAAATTAATCAGACAAGTAAACTGGCCGCACCCATTTCAACTAGGATGGGTGCAATCACAAGCAATTACTGTGATTAATCTTCTCGTTGTCATATACAAATTCAGCACCTGGCCAATAAGTTGCATAGTTGTCTAATTGTGCTAAGAACGATGCTTCAGGCAAGGGTGGTGCTTCTACGTGAGGATCCATCTCATTGAGCCCCTCATTTCTTGAGAGTCTTGGGTTTCTGCTGAGCTTCCCTTGGCTTCCTTGACTTGACCTGAGTAGCCTGCGCTTGAGATGCAAACAGTTGTTCGGAGTGGGTGGTAGAGCTCTGTTACAAAAACCTGGGGTATTTACGAAAATGGTCATCATTCACACCAGTGGAGCTCCTTATATTTGCAACCAAGCAACCTCCACAGGGGTTAGATAGCCCCTTTATTTATAACACAGCTTGCTGACTTGGGTGGAGTCCCCAGGTATAGGTACAGCCTAAGAATAATGTCTTTGTAGCAGGATATTGTCGTTCATGTTAGCATCTCGAGTACTGGGTACCCTTATCTTTTGGGAGCTCACAACTAACCCCAGGCTAAAAAAACCCCCCACGTTTCCTCCAAACTGACTGGCTAATTCTGATCAAGAAATGCAACAGAAGTTACTGTGAGCTCCTGCAAGTATTTCTCCAACAAAACTGGGCTTCTCACCAGACATCTGCAATGGATACACATGCTGTCTAATTCTGCAGCAGGCTGATGGACAGTTTGTCTCCCTGGGGTGCTGGGAACAGCATTTCAATACAAAACCGTAATCCAGAACTTGTTCAGTGACTAGAGGAGGCTTTGAATCTAATGCCTGATTGACAGGGAGTCCATTCTCTCACTGAGTCTAGAAAAAACATTGACTGAAGGTAAAAAGTGGGAACATCTTGATTTTATGGTTTGATTTTATGTATCTGTCAACATGCAGCACTCATTACCATGAAAGTCAATTCATCACTGAATTCTCTTGTCTTCTCTTGTCGTCTTCTCTTGCCTTCTCTTCCCTCCTCTTGCCTGTCTCGTCAGAATTCTGCAAAATGTTCCTCGTGCATCTTGCTTGACCTTCCTGGCTAAGCTCCTGGCTTAGATGGTGACTCCCTCCAGCTGAACCGCTGGATTCCTGCGGCGGCTGGGGATCGTGGTGCTTCTGAAAACGCACACAGCAGAAAGTGACTTCAGACTGTTAAACAACTGATGTGTCTGGGGATCATGGAGGATCTTAATGTCTTCCTGAAGAAGAGGAATGACATCTTGATTCAGACCTTAGTATGCTCGAATGGCAGAATTTCTGGGATGCTGGAAGTGGTGTGCACCCTGCTATGCAAAGCAAAACCATGTTGTGTTAAATAGATCTGTCCCAGGACAGTGTTAGGGTTGCCACAGGGGAGTGATCCGCCTCCCAGCTTGCTTTTGAATTCTGGAATTCTGTATTATTCCCTTAATACTATTCTTAAGATGGTTTTCAGACAAATGATGATTCTCTGTCTGGAAATGTGAATGAAATATTTGCCTTACAAGAAGCTAGCAACCTCACCTGTAACCTATTCTGTAGAAACTGCAAAACAGCCAGGAGAGAGGGACAGTATAAGTAGGACGCACTATGGAAATGTGTCTATATTATGTTTGATGATTTCAGACAGATTTTCAAGCTGCCCAAGAAAATATGTGTTAATATGATATAACCCCAGCACAAATGCTGAACTAAAAATTGAGTTTCTTCAGAGGCTGAACTTGTCCTTGCCTTTTCTGAACAGAATTTTAGAAACCCTGTTGCGAGGAAGGAGCTGTGTGACATCGTACCTTCCTGCACTATCTGGGTGAAAACCGTGTGTACGAGCACCACGAACACCTTTCTTATCACGTTGATGCCACATACTAGGTATGTTGTGAAACATACAGTTCCCCGAGACACCTGGAATTGAGCCATTGCAGAGTAAGTAAACCAGATTTTTTTTTTAAAGCAATGTTGCTCATGGATTAAGGCTTCTTTATAGATCTTGCCAATCATAAATCTCTGTTTTTAGGCCATTAAGTAACTTAAAATAGAGTTGGAACTGATGAGCTCGATGCCTTGCGTATAAGTTTTTAACATAAGAATATTAGGTGCATTTTATGTTGATTTCATGCCTTGGATTCCTTACCAGGCATGTGCTAATTCCAAGGGAGGGAGGGAATTGAAAAGTCTTAATTTCAACTAGTCCACAGAAAGTTTAGTCTGTCACAACTTACTGGCACCTAAAGTCAGATAAATTTAAAAAAAACCAAAGCAGCCAACCCAGCCACTTGTACTACTGGGTTCACAGGGGCAATGCGTTTCCCAAGTTCACAGCTGAGGGATGAGCTGGACTTCGGGTAAGCTGAGCCTAAGCTTATGGAGGATAAAACTTGAAAAAGTGGCGAGCATTTCAGCTAATGCCTGTGGATTCCCAGCAGAGGTACAAGCCCTCTGTAAGAGCAGGGAATGTTTAGGTATGGCTGTGAGATGTGGCTGGAGCGTAGGCATCTTAATCCAGAATGTGAACTCAGGACTATCAGGTCCTTGTTCCCCTTCAAGCCATGTTGTGTTGGGATGCTCAGAGGTTCTGGGAAGAGTTGTACTCCCAGGGAAGAAAGCCAGGTGATATATCAATTTGTAACAGTTTATTTTTGTGTAAGAGCTCCCTGTGTTTGTATTAGGGGAATGTGTTTAATCTAGGATCAAATAGAAGTCCTAATAATGGGGCAAGGTAGGGTCATTTTCTGTTTTGAATTCTATGACTTCTCATAGAGTACTTTGTGCAGAATGAGTTTACCTATGAAGCAATTAATGTGTACTCTGGAAAACTGTAGTATTGGTTTAAGGTAACAGATAAGCATTGACTGGCCTTCCCCGACGATCGTTTTGTCGCCTAACCTAGGACAGCCTATGCGCTTCCCACTCGCAGCCTCTCTCCATTGTTGTGTGCTCCGCTATCTGGTGATACGGTTCAAAGGGTTTATTTGCAAGACCTAACAGTCTCACGGTTCTGTCAAAGCCTCTGGGCTGACCTAAAGCCCACTGATGGTGTGGACCTAAAGCCCACCGAAGCATTGGATCAAGCTGTCGGTTAGGAAAGCTGCTGCAAGCTGCTTACCCCACCTCTGGATAAGCCATGAATGGGCAGAAAATTGAGGTCTAGACAACTTGTAAGGAGCTTTTATGGAAGTTTTCACGTCAGTTTTGTTGTCAGATGCCTCCCCAAACGGCCAGGCAAATGTTTTTACAGGAAGGTCTCCTTTTCTTTGGTGTTTGTTCCCAAGATGAGGGTAAGCACCACCACTGTTTCTGAGCTTTGTGAAGAATGATAAAGAAATCTGTCTATTATACTATAAAAATCAATGCTATAAAAGTAATTTCACTAATTTCACCCTGTGGAGTGGAAAAAAGACCTTTATATAGAGGACCTGCAGCTCCTCTATGAAAAAAACATAGTTAGGAAAAACAAGGGAAGCCATAATCAGCAAATCTGATGCCAAATCCTTTTCTAGAGTTTGCTTCCACAGCGTTCTTGTAGCTCTTGGTCTGGGATCTGATTGTGAACTGGTAAGAACAGCAGTTGCAAGACTAAAGCTGAAATTCAGACTTGAATCACCCTTTATGCCAAATCCTACCCTGACCCTTTAAGTATCCTGAATTTGAACATATGCTCTTGACCTCGGTGCCAGACCTGGATGGTGACAGTCACGCCCTAGAAATGTCCCAGCTGGCTTAGTTGGCTTCTCCATGCTACCTGCTAGTGGGTTGGTATTGCAGAAGGTGCTGCGAGAGGAGGCAGGTCCTTCGAGCACTGCAGTGGCTCTGGATGTGACTGAAAAAAGCACATAAAGCATTTTATGGTCAACAAATAGTTATGATTTTATTGAGCAGTAGAATACACAAGAAAGAAATTGTTCTTTTTGAGTTACTGAAGTATTTATTTTTAAGAATTAAATAATCAGGAGCTGTACGGAATGTGGTTTTGATGTTTTAACAACTCCTAGAGAACATTTGAAATGTTAGGGCTCTGTTAGGAAGGCTTTCTTAGGAAAGCATCTACTTAGAAGAGGCCATGGCTAGGACATGGCAGCTTGTTACAGAAAGAAAAGGATGTCTTTGCCCTAACAAAGACCTAAAATCCAGCCAGTGTGATCAGCCCCGCCACAAGGAGTGATGGTGCCTGGAGATACGTCCTGATGAAGCTTTGCTGGTGCTCTGAGCCTCCCAAGCCCTATTTCAGTAATCAGTTGGGATCTTAGACTCCTCAAATCCATGCTTAAAGGAAAAATCTCAGTGTTTAAATCCCCTAATTCCCATTGTGCCTCTGCCTGGAAACACGGGGCTAGTTTCATGTTAGTTCACAAAGCTGGCACAGACCCATGGCCTTCAGTGGAGTTAATTTTTCTTGCTGAAGGTCTAGGCTACAGCTTTAACCTGCTTTAGCTGGAGTGCAGGAGAAGCACGTGCTTTGCAGGGGACTGAAAGGCACTATTGAAGGGCACCGTCTGGGTTACCCCTGTGCTGTCCCTGCTCTCAGAGCTGGAGGAGGGCGAGCTCAATGCAAGGTCCAGCTCACCACGAGCTGCCTAGTGATGTTGCCAGCCTCTGCCGTCTCCTTTGAGCCCTTTCTTGCACTGTGTCTCCAACATAAGCTGTCATCCAGGCAGTCACTAGCAATGAATGGGAGAATGCAGGACGCCTGGTTTCAAGTTGCTTTTTCTTCTCTCTCCATGGCCTTGGTGGTTTTTTCTCCCACTCTCTCATGCATCCCTCCCCAGCCGGTTCCCTTCCCACATTTCTCCCATCTCTGTACTTCTCCCAAAACACATCCCCATCTCTCTCCTGCCCAGAGGCTTCTCTTGCCTTTGCTGCACTTGCTTCAGTTAATGCCTTTCTCTGCCAACTGTCTTTGACCGTCCTGGTCCTCCAGCTCCTACGCCAGTCCCTGCTAACAAGTGACTGAAGAGAAGCAAAGCCAGCCCTTTCCTGCCTATTGTTTTATTATCTGCCCTGAAACAAACTCTGTGTTTCCAACTCGTGGCCTCTCTCCGTTGCCAAGCGCTCATGTAGCCAATGATGTCGTTTAGCTGGGTTAAATAAACCCTGGCAGGCTCCCAGCATGTTTTACAGATTATGTTTTTGTGTGTGTTTGTGTCTCATTACAGTGCGACTGAATGACCTTTATCAAAAGAGAAAGCGTATAAGATTTCACCTCATTATTTTCAGAGAAACTAGTCAGTGACGGTCCTCAGAAAGCTGGGCAAAACTGTACTTAAATTTCTGTGTTTGAACCATTTTGATGGCTAATTGTAACCTGCAAAAGGAAGCTCATCTGTGATCGATTGCTGCATTTTGCCCAGGTTGGAGACAAAGCCAAGCAAAGTCATGTGAACTTTAGATCCACCTAAGCTTGCAGTTTTACTGAAACCTCTGCAACATCTTCTGTAAACCTGGTCACACTTTGGTGCTACTTAAAATTATAACAAAGCAGATTGCTCCAGACTTCCAGGGCTCTTTGTCAGGAATCTGTTTGACCTGCTCCAGTTAAAGGATGGAGAACTTACTTATATATCAAGGCACATACGAAACAGCTTGACTCCCAAGATAGAGGGCTGGGATTTTTTGGAGGGAGGGGAAGAAACTATATAAGCCAGAGGGGCTTTGCCTGAAAAAGTAACCAACATCTTACATTTGGACCAGACAAACTTTTTGCACCCATAAGCTCAATGAATAAGAAAAATACACGGCTAGTTACAAAGGGTTGGTGACCTGTTCTTTGCAGGACAGACCTTTTTCTCTTGCAATAGCAAGGACGATGCATGACACTTGGAAATCGGTTCTGACTGTAACATTGCACAGTTTTTATTTCTGGATTTGAGCAACTGAACATTTTTCATGAAAAGGGAATTTTTCGAGAGTCTGAAAGAAGCAAGTAGCTGAGGAAGAGTTAATATCAAGACCTCTCCTGTCCCCCCTTTCTTCCTTTTGGTGTCTTGTGCTAAGGTCTTGGGGAAAAAAATCACCCATTTGCCTAAGATCTGGTCTTTCCTTCTGCAGATCATTGCAACGTGGTTGCTCTCCTTGAACGTTTCAAGTTCTTTCAGCCATCATCAGTAGCAGCTGCTGTCTCCTGTTAGGCCAGGCTGTTGTGTTGGCAGCACTTTGGGTTTTTAGCAGGAAAACAGTCCTTCCAGTAGACGGGTCAGTGGCAAGAAGGAAGCCAAGCTGCTAAATCAGGACTATTTACCTAGGCTGAGCTACCAGTTTTCTGCAGTTTCTATAGGTGTTGAAAAGCAAACAGTTTCCCAAGAAGAAAGGTAAGAGAGAGAAGAGGGGACTAAGAGCGCTAAGGAGGAAGAGGCATCTCTATTGAGAAAATATTTGCTCTGGAAAGTAAGAACTGGAGGGGTAGAAAAATATGAACTGTCAGAAAAGCAAGCTGAATATTTAACAGATTGCACGGCTGATGCTACTGTGTGCTTGTGGTCACCCTTGCTGGAGCAGAGACAGTGAGATACACTCAAGGAGTCAGAAAGAGATGCAGATATTAAGGCAGTCTTAACAATGTTAGCCACAATTCCAGGCTAGCTCGTTACTACCTGTCTGGGAAATTACAGCATCCAGAAGGACGTTATTGTTTATGCTATTAGAAATCAACTATAAAATTTGCTCAAAGTCGATTCAAGCTTCAGACACCCCGGAGACGGTAGCTTTTCAACCTAACCATTCACAGCGGTCACTCAGGTCTTGCTAGCTTAGGGGTGGGCAAGAACACCAAAATAAGCCCTCTACAAACCTTAACTATTACTAGCTAGGTTAAGTTGCAGTCCTGCCTATGAATTTCCCGTCTGTAAGCAAAGAAATAATCTCATTTCCAAAGAGGGGGAAATTTTTTTTTTTAAGTGGCTGGCAGCAGTCCTGGAGTTGTCTTTGTTCACAAAGAACCTTGCTGATGTTGTGCGACTCTGTTAGCATTCAAGGATTTGCTAGAGAGGATCCAGTTTCAGAGCTGAGCAAAGTAAAATAATCATTGCCTAATAACTAGAGTAGCCCTATTGGGTGTTTTGAGTCAGCAATGAGATAGCTGTTGGAACCGGAGACTGCTTTTGAAACCGTGGCCCTTTATCATAAACTAAAGACTATGTCTCTTCTGTTGTATTACAACTGAATCTAAAGCCCTTGATTTATTTGGGATCAGGTTGCCTGTTGGAGAAGCACCTGGAAGCTGTTCAACCATATCTCCTGATAAGCCATTCATGGATTTTGGTAATTAGGTGTTGGGCAGAAAATAGAGTTTTAGCCAACTTGTAAGAGGGTTCTAGAGAAGGTTTCTTATCACCAGCACAGCCTGGTCCATTCTGTTTTCAGCTGCCTCCCCGAAGGACCTGGGAGCCAGGCGAAACGGTTGGGCAGCTCCTTTTGCAGGGAGAACTCATTTTCTTCGCTGATTGTTCCCAAGGGAAGGGCAAACGGTGCCATTGCTCCTGGCCTCTGACAAGCAGAAGGAGGCTTGGTTTCTGCCAGGCGTGTGCAGACAGGCAGAACCGCGTGTTTTTGCGGCACGCTGCCGAACTGCTCTGCTGAAAAGACCGTTTGTGGTTACACCGGAGCACTCGTGAGCAATCAGTAAGTTTTGCTTGTGTGACTTATTTTGGTCTTTTGTGTAAGTTACTGACAACCATAATGCTGTGCCAGACCTGTTGCTCATTAGAGAGAAAATAGACCCCCCTCCTAAAGGAGACATTTTGCTGTTTAAGCCCGAAGATCTTCCGCAGACCCCTGGAAATAGGGGTTGGTCATAAAAATACAGCTATATTAACCCTGCTGAGAGGTGGTTAGACGTTAGTTGTGCAGGGTCAGTATCACAACTTTTACTAAAGCGATGCTATGATTAGAGAAAGATAGGAGGGAGAGAAAGGAGGGAGCCCAACAGCGGGGCTCTGGGCTGGGCTGAAAGCCCCATCACGGTACGGCAGCTGCCGGTCCCCATGGGATGCGATTCCTGCAGGCGGGCATCGCAGCCCACCCGAGCTCCCTGCTGTGATGGGACTGCGTTATTTTTTTCCTTGATAACAAATTAAACTTGGCTGAGCTCCTCTTTTACACAAACACGGGAAAGAGAGGAAAGAGGCATAAGCTGACTGGGGTGTCCTCGGGTTGTAAATACTCACTAAAGCCTAACAAGTCTCATGTGTCTGTGAATCGGGGACTTGCATGGTTTAGGTAGAACTAGAATGAATCTTGTGAAGAGAAGGTCAAGGTCAGATATTAATGCCCCTTTTTAAAACAGTCCTTCCCTCCACCCTCTCCCAACCTTCCGTTTTGTGCAATACTGGCATCGCTTTTCATCCTCTGAAGCACATTTTAGATCTGTCTGGATTAAACAGGTTGCCTGAGCCCGTACCAGTAGCAGTTCACAAGAGAGGAAACTCCCCTCCAACCGTGCAGGTAGATAGAGACCGAAATCCGAGAGTAAAAGACACACGTGTGATTCCCCCCCGCGCACCCCCCCGTCCCTCCCTGTCACTCACACCTCCCCGTTAAGTCATGTTCACTTATGGAGGTAAGCATCCAGCCATAGATCTCCAGATTTCTTTAGGGACCTGTGGAAAGAAACACGAAGAGAAGTTTGTTTGGCACGTGCATCTTCCCTACGCCGTTTTGTTCCTACAAAAATGCCTGTTACCGAATTTGAATATGAATCCTTAGGACACCGAATGTCTTTCCCCAGTATAGCAGATACAGCAAGAAGAGCTATGTATTTTGCTCTTTAGACCCCCAAAGTGACCAGTTTGAGACTCAGTGAGCAAGAGCTTCACCTGATGCCCACTGTGTTCTCTGTAGTCCCTCTGGCCTTGAATAAACAGCAGAGCAGAATTGCCTGGGCTTGCCACGTTGTACCTCTGAGGGAGCTTCCCCACTTCCCCCCAGGAATTCTCCTGCAGAATTTCCCATCTGCATCAGCTCCACAAATATTTTATGTGACAGATCTGAGCTGGTTTGGGCCCAAAAGTCCTCCGACAAACAGAATTCAGTCTGGAGGCTGGAAAAATAGCTTAATACGTTTTACGGGAGATGATCCTTCTATCGAGAGGGCAAGTAATCGCTGAGACGGTTTCTGAGAACTTGTGTAGGGACACAGGCTCTGCATGGTGGGATGCTGGGCCTCACCCTCCCTGGGTCTCAGTGTTGCAAGCATTTTCCTGTGCTAATTGGATATCCAAGAGGAAGTTTTGAACCAGTTTCCAGCCCTTCTGCATGTTGGGGCCAATCTGCTTTACTTTGCATTTGCTTAGAATGGTTTGAGAGTGGAGATCCCTGGCCTGCAAAATACTTTCTCATGTTCCCTCTCATGAATTATTCCCCTTGGAGTAACTGAGACAGAAACGTTATCCCAGTATCTGCCTGACAAGGACTATTAGGCTAGGCTTCAACTATGTCTATAGGGAATAGTCCTTTGCTGCTGGCAGGGCTCAAATGGGAAAGAGCACGGGCTGTAACCTGACTCATTCCCCTTTGATTCATCTCAGTTTGCAGCCTGAAGACAGGCTGCCAGCTCCCGAAAGCAAGAATCATCAGCTGGCAGAATAGCATTTTAAAAGATATTATAAAAAAAGTCCCTATTTGATCAGGTTAGTAGCCATCTAAAGGCTAAGTACTCAGTGCTTCGATGGCAGTGCTCTGGTTGCAGAAGCTGCTCTGGGGGACAGTTGCTTCTTCCCCCATGATGTAGTGAAGCAGCTTCCCATCTGTTGTCACCTGGCGTTAGTCCACTAAATCAGCGGAGCTGTGTCACCTCTGCTGTGGGTCAACATTGCTGCAGGTGTTCCTTGGACTGCGATATGAAGATTGTTAACCTCGTGACACCAGATTACAACATATCGACATGGTAATTCTGCAGGGTCTATAGTGTCCTGAATTCTCTGTACTAGAAAATATGGGATGTTCATGTAACAATGAATTGCAAGCTGCAGATGATACTAGAAGACCTTACCCAACGATGTCTACGAATGCTTTGCCAAGAGGCTTCTCTTCATATTGGACTCCATACTTGGCACATAATGACTTCACCAAAGGTTTCACCTTCCAGAAATTGTGCCGTGGCATTGTTGGAAACAGGCTTGAACAGAGAAAGAGAAAACAAACCTGAGCAAACTCTAGAGACTAACCCCAAGGGATGGGCATCTCTCTCTGCCTCCTCATTGGGGCTAATTATTAATGTCTTCTACTCAAGCTGTACAAGCAGACAAAAGAAAGAGAGGCACAGAGAGGCATCCATGCTTTACAGTCCTCTGTTTCAAGGAGGCTTGTGAAAACTGAACGCATTGATTTCCCACCTCTGGAAGCTCATGGGACAGAGAAGCAGGTAAGGAAGAACTTGGGATCACCTTGCCCTGTGCTGTTCAATGGAGATTTCCTAAGCTGACTTCCAAACCAGTCAGCCTTACCCTAAATGCCGTTTCTTTTACATTTTGTGTTGTCACTGGCAACAGCCTGTCCAGATGGCCCTGGTTTTAATATCTTTCCTGAAACCTGGTACCCAGCAGCGTACACAGTCCCACAGAGCTGTCCCATGCTGTAAAACGCTGAAGTGCGTTTAGTCAGGGAGAGGAAATTTCTGAACTGGATACTCAAGATCAAGTAGTTAGCTTAGAATATGAGTCCATAGCCGTTGTAACTGGTAGACTCGTACCACTGACCCCTAATTAAACCCCAAATTAAAATTGTGAGAATGAGAGCTGAAGTATTTGGTAGCAAGAGAGAAAGATGCCATGCCTGTAGTAGAAGCAGGCTATGACCCCCAGTAGTCTGGGACTCTCTTTCCTTGGCATATGGTAGTGCTCCAAAGATCCTGCCCCATCCCACACACGTGCCTTTAGCAGACTTTCCCTCGCCTCAAGGCCAGTGTTGTGCCAACCTGGCAATGGCCCATTGACTCTGTACCCATACTCACTGGTGCTCAATTTGAAAATTCAGGTGCCCGGTGAACCAGTCGTTGAAAAAGGACTGCTCGATATTGCAAGTGGCCGCCACCTGTGAAGGCAAGAAAGCCACTATGAAGATTGCTGAAGTCTCACCCTAAAATCAGAACGAAGCTTGTCTCGCCTGTGGCAGGGGCTGGTAATGTGTCTTACTGCCCTACTGAGCTGTCAGAGCGCAGAAGACTGCCGTGCTGAGAGAGCTGGTGGCAGCAAGGGGAGCTTTAATCCTCCTTCGGGGCTTACTGTCAACTGCTGTGCTGACCATGTCTCCACGGGTTTGGCCGGTGGTAAAGGGGACAATATAAATAAGGAGGCAGTTTGTGGACATTTGGTGACGAGTCACATAGCAGTCCAGGTATAGGCTCCTAAATCTCAGCCTTTCCCCTTGGAGATCAGATGGTTGATAACAGTACCAAGGTGGAAAATGAGGGAGGAAAAACACACGGACACAGAAAGCCTGCTTCCCCCATCCCATCTAGTTATTGTCCGGTTTGCCTTAAGTGCAAGATCTGAATATTCTGGGAATATTTCTTAGCTACTCTTGCTATTAATGATTGTACAATTAGGTAGTCTTTCTTAAAATCCTCTTACACTCTGAACTGGCTAAGCTGTGACTTCTACATAGTACCCGTAGGAGATGATACACTCTCCTCGCCCCCCCAGGATGCATCCTAAAACCCCATCAGTGTCTAAGAAAGAGGCTTATCTCCCTCCACACACATTTTCTCTCTCTCTCCCCATCTTTCTCTCTCTTGTAATCCCCCTCCCCAAATCTCTCGCTCTCACAACCTCTCTCTGTCTACAAATTCCAGTTGCATAAAGTGCTTAAGCGAAGGCTTAAGGTGAACACCTGAACACTCCCATGACTTCAGTGAAGCTATTCAGGTGCTTAATTTAAAACAAATGCTTAGGTGCTTTCCTGAAGAGTGCTTTTAGCACTTTTATTTTTTTAGTGCTTTTAGCACAAGGGAGAGAAATTGACTGTCAGACTGTGAAAGCTCACCTTCAAGGCCCCATTAACAGCTACAAATACTAATTAACACATGAGATGATTTCTTCTCTCAGCTCAGTAATACCAAATTCATATGCCCAGTGTCAAAGTTGCTCTCATTATTCTCTAGGTCTGAATAGGACTTGGAGCACTGTAAATAAGAGGTGTCCTTTCAGCAGGGTGGATTTGTCTGACCAGGCATTAAAAAGATGTAGAAAGCAGCTGGTTTTCATTTCAGTCCTTATTGCTGAAATAGAAGCTTTAGAAATATGTTGGGCGCTCTCTTCAGCTTTGATTTTCATCGGGGCTCTTCTATTCGTTCATATGTATATGCCAAAATACACCACAGAGGAAAGCCAAGTCATGCTTCTTGAGCCTGATGCTCCCTCAAATCTGAAAGAACAAACTATAACCTTTTGATTGTCAAATTAATGACAGAAGGTTGGCCTCCCGTGTCTTGACACAGCACTACTGGCTCTGGGGAGAACATCTTTATGGGAGGCATCATGGACAGAGATCGTATACTGGTACCTGGGGATAATGGTAACCTGTCTGCTCTTTGAGCAAATTTCTAATCCATTTTGGGGTGAGTCAGGAGTATTATTTCCCCTCCCGGTTACCTGAGAGCTAAGCCAGTCTCTGTGCTTCTCACAATCAATTTCCATTGGAATGTGATTCATCTGGGTGACCCACACAAACCAGTGACTCTCCAGAAACCTTCAAAACCAAACAGGCAAAAAGCATGACAATTTATATTGCAGACCAGGATACGAGGTAAATAGCGTGGGGTTTACGGGGAGCAGCAGGAGACACAACGTGCAAAGAGAGTGTTTCTCCGAGGTATGGAAGTAAACACATCCCTTTCTGTGGAAACCAGAGAGAATCACTTCTGTGATGAATTTCTCTTCCCCTCTTTATACCTCTGGGCCCAAGGCAATTATGATTAAATACAAGGAGGGCATCCTACTGGGCTATCCCTCTTCCTCACAAGTGGATTGATCTCTCATGCTACTTTTGCCTTTTGGTAAATAAAGATGATCCAACTCCCTGAAAAAAAACCAAGCCCCGATTTAGAAATTCTCAGAACTGTTTTCATCTTTCTCATTGCTTGCTGGACATATATATACTAATTTCAAAATCCACCTGCCCATTGGTGTTAGCTTTCTGGGTGTCAAGCTTAGCACACTGGAGCTCCCGGCGTCCTTTTGCTCTCTCAGTACCTTTACCATAAGTCTCAACTCTGCACTGGGCTGGGTATTGCTTTGGAGCGGCTTTTCTATTGCTTATGGTATGTAACCGCATTTTTAGCACCGGTACAACAGTCTACAGGAATGCACTTTCTTCTCTTTATTTACCCAAAGTAGTTTCTCTATGCTGAGACTTAGAGGTATGTTGACAAGGTAGTTGTCCAGAAGCATCCTTGTTCTAGTCCTTAGGCTTGTTTTCTGAAAGAGCAGATGATCTGAATTTGCAATTTTGCCTTTCTTCTTGCACTTTTAGCTTAATCAAAATATGAAAGTTTTGGAAACAATAGGTTGGTTGTCATAAGTTTTTCAGCTTGATTTCAGACCAAAAAGGTTGGCTAGGCACTTACACAAATGCATGTCTTTTGAATCTCCTGTTTTCCTTAGGTCCAAAGTGTTTTGAAACTATGAAAACTTAAGTCATGAAGGTTTTTGTACATCTGTTGCCATTTCTTTTTATTCAAAAAACGAAATTTTTTTAGAAAATGTTTTTCACTGTGATGAAATGTTTTCCTAAAACTAATTCTGACTGTGGGACTAAATGCTGCCCTGTGGTATTAGCCAGAAGAGTCGCAGCTATTGCATGCAGGATAGAAATTCCTGATAGAAAACATGAATTCAGTGCTGCCATGTGGAATACTGTGACCATTCAGTGTGTAAGCATCCCAAGCCCTGCCATGCCCGATTCATTTTGGCAGCTCACGCTTGTAGTTCATGTTTTTAGGTTTCTCACTGAACTCTCCATGCATCAGTCAAACAGCAGTTGGCTGATTAATACTGTTTCTGTACTAAGAACAGCAAATCATGAAGCCTGGTAATGATAAGGGGCCAGAAGAGGGGACAAAATCAAGAGGCACAAGAAGCACTTCTCCATGGACTGAAGGAGGTGGCTTTGGAGGGGTCGGACTGGAGGGTAGGGGTAGGAACACTTTGATTTGTGGTGTGAAACGGCTTTCTGAGGTCCAAACCTCTGTGTAGAAGGAATGACGTGTGCGTGTAGTGTACAGGCCATTCATCCTCCACACTGGGAGATGATAAGAGGTAAGCGAAGCAGTGGGAATACCCAAGATAACACACAGTGAGATCAATGACTGTAGAGAATCTAAATAGGGAAGGCCTATGGGGCACATCAGAGCTGAGACTTGGTTCATCTGGCACGGGAGGGAGGGGAGATTATCTCCTACCTGACAAACGTGAGGAGAGACAGGGATCCCAGAAGGCCATAGAATGGGATGTATGTGATGAAGTAGCGCATGTAGTAGCTGATGGCCCAGGCTAGGTCCTAGGGGAAGAGAGAAGACATTAGGCATCACTTTGCCTAGCTCATATAACGTGTCCTTGCTGGGGATGTTAGGGACGCTGGGTAATTAATACAGCAAAGTGCAATCCCTGCCCACTGGCCTCCCTCCCTACTCAAGTGTGATTTCTTGTGAGCCAGCCAGACCCCATAAAGATTGAGGGAACGTTTCACTCACCGCCCAGAACCTGCGCCTGATCATGGTTGAGATGATTTGGATTTGGAAATACACAGGGATGAGCAGAGGCGGGAAGACTGCAAAGCAAAGGGAAATGTTTTGGCCATCAGAGGGGTGGAAAGGCGTCTGACATGAGAGTGAGCCAGTGATTTAGGACTGGTTCTAGGGAAAGCCTGCCTAGCACTGGTGAGAGAGGTGAAGGGCTGGTGGTTGCCTTTCTGTGAAGAAAGAAGGCTCTGCTTCACACCCATTCTTCTTGACTTATCAAAGAGCATTGACTGGCAACATGCATTTTTTCCATGGAGCCTCTCACACAGAGGTTATTTCCCAGTCTCAGTTGTTTGCCTTGCCTAACACCACACCGGCAATGTTCAAGCTGCTTGGATATCATTGAGAATATATTGAAGTGATTTTGGGACCTGCACAGGGGATGGTGGTCCTGAGGAAGGGAAAGATGAGTTGAGACTTAAGGAGTTGCTCTGCTAACACAGTAGGGGCTGGAAAGGTCAACTGGCATTCAGGGAAAAAGGCAGAGTGCAGGGCAGATACTCACTGAGGAAGAAGTACTCGTGCTGGTGGTTGTAAGGCAGGTACTTCAGCTTCTTCTTGCCATACTGCAGGGCACAGAGGAGAAAGCTCAGGCTTGGATTATGACACTCACATGTAAGAGAAGATTCTCTGCAATACTTCTTTGCTTACTGACTGGGGAGTTTTGACAAAATTCCCACACCAGTAAAGGTAAAAACTGTTTTGATATGGTTAAATATCTTGACTTTGTAATTGTGCTAGATGTAAATTCCTTTTTTAAGTTTTCTGGCTTGATATTCAGGTAAGTTCTATTTACTTGAGAGCCTGAGGGCATTTTAATGCATTTCTCCACCTTCTGCCGTGCCTGAGGCTGTGCTAAGAGCTGCTATCACCTCCATCATTACCAATACAAACATGATAGGCATAAAATCTGACCTTTGGTAAGTCACTACACAGGATATCAGTGGAAGACAATGATCCTTGGGTAGTCTTCCATGCGAGATGTCCTAGCCATTGATCCTTTTTGACTTCTGCAGCCATCAGCCCCCATGAACTCCTGCCATTAGCCAGGTCTTGTGAAAGCTTACTTTACCAACAGTGGGAAAACTAGCATGGTCCTTAGCTGTTACTACGGCAAGTCACACAGACGTGCTTAAATCTATAATGGCGTGTCACTGGTTTGACAGGTAAGTGATAGAAATAGAGTGCTGTCGTTGAGAGCTATTCTGCACTGATTCCTGTGTTACTATGGTCCATCTACAAAGAGCAGATGCAGAGAAGTTTCTCCAAACACAGGTTCAGACCTTGGGTTGTTGCATTTTTGCAGGTGCCCATTTCTTTTCAGTGAAAAGAGGGAGCCAAGAGCACCCGGTCTCCTAACCTCGTCTCCTTAGTGAAATATCTAGAGCTATACAGAAGTGTCTTTTTTGAGCTCCAGGAGTGTCCACACAAGGAGCTAATGCATAGAGAATCTGGATTGCTGTGAACTTGCATTTTTGCTTCCAGGATAGCAGCTTCCCAATGAAGGTAAGTCTTGTAGCACCAATAAATCAGCCACATCATTGACTCTGATCTGAGCTCTGAAAGGCCGTGTGCTTAGCATCATCTGGAAAAGGATTATATACAAGTGTGAAAGGGTATTGGGACAGATTGATGCTGGCCTAACATTTCAGATGTTTTGTAGGAGGGAGATCCAGTTTTCCTTGTGGTCATAAATGTTTACATTCTTAGTTTTTCCTTTAAATGGCAGAACCATGGTCTTCTTTTAAACCCAGTTATCAAGCACAAGATTTTCCAATGGGTTGTACCCACACATTTAAGAGTGTGATACTGATTTACAGCTTCTAGATAATGGCTTTTTTATACCCCAGGAGAAGGCTTTCATTTTAATCATATATAAGAGCCCTTCTGCCTCTTGAAAACTCTGTGTGTGCAAGACGTTCTCTATACATGTCCATATACCAGCATGTACGGCCCCTACATGTGTCTGGAGTTACTTTCTCAGTAGTATAAAAGCTGGCTGAGAAACCATTAACTTTTTAATGTTGTATTTCCTGGTGTTGTACTTGCTGCAGATGTTTCTTTGTTTGTTTTCTTTGGTTTGTTTTTAAAACTAGAAATCCTTGTTCCATTATAAACAAGACCAGGGATAGTACAAGGTTTGTGTCCTTAGTGTAGGTTTTTATACAATAGACAGTAAATATTTTGGCTCTAGAAGGACAGATTGGATTAAAATACCTTAAGGTAGACTGTTATTTCATGTGCAGCATAACAGTACATAGTTAATGTAAGAAAGTATTGCTTATGCAAGCAATATCCCCTCAACTGCATGGGAAAGGCTCCAGTGGAGAGGACCTTGAACAGGCTGGCTGGAGCACAGCTGGACTGACAAACACTGGAAGATATTTTCTGTGCAAATGGAAGATCAGTTTTGAAATGTTCTTGATGAAGTATTGAGGAACACCATATTTTCCCCTCACGTTGACATTTCAAGCCAGCAGGATAAAGTTTTCTTTAATGACTTTCTACTTTCTTTCCGGTCTTGTCTTGATTGCTTTTCCCAAGCTATCCCATAACACTTTTTTCTGTGGTCAATATAGGAAATGGATAGGGAATATAGTCAATCTTGCTCTTCAGCCCAAGGTTTGGGAGGGTGTGAGGGCCAAACTCCTATCAGACAACATAGACAGATGAAATCCCTGGATGAAGCATTTACTTTTTTAGCATTCGTGGAAGTCCTAACCCTAATTAGTCCCTTCCAGCCTGAGGTATTCTATGATTCTATGAAGTCTTGACTGTGTAAGTCATGTCTACCAATGCTAGCCAACTCCTGGTTTTGCACAAGCATTCTCTGAAGCCCTTTAGAACAATGGTTTTCCACATTTTACCCACTTTGCCTTACCTCAACAGGCTGTGTATCTCCGAGGACGAAAATATGCAGCATGTTCACATCTGGGTCCTTCTTGAAAATGTTGGGCTTGGCATGGTGTTGGAAGTGACGATGGTTCCACCAGTTTGCAGAGGCACCCTGGGCAAATACAAGAATAAGGAGTTAATCCATGGAAAAGTACGGTTCCTCTAACGGTAGGATTACCCATTCATTTCTATAAACTAGAACAGATTACGGCCAAACTCTTATTTGCTTATTTGCTTTTGAAATAGCAATAAGCAGTAAGTCGCTAAGCTGGTTTCAGAGGGGTGGTTTGCCCTCGCTACGGCTCATCCATATTGAAAGAACAGGGAATAAACATACTTTGAGTGAGTTGTGTGTTACCATGTCTTCCCACATGTGAAGCTGTTATTAGTAGCTGGATGGTAGGCTATTTCCCCTTGCTGCCTTACTGATTATTATACTGGTTTCCCTCTATTGCCTGTGCCTGTAAGGAACCCGGCAAGACAAAGTGGGTTTGGGAGAACGGGCAAAGCTATGTCCCACCCCCTATAAGTTCCTACTGCAGGTGGATGCCCAAATGCCTTGGACCTTGCACTGGACCTTGCCCAGGACAGAAGTTCTGATGGCATCTTGAATGGATGGAAGGTAGCAGGGTGGGACATTTGAAAAATACTGTACCTTAGTGTGAAGGAGGTGGAGGGCATGGCAAAAATGTGATGTTAAAATAGGGTTTTATGCAATTTAATAAGCTTTGTCCTCAGCTGCTATAAATCGGTACAGTTGCACTGAAGCCTGTGGAACTACAGCTTGTGTTCTCTAACAGCTATGGTTATGATCTCTTATCTCTTCTGCACAACAGCTCCATGTGCAATGGTCACTAACTTCTCCTCTGTGCATCTGCTCGCTGTGGAAAGGCTTAGAGCTGCGGATTCCTACTTTGACACAGTCAAAGTGACTGCAGCTGTTTCCGCAGCGCCCTGGGTCCATAATGTCCTTTACCTTCAGGTGTCCAATGACAAACTTGTGGACGATGTGGTTCCAGGAAGACTTCTTGAAGACAGAGAGGTGTCCAAAATCATGTTGCAGCCACCCTGCCTGGGCCTGGGATGAGGGGAAATAAAGTAGTTAGAAAGCTCTTTGAAATCAAAGTTAAGCACGAAAGGAAACGGAGATAGAAGGCAAGTTGGGAGTGCGAGGAAGAGGGGGAATTAATTGAAGTGAGAAGGTGAAGATCTCTGTTTTCGTTCTGGAGGGGAACATAGAATCATAGAATCATTCTGGTTGGAAAAGATCCTTAAGATCATCGAGTCCAACCGTAAACCTAACACTACCAAGTCCACCGACACGTGGAAGGAAAGGCCAAAGGGGTGATAAAAATGTGTGAGCCGCAATCAGCAGTGGGTAGGGCTGGCCAGAAGGCACCACAGTGGCAGGTACGTTGTGAATATTTTTCACTGGTATGACTGTTTTGCACTGGTAATTAATCTAATACAAAAAGTTCAGCGCACACTGGCCTTCTCCTGAGTGATTTGTGTAGCCAGTATGCTCTGTGCCACTACTTCTCACCTGGGAAGTTGTAAGGACGCAGGCGAGGATGAGAGTTGTGATCCAGCCAGTACCAAAGTATGAAACCATTAACCAAGCCAAAACTTCCATTGCAATAATATGGCCCAAGTAAAGAGAGAAGAACAAAGGATTCGCTCTGAACAAGTTCATGTCCTCTGCTGTCTTCCTCAGGGTCCGGAAATCCTCCACCAGCTGGGACTGCAAAATAGACACGCAAGACACAGTATGCAGCTTGTAAGTCAGTCTGAATGTGTCTGAGGAGGGAAGGCCAACTTCCATACGAAGGACCCGGGCTGTTTCTTGCATTGGTTGGCTACTGCAGAGGTAAGGAAGGACCTACCTCCATATTCACACTGTATTCTAGCTTTTCATAGCACTTTCCTATGAATAAACATCCTGGCTGGTCTGAGCCCACGTCCTGACCTTTTGCACCTTGAGCTAGGAGAGTAATTCAAGGCTGCTGCTGTGAATCAGCGGCACTACCTGGCTCTGTTGGCAGTTACATCAGCTGATGACTCCCATCTGAATGAGCTTTACAAGTATTAAAGAGGCAGCTGGAGAAGGAGATAATTCAGTCCTATGCATAATTCCAGAGCTCTGATGGTGAGCACCCAATACCAGAGCACCCGTGGTCTATTTAATATGCAGGTCAGCTACCGTGCAATCATTCATGAAGAGCATTCCCGGGTTAATGCGGGTTAGCGTCGTCACTCCTATTGTGAGTGATACAGATATATCATAATCATGGCCAGTCACAAACAACGGGACAGGATTGAGTTTCGTGGCAAGAGCTAGTCATGCCACGCACTGTGCCTGAATAATGAATGAACGGACTGTCTGGGAGGGACACAGAGCTGCCCTGAGGATGCGGAGCGGGTGGAAAAGGTACTTGGTGGGTTGCTGCTCCTTAAGCACAGCCACCGAAATGAGGTATCTGGTTCACCTCACTCATAGGTGCCTACTGCTCGTGCCATGCGTGGCACAAATATAGCTGCTCTCCGGAGCTTTGCTGGTACTGGGCTCAGCAGGATAAACCAGTTTGAGTCTCAAAGGGGTATTTCCCTGGGAGTTAATCTGTCAAAGGGAGCTGCAGAGCAAACAGTGAAAGAGAGTCAAGTCTTGTTGAGGTGGTGAGCAACTTGTTTGCAAGTGTTTTCAGACTTCTTTGCCCACTCCTCTCCTTCCCCCGTAACAGGCAAGCGATAACATGTGTTTTAGAGCTTGGTCACCAGAGAAGGAATAGCAGAAGGGACACCAGTCACAAGGGCTGGTGCACAATTCCCAGTCCACGTGTCTCAGTTCCCATGTCCCTTCAGGGTGGGATAAGTCCAGCCTGGGCACCTGGAATGGGCTGCTAGAAATCAGCTGTCGGTGGCTCTATGGGAAAGGAAAGGCTTGTACAGCCAGCCTGCATGTGTCGCCTCCCTCCCACATGCATTTTAATCTATACTGGGATGCACACATTGCTACATGCAGATGTTCAGTCGCTGAGCACTTTCTTCCCTCTCTGGAGCTGCCTGTAAGTGAAGAGACCTTTATAATCTGCCTGCCTCTGACCTGGAGGACATCCCGAGAGGAAAAAAATAGTGGAACATACCCATCATAAACCCCAGCTCAGAAACAAATACTCACGTTTTTATCTCGGTCCTGGCTAGGTTCCCCTGGAGAAAGCTCTCCAATAAGTAATGGCTTGAGAAACTTTTGCACCAAGGTGGGATTGATATGGAAGGCCTGGAATGCATCCTGGAGTGGAAATATGAGTAACTGTGAGAGATTCAGGAGTAAGCTGTTCCTTTCTACTCATTGTGTCATTCCTGTCCGTCTCCAGCACTGTCCTCTGCAGTCGTCCCCCCATGTTACTGTGAAAGAGGGGTGCCAGGCTGACGTCCATCTCTGTGACCGCTGCTCAGTGCAGTACTTCTGCCAGGGGCTGATGAATTTACTTATCTGGTAGGAAGTGAATGGGGAGACCTGGGCTGCTATCTAGACATATGGTGAAAGGCACCTCAAGAAATGTTTTTCTAAGCAACTAAATACCTAAATCCTGTTAATTCCCTTAGAAGGCAGGCAGAGAGGAATTTGTGCAAATCCCCACTAGGATATAAATACCCTTTGAAAGTCTGCTGCCTGGAGGCAATTCAAGAGAGGGGGTGACTGGGGTGACTGAACCTGGACATGACTGCAGATACAAAAAAATAGTACTGGATCTTTTGGCCAGACCTGTAGATCCCAGCACTAACACAGCTGAGTGAAAAGTGGTGACTCTTCGTTTTGGAGACTGCCTTTCTCTTTTTGTTCTGGAAGATGAGTAACTGAATGCTACCTTAACTCTTCTTTATTCTAGAACCATATTCTAGATATACAGGCAATTCTATCTCCATGTAAGTCCAAGTAGAATGTCTTAGGAACCAAACCAAAAACTTGATTGTATACCAGAACTTTAAGCAATTGCTTTAAAGTGCTTGCTATCAAACTTTGCAGTGGCTAGGGCCCCATTCAAAAAAGCACTTACACCAAAAAGCAACTTTATTCATTACTCTGAAATATGCTAAGGAGTTTAACAGTCTTGAAGAGCTGCTAGTTATCAATACCTATGATAAGACTTCTTGTTATTTCTACTGTGCTGTGGTATACGGTTGCTTGTCCCTATAAGAGGCCCATTAATCTTTTGTGAGACTGCGTGCCTATTTGCTGTTCGGTACCTGCCTTGAACGTTGGGGACATCTTACTGAAGTCTCTCAAACATGTGATAATAGACATAAACAGCTTGTTAAGTTTCAGCAGCAGAACCTAACTGAGGGAGGAAACTTGTGAAACGAATCCTATCCCATATACTCCTGAGGCTGGGAAAGCAGGAAACCCAGCTGGAATAATACTTTTCTTATCAAGACTTCTAATATGGAAAGACAATGCCTTGTTTGTAGAGTCTTTTTGAACCTGGCATTCTTGAGTTTGCCTGGCTCTTCTTTTTCTGTATTCCTTCCCCTTTTCACATGTTTTTGTCTAGCTATGCCCTACAGATACCTGGTGGGAGCATATATTTGATGCATCTGCTGCTAGTAGTGAGATCTTGCACAGCCCTCCTTTCACATGGCATGGCTTGAATTTTAACTCCAAAGATAGTGGTAGGGACAGTAAGTTGATGAAGGTCAGAAACTCTTACTCTGTCCTTGCCCTTTTCTTACTGCACAGAACTGGAGTTAACTCCAGAAAATCACCTAGGAGAGCTGTAAAGATGTAATTACATGAAGCGCTAAGACTGGTACAGAAAAAACAGTCAAACCCAGAAGTCAGGAGTACCGTGCTTCAGCCTTTCCACCTTTGTCCCATTGCCTAACAATAGTAGGGGCCAACTAAAATCTCACTTCTGGCTCTAAACACAAAAGGCAGGCTGGAAAGTACTCACTGGGTCCAGCTGACCCTTCTGGGAGTTGACCTCCATCAAAAGTCTAGCTCTGGTGTTCAAAAATACCAGCCAAAAACCTTGGTCCCAAAGTCCACCAAAATCAATAGAGACTTTCACCTGATTCCAAGACTTTGGATTGAGCTTCGAAATAATATTCTGAGCATAGAAGTTTGCTGTGGGAGGCATAGAAGGAGGGAGAGTGAAAGCTGACCTGAGCCATTTAACTTGAAGTTAAAGAAATGATATATGAGAAGTTAGAGGTGTAGCATTGGTAGGGGGGTGGAGGGGAGAGATGAGCTAGCTACAGGTGGAGGAGAGAAATAAAACTCTGTGGAATAATTTAAAGATTGTAAAAAACATAAAATGCCAGAGGCTATGGGGGTAGAAGTAAGGAGGGGGAAAAAAGTAATTTCAATGGGGGAGGCAAACCAAAATGCCAGAAATGAAACTGAGGTGCGTTTCTTGTGTAAAGCACCAGAATTTCCTAGTTACTCTCAGCTCAGCTCTCGTGCCAGTACCAAAGTGCCCAAACTTTCCTCTTTTGTAACCAATTTCAGGGACAGAGTGATCCCTGTTACCACAGGGGGAAGTTTAGATCAAATTGTCCAGGTCCACTCATGAAGGCTGCATCACTGGCAAAATTTATCCTGGCACGAGTGAAACCCATGCTTTTTGACTGCATTGGGTTAGCCGCTGGTGTTACTTCATTGGTGCCAAAATGAAGATAAAACTCTAGGGCCAGCAAAGCTGTTTCTACAGCCCTGTGCTGCAGACAGTTTGGAGTTTCCCATGCAAAGAAATACTTGTCCTGAATCATCAGCTTCCTTCTCTACTTTGAGGAATTTAATTTGCTTTACCATAATTTATGCATACTTCACCCTCTCTGGTGTTATCCTCACAGCCCGTCTGAGGTTAAGAAATGCTGTCCTCTCCCTTCTACAGAGGGGATGATACACTAAAGGACTGACCTGCCCAAGGTTACAACTGGTAGCAGACCAGGCTTAAGCCTCTTTTACTAGTGCTTCAGTTATCGTAGCATTTTCAGCTCTTGGACCTATAAATGTGTCACTGAAACATGAAGTCTGGTTGCTACTTTTCTTCCCTGGTACAATTTACAGATGATGTGAAAGAGGAGGGAAGAGCAGAATGAGCGGGGATGTGAATAGCTGACTGTACTTGCTGCAAGGTTTTGCAATTTTGGGTGAAAAAAAGGGAAGAAGGCGAAAGAGGGAGAAGGTGAACACATAAGAAGCAAGACTCTTGACTCAATATTATTTAAACTAATGGGGAAAAAGAAGTCTTTGGAGGTGCGCTGGGTACCGCCTGATCACTGTGCTGGAGATCTCGCTGATTCGTGTTGTATTAATTGGGGGGTGACTCAGAACAGCAGCGTCTGCCTGACCACCTAAGAGGTATTTTTGTCTACCTGGGGCTTCCCTGCCAGCAGCCTGTCTGTTTTCTAAACATGCTTATAAACGCTCTGCCACGACTTTTCCAGGGAGAGTTCTCCTCTGCCTCTGAACTTCATAGCCTCACATCCTTCTGGATGGGCTGAAAAGTAAAGGTTGGAACCGGTCAGAAATGCAATCATGCATGTCAAACCACAGTTGTTACTCAAAACTACACTACCTATCTTCCACTTCACTGCTATCGCAAGCCTATGCCATGAAGGAAATACTGGCAGCAGGAAAGTTTTACCTTCACTGAGAAGTAATGCAGATATATGTCATTGGCATCTGTAGAGAACGGGCTTTTCCAGTACAGCCTCCAAGCAGGAGAGAGAATAACATCTCCCGAATACTCTTACTATCATCCGACAGAAAGCTACAGTGATGGAAGACTTGCTTTTTTATTAGCTATATCTCATGCATCTCCTTTACTAATAGGTCCCAAATGGAAGATACTACCTGAATTTTGAAATTGTCCTCAGTTCTGTACTAGAGGAGATAAAAAGCAAAAGATAGTCTCTGGGAAGCACCATGGGATATTTACACCTGACCTCCCAACTTTGTGGTCTCCTGGCCAAATAAGCTGAAGTGTCTTATGGGAAGTGGGCAAGTGGGAATTATTCCAGCTGCATTTGGTGGAAAAGGCTTCGTATGAGAGGTACGAACTGTACCTGAGCATTTGAAGGGCTTAGTGCAGTCAGTACAAGGACGTTCTTTCACATCCTTGAACATCTCTGAAACAGGCTGCAAGGTGCCCTTGCATGCTCTTGCCTTCATTTTCTGAAGGCAACTGTGCATGATGTGATACCAGAACAGGTTGTCCCACACCAGTCTGCTGTCTCAGCACGTTAAAGTATGACCTAAAATGAAGAAATGCTCAGCGTTGTTAGTACCTGTAGTGGAAATCCGTGCGTAAGCTAGCCTGGGCACTCCTAACCTGACCGGCATGAGCTGGGCGTGCTGAACATAACAGCTGTCATGGAAGCGTCTCGGCTAGCTGCCTTGTGAGCATCCTGAGATGAAGTAGCCCACACATCACCTAGCAGGGGATCTTTAGAGCGGCCCAGCATAGATGTGGAATTCAGGGAGGCTGTCGGTGGGCAGCTGGTGGTAGATGGATACACATGATCCTCTGGAGGATTGGTCCAAGACAAATGGACAAGATGCTGAGGTTCCTTTGGTGCACGTTTGCTGGACTGGAGGTCCTAACTGCACGTGGTGCTAAGGAGAATCTGAGGAAGATGGAAGCCATGTAAGAACTAGGAATGTACGCCTGTTAAACTGGATTTTTATCATTGCTTTTTCCTCCTCCTAAACTCTTCCAGTTGTGCTATCTTGCAACACGGAATGCAACTTGCTAGTTAAGCCTTGACAGGGTCAAGGCCAAGGCTTTCTCACCCTGAATGGGAGAGAGATTGCTTGGCAGTAAACTGTTCTTCACCACAGGGAAGCTAGAAACCAGATGCCAATCAATTCTGGTTTAGGCTCAGAGCGGTGATGAACAATTTGAGAGCATTCTTAAGACCGTGCCTTCACGGATGCTACGGACCCTGGGGAGGTGGGAGGGGGACCAGCAGGACCAGGATCACAAACCTGTGTTTCAGCCTCCCCTGCAAAGATTCGAGACAATTGCAACAGCAGATGCTTTTTGGTTTCTACTGGAGATACTGGAGTTAAATTTTTGGGGATAGGAGTCAAACTCCTCCGGTTTCAGCAGGCCTGTGCTCAAGCAGCTGAAAGTAAAACCTGGCCCATCTTTTTGATGGAGAAAGCTATTCATTCAGAGGATTTCTTGGAAGGGGACAGGAACACCAAAACGCATCTCAGTGCTTCAAGGAAAAGAACGGAAAATAACCACAGACCACAGGCAAATGGAGACTGACGGAAAGGAAAGGGTTAGTAATTCTTGCCAATTAATTCTGCCACACAGAGAGCCTCCTTCTCGCTAAGGTGTTAAGAGCTGTGGGAGACGAATAGTTAATGTTACAGCTTGGTCTCTCCTGCCGCTTACCATGCACATATTCGGAAAAGCTCTGAGGCAGTTTAAATTTTATTAACTATGGGCTAGTGCCCTGGGGAGAGAACAGGCTCTGGGGATGCGCTTGTGAAGAAGGTGGCTTTGAGGGAAACTGCAGACAACAACCTCTGAGGCAATTTGTTCCTTTTTCAAGGTTTTTCTTGCTTGTTTTTGTTTGATTTTGTTGGTTTTTTTTTTTAAATTGCTGAAACCTGAGCGGTAGCTGAAACCAGCTATGAAGTGCAGGAGCCGCTGCAGCAGCAGCAAATGGTTTTCCTTTTTTTTTTCCCCCCTCTTTTCTGTAGAAACCTGTAACTAAATTCTCTAGAGAATTCTCTCCTGGGGAAAAAGCTAAAAAGCTCCTTGTTTTAAAGCCTCCAGCTCACCCTCCTCACAGAAGCAACTTTGAAGCACAGAGCAGCCTCTCCTTAACCCTTTCTTGTGCTCGGCTGCTGCGCCTCTGCATGTCAGAAGCTGCACACTGGAGAGGGGAAGATTTGGGACGCTTGGCTCATGAATCCAGAGCTCCGGGCACAGCACAAACAAGAAACAAAGACAAAACAGCAGGACTTAAGCAGAGCCCAGCAATCTCTACCAACCCATCTTCCAGATGCTGCGAATTGCCACGGCGCAACGGAGCGGCATCCATTTGGACCAAGCTTTTCGCTCCTAAAAAGCGGCGAAAGAGATGAGCTGGGCGTAGAGCAGGTGGTAGAGAGATGGGGAGAGGGAGGCCAGACAGCGGGCTGCACACAAGCTGGCTGACTTGGCAGTAACCACCAGAAGGCAACGAGCTGTCGGGGGTTGCTGGTGGGAGCTGGGAGGCGGCTGCGTGGGTGTCTGTGCGTGGGTCCTTACCGTGGCATCTTCGCCGGCGCAGTGGCTGATCACTCGGTGACCCCCCGGGTGTCTGTTTGCCCACTTGGTGACATTATAAACCTTTCGCTCTATCACCAGCCACTTGTCCGTCCTCAGGTTGTGCTTCTGGATCTCCTCCCAGGTGTAGAAGCGGCTCTGCCCCTCCGGCTCCCCCGACTCCCCTCCTTGCTCACCCCCTTTCCCCATGGGGCCACTCGCTTCTTTGTCTTCTCGCCAAAAAAGGGGGGGGGACACCTGTCCCTGCCCTTCTTAGGGATGTGCCGGAGGGGAAGAGCTTTTCTTGCCTGATTTAACTCAGCTGATGCCCTGCTCTCTCCCGTTCCCTTCGCTCATGTCCTCCCGTCTCTTTGTCTCTCCCTGCCCGGCCCTTGCAATCTCTCCGCTCCCTCCCTTGCTCGGAAGTGCCCCCTAGGCTGGTTCTCCCCGTACTGATGCACTTTCTCCTCGCACACAGCCCTGTTTTGTGGGAAGCTCGGCCCCTTCCACCCCCCAGCCCTCCCCATCCTCCTCCTCCCCCCCCCAGCATCCTCCTCCCCCCCCAGCATCCTCCTCCATTCAGTACCGGTGAGGTTTCCACAGGGATCAGCAGAGCTCCTGCACCAATCCCGGCCCTCCCGCCGCCCAGCTGGTCCCTGCCATTGGCCCTGAGCGATCTTTCGAAGCCCGAAGCCGGCTGCCGGCCAGGCCGGGCCCGGCCCGGGGGGGCCCGGCCCCGGGGGGGCCCCGCCGCCGCTGCCCCTGGCCGCGGGGCCGCTGGGACGGGAGCTGCGGGCATCCCCTCCTCTCCTCTTTCTTGTTTTCTTTTCCTCGGGATTTTGGCTCCTGCTTTAAAAAGCTTCTCCCCCCCTCTTTCACCCCTTTTCCTCCCCTTTTCCCCCCTTTCCCCCCTTTTACCCCTTTCCCCCCTTTTCCCCCCTTTTCCCCCCTTTTCCCCCCTTACCCCCCCTTCCCCCCCTTCCTCCTCTTCCCCCCCTTCTCCCCCCTTCTCCCCTCTTCTCCTCCCTTTCTTCCCCCTTTTCTCCCTTTTCCCCCTTTTCTCCTTTTCTTCCTTTCCCCCCCTTCTTCCCCCCCCCTCCCCCCCCCCCTTTTTCCCCAGAATTTCACCTTACTTCTTAGTGGTGGGCTTAGAAGCAGATTTTGCTTTTCTGCCTGAAATTAGCACTGTTTTGCTCTATTTTGTCATGCTGAATTACCGACTCAATGGCTGTCAGACTTACCAGTTTCCTTTCAGGGCCAGGAGAGGCCACTTTCAGGGCCACTTCATAATAAAATAATCCCTGTCGTTAGGTTATGCAAGGTGTCGTGGTGCAAGGGTAAAAACAATGGAAGAGCATTTTCACTGCTGTCTTTCTCATGTCTGAAGGTGTCTGCCCGCTCTCCAGGGCAAGCGAGTTGTGACCCAGAGCTTTCCCGGTGATAAATATCTTTCCTTGGGACCATTTTGCATTAATAGGTGGAAGGCTTATTAATCCTTTCTGTAGAGGCACCGGCTGATTCTGAGCAGATTTCATATACAAACGTTTTAGGGTACAGACTGCACTCCCTAAGTTACAGCATTCTCTTGCACGATCAAATCTTAGCATTGGAGCAACACTGGCTTCCAGTAGCTCAGACCTTTATTTGTCTCGTCGTTCAATAGCACTGTGTTCCGACCTGGTCTGGAAAAGCAGGGGAAGCTCCCCACATGGTGAACCATCAAATGCTTTAATTCACAACGCTTATTTGCTCTCTAGCCCATTATCGTGTCTTGTTGCTGAAGGATAGCATAGGATAAGAGACCACCTCCGTCAGTGAAAGTGAGATGTGCCTCCAGTCCGGGGGCTGGTGTGCTTCTGTCCGGCCCCAGCTGCAGTTTGGAGCAGGCACAGACAAGGGTGCTGTGTTTTTGCCTGCTGCCATTAGCCCGAAGGAGCTGACAACAGCGAATATCTACAAAATTCTTGCTCCTCTCCTTTTCTCTACCCATGCTCCCTCCCTAGGCAATCGGAACGGAGACTGAAGTGAAAGAACGTGCATCATTTCTATACAGTGAGAATCACTTTGTGGTGCCTTCGTGCCAAGGCACACTACAGGTTTCCTCTGTTTCTGCCTGCTCTTATTGCTGTACAAGGACTTCAGCCTATTAAAGAGTCTTTTCCTGCGGTGTGGGGTGACGAAAGTCAGAAATGAAAGGAATGTTTTCCTAAGACTTGCTGGTTTTATTTAGTTTGGTTCAAAATAGACCTCTGACAAGGATAATAATAAACGTCAGCAAGACACTACATTAAGGTGGACCTGAAGCTCATTGCGTGTGATGCGGGAAAAGTTTACCGTGACACTTTCTGTGCTGAGTTCTTTGAATTTCAGGATTTTAATCCTGTAGGCGTAGCGTGTTGGATGCTTTAACCCTTGTAATGCTAAGGGTGTTCCCTCTGTAGCCTGCCTTCCCCTTCTAACCACACACCTGGAGGCTGCTGTCCTGGGGCTTTTACTGGGGCATCCAAGTGCCCCTATCCCCAGGGCCTTGCGCAGACGCGTTCCCATGAGTTTGTCTGTTATATCTGGTTTCTCCTAAAAATTGATTACCATGGGTAAGTGAATCATCTTTTCTTACCCTGTTTTTTTTTACGCTTTGCCTTGTAGCTTTTTGTTTATAACTTTAGAGCCTACTGGATAATACAGTAGATAAATAATTTACGTATCCAATAAATATTACTTGTAGGTTACCTGTGCACGGAGCATGCAATTCCTGCACCTCATCAAGTGCGCTCCAGCCAGTGGTAACGTCACCGCAGGCAGGAGCAACCAGTAATGAGTTTAAGTGGGTTTTGATGAAAACTGAGTGTTGGAAAACTGCTGTGTGGACTCCCTGCTCCACTGGAGAGGATGGCCAGAAGAGGACAATTGTCTGGATGACCCCATTGCTTCTGTTCCTGGGCTGGTCATCGGGAAGACGGTTTTCCTTCTCTCTTTTTTTCTCTCTTTCTCTCCTTGTTTTGTTTGTGTTTTCTTTGGTTTGTTTTTATTTGTTTGGGTTTTTTGTTTTGGGTTGGGTTTTTTTGGTTGTTTTTTCCCCCTCTGAAATAGCGCTGAGGTCCATGTATGCCATAAATTGTGGATTCATCTAAAAAAAGAAAAATTGTGCATATAAGCCTGTCTTGGCTTTGTTTGTGCACCATCCTTTGCAAAATCATCCTATAAGAAACATGGATCCATGCTGTTTTATAGAAAGAAACCTTGCCAGCAAATCATTTACCTGTTCAGTCTGGAGGGTTTGGGGCTTGGCGATGTGAAATGTTGAGCAGCCCCATCGACTGAGCGGCGCAGTAATGACTTCCATACCATCCTGAAGGGGAAGCGTATGTGAGACCACCTGATAGAAAGAGTATACAGGAATTTAGTGTTAAAGTTGTACTTAAAGAACTCCAAATGCAATGAAGGGAGAAATTATATCTAAGGAAACATAAACTCTTTGCGGCAGTGAAAGTCATGGACCCTTGTCATGAGTATAGATCCCTGCTTTTTTTTGTTTTCCCAAATCATCACTTCTCCACCTTTTGCATTCTGTAGATCTTTTTGTAAGAAAGCACAATCAAGGAAGGTGAATAGAAGGAGGTAGGGTAGATAACATGGCAGAATATGTTTAATTTAGGTGCAATTCTGAGACACCTCTGATTTCTTTTTTCTTTGATCCTCTTGCATGCTGTATGTGTTGATGCTCTGCTTTTCTGCTTGTAAATATAGTGTCATTTTGCTATGCATTATTTAAATTTTCATCTCTGAAGCAAGGGCTTTGACTATGGAAGTCAGGCTCTTCTAAGCTTTATTTGTTAAGAAATAGTGTAGTACTGTCCCCACACCAGACCTTGGCTCATGTCAGTCATTGTGCTGGTCTGGTGGAGGAGATAGGAGAGAGCTGCTTTCAGCTCTGGGATTCCATGTGTAGGAGAAAATCCCAAGGGAAATCAGGCCGGCTGTCAAATCTCTATTGATTAGCTCTGCATGGCAATAAATTGCCGGTTTGATTTGTTATCCTCTAAAGATTTTCCAGTGAGAGGTCCATGTTTAGTGAATGTAAACGTCCGCACTATAGATCTTTCCCAGTCATCTTTGTGGAACGCCTACGCAGTGGTTCAGGGACTCCAAGCAGTCTGCAGACCTCAGTTTGAAAATCATTGCGTATAAAGATCTATTATTGCTTTTCAGCTGTAATTTATAGCGTATCTATTGGATTATGTGAATTACTTCAACATGTCTACTTCTGGTAGCAGTTCAGAACACAGACCCAGCAGCATCCCTTGCTCTGTTGCTTCTGCAGAGTAAAATCCTGTGCAACTGTGAATTGGCGAATCCTAAATGATTTTCCTGGTAATAGCAGCTGAAGATCTGGTTCTCTAGATTCAGTGACTGTGCCGAGAGGGACAGTGGCTCTGCTTTGAGTCAGGAGGTTGTACTGTAGCCCTCCAGAGGTCCTTTGCAACCCATTTTATTTTATAATTCTGTATAGAAGAAGATTGCAAAGCTAAGGAGCATAGAGATGTCTAAGAAGATGGAGAGGGCCGCTGGGCAACACAGAGAAAGGAATAAGAAAACATACTGCGATTGATTATCTTAGGGTGCGTTTCTTCAAGCTTCACTGATGATGTTTTACTGTTAGAAAGTAGGAGGGATCCACTACAAAGCCAGATTTTTTGAAAGGAGTTTAATTTGCAAATTCATGAAATATTTTTGCTTGTTCAGTGTCCTAATTGTCCTCTGTGTCCAAAACTTGATTCAAAGCCATGACTTCTTTTGACTTGTAGAGATAAAGATACATATTATTGGTAACTCACAGTATTATCTGACGGTCGTAGTCCATCAGGTGACTGCTCCACAGAAGGAATGGGTTAGTGTTATTGAAATCAGTGGTTATTTTGTATACAAAAAGCTTTACCAGTCAGTCCATGGAAGTTCATACTACAGGGCTGTTCACTTTAAGCAGTGGATAATCTATGCAGGGCTGGCTACATATGCAAACGCTGGGCTTGAATGGTGTATTTGCCTTGGCACGCTCTCCCCCCTGAGAAATGAACTGGTAAGGAGGTGGGTACATTTTGGAACCGGCTCTTGTACCAGTTAGATGGGCACGGAGGTAAAGTCTGCACACAGAACTCCTCAGTGGGTATTTCACATAGATAATTGTGTAATAACTTAATGACAACTCATTGAAAGGTGCCTATCAAAAAAACGCCAGCGCTATCATCTTCTTGCAGCACAGCCTGTAATGCCGTCGAGGCTTTATGTGGCACTTGTTCTTGGTTTTGTTTGGCTCCTGGGGCCCAAACCAGCCACGGCAATGAGAGGAGAACAGACTCTCTGCTGCGGCCAAGTAGGTGAAAGGCTGCATTTGTTTCATGGTGTAGCTTTAATGGCACAAAGAGCTTGTGTAAGGGACATGAAAGCCCTGAGTTTAATCGGGTAGCCATGAGGTGGGGGGGAAAAAGGTGAGAAACACGACAGGAAAGAAAGCATGGGAAAGGGGATATAGAGAAGTGCAACGTGGAAGAGTTTTTGTAGGGAGCACACATAGAAGGGGTATGTCTGCTCTTCAGGATAACGTAGCTAATGAGTAAGCAAAGGACATCTTGCTGGGTTAGTCTGGAATGGGGAAAAAGCAGGGCATATTGGTAGTTCAGGTATCTTTACGCTGTGTCATGCATTGATTTGTTAATGTAAAAGAAATTGAGACCCTGAGGAAAGCGTTTTAAAAATGTAGTAGAAATCACAATTTTTGTGTTTGTTGTCTCATCCCTTTACTGAGTTTTATGTAGAAGTTGGTAAGATCAGATAAGATTCTTTTAATCTGCCTTTTAGAAAGGACTAGTGTCTCCATTAATACCTGGAGGATGACTCGGATAGCAGCACCCAGCCTGGCACCAGCACATGGAAATGCACTGCAGCTGCGCAGTCGTCCTCATGGATGCAGGGAAATCCTCCTTTTTCCCCAGTTTAAAAAGCATGGGATCCATCAGTGGCCACTTGGTAAGGCTGGACGGCTCCAGGGCAGGTGATGGGAAAAGCAGGCAGCAGGAGAGAGCAGTGAGGAAGGGGTGCATGGGGGGAACATGGAGCGGTTAGCTCCAATAGCTCTTTTGGTTTAGCTCCAATAAACTCTTTTAGTTTAAAACCATTACCCCTTGTCCTATCCAATAGTGACAGGACAAGGGGTAATGCTTTTAAAATAAAAGAGGGTAGATTCAGAAATTTTTTACAATGAGGGTGGTGAAACACCGGCACAGGTTGCCCAGAGAGGTGGTAGATGCCCCATCCTTGGAAGCATTCAAGGTCAGGTTGGATGGGGCTCTGAGCAACCTGATCTGGTTGTAGTGTCCCTGCCTATTGCAGGGGGGTGGACTAGATGGCCTCTAAAGGCCCCTTCCATCCTAAAGGATTCTATGATTCTATGTGAAGAGGAAGAAGGGGATGGGCTAAGGCAGAAAGTGGGAACTGAGGATACTGGGAGAAAAACAGAGCGAAGATCAGATTTAGCTGCATCTTTAGACTTTTAGCTACCTTCAGTTACTCTGCCAAGGAAAAATACATGTAAGGAGAGAAAGGACCCCGGGCTTTCCCTCCCTTTCACTAGAAGGAAAGGCTGAGGAGCTCTGAACTTGGGTTGAGATGGGTGAATAATATGTCCAACCACAGTGGGAAACAACGAAATGCCATCCTGACTGGGCTGGGGAAAGGGGTGCCAGAGCATGGAGCCTGAGGTGAGGGAACCCAACAGTTAGGTCGGGATGCTGTTGCAGCATCACTTTAATAACAAATGTAACCTCCTCCATCCCTTAAGGGCAGACCCAAACTCTGCCTTCTTTCTGTCTCTGCCCTGAAACAAATTTCTAGTGCTTGAGAAGCAACCAGCTGATGGCTCTGAGGAGGAAACATCCTTGTCCGTCACCGTATAGAACAGATGGGTGCATGAAGGGTGATGTGGTTCTGCACCAAAGGAAGCTGATTCAAGCAGAAAGACACCCAAGATGCTGGAGTAATGAGCAGTAATTTCTCCAAAGGTAAGCAATAAGTACTGTGTATTTCACTGGGTGAAGACTGGATCCTTGGTTTGGGCTTTCAGGATGGAGTATTCTTCCCCTGAAGAAAGAAAAGTAATAATCAGTTCCATGAGGATGTCATGGCTCTTCAAAAGAAGAAGAACCTACACCTTATTTGAGCATCTCAAAACTTATGTGTACCCACAAGGAAAACTCCATTTGCCTTTTTCAAGAGCAGGGAAAGATCTTTTTCCTCATGTTAATATTGAAAAAATGGGATTCCAGGGTACAATAAAATCTCTCAACCTCTTTTCTCTCTGGAAAGTAGCTTGGGAATAGTGCTTCCATTTTCAAATCCATTTAGGCATCTTAAACTACGCTGTTCTTAGGTCAATATGAAGCCCCCAAGAAGGTTGGCTTGTTAATAATACTGGTTTTGAGTGACAGTGCTCCCAGTTCAGAGTTTTAATGTCCCTTACTGATACATCTGACTGCTCTTGTCTCCTCATTGCCTTTTGTTCTTCTGCCAGCCACCAAGAGTTTTTTAAGAGCAGATATTTATACAGCACTTCGTAAAACAGGGATGTGACCAAGGCTTTTAGGTATCAAAATATGAAACGAAGAAATAATAATTAGAAAGGAGAGTGATAGTTTCATACCAAACTGAACAGTCTCCTACCACCTTTGGAGTCCTGCTGTCTTTCCATATCAGCCCTGGTAGAACCCTTTTATTGCCATCCAGGTCCTTGAGACTGGACAAAACGTTGTTTGTGTAAATGTATTTGTTAACTTGGATGTTTAGTTACAGTTGCCTGAAGATTGGGGATGTGGGAGTTTCAGGGTGAAACACGGGTATAGAATATGCAGTGTTAAAGTGCAAGGAACCCCCCCGAAAGATTTCCACTGTTGATTAACGTGTTCTGAGGCTATCTGCAATTTTTAGGATACAAAAAGAAAAAATAAAGATCAGGAAATTACTTGCTTATGGAGTGGCAGTGCCCCTGTAGAGAGGAAATAGCAGAACCAATTGATTTTTAGTCTAGGAAAGACTTGTAAATCAAAACCCAATAAATAATTTCTAAGTCAAAACCAAACAAATTACACTTTTGAGGCTCAAAATTTTAGTAATTAAGCAGAATATATGCTAAGAATATTAATGCATTACCTTCAAGTCAAGGCTACATGCTTTTCTGAAGCACGTTTTAATCAAATGCTGCTTACCATGGTAAATAAATTATTATCTGTTCCTTATCATATAGAACATTAGACCACTAAACCCCCCTGACCTTTAAAAATCTGTGAAAAGGAAGAAACGCGAATGTCATAGATCACTGTTCAATCTTCTTTATGTTTCCATTGCATTTGAGTGTAACATTAATCAGAAAAATGTCTATTGAAAAACATAGTTTTCGATATAATTTTTTCCAGATACTCTGTATAGTATCGGTCATTTTGCTTCCTCCACTCTTTTACATAGCTCATGATCATGTGCTGCTAGAGTTGGCTAATGAAGTTGATATATTTAAAAGGAAGACCAAATGATATCAAAGATGTTTTTGATATTGTTTTTACTCTGACGTATTCTAGCAGCTTGAGTTGGCGACACTTTTTCCAGTCATGGGACAGTGGCTGAGCGCTGACTAACTTGACAAGGCAACCAACCAAACAGAAATTCCCATTGTACTGCCATCGCTGGCATGAATTTCACATTCTGCAGCGGCTCTTGGGTTGGCCGTGTGGGATTATCAGGGTCAGGGCACAAACTGGCCTAGATGCCAAGGAAGCTGGGTACATAATCACGCTTGTTTAGTAGAGAAAGCAGCAGGCATTGCAAGTACCCGTCAGGACAAGAATAAGGAAAGAAAGGCTCTGTTCTTAACCCTGCCTTGTCAGTATAATCTCATTTGTAGTAATTTGTAATGAAAAGCCCATCTTACTGATGTTCTCCTGTTATCATCAGATTCTTTCCTTTTCTCTTTACTCAGATTTTGCTTTCGAATGTGAAAAACTCTCAACAATTACTGCCTTACTCCCTCAGATACTAATCTTAATTTACATCTTCTAGAGGACAAAAATTACGCTTACTTTTATCTCAGCAACCCCATCCCTGGTTGCTTTTTCTGGCAAGATGTAAACTCCTCCCAAATCACAATCTTCCTCTGGTAGTCCGCACTATAACATATTAATTCTTTCCCTCTGTCATGTATAATTTTTGCATTTAAATTTTAACAGTCCGTTGTTAGGACAGAGTACCAGAGCAAATACCCCATGCAGTTAATACGGAGCGAAGAAACAGTGTTTCTATGCAAAACCAAGAATTTATTGTTGGTATAAAGTGTTTAGCAATCCAAAGAAATAGTTCCAGGGACAACACTAACTCATTTAGTCCAAATTAATGAACTATCACAGCTCATTCCCAATAATGCAACAGTTGAATAAAGGAAATATTTCTAGTATCTACCCCTTTTTCTGGTCTTATGCTAATCCTTCCAATGCACCTGTGGATCCTCGGTCTGGTGCTGTGTTACAGTGAGCTGTCACGAGTTTCAAGCTCTTCCCTGCGAGGAGTAGGATGCTAAAGTTGGTGGTTTCCTCCTGCATTTGCTTCATCAGCGTGGCTGTTCTAATTGCACAGGTGACAGTCCGCATTTTGTAAATCTTCACACCACAGTTCCCATGCACCCTGAATCTTAAGCTTTTCTTAGGCTGAACAAAAGCCAAGAACTGATTCTTCTTTTAGACTTTGCTATTTTAAACTGTTTTTCAGCATTTGTTATCTTTCCTTTAAAATCTCCTATTTTCTATGGGTTCAGACCCCACCATTCATTATTCTAACTCATTTTCCCCTGCTTCAAGATGGTCAAATAAAGGCTGCCATCCTTTCAGGCCATCTCCTCTATTTCTCTGTATTACCGGTTTGGTCACCAGATGCCTGGGTACGGAGGGATCCCTCATCACCCAGGTCACTTAGGTATTTGAAAGTATGTTACAGCCAAATCATGGTAGCGACACAAGGAGTTTTAATATATTTTCTCTGACTTTTGGTGATCTCCAGTCATCTAGGCTGTTAAGAATGAATTGCAGCCAGATCAGAAGACTGGATCAAAGAGCATCTCTTATCTCCCCTCAGATTTTCAATGACCCTTGGTAGCTGGGTCACAGCTAGGTGACGACAGTAAGGAGAATCATAGAATCATCAAGGTTGGAAAAGACCCTTAAGATCATTGAGTCCAACCGTTAACCTATCACTGCCAGGTCCATCTATACCATGTCCTCGAGCACCACGTCTATCCGTTCTTTAAATACCTCCAGGGATGGAGACTCAACCACTTCCCTGGGCAGCCTGTGCCAATGCTTGACCACCCTTTCGGTGAAGAAGTTTTTCCTAATATCCAACCTAAACCTGCCCTGGCGCAGCTTGAGGCCGCTTCCTCTCATCCTATCACTTGCTACCTGGGAGAAGAGACCGACCCCCACCTCACTACAGCCTCCTTTCAGGTAGTTGTAGACAGCGATGAGGTCTCCCCTCAGCCTCCTCTTCTCCAGACTAAACAACCCCAGCTCCCTCAGCCGCTCCTCATAAGACTTGTGCTCCAGACCCTTCACCAGCTTCGTTGCCCTCCTCTGGCCACGCTCCAGCACCTCCATGTCCTTCTTGGAGTGAGGGGCCCAACGCTGAGCACAGTACTCGAGGTGCGGCCTCACCAGTGCCCAGTACAGGGGCACCATCACCTCCCTGGTCCTGCTGGCCACACTATTCCTGATACAAGCCAGGATGCCATTGGCCCTCTTGGCCACCTGGGCACACTGCTGGCTCATGTTCAGCGGCTGTCAGCCAACACCCCCAGGCCCTTTCCCACCAGGCAGCTCTCCAGCCGCTCCTCCCCCAGCCTGTAGCGTTGCATGGGGTTGTTGTGACCCAAGTGCAGGACCCGGCCCTGAGCCTTGTTGAACCTCACACAGTTGGCCCCAGCCCAACGACCCAGCCTGTCCAGGGCCCTCTGCAGGGCCTTCCTACCCTCCAGCAGATCGACACTTCCACCCAACTGGGTGTCATCTGCAAACTGACTGAATGGAGAAATGGAGATCGGAGTAGCGGAGGCAAGCCAAGGAGTCAGAACACCCAAAAGAAGAAATGCTGTTGGAAGAGCAGAGTGGCCAGGTCTGGTTTTACGTAGTTAATTGTCTTCCAGCAAAGACTGACTCCGTTAATGCCAACAGTCACAGCGGGACGCAGGCTGCTGGTGAGTGTATAATGGCAGCCGGTTTTCCCTTGCAGCCTTTATTACAGAGATCTCGTTCTTGCCTCTGTGAGACCCACTGAGATCCTGAGCATGGCAAGCGCAGGAGAACCAACCACTGTTGGCAACTGGCAGCTTGTAGCAGGCCACGAAAACCTTCCCTGTTTGGAGTGGGATGATTACCTCTTATCTCGGGGTGAATCGTCTGAGGGGGAAAGAAACAGAGCTACAGATTTTATGTCAGAAGAAGCTTTGAAGGTAATTCCAGGGACTGTTGTATAGTTTGTCTGGGAAAATCTGTTAATAAGGCATTAACATCCCTTATAGCTTCTGGTCCTGCTCAAATCAGAGGAGGCACATGAGGGGAACAAGACTGCAGCTATCAAGCTCAGTGGTGCTTTTTGGCTATTGTTAAGATCCCTTAAAACAAGTTTCCAAAGGTTTAACTTCTGTAGGAAGATAGACTCTTTTTTTTACTATGTGGTGTATAAGAAAAAGAAAACAGACCAGTGCCCCCCCGCCCCCGTATTCATGATGAAAAGTCAAACTGAAATTATCAACACAATTTAGGGCAATTATTCTTTTGTGCAATAGATAATGAGAAAAAAGAGACGTTGAAATAATACCATTCTGAGTATAATGGCTAAATTTAAAAAGATGCTAAACATTTATTAATGCTTTTTATGGTTATGTTTGTCAGATGGTCAGCAGCCAACATACAAAGCAACTTAATTTTTGCTGAGATGGGGAGAGAACCTTTTCTTTCATGGACGATGGTGCAAATGTGTAGAAGCAGGGATGCCTTACTCGATGCATTAGCTGTGGCATTGCTAAAGGGAGGGAAAGAAAAGATGTTCGATCCAGTGTTTTGCAGGCGTAGTATTCCAGGCTAGAAAGACGCGCTGTCGCGATCAGGTGATGTTCAGAACAAGGAGGGATGCAGTCTGGAGGGTTTCTATGGTTACGTTCAACTGGAATTGCTGTAACTAGGTCAGGTTGGAAGGTGTGAATGAAAACAAAGAGACTCGGAATTGGTGATAAGAGCGCAGAGGAGACGGTTGCTCCTAGGGAGAGCAAGAAGGGAGCTGAATGTGGAACCAGGCATTTTAATGTATGTTTGTAATGTATATGTATGAAGTCCCACGTAGATGGATCCGTCTGTTTTAGCATCATTTGCTCTTCTATCATTATTCTGTAGTCTATTGTCTGAAGAATCATCCACAGGTCACCATCAAGCAGGCGTCTTCTGCGATCAACCTGGGGTGACCCCTTTCCTCCCTCTGGCTGCGCATCCGGGCGCCACAGGAACAGAAGAGGCCATGGATGCCGAAAGGGAGAGGCAGGACAGATGGAAGAGCGGGAGAGATTTGCTGGAAAGGGGAAACAAAACCAAGGGCAGGGAAGATGAGGCATCCTCAGCCCAGAAGTGAGGAGAAACAGGTTGTAAAATCGGTCTAGAAAGAAGCAAGGTGGGTGTGAACTGGGCTGCAGAGCCCATGCATGGTTCCTCTGTCAATGGCTTGGGTCCTTGGCCTTTTCTGCTTTCTCCAAATCCTCTCTCTGGTTCAGGATATAATTTTCCAGGCTGTGTCTTCACCTGGTGTATAACACTGCCCACCAAGCCTCTGTCCTTTCCCACCAGCAAGTCACCCAGGACCAGCCACTTGATATGTTGATCCCCTTCCCACTTTTCTTATCTCCTCAGTGCAGGACTCGGCATTTGCTCATGCTGAACTATTTGATGTTCTTGTCAGCCTGCCCGTCTTTCTTGCTCTCCAGCATCTCAAGTGTTCCCCCCACTTTGCTACAATCAGAAAATCTATATAAAGGTGCATTTATCCCATTTCTGTGGTTGGAAGTGAAGGCATGTAAATAGGTTTGGCACCAGCATCGACACCTTTAGGAACGCATCTTGTAACCGGCTACTTTTTGAGCAAGCCAAGATGATGAGATCTACAGAGTGCCCTCAAATATGTTCAAAATCATTTTGTCCTGTGCCTACGGCTGCACCAATGGTTTAATTTATCTTAAATGGTGTAATTTATTGCAGCCTGGAGGTGCCAGGCAGCTGCGGGAGCCCGAAGGTTCCCCCTCTTTCGTGGCTGCCCCCAGCAGAGCCCCGCCCGCACCTCGGGGCGCCGCAGCCCCGCACCGGCGCTGCCCGCCCGGCCACCGCGCGGCCCCTCCGAGGGGCGGGCGCAAGGCGAGCGGGGCCCAATGGGCGTGGGGGAATGGCGGGGGGGCGGGGCCTGAGGGAGCGGGCAGCCAATGGGAGGCGGGGCGGCGGGCCGGTTCTCACGGGGAAGGAGCGCGGAGGGGGGACTGGGGCGGGGCGGGTCTGGCCGGCGCGGGGCTGAGCCGAGCCCAGCCGAGCCGAGCCCAGCCGAGCCCAGCCCAACCATGGAGGACCCCCAGGGCGGCCGGGCGCTTCGGCGCTTCACCTGGGAGGAGATCGGGCAGCGCAGCGGCCGGGGGCCGGCGCCGCAGGAGCGTTGGCTGGTGATCGAGAGGAAGGTGTACGACATCAGCCAATTCTGCCGGAGGCACCCGGGAGGCTCCCGGGTCATCAGCCACTACGCCGGGCAGGACGCCACGGTGAGCGGCGGGGTGTCCGGCCCCGGCTCCTGCAGGGCAGCCCGGGGAGGGAGGCAGCGGGATGCTCGGGGCCGGGGCAGCCGGGGGCGGGCGCGGCGCTGCGGGAGGCGGCGGGCGATGCTCGGCTGCGGGGTGAGGGCGCCTGTGCAGAGCCGCCCGCCGGAGCCCGGGTCCTGGGCGCCTGTTCCGACGGGGAACGCTTCGGAAGCAATGGCTGAAGTGTGCGCAAATAGGGTGTCCGTCACCGGCCGTAACTCTGGGGACAAACCCAATAATTTTTGCACACATGCTGTAAATAAAAACACTCCCGTTGTTCTACATGTCTAGCCACAGGCCAGCACCGAACAGAAACAGCCACGGTATTTATTGATAGCGACACTGGTGTGTGCACATAGGCTTATTTTTTGCTAGTATACAAATGCATTCAGCCTCCTCTAACTTTAAAAACCCAGGAGTGTGTTTCCAAGAGATGGCACTCGTGCAAAATATTACTGAGAGTTGTATTTCAGTCTTTTAAAAAAAAATCATTCATGTCTGAATGCCGACGGCTATTGCAAAGCGGAGTAAATGTTTGAATGGGCAGCAGGGTGTGGGGTAATTTTGTCAGTGTGTTTCCTTCGTCCGCTTATGTCTTTCACGAAAGAAAATGCATTTCTCCAAATGTCAGTATTTAGCCCCAAGGGCAGGTATGGGATGTCGAAGCTACCTCAAGAGTGTTTTTGATGGACTCTGTTTCAGTCCAGTTTTGTTCCTGACCAGAAAGGATGGAACTTGAGATCTAGTGCTTTCCTTCACTTCATTGTATGCATGTAATGCAAAGCCAAAGATAATACGTGAATTGGCATGTATTTCATGAGGCCGGGGTGCACACGTGCGTTTTGGAAGCCCCGTTGGCGTTGTGTGGTCAGAAGTGGGTCAGTGACGGTGGCCAGCACGTAGGGCTGAACACAGTTAAATCGTCAGGCTGCAGCCAGCTGCATTCTTTAGGCTCTATCATCTGTGTCACCGCGGGGTGCGATTGAAGTGCTGACTGCTGAGGAACCCGAGCCAAGTGAATTCCAATTTTTCCAATAGTTTTGTCCTGGAAATGAAAAGAATCAGGCTCCTCAAAACCAGGAAAAAAATGGAAAGTAAAGAAAGAACACTTTTTTCGTTTGCTGAATGCCACAGGAGTGTTCTGATTTCTAGGAGGTGCAACCAGCGGCCCCTTAACCTCCTGTTAGGATTGCACTGCCAGGTTTTACAGCCTCCATGGAAAGGATTGGTCTAAACGTGTGGTACCATCCTCCTCTGATCTGCCCACGTCCTCCTCCCTATTTTTTTTCCTCTTCCAATGAGAAAATGCAAATGTACATTCCCCTCTCCTCTTTCCCTCCTTTATCCACATAAGCCTGAGCAGAGAGGATGCTACAGCTGAAGTACAACAGGGCTGACCCAGAGCTGGCAACATCAGCTGGTTTTTTAACCCCTTTCTTGACTAGAGATCTTTTAAAAGGATAATTTATTTTAAAAGCATTCAGTCATGAGCTAGTAATTATAGTGCTGAACCGTGGCCGGTGCAGGAAGCTTCCAAACCGATGTGCAGTGGGCAAATATTGTCTCAGGAAAGAAAAAGCATCCTTAGGCTGAGGGAGGTTGTACAGTATATGCTAATTTGGACACAGCGAGAGAAATATGCAAAAGGAGGTAAATGGGAGCTCTTCGGTAGGAGGTAGATGTCAAAATGCCATGTGTGCTCGGGGGTTTGTAGTCTAAATATAGTGATAGCGTCTGTAGTGATAGCAATCACTATGGATTTTTTCACCTGGCTGCCTGGTTGTCACGGAGATTGACATTGCATTTAAATGATAAAAGTAACTGATTTCCCTAACAGGGATCTTTTGAATGGCAAGGAGGAAAAAAAAAAAGGCCTTTTCATGGGACTCTTCAGAAATGTGGAGGGGAACCAGGTGAGGAACAAGAGGCAGATAGAAAGAAAACAAAACTTTTCTAGGAAAATGTGGCAGGGTGGGCACTGGAGACTGCCAAGGAAGCATGTTTGGAACAACGTAGGGCTTTTGAGAGGTTGGTGTGGGTCACCAGAAGCTGCCATCACCTGTCTGTGTCCTGCGTGTCCCATTATTTTTCCCAGTTCAGCTAGCTGATTCAGTTTTTGTGCTAACACCTTGCCCTTCTCCCTAGTCAGACTTTCATTTCAGGATATGGGGCCTGAGGAAAAATAAGATGGAAGCTAAAGACAAAATAGAGGAGTATGTGATTGAGATGATATATCTTAAGGTTCAACACGATATCAAATTTTCAGATTCAGAAGTAAGAGAGGAGTGAGCCTGTATTTTTTGGTGACCTGCACTTAACAGCGACCAGATAGAAAATGATACAGAGAATTCAGCTTCCAACGATCATTTATGGTGTGAAGAAATCAGTAAGATTTGTGGCAGTCAGATCTGGTTCAGCCAGCTCCATTAGTTGGGTTGCTTTCTGCTGAGTCCAGGATATCATGAAACACATTTCTTTTGCTGCTACCTGAACGGTCGTTTTTCTCATCGTGTTCCTATATCTGTATTTCAGGACCCTTTCATAGCATTTCATCTTGACAAGGCGCTAGTGAGAAAGTACATGAGCCCACTCTTAATTGGGGAACTGGCACCAGATCAACCCAGCTTTGAGCCCAGCAAGAATGTAAGTATCTTAAAAACTTCATATTTGGGTTGAAATTGTGCTGTTTAACATCTCTTACTGGCGGCCAGAATTCCGTGTACCTAAAATGATAGCGTCTCCTAGAATCACTGTGTTGGTCTGAAGCTTCCCCTTGACTTCATGTCATTATTATCTTAGTGAAGACTTGTCTCCAGGTGACCCTCAGCTTTTCCCCATTGCCACAGTAGCTCCTTGAGAGGGGAAGCGGAGCTCCTCTGTGGGTTCCTGAGGCATTTTCAGACCAGCAGATCCTCTTGGGTCTTCCCACAGAAAAAGCTGGTAGAAGATTTCCGTGAACTCCGCGCAACCGTTGAGAAGATGGGACTTCTCAACCCCAACCGCACCTTTTTCATCCTCTATCTCTGTCACATCTTGGTGTTGGATGTTGCAGCCTGGCTCACCATCTGGTATTTTGGAGCATCCACAGTGCCTTTCCTCTTCTCTGCAGTGCTTCTAGGCACTGTCCAGGTAAGCAGCTAGGCAAAAAGAAGCCCCAGAAACACCAAAAGCCAATCCTTTGAGACTTAGGTTCTCATTGCCGTAAGCACAGGAGAAATCTTATCTTTGTGGACTTCCCAAAATTCTGCTTCTCCCTGGGTTCCACCGAAGGGGCAAAATCACAGTGCCATGATACGCTGCTTTGGTAGAGCAGGCTTTGCCCTGCTTTTTCCTTCCCGTAGTTCGTCAAAGCCCTCCTTATTCCCAGCCTCCTTCATACAATGAAAGCCACGCTACGCTTTTGCGGTCCCTTGTGCCAGAACTCCAAGGGACTGTGCAGGGGCCAAGCCACCATGTTCCCATGGGAACTTGCAGCGAGTTAGAGGAGAGGGCAGAGCAGCTCTCAAAGCTCCAGCTATTTCTCCTGTGGCCAGCTGATCCCCTTGGAATTACAAGTACTCGGAGGAGGCAGCAGCAAGCTGCTCCTTAAAGGAGACTTTGTTGCCGATTTCAGTACAGTTTTGTAAGAGAATAAATGCTGTTTCTGAGCTCCGTGACTTTTTTTTTTCATGATTTTTTTCCTTCCTCATGAAAACAACTATCTGGGACCAAAAGTCGTTAGGCAAAGTCTGGACTGCAGTGGTATATAGTAAAAGAGAAGTGTTTGGATTGGGTCTTAGTAGTGGAAATGCTCTCGCTATCCAGGGGTATGGTGCAAGGAGCGTGGGAGTGGGAGGAGAGAAAGCCCTTTTCCGATGCAGACACTTGACTCTTCTTTTTCCCCAGCAGCACTCTTGTGTTTTTTTTTTTTAATTCCAGGCCCAGGCTGGCTGGCTCCAGCATGATTTTGGACACCTTTCAGTCTTTAGCAAGTCCAGATGGAACCACTGGGTGCACAAGTTCGTGATCGGCCATCTGAAGGTGGGCATTCAGTGCTGAGAGGGACTGCTAGAGCCTTGCCTGGGATGCTCTGCAGTCAAAACCAATCTCAGTGTAAGAAGAGAGCAAATGCAAGGAACTACTGGGGAGGGAGGACTAAGGGCAGAAGATACAACTTCTTTACGGCACTCTCTTCTCATCCCTTCCTGCAGGGAGCACCAGCCAGCTGGTGGAATCACCTCCACTTCCAACACCACGCTAAACCCAACTGCTTCCGAAAGGACCCTGATGTTAACATGCACCCCTTATTTTTTGCTTTGGGAAAAACGCTCTCTGTAGAGGTGAGACCTGGTGAAGGCTGGGAGGTTACAGCATTAGGATTCAAATTTGGAAAGCTGTAGAGAGCTTGGAGCCTAGTGACCAGCTGGTTTGGTCAATGAGCTGTCTCAGTATTTCGGAAATTTGGAGAAGGTGCAGCTTGGCATTAATGGCCTTTGAAAAACAAGAAGAAAAAAGATCCTGATGCATCACTAGCTTCCATATACTTAATGTTGCAGCTGGGTTTTTTATGTTTTTTACCCTAATACAATCTCGCTATGGGTTGAAATTTTCCAAATTTATTCTGCAGGTTTAAAAAAACCCACCAAAACTGCTTCTGTAACATGAGGAGTACATCCAGAAAACAGAGTTGACCTGCTATTTTATATAGTGCTACTTTGCCTTCCACTAATCCCTAATATTCTTTAGTAATACTTCAGTGCTTCTGAGATTTTTATGTTCTTAAAATTTCAATAGAAGTTATTTTTGCTATATTTTAAAATAAGGATGAAATCTTTATCACAAGTACAAGTTCATATTTCTCTGATGAGAGACTTGCAGCTGTACGAAGATCAGATTCCAAGTTGTTCTCTTTACCGAGATCAGCTTTGACTAATTGTAGCGTTTTGGGAAATGAAGCAGCGGATGACAAGCAAGGACTGGCTGGAACTTTCACAGTCACTGATCGAAGAAGCTGTTTCAGTGGCCTCAGTCTGACAGCGGGTGTCAGACCAGTCCCATCTGGCGTCCAACTTTATTTCTGGTACAACTCTGAAATTAATTGAATGGCTTTGGCATTTGCTGGTCCTTTAAAAAAAAAAGTTACATAAATTCATAGTGTCGCCTGGCTTAAATGCTCTGGTTTGCATGGAAATTAAGGGAGGGCTGCTGTTCGGAATTGGTTTGTACATGTGCAGGGATGTAACGGAGTTCCTCAAGGAAGTCAGTGACATGATCTGCTATGTTTATACAGTGAAAACTGAAAAATTAGGGGTCTATTAGGGTAATCTATTCACCCCTGTTCCTGTGGACAAATGTTAATGCCTAGATGCTCATTTCTCTGTTTTGGAGACTAATTGCAAGTAGGTGGGAGTTCTACACACTGTCATCATGCTGTTAATAGTATCATAGCTTTATCTTTTTTTCTGAAGCTCTACATTAGCAGCAAACTGGTCTCAGTGCCTCCTGTGGTTTTTGGTTTAAGAGTTGTTAGGCAACTGTGCCCTCTGTAGGGAAAGAGCTTCCAGTGCACTTTGCTGTCTGTGGTGCAAGGGACTACCCAGCCTTTTGTGCATCCAAGGCAGGGATGAAAACTTATCATCATAGCAGTCATAGGCTGAAGTTCCAGGGGATGATGAAGCCAATGGCATGGTGGATGCTGGCATGGTTTGATAGGCCATCTCTTTCAAAGGTTAGGAGGCATCTGAGTATGCATTTCTTTGAAAGCATAGGTAGGAGCGTATGCACAGATGTCTTTAGCTGTCTTCACGGCCTGCGTAATTTGCTTATTTTAACAGCTTGGTGTACAAAAGAAGAAATTCATGCCTTATAACCACCAGCACAAGTACTTCTTCATCAGTGAGTAACCCTACCCTTTGCAGTTGTATGGACAGCATTCACTCAACCCCTTCCTTTTCCAGTCCACCTCCCTGGGACAAAAGGGCACGGTTAATGTCTCTGCAATCTGTTTCTCCTCTCTAGTCGGTCCCCCAGCTCTGGTGCCTCTTTACTTCCAGTGGTACATATTCTACTTTGTGATACAGCGGAAACAGTGGGTGGTAAGTCAGCTCCACTTTGCCAGCGGTGACTTCTCCTTGTTTTACGGATACATTTCAGTGCAAGAAATTACTGGGAGGAACTCTGAGCTGTGTATCTGTGGCAAGGGGTGGGAAATAATCTGGGAAATTATGTTTGCTGGGCGAGAGAGGGTACTTTCCACACAGCCCTCTCCTCTGTAAAAGATCCATTCACAGACGGGTAACAAAAGATGTTTTCTGATGTTCTGGCTCGGTCTGGGCTGTGTGAGTGTCTGGAAGGATTCCTTCTTCTGCAGAGTTGATGTTCCTACAGAACTTGTCCTTCAGGTAGCATGAGAGTGTAGTTTAAGGTAGAAGTGGTCATTCCGACCACTCTTTTTTGTTTTCCCAAACCAATACAATAAAAACTTATGGGCACAGCAAAAGGGGAAAAGTAGCAGAAATTGGAGGGGTGGGGTTGGAGGAGGATTCAGTGCGCCTCCATGTTGCAAAATGATACATTAAAAATCAAGTAGCTTTCAGGTAGCCTAAAACTGAATCCTCACAGTTCAGTGTGAAGTGGAATAGGGGATGTGTAGTAGACTTTCAGAGTTGTTAGGAAGATAGTTTTTTACGGGAAAATCTAGGACTTTGAGGAATAGCATGATTTTTAGAGACTTTAGGAAAAAAATGCAGAAAAAAAGATGTGTCTTCTCTGAGATGTGGGGGTTAGAGGCAAGGCATCTTGCTGCTTTATTCTTGCCTGGGAGGTGGGACAGTCGGGAGAAAATGAACATGAGGGAAATAAGAGATTGCAAGAAATGTGAAGAGGAACAAAAAAGGATGAGACGGAGGTAAACCCGAGCTCTTTATTCTTTTAATTAGCTAGGTTTTTGGTTTTCTCACTGCTTGCTTTCTCTTTAGATCCAGAGGGAAATGTCATGCTTTAGAGCATGTCCTCTAGTGTTTCCTCTGTGCTGGGCTTATAAGACCAAGATAATTCCCGAGCGCAGGAGTGGCTGGGGAGTGGCTGTGTGTCAGATGTGATGGGGCTGGGGAGGAAGAATCTCTCAGCAGATGGTATTATGGGAGGCTTTAAAGGGAGTGCCATGTAGAGTGGATAATAAATTCAGAAGCCAGTAATTCTTCCTCTTAATGAAGTTTTATCTGTTCCCTGTACTACAGGACCTGGCCTGGATGCTGACCTTCTACATCCGATTCTTTCTCACCTACTTGCCCTTACTGGGGGTGAAGGGTATCCTGGGGCTTCATCTGTTAGTCAGGTATCATTCGACTTATAATTCCTCCATTTTCTTTACTCAGTTCCTATTGATCCTTCACGTCAACTTTTCTTCAGCCTCCCGGTTATCTTTCTCGTCGGCTCCCTATTCTTCTGTCTCCTTATGCCTTTCAGCAAGACAGAGGTTGTTGTCTGTCAGGCATGTGTCTTTAGAAGGTAGAAAGTGTCTGTGTAGAAGGTAGAAGGTGTGTGTAGGTCTGACCAGATGATTGGGGTTCCTGGTGTTCATTTATTCAAGCAACGACTAGCTTATATGTGTACACGTGTTTTGTACTGACTTGTTATGGCATAGGTGCGAGATCAGTAATGGTTTTGTGTGTGTTCGTACGCACAGGTTTATAGAGAGTAACTGGTTTGTCTGGATTACACAAATGAATCACATCCCGATGCACATCGATTATGATAAGAATGTGGACTGGTTCTCTACCCAGGTAAGACCTTCGTTCCAGAGACCTGTGACTTCGAAGGTGAGAATTTCTAGTTCTGGGTGTGCAATGCCCAAGAGAGCTGATCACAGAAGTGATGGGACCTGAGAGAGGAAAACAGCAGCAGCTTGTCCTCACTGTGTGAAGCGAGGGATTAGTGCAAAGAAGGAAGGTGCAGAAGTGGGATGGAGGCTTCAAATGCTGAGCACAGATGCTTCAAGGAAAATAATTAGAGGTGCTACAGTCCTCTTCAGATAGCTTTATGTGCATGAAGGATGCAGATCTCGTGTGCTCTGTCTTATTTTAGTTCTGAAGTCATCATGCAGTTTTTTAAGTGAGGGAAGTGAAAGTCATGGTTCTTATGGTTTATCTCACTGGGGAAGTCAAGTCTGTTCTCCTAAATTATGTCCCTACCAATTGTATATCATAGCATGGCCATCTTGTGTTGACTGGAGATGATAGCTCTTGGAGCTGCTGTATTCAGCCAGAAGGCATGTGATGATAAGGAACTTGTACCTGCTTACTGTTGTGTTTGGCACATGTGAGAGAAGGGGTGTTCCTGGAACAAGACTTAAAAGTTCCTGTTTTTTCTCTCAGCTCCAGGCAACCTGTAACGTGCATCAGTCCTTATTCAATGACTGGTTTAGTGGACATCTGAACTTCCAAATCGAGCACCAGTGAGTTGAAGCATGCATTGGGGATGTGAGGGAATTTCAAGGAGTGCTAGTTACACTAGTAGTAGTCTGAAGAGCCTACAAGGTGCCTGTCTCTCTATCAGCTAATACAAGAACAAAAGATAATGTGGGTAAATTTTGTGCTCTTTATATGAGGATGGAATGGGAACTCCAAGAGACTTTTTGGAGCACCGGTAACCACCAACACTGCTTCAGATGCGAATAGCATGGCACAGGACTGGGAATTACCAGCCTCCTGGGTGTATAGATACTGACTGAAGTGACATGAGAGGGACCAGCACAGAGCACTAATGGCTATGGGTACAAGGGGAGGTTGAGGCACTCCCAGGCTTAGGCACAGAAGAGGGGCAGGAATTCTGTGGGGTGATGATGGATGCCATTGAATCACCATATTCTTTTTCCACAGCCTTTTTCCTACAATGCCTCGACACAACTACTGGAAGGTGGCCCCTTTGGTGAAGTCCCTGTGTGCCAAACATGGTATTGAGTACCAGTGCAAGCCATTGCTCACCGCCTTTGCAGACATAGTGCAGTACGTATCAACCCGCTGCATTCGCTAAGTGAAGGGTTTTCCAATATTACGGAGTCAACAAGCGAGGGACGTGGGAAGGGGAGGGGCACCCAGCTTGGGTCACCAAAGTTCTGTGAATAGCTGTAGATAGTATAGATGAAATGAAAGGGATTGGAAAACTTCAGCCATGGCGCTGGTTTCAGTAGCAGCAGACAGAAGGCGTCAGTAGGAACGCCCCAATGGAGAACTCCTTTTCTTCAGCTCTGAAGAGTCAGAGGTCAGTAGGATGCCAGGTCTGGCACCTCTGTCTCCAAGTATGCTCCAGGGAAAGAGGTGTTTTCATAAAGATGAGTTTGAACTGTCATTCATTCTTTCTTTTTAATTCCTTTCTTCCCCTCCTTGCCCCCAGATATTTCTTATTCCGTTGAAAAGTCATGTGGCTCTCTTCTGCCATGCTTGCTCCTTTCGTTTTCATTCTAATTATGTTGTTTGCTTTAGCCTTCCAGTCTTTGTCTGATGTAGCCCCAGTGGTTTGGTTCTTCATCATCTTTCCAAGGAGCTGTAGTCTACATTGCCTTGCCTCTGAAGATCTCTGAGCAACCTGATCTAGTTAAAGATGTCCCTGCTCATTGCAGGAGTGTTGGACTAGATGACCTTTAAAGGTCCCATCCAACCCAAACCATTCTATGATTCTGTGATCTCCTTTGCTTAATCTATAGATGGGAATTATTCCCACAAGGCTCAGTTCCCTGGACGCTGTATTTCGTTACCTTGTTTCTGAGGAAATGTCGTTCTCTTTTGGCAGCTCTTTGAAAGATTCAGGGGAGCTCTGGCTTGATGCGTATCTACATAAATAAGCAGCAGTGGATCCTTACAGAGGGATTTCCCACCCTTGTTGCCTCCTGTGGTGGTCACCATGAAGATACTGCACAGAGGAGAGAGAGCTGGCTAAGCCAGAGGTGGGGAGGTGGCGCAGCTTAATTCCACTGATGAATGTGATTAATATGATTTTTTAAAAGATGTGTTCTTAATTCTTCTTGTGCTTCTTTCATTCCTCTTCTCTGGTGCTGAGTTACGGGCAAAAGCTCTATGGAGGAGGTTATGTTCCACCAAGCTGGAGGCAGCTTTGGGACTGGGAACAGATTCCTTTCTGTCAGCTGATACTTCATTTGCTGAGTATATAGGAGGGAAGTCTCTTATCTAACATAGGCTTTTGTGAAGTGGCTCTCATTGCGAAGGTAGTAAGAAAGTTGAGACAGTATGAAATCAAAGAACACGGGAGTTAGTAAAATGTGGCAGCAATAAGGAATCGTGTAGGTACAGTATTTTCAAATACCTCTATGTAATTAACAGTGGCAATAGAAGTGCCCAAACCAAGGGGCAGCGGGCAGCATGTGAGAGCCCAAACCAATTTGTATGTATATGGGTGAGGCGGAGAAGGTGCAGGCAGCAGTTCTGTAGGAATAAGCATGAGCAAAAAGATGTAATTAGAGTCCTAACTGAGGTAGAGAAACAGGAAAGTGGAGGTTATTCCCCAGGCATGTAGATGTGAGAGCTCAGCATGCCATATTCTGTGGGAATGTTGCTGCCCTCCACATCTCTTCTATCGTGAAGGCTTCTGGGGTATTTGCCCATTTGTAACCTCCCATGGAGTCTCTGCAAGTGGTTTCCACAGTGCCATACTTCTGAGCGTTATTGAACCCGTTACTGAAAGTCAGAAGAGACAGAAATACGGCATGTCCATACTCGGGATCCCTGCAAGGGTGACTAAGGAAGCAAAAGAGTAATCGGTCTGTGGTCACCTGAAGCTTCACTCTTTTTTGAACCTCTGAACTGATGAGTGATTTAAGCGGAGAGAGCTCATGACTTCTGGCCCATGGAGCATGAGGTGTTCCTGTCTGAGCTGCAGACAAGTGTGATGAACCTGTAAAAGTGTTAGGGGTTGGGGTACTGTTTAAATGCATTTAACTTTTCAATCGGCAGAAATCAGCAGGCTGCACACCCATAGGCACACATCAGCCAAATCATTGCTGGTCTTTATTGAATGATGTGCCTTCAAAACACATCCCAAGAGGGCAATTACTATGTGATTTATTGGAATGTGAATTAGCCTTACTGTATTTCCTGGTGTCTTTTCATTTACTACATCAACGTTAGAGATGCCAAACCAGGATACAGCACCTGGCGTAGCACTAATGAAGATGGCCCCATCACCGTGTTACCTCAGTGACAGGTGGCTTAGGCTCCAGAAGGGACGGGTTGATTTTGAGGAAGATATGGTGCTTTTTCTGATCAACATCCAAAAAGAGGGAGGGAATGGAAGAAACGCATCTTCCCAGGCCGAGAGTGTTGTTAAGCACAGAATAAAATTGTAATGGAAATAACAAAATAATCATTAAATCATTGTTATCTATTGATAAAGACCATAAAGCAAATGGGCCTTAGTTACTCTTTTATCTTGGTTTTTCCTGCTCTATTTCTTTCCCTCTTACTATTAGAACTGTTGATGGAGGAAAGTCTAATAATAAAATTCCTTATCTTACCAATTATTGCTGTCATCAGAGTAAAATATGTCTGCGCAAGAGTTTGCACTCTCTAAAATGTGGAACAAATGCCTGTCCACAGCTGCAGAGGGAGAACTGTCATAAACCTTAGCATTTGTATTCCGGAGGAAGGGAATCAGCTTGTATGAAGTATAAACAATTAACCAAAATTAATCCTACCAAAACAAAACCATACACCAGTTCTTCCTCCAGAAGGAGGAGGAAAGGAAAAAAAGATCTACCCCGACTTCTGGTGGCTGCATTACTTTATATGTAGGAAGGTACGCATGTTTGATGAAATCAAGAGCTGTAGCGCAGGGACTTAAATTCAACAGGGAATCAGCTCTCAGATGAAACTTCGGTGGCACTGCCAAAAGTTCCCTCTGACCTTGGAGTGTTGACCCTAAGCCACAAAGGCCCAGAAGTCTTGTTGTGCTAGTCAGGAGAGCTGTGTAACATCTCGGCTCCGTAAGGAGCTCCAATCCCCAGGCTGGGCTCTTCATACATACAGAGAAAGCTGGACAAGTGGGGAGCTGCCTAAGCTAGGCAAGAAAAAACACTGAAGACAAGGAAGTCTTCAAAAATCCTCTAGAGGCATTCCATCTCCCTAACTCAAGTTTCACAACTCTGAATTTTGTCCATTGGCTAAAACCACGCAGACTGTTCTGGTAGCAAGAATGCTTCCATCTCACGTTTTGGCCATAACTGCCAGGTTTGAGAATAAAGTTCACTCTTCTCTTTTTGTGGTCTGGTCAACCTTTAATTCGGACATGCAAGTAGATTGGTTTCAACAGGCAAGAAAGGTACTCTTCCTCTTTTGTCAGGACAAAACCAGGTTTTCAGTCATCTCTGATAAAAGAGGGAACAGCCTAAGCTCCTCTGGTTGCTGGATACTAGCGCTCTAGGCGTGAAGATACTATAGAAGTGCAAGTACTTCCAACACATTTTGAAGGAAGACAGCTAGACTTCAGCTCAGTTCATGAAGCTTTGAAAATATTTACCAGACGGGTTGTGGCAAATAAGGTAAGTAGAAGAAATGCCGCTTGTAGGTCAAGTGGGCCATAAGTGTTCAGCAATGTTGAAGTGCTTGGTGTTGCCCAGCAAGTGGGTTTTTTTGAATGCCCAGAGTCAGAACATTCATTATCTGGATGTTGAATTTTGAAAATGCAAATAAATTTGAGCTACTCCCTGGGCTGGGATGATCTAGGAGTTAACACTTCTGAAGGGAATAATGTGTCTAAGTTCCACTTGAGTGCCTAAGACTTTGGAGACTCTTGTGTTTTCTCTGCCACAACATGGAGGAAACATCCACAATACACTAAACCAGTTGCCTAACTAACCAGGAAAAATAAAATGTATGAACTGATTCACCATCCTAAAGGGTAAGACTGAAAGGGGACCTGAATCCACATAAGCAGATTTGCATATGCTGAGTTTGCTAGAAGCTCTCCAGGCATATGACAGCTCAAGAGGAGAACTAAGCTGTATGACAACTTCTTCAGTTTCTGTGATTACTCTGGGCTGTTTATAGTCCACAGTGGCATATTACCCTCAGACTTCTAATATTGAAATTTTACAACAATATTCAAATGCAAGTCCAAAACCCCTTTCTGGTTCTCTGGATGTGCATTGAGATGCACCTTTTTGGAACAACCTCGGCCCCAAATTTGCCATTTAGTGGAAGCCCTTTGGCTTCACAATTCAGCTTTAAAACGTGGAACCTGAACATTGTGAAATAGCCACAGGGTGGCAGTCAGGCATCAGAAGGGAAGGAGGACATCCAACCTTCCTGGGGACTGAAGCCTGAGGGTTTAAAGGCTCCGGTCTTGCTATTATCCTACTTTTCTGTTCACTTAAAGGAAGTAAATATGAAATTAATGCACAACTTAAAGCAACTTTTGGCTGATGTGAGAATGGAACTCCTAAAACTCACCAACCAAAGCATTATGTCCCCATCTCACCCTCTGTAATAGGTAAGACTGTGTTAAAAGCAGGAATAGCTCGTTGAGCCTTTTGCTTTTGGGTCTTTATTTTAGTTCAGCCTAAACACTAGGAAATGAAAGGTATGCTAAATATCGAGTATGGATTTAATAAACATAAAAATTCATTCTCTCTGAAGATCCCTGCGGTGGATCAGATCATGAGGTAAGGGAGACTCATTAATCTTCTGCTGTTGGTAATTGTTTAAAGCCAAATGACCACTAAGATGGTAATTCTGAAGTTGTGTGGGTTGCATTCACATATCCTGTACTTATATGCTCTTTTTCTGCCACAGCTGTGGCAGGTTAGGCAATGAAGTATTTGAATTACATGGTGTAAGGAGAGATTTAATTAATAGGATAATTGTTAAAAAGCCCCAGCACTGTAGCAAAGCTTATTTAGGGATGAAGACAGAGCATTTACACCCAAGGTGCCGCCTGTTAGTCTTCAGCCTCTCCATGGGATTTGGATGTTGGGAGAGGATATAGTCCCCAAAGATGTTCCAAGGAGAACAAATTTATCGGGCATTTGCATGGGGTCTTAAAAACTGCGGTCTGAGGTTCATAAGGCTTAGAAGAGTATCCAGTTAAGTGGAGTATAATTGGACAAAGAGGTGGCTCCAGCCCAGAATAAATTACTTTTTTCAAATCAGGGAGGAACATTTTCAGCAATGGAGTAGCTGGAATTATAAAAAAGTTAAGGGGATGTTAAAACAGTCAAGGGTGATGGGGCAACTGGAAGAGGAAAATGCTGTAGCTTTCCCCTTCCCAACACCCACTCGTTTTGACTTGTTAATGATCTGGGTTTGTAATCCTTGCCCAGCCCATGTGTGTGTTTGTTTCCATTATCCTGAATTCCTGAAGAGATGAACTGTGGTGTTTATGGAAATTTCTCCATCTTTAGAAAAGAAGGAGAAATGAAGATGATCGTAGGTCCATAAAGGATAGATGATGGATGCAGCTAAGCCGCTTGGAAACAGGATGATTTGTTGCTTCCCAAGGTAGGTTCTTTTATAAGGAATATAAAGAGATTTCTTAACAGGTCAGGTGTAGAAGACTAAGGTATTAATGCAATACAACTCATGGGTGGGGAAAGAAAGAGGATTACATTACACTGGACGAGAGTTCATTGGCATGAATGTGGTTTCTGTCCGATTTACATCTGCTACAGAGACTAATATTAAGTGTTCAGAAAATGGTGAGGAGTTTCTACAAAGAGAGTTTTGAAACAGCAATAAAAAATAATGCACTGAGGAGTGCTTATATGAAAGGCTGATTATGATGGTGTCCTTTAGGCAAAATAGTTTGCTTCTGTGAGAAGTAGCAGTTTTGTAGAGTTGGAGGATCAAATGACAGAATGCTTTTTCTTCAGGAAAATCAGCTTATAAATATACTGCAATAAACAAAATATCATTTAACAGTGCAATTTTAATCATTGGAACGCTTGTCTAAGGACAAAAGAGTCTTTAGAACATCAAGTTTACGTGTGTCTGACACCTCCAGTAGATGTTCTAGGAACACTGTGGAGACATAGTCATGGTGAAAATTGCCCTTCCATTTTGGTTGCTGGAGGCTTTGTTTCACAGGTTCTGCAATACAATGGTAGCAAATGCTTGCCAGTCAATGACAAAGCCTTTCACGTCTTGTTGAGATGGGAAAACTGGGAAATGTGTTGCAGGTTGAATGCAAAACGATGTTTGATCCCCAAAGGCAAAGAAAGGTGAAGTGGAATCACTAATATAGAGGAAGCCGTTAGGCCATTTCCAAAGGTCTGGCTGATCCATAGTAGTCTACCTTGTCTTTGGTCACAAGAACTAGCCTGGCTTTTTGATTTTTGCAGCTATTTGGACTCTTGCCAGTTTGTTTGTTTGTTTTTTATATATGTATATATACATTTATTTATTTTTTTTGGAGGGGCAGTCCTGCATGCTTACAAAGAGTGCACAGACAATTCAGTTTTCTAGAAAAAATTAAGTTTCCTTGCTTGTTTGTTTGCAAGTAGATTTCTTCACTGAGTCATCCACCCCAAGAAACTACGTCTCTCTGCATCCTCTGAACCGTAGTCACCATGTCTTGAATGATAACTTATTGGTGTTAATGCATAAAAAGGAGGTTGAATGTTTGTGCCATTAAAAATAGAAAGAAAAATGCTTCACACAGCTCTAGTTGGTTTTAAGTAGATTTGTAACTTGTCCAGTGCTCAAAAACCTACTTGATAGCAAAGCATATGAGCAAAAGCACATAGCCTGATGCTTCCCCTGTAAAAACCGGAGGCTCTTAGCAGCATATTTTTTGTGATGCTCCTTCCATTTTGGAACTCCTTTCTGGATCTGCTAGAGGACAGGTTTCTTACCAGTTCGCCTCTATTGCCAAGCCTGTCCTTTTTTCCATCTCCTTCCTCCCCCTTCTACTCAGGCTTTGGAGAGTGGAGGTGGAATCATGTAAGGCTAATCTAGCAGCCTCGCGGGAACGTTGTAAAAGTTGTCCTCTGCTTAGGTTAGGATTAATCTCCTCATTACTGTCAGAACTCAGTTCTCTGGGAAGAAGGTTGTTTACACCGATATATGTTTCTTGGTGTATCAGAGGTGTTGCTAACTTCTACAACTACCAAAGGTGATCTCTGGACAACCCAAATATGTCCTGTATGGATGCCAAAGGCAGTGTCTTTCTGGGCAGACAACAGGGCCTCAGGACCTCTGAATCATAGGATTGTTCATGTTAAAAGGGACATCATATATTTATATACCATATATCATATATCATATCAGGGTCATATATTCTGACCTCATGCTCAAAACAGTGTAAATACTGAATTCAGGCAAGGTTGCTTAGGGCTTTGTTCAGTTAAGTCCTGAAAACCTGCAGGGGCAGAGATCCTGTAGGCTTTCTGGGCAATGTCTTCCAAAGCTTAATTATCTTTGTAGAGAAAACTTTTGTCAGGACCTCCCTTGTTTTGTTTTATTACCTGCTGCTTTCCTCACACTGGCTCAAGCTGCAGAAAAGGGAGCAAGATTTTGCCCTCAGTGACAGACACGGGCTCTGGCAAGAAGCACGTGGAGGTAAATGAAGCGACCCTGCCTGCTTGGAGTGTTCCCACGCAGAATCTTGTCTGCGTGGCACGTTACTGAAATACAAAATTCTATTTCTCCTAAAAGATAGGATAAGAACAAACCCATTTCAATGGGTGTCTTAAACTAAATTCAAGGAGAACCAGCCAGTGCTGAGAAATTTGATCCATTTTGCTTTTCTAGCCCTTCCTAATTATCTCTGGGATAATTAGGAGAACAGAACAGAAAAAGACATGGGAGTCACTGTTTGTTGTCTGTTGCACATGAACTCCCAGCTGAACGATGCTTTCTGAAACGCCTAAAAAAAGACCAGTATGTACAAAGGCTTAAAAAGGACAGGAATAGAGAAGAGTTCCTACGTTCTACAAAAACAGTGTTGAAGAGCTAAAGAGGATATGGGGCAGAGATGCAGGAAAACCTTTGGCAAGCCTTCGGCAAGCTCCTTATTGTAGAAGAATAAAATTGTTGGAGCTCCCTGAGACCAATAAAAGAAGAAGTGGTGACTAGATCATAAAATGATAAATTTTATAGCAAAGAGTACTTCAATCTGTCAGTGATAAGAAATACTCAGTAGCTGAAATGTGAATCAATACCAGTTCAAGCTATACAGAAGGTGCAAATTCTTAGTATCAAGGTTAATTAGCCCGATGTTCAATATAGCAGGAGCAGCGATAGATTGTCCACTAAGGGAAATACCAAAATTCAAGAATAACTTAATTTTCTAGAAGACGATTCCTTGTAAACTGTAGCTGTTGTTTGCTTTGACTCAGAAAGAGATCAGGGCAGTCCTGTGGGCAGCATTACCATAATTAGGTCATCTCCTGCGTAATAGACCTTTCAGAATGAACATGAGTGCTTCTAAAACAATAATTTAGATACATAGCCAGATAGAATGATAACTTCTTCTGGCAAGAAAAGATGCAAATGTCCTAACAAGTGAGTCTGAATTCCTTTCCAGGATCATCTCACAACCAGTTATGAAAAATGAACAAGATGAAGTAATAAACGCTGGATGTTGCCCAAGTAAAAGAAAAGGCGAATGAAGATGCTGCCAGTGAGCTCAGGTTGTGTCTTGGTCATTTTGAGGTTCTCTTTATTTTATTCCCTCTTCTCCCTTCATCCAAGAGGAAGATCAGAAACATGTGACTTCATTTGAAACTTTGTTATGGGAAACCTGGATGGAGAAAGTGGAAATAGATTGACATCGGACAGATCCTGCTCCTGCAAAAGGGAGGACCTGATGGTCTGAAGCATAGTCACTAGATTGCCCAACCCAATAATACATTTGATTGCCCAGATATGAAAACTCTTGATGCTCATTCTAGGAGGAAGTGTTACACAGCGGTAGGATGTCATATGGTTTTCAAAATTTAAAGAGAATTTCACCATAGTAGTTGGAGACATGTCCAGAACTATAATCAATTTGACATTGCCTAAAAACTGTCTGAACAGAGAAAAGCTACAGTCAACAAGAACTCAGGAGCAAACACAAAGAACTCTAGAAATAGGACAGGAATGGGGTGTAGCTTCCATGTATTAACTCCAAACTGGAGAGTTATAGGGTTGCTTACAAGGATTGCAGGTATTTACCTGATGCTTTAACATTTTTCTGCTGCTTGACCATTTTCCTTTATCAATCAGACATTCACGTACAGATCTGGAGTACCCTTTGTCCCTTGAAATGAGCCACTATCAAGACTAGCTTAATGCTGAAGACCTGTGAGGCCATGCAGGGATCGGATGAAAGAACTCTGCATTGGCAATTCCTTTTCTTAAATATTCTTGTACTTTTAACAAAGAAGGGCATACGTTCTTGTTCTTGGACCCAAACTCCAGGTGGAGTCTCCCTGCAGGCAACTCTTGACCTGTGCTGAGCTATATGTCAGCCCTCTTAGGCGTATAAGCACGCTGCTCGACTGCATCCGAAAGCACTTCTGCATGCGTCCCTTGTTTTCAGAGAGGTGCAGCCGATTTCCCTCATTAGACAATGATAGTTCTTAGCAAAAAAATTAAAAGCAAAACAAATGCAACAGCAAAATACCAAGCAGTTCGTATTGCTGCAGTCTAGGGTCCCTGGGTCCTGAACATGCCAGACCCTTGCACGTTTGCCATGTACCATAGGCAGAATAGGTAGAAATGGGTCTGGAACTCATTCCATTTTTGTCTGAAGTAGTGGAGTAGCTTGTGGCTAAAAGTTATGATCTGCCACCAGAGATAAAAGAACTGGCAGCTAAGAGTATTGTGCACCCACATCAGAGCTACATGCCCCAGCTTAGCGACACTGGAGTTGAGCCTTTGCTGCTTTTATTTAAGAGCGAAGTTTGAAAAATGAAAGAAAGTAATCATTACAGACAGCTAGAGGAAGGAGCTCTGACCTGAGTATGGAGGAGTCTTAGAGCATAAAACTTTATGGGACTTACGTCCCTAGCAAGAAGGGGAGAAACAAACTGAGGAGAGCGTTTTGGATTGATAAGGAACTGTCTGTGAGGCAGATTGGGAATGCAAAGAATAGCTAAAAGGTCATGGAAGCACAAGTAGGAATTGGTAAAGTGTCAAAGAAAATGAAACTTTGCAAGAGAAATTAAAGCAAGTAACAAAAGCTTCTTCAGCCATATAAATGAAAAATCTGACTGACTTCCTTGTGGAGAGGGTAGGATGTAGAAGTTTAAGGTTGATGCACATCTCTGAGTCAAAATGCATATGTTGCCCCGCTAAGAATATACACCACAATATGCGTCTGAGGAAGGATGGCGTAGGAGGCAAATGGTGAAGGCCAGAGAATTGAATTATGGTTGAATAGTGCAGGAGACAAGTTGTTGCAGGATCCCAGCCTCATACGTTGCAGAAGTTGGAAGGTGGCCCAAGAGCCACAAGAAGGACAGAAGGAAGAAGGTGCTCTGTGTGTAGGCTGTGGAACCACCGTGGGTGTTTTAATCCTTGCTTATGCCACATTGTTCCTAATTGGTGTTGCACAAGTCCTCTCTTAAGAAAACTTTCAAGCACGGTCACCTTTTGTAGAGTTTTTCTTTTGTGGATGCACAATTTCAGATAGCCAGAGCATTCAGAAGTGTGTCTGTAATCAGCGGGTGCTCTGCACTGAACGCAGAAAATGCTATAAAAATGCTGACTAGTCCAAAAAAATCACCCCTGAATATCTGACAGTGGGAAAACAAAATAGGTTTTTTATAGGCATTTAACAATTTTAGCTTGAATCATGCTGTGTCTTAGTTCTTTTTTGTAACAATATGTAATGCTAGCCGTGTGCTTGAGAGAGGGGCTTTTAAACAACTGTTACGTTTAGAATTTATGATTTTAGATCAGCTGAATTTAGATCTTAAAGCCACAGAAGAGCCCCTGGGGTTCTGACTTCTGTGAAGTGGGAGGATGTGAAGGGTATATTCCATAGGAATTGCAGGTTACATGAGAGACACAAAACAGAAAAGTACATGGTGATTGTTGAAGAGATTAATATTGACCCTGTTTAAAAAGAATTTGTGGTGTGTAATTACAGATGGTGTGTACGAGAAGGTCACATCAAAATTGCAATAGCAAACTGTGTCAAGTTTTACAGCTTCATTGTGCAGCATTGCAGCATCTTCTGTGTGGGGGTTTTAGTAACTTACTCAGAAGTACACAAAATTTATATAGCTCAGTGTCTTAATGCAACTTAGTGTTCTGTGGGAAGTTTTAGATGAGAAGGTTCACAGTGCTTATTACAAAATCTAATTTTACACCTCATTATAATTGACTTGACATCCATCTTGGTTTTTTTATTGTTTACCCATAAAATGCAACCCAAAGCTAGGAGTGAAAGCAAAGTTTGGCACCACCCAAATGGTAGCGTTTCACAGGTGTGTTTTTCTCTTTTGCAAAGGATATGAAGATTGCTTTCACAGAGGACAACCCCCCATGTGTTAGCTTACTACTGATATCTGGATTAAGGAATGAAACAAAGTTCATCAAGACTTTGACTATCTGAGCAAACTAAACTCCTCGAGGTAGTGAAGAGAAAAGGGCCTCCATTGCAAACTTGACTCTGTGCCCTACAAAAAAAAAAGCTTGGTTTTGCTTGTGGTTTCTCTTCTCTTTCTGAAAGTACATGATGTTCCTGAAAAGTAGCCCCATCTGAGGTACAGGGTGGTGTCTCATTAATTCCGAATATACTGAAAAAAGGAAAACCTGGTCCTTTTCTCCTCCTGACTGACATGATGTCTTTTAATGTTCTTATCAAACAAGTAATTACTGGATTTTTTTTCCTCTGGAACATTTCTTCAAAACAAAATTTTGCAGCCTGCAAAAGTTATTGTCCCTTGAAAAGATGGAGGAGATGTTTCAGAATGTAGCCTTGTCCTGAATTATGGATTCCCAATTAAGTTTTCTACCGGAGAGAAAATAACTTTAACAATTGCAGTTTCCTTGCTGTGTTTGGAGAGACGCATCATAGTCACAGAAGAGAGTCTTGGATGAGGGTCCATGAAGGAGCACAGGCTCTGCCTACAGGAGTGGGAGCAGATGGATGCAGGTCAGCTCCCTGCCAGAGGTCAGAGCCATGTTAGGGCAGACCATCCACGAGCCGGCCACAAAGGCAAGGTGCTGTTCCAGCATGGCTTCAGACCAGCCAGGGCAGGGCAGAGAGACCCAGGTCTGCCTACATAGATAAGTGCAGCCGTAATTGTAGATGCTTACCTCCAAGGTCACACTTCTCAAACTCTCTGTCCTGTTGACATGTAACCCTGGAGACAGAATCATAGAATGGTTTAGGTTGGAAGGGACCTTAAAGATCATCTGATTCCAACCCCCTGCCATGGGCAGGGACGCCTTCCACCAGACCAGGTTGCTCAAAGACCCATCCAGCCTGGCCTTGCACACTTCCAGGGATGGGGCATCCACAGCTTCTCTGGGCAAACTGTTCCAGTGCCTCACCAGCCTCATAGCAAAGAAAGACATGTACAACCCATAGCTGTCTGTCTTATACCTAAGTTCTCCTTCTGGGTGAGACTGTGCAGCTTGTAAAGTAGATGTTCTTCATCCAGTCTTGCCCAGGAGCCTCACTTGGTAGGTATTCTCACAGCACATGTGACAGGCTCCATGCAAAATTTAGTTTTCATAGAAAAAGTGGTCAAAAGAACCATAGGTGGCATCCTGTATGACAAAATTACTCAGGCCTTCTCTGGAACAAGAGATTTTCTTAGACACAAGGTGCTTCAGTGTGTCTTAGTACTAGATTGTTTTCTGGACCACTCTATGCCAGTTTATCTCCAGTGGATTAAGTGTAAATGGCAAACATTTATGTGGTACGGGACAAAAATGTTGATGCAATAACTACCAGTTTAGCAGTCACATACTGGCTTTCTGGAGATCCGGAAAACCATGTCAAGTGCCTGTGTAAGGAGACTCTTGGTCACAAAAGCAGCGCTGTAGAATAGCTCTGTGCACGTATACTAGCTCCCAGACGCATACGACATAGATTTCGGCAGGTGTGTGGGTAGTTGTTGCAGAACACCAAGCGTGGTGTAAATTCACTCAATAGTTTCTCTGGGTGAGCATGACTGTGGTGGCTTTCACTATCTGTCTGGGCTTTTCCGTGCAACTCTGAAATTTGGTTGGTGACCTGGGTAATATAGACAGAGACAGCTTCTGCTTTCAGATTGGGAAAGGACTTGTTTGAGGTCTTTTAATGTAATGTAATATTGATAGGCATTACAGGACCCTCTAGATGGGATCTGATGCTAAATAAATTCAGACATGAAATACTACGTGCACTGTTAATATGGAAGACAATTATCTTAGAGTTCCCAAACTTAATTCCTCTAAGTCACAACAGTGGTGTGGTAGATACTGGCACCTGCAGTGTGTGTTACCAGCGAAAGTCACGATTCCTGACTGTGTGCGTTATAGGCAGAGACATTCTGTATTTTTTCAATATGTTCCTGGCTCTGGATTTTCCAGCTCCTTGTAGACCAGAATCTAAACCCACATTTTTATCTACTTCTTTTCAGGTAGCTGCTACGTTTACAAGTCTGAATATAACACAATGGGAAGGGTTTTTTGTACTTTCAGCCAGCTATGGAGTCCCTTGAAATTTTTTTGCATGTATAAAAAAAACCCACATATGCAGAAATTTGCAACAACTATTGCATATTTTATTACCACCACCTCAAGTACTGAACATGATTTATGTAAGACTCTACACATATTCCAACTAGAAGATGAACACATCACTAGTGTGGACACTCTTAACTTTTAGAGCAAGAGAAAGGGTTTCAAAATGCAACGTGACAGCACGGTAGGCATTATTCCTCCCATTCTTTTATCACTGCCTTCTAATGAATACCAGTAGTCACACTTCTCTTTTACCTAGGGTGGTTCAACCATTGCCACACATCAGGAACTTTAAACGGTTGTTTTGGGCTTGACTGATTAATTTGCAAGATGCTACATGATTTAAAGAACGAGAATTGCATAATTTACAGTTCTGTGTCAGCCAGAAAGACTGCCCACTCCATGCAGGGCTGAGGGCCAGGCAGGCGTCTCTGCTATGTGAGAGTTCAGCTGCCTCTATCCAACTGGTTTTGGGCTACTGTTAATTCACTGGGAAACACAAGGAAGACAAAACCCAAGACGTCACATTTGCCACTGTGTTTGCAGTCTAAGACTTGGACAGAATTTGCTAAGAAAGATAATTGTAAGCAGAGAACTTCATGGTCGCTTATATCACATATACCCTGTAAACTCCATTCCAGAGTCCCTTAAGGACAAACTCTTCAAAATAAAGTTATTCTATATAATTTAAACGGTACCTTTCTCCTGATGCAGAGGCCTATCAGATCATCTCTGCTTTGATCAGCTCTTGCCTACGCATGCCGTCTGCTTGGGAGACAGGGAATGCAGCCATAATTTCATCTCACCCTGCTGAGGTACCTTGGTCAAGAATGTAGTTTGGCTTTCTTTTCTTTCTGTTCTTCCTGAAATCTGCAACTTCAGCTGGTTTTTTTCAGGCCTTCTCGGAACTGGGAGCTCATCACAACAACCACTTTTTGTTGAATCACGATATGTGAATTGTCTGTGAAAACTGCCACAAGAGATAGTTGAGACCTAGAACTTGTTAGGTTTCAGGCAGGGACTGGGCATCGTTGTAGACAATATTTGTGGTTATAAACATAATACATTGATAAACATAAATAAAAAGTTCGCGGAAAGGTGGAAAAATCATGATTCGGGATTTAACTCAGTATTGCACTGTAAAGGGTTAGGATGGAAACCTAAGGAGGACAGACTATACTGTATCTGCCTGTTGCTTGTACCTTCCTCAAAAGCACCCAAGGCTAATAATTTTGGATTAAAAGAAAAAAAAAAAACAAGATTAAGAGGACCCTAAATCTCAAGTAAGGCAATATTTCATGTATGTGGGCTTAGTTTTCTCTGGGTCACATGCAAAATTGATGTGACTTCATAGGAAACATGGCATTGCCTTCTATTTTTTACGACTGAGAACTCTTACCTCTTTACTGCATAGCAGATCCTCTCTGAACATCAGAGATATTTAGACTTTGGCTCTACAAGACTAATATTTAAGTAAGGTTAATTATGTAAAGACTGCCGTTAAACATAGTTTTAGAAACTCCTAATCTACAGCCAAACTTGGTGTTAACAGTTGTTGTTGTTATTATTATTATTATTGTTATTATTATTCTCAACCCCCAAATCTTTTAACATCTGTTGTTGACTTATGAATTAATTACGTGAACAATGAGATGATTGAATGACTGGAGTATACACAGGAGACTGAAAACAACTGTATGCACAGTATTGTCAATGTGCAAGCTAAATTAACAGGAGATAAATGATGTTTTCTTAATGTGCTCTGTCTTTACTCTGATCTGGTGGTATTTTGAACAGCAATGCTTTTAGTTAAGACACGTAAATTTAGTGTGCCAGGGTCAACATGAAAAATTTCAAAGCCCAAGGACAACCTGAAATTTTTGGGTTGTGACGAGACTGTTGAGAGATACCTTGTGGAGAGATTGCAGACCTTGGAGCATTCTTCTGTTTTCACTATGCTATGTAAAAGTTGGCCCTATGCCCTGAAGGCAGGAATTACAGTTGAATGAGAGATGTTAGCAAACATATTTAATAGCAGCTTTTGCCTCTCCACACAAATTCCTTTACAGCTTTACATTTTGGCGCTATGACTTTATGAAGCTCCACTGCCTGGTAAATGCAGGATTTCCTGATCTTAGCGACTGATTAAAGGATTACAGGATGCTGACAGTGCTTCAGTTTTCTAAGAAGATCACTGAATATTTGCTGCAGAAGAGCTTCCCGCAGCCTTCCTCGGATTTCTCTTGTGGCTAACCCCCGTATTGACTTAGCAGTGTAGAAGCAAGTTAACAGCTTACCTTATCCAGTTCCTAATGCTCTATGAAGGTGCTCACTTAATAGTTCTTTCCATCATTTTGCCATCCCATTTAACTGAATAACAGATAATCTTCCTAAGTCTTTCTATTTATGCACATTTATATTCAGTGAAGTAGGCTACAGTTCTCATGCGTAATCAGACCTTCCAAAGGCAACTCAGAAAAGATGAAGGAACAGGGCTTTTATTCAAGGGCGTGTCGAAGTGTCTGGTGTGAACGTAGAAGAGGAGGGAGCTATGGAAGGGTGTGTTAGGCAAGGGGAGCCAACCAGCCCTAGAAGCAGAGGGAGTGGCTTGGAGAGGGACTGTGTAACGGGCAGGCTGAGACGATTCACCCTCCACCTGGACACAGTGCCGCAAAGCTTAGACTAGTGAATCTCCGTGTTGACTGCACATCTACCGGTACAGATGGCTCCACAGACTGGCTCCACCGAAAAGGAGACACGACCTGTTCCAGCCTTTCTACAGCTTTTCACTTGGGAAGAGATCAGAATCCACAACGGCCATGGTCAAGGTCAGAAGCAATGGCTGGTGATTGACAGGAAGGTTTATGATGTCACCAAGTTTTCCAAACAACACCCTGGAGGCAGCCGAGTTATTAGCCACTACGCTGGGCAAGATGCTACGGTAAGATCTAGGAGGACAGTGGAGGAAGGTGGTTCTGTTGTCAGGGCAGGATGACATGGCGGGACGCCAGCGGAGAGTGCCCATGGTAGCTGGCACTGTGCTTGGTCAGATAATGTAATGGGCATATCTGTGCTATCTGTAAAAATGCCCTTCTGGTTACCTTCAAGGTAACCTGCTATGCAAACTGTAAAGCTCTGTCTAGGTTCATGCCACCCTGCTGTAGACGAAGCAATATCCATGCAGGTTGCCTTGCCCCTAGGCGTGATCAGGCGAGCTGTCTTCCAGATGCCTGAAAAGTGTCTCTGTTGCAGCAGTGAGAAAGGGAAGAGGGTAGGAAGCGGTATGCTCACTGCGTATTTTTACTTTAAAGGCTGCTCTTTCAGTGTCACGTGGATGTGATTGGTGATAAGCAAATGATAACCAAAGATAGAGCATGGGTAGATAGATAAGGAGGAGGTAATATCCAAACATAAAGTAATTTTGGGGGCAGTGAAGCAAGAGGAGGGGGTACTCAAGGAAGTGACACTGCTTTGTCCAGGTAAGTGGAGGAGAAGAGAGTCTTGAGCAAAATGGCTACTTCAAAAGAGGGGATAAAAGAAATAAAATACAGGAAAAATGACTGAGAAAGAAACAGAATGACATCTGGCTGCAGAAAATGAGGAAAAATGCTACAAATAATCACTATTTGAAAATAGATTTTCCAGAGATTCCTGCAAAATTCTTTCATTTAGAGGATTTCTCTAAAATAATTTGTTGCTTGTTGACAGAAATAATAAATTCTAAGCGGATCTCACAGACTATTTGCTGAAAGTAGGTACTGAATTTCTGAATAGTCAGAAATACGCACATTAGAAACATGACCAGGATTATGTCATAAACTTGTGATGTGGGAGACCCAGATTTAATTCGACAAGACTTTTTGACTTCAAGGAAGTTGCTTAGGCTGCCTAATTCCTCAGGTTTCAGTGTATAAAATGGGATAGCACTTCCTAACTCATGGCCCAAAATGGGTCAGATCAGTTATTTTTCACATTTCATTCCTTTCACCCTACTTGAAACTGAGGAAGAAAAATACCTAGTGTTCTCAAATGAAGAAAAAAGGCGGCTTCTGAGTCTCGTTGGTTTTCTTCTCCAGCTCACTGACTGGCAGATACAGCCCTGTTTGAAGGAGAGGGTTGTGTGTCCATTATGCAGCACCTGCACAACGTGATGGGAGATTGCAGGGCTGCACCAGGAGCTACCTGGAGAAGGGACACCAATCCTGCCCACCGGCCACTGCCAGCTCTCTCACCAACCTCTTATCTTCCCAGTAAACCTTCTGTGCGTGCTAATTCACTGTAGTCTTCTCTCAGGAGGATTTAAGCATGCTAAAAGTATTTTTTTAATGAAAACTCTGTTTTTACTTAAAGATGAACATGCCAGTTTTAAATCAACACAACCCTTTCAGATGATGTTTTGTGCCATGCTGTGATGAGCTTACTGCAGCAATAGAGACAAATGTTGAGGCTGCCACTCTTAAGAACGTAAGACCAACCATATCGAGCCAGCCCAGAGATCCCTGTAGCCATCTCCTGCAGTTTCTATTACTGGACTTTTACAAAAGGAGACAAGGAATACAGAAGGCATTTGTCCCCAAGCTATGTCCTCCCAGCTTCTGCCGCCACCAGTGTAAGGACTTGCATTTAGATGATTACGCTTTGTAGACACCCAGGGGTTTTAACCGCAGTGAATTTGTCTGGTGTGAATGAGTTTAAAGAATGACCTTTGATCTTACTTGTATTTATTATTACAATAATATTACAATGTGGTTTTCCTCATTATTACTTTCATACATTTTAAACCTACCTCCTGATAATTTCATTATTGTGTTATGAAAAAGTGAATAGATTTTCCATCATTTTCTCAATGCTACTTACGGGTTTTTAAAACTCTTTAACTTGTTACCTGTTTTCCAAGGCAGTCTTCTAGTAAGAAAGCTCTTCCAGAACTCTATTCATCTTTTTTTGCTACGTATAGTTGTACCACATCCTTTTGAAGACAGAAGGACCAGAACTACATGCAGTACTCAAGGTTGTGGGTACACTGTGGATTTATGTTGCATCATAATGACATTCTTCTGTCTTGCTCCTGATTTTTATTCTGCTAGACTTTATCGTTCTTTTTGCTTTTAAAATGCTGCTATGCTCATATATTCTGAGAAATACACACTTTTACAGAAAAGCAGGACTGGAAGGTGTCTCAAAAGATCATCTGGTGCATGACTTTGCCTAAAGCCAGGACCCAAGATTTTTTTTCCGAGTACTCTTGACTACTCTAGAACTCATAATTGTATATATATGGTGAGAATTTTCTTCCTCTGTGTGGATTACTTTATAAATATAGACAATATGCATTGCAGAACATTACATTGATGTCAAATGTTGGAGGTTAGGTGCGTTACAGATGATAGTCTTTAAAGTTAATCTCTCATAAGATGATAATCAAGGCCTAAGAGCAGGGAGGAGAAAGGACAGGTTGCAGGACTGAAAGGCTTGTGTTTCTGTGATAAGAATCTGTAATAATGATGATGTGGATAGGAAATTCTGCTTAAAAGGATTCTGGCTCCTGTTTCTAAGCTGCAGTATAGATACTTACAGCTTGACTCAGTTTTAGAATTCCTGGCAAGAGGGAGCTACATAAAAATGCATAAAAAACCTGTAGGATGAGGGGCACAGAATCATAATGGAAAGATTTCCCCAGTCCTCTGGGTCTGGACAGAGTTCCTCATTTGTCACTGTGACAAAGAGCCACTGGATATCTGTAGAAAGCTCATCTGTCCAAAAAGTCACCTTACGCTGACTTCTAGACTAAAGTACTCGGAGTTAGGCTGTCTCTAAACAAGGGACTCCAGAGGAATGTCAGACTGCACAAGGGAAGTCCTCTGTCCTCTTCCAGGGACTTAATCCTGACCAGACATGTGCAGAATTTTTTTGTGTCGTGATCAAACCACATTGATTTTCAGAGCCAAAATCAGCGAGTACCTGGCTGCTCAGACACTGAGGATTTTATTATATCTACTCTTTCTGGAAGACAAAAGAGTACGGTCAGCCTCTTTACCTTTCTTCTGGAAAATTCACTAAGGACATGAGTTAAAGAAGAGTTTTGGTTTTCTGGAATTTCATCCTTTATTCCATAGTTTATATTGATTTTTGAAACTGGTATTTCAAATGGTTCTTGGACAGACCCATTTGTGTCACTACTGTTACCCAGTTCCCCAAAACATCAATCAGTCTGACAACTTAGAGGGAGCTGTAAGAGATACCCAGTTAGTCCTGCTGTGTATGGAGCTTCAGCATATATTTCCTATGGTCCTAGTGTAATAAAAACAGGATTTTAAAATCATCATCCTAAGCATGGCAAAGACACACCTCATTCATTGCGGTGTTTTCCTGCTCCTGGGTCCCATCCGTAAGGCAGGGCTGCTGGCTGGAGCCTTCTAGGGAAGGACCGTGCTGAAACAAGCAGATGAAAGAGCATGTTTCCCTCTGCAAAGAGTTTTTCATCAAACAATTTCGCGTTTATTACCAGCCTCACCCAGGTACTTTTATGAAATCTAATTTCTTGAAACTTCTCCAGCTTCCTTGGGCCAAGTTCCAGTTGATGGCAAAGAACAACAGGAGCAACCAAAGGGACAAAAATGGACAAAGCAAACTGGATTATGGATTATAACAAAGACCTGAAAAAAAGGAGAGGCTCAGCATCTGGTGTTCAGTCACATACCCCTTCTTACCCCCTTCCTTTGTGTGTTTCTCAGGACGCCTTTGTGGCATTTCACAATGATAAGTCCCTGGTGAAAAAATACTTGAAATCTCTGCTGATCGGGGAGTTGGCACCAGATCAACCCAGCTTTGAGTCTAATAAAAAAGTAAGTGTCCTAGAATCCAGCTGTGGGAACGGCTTGGGGTTCAGTGTGGGAGGAGAAGGAAAATAAGGGAGCTATCAGAAATAATTTCTGAAGCAGCATGCCTGACACTGTGCCATAGGCTGGGTGGTGGGGAGGCAGCCAGCAGTAGTCATGCATGGAAACACGCGCTGTCCCAGAATCACCAAATCCACACCTGGGTGTGAGGAACGAGGCCCAGAGCCCCAAATTCTCCTCAGTTCTTCCCACTGTGATATTTCAATAACAGAGCCTGTCAGCAACTTCTTTTCCAGCATCAAAGCAAAACCAAGATCTGTGGATCTCATGCTCATTTTTGCACAGAGACCCCTCTGATAGAATATCTCCTCTGACTTCCATGGCTGCTTTGGGATTCCCGGGTCTGCTATGTTGCATTTTCAAAGTAGATAGTGCATTAATACTCACTTTACCCACAGAAATCACTTTTAGAGGATTTTCGTGAGCTGCGCTGTGATATTGAGAAGATGGGACTTCTGAGACCAAATTACATCTTTTTCTTCCTGATTTTCCTTCACCTCCTGATACTGGATGCTGCATCCTGGCTTGTGGTCTGGTACTTTGGGATATCCTTAGTGCCTTTCCTGGTTGGCATTGCGTTCTTCACCATTGCTCAGGTAAACTCCTGACAGCTGTTCAACACTGCAGCCACATTTGGTTCTTCCAAATGGAGAGGGTTAATGAAATGTTCATATCCCAGTCATTGCTTTACTGCCTCTTCTTAGATCCTGTAATCTGGCTGAAGACAAGCAGCATGTTCTCCATAATTTTTGCTGCCTCCAGCAAATCTAGATTTGCTGACGAGCTGCTCACTAGGGTTTGTGGGGTGTTGTGGAGCCGGCAATTTCACAAGACGGGATGAGCTGATCTAATCACTTACCTCAGCAAAAGAGGGAATATTTCATTCTCAGCTCCACTTTTGGCTCCATGTTCCTTCTGTTTACTGACTGATGGCTCTGGTGTTTGTTGGGTCCTTCAGAAGCCAATTACACTCACTAGACCTGAATAGTTTTCTGCTGTTTAGTAAACTGAATCATAGAAGGGCACGATACATGTCAGGGTAGGTGTAGGGAAGGAGGGCACAGGACTTTGTGGCCCTTAGGTGGGAGAAATTGGAGGGTGAGGGGAGGAAGAAAGCAAGATTTTCTTAGTAGCGCTGAAACCTTAGGTTTGCTCAGACATCCATGGAATATGTGTGCAAAGTAACTAATTTTTTAAATAATCTGTTCTGTTTGCCTAATATCTGCTAGGGAAGATATTCCACAAAGAGCATTCTTGTGTTTCTGTGGGAATATGAAATGCAACGAAGCTATGGATTTGGAAATTCTTGCACTTTCTAGCTGGTTACTTGGAAATTATATATTTGCGATGGGAGCAGAAGACTTCCATGCTGTAACAGTCAAATTAATTATAAAGATGCTTTGCTGCTTTCCCTTTAGCTGCTGCAATAAAATTAATATCAAGCCTTGAGCAGCTTTAGTGGACAGTAGCCTGGAATGAAATGCTCAGCATTGAGCACGTAGGACGGCAGGTAGCGTTGCTTCCCCAAACCAGAAGGAAGATGCACTCGCACTATGGAGATACAGAGAATCCTGAGGCAAATTAACGCGACGCCGCTGTGATCCTTTTGTCTTCCAGATCCAGATGGGCTGGTTCCAACATGATCTGGGGCACTGCTCTGTCTTCAGGAAGCCTAAATGGAATCGACTTCTGCAGATGGTTGTGATAAATGTTCTGAAGGTAATTGGCTCATGGTGGGAATAGACTCTGAGGCCCATCTGGACTAAGCAATGAATGGGAGTGTCCCTATATTCAGGCAATATCGCCTGTGAGGGAAACATAGTGCAGCTGTCAATAATAGGTGGATAAATACTGATGTAATTGTTGATATTGTTCTAGTTTGAATCCCTTGTCTTCAACTTTTCCTGCAGGGCTTGCCCGCCAGCTGGTGGAATCACCTACACAACCAGCACCATGCCAAACCCAACTGCTTCCGCAAAGACCCTGACCTCAACATGCACCCTCTCCTGTTCAGCTTGGGAAAGACGCTTTCTGTGGAGGTGAGCGTGGGGATGCCTGGAGAAGCAAAGATTTTAAAGACAGAAAGCTGTAGAGTGAGGTATAATAATAACCCAGATTGTGCCTTTCTGCATAAACTCATGGTAATTTCCAAAGCGTTCCAAGGTCTGAGAGTCTCATGTAGTGACTGGTTATTATGATGCTTAGGCACCAGCTCCTGAGAAGCAAAGTCTTAAAATCAGTGAAGTTCTCTGTGTTGCTAGAAGAGCAGGGTAAGCACCTTGAAGGCAGTCCAAAGAATGAGTCAGTCCACTTGCATTAGTGTTAGATGTTCATAGTGATCCTGTAGATAGTGAGTCAGATGTTCCCTCTGGGTCCTTTTGGCCATGGGAGCTGTTTGGCACCTAAATCCTTCAGGATCAGTATAGCTGCTACGCACAAAACACAAGCATAGCAAATTATTTCTTAATCACAAATTTTATGGCTTTCATAAAAACAGAAACCATGAACAGCCCTTCCCTGCATCCTCATGATTTCTGATATCATCAGGATAGGCAAGGTCTCTTTTGCCTTTTCTTTCCCTGGCAACTCTGTTTACTCATGGGCTGATGAAATGGCCTCTTTGCTAGATAACCAGCCTCTTAAAATAATCACAGAATCATAGAATCATCGAACCATTTAGGCTGGAAAAGACCTTTAAGATCATCACGTCCAACCGTTAACCCAGCACTGCCAAGGCCACCACTAAACCACGTGCCCAAGCACCACGTCTACCCGTCTTTTAAATACCTCCAGGGATGGGGACTCAACCACTTCCCTGGGCAGCCTGGGCCAGGGCCTGACAGCCCTTTCGGTGAAGTTCCTAATATCCAATCTAAATCTCCCCGGCGCAACTCTCACTCTCCTTTAGCTGGTAATAAGCAAAGAAATTACAGCTCTCCAAGGCATGTGGGAAATTCCAGCTCTGCTGTCTCAGAAAGACTCCTGTAAAGAGAGTTTATACAAAATACTTATTCATAGAAAACTGTTAGCTGCAACTGGGAAGGATTTTGTCAGTGGTCTTCCGAAAGATCTCTCATGGCTATCTATTAGCATGAGCATCTAGAGTAGGCTGGCTGTGTTAGATTGGGTTTGATGGAAGTGAAAATGTAGAAAATTAGTTCTCATGTCTTCCTGCTTTTTAACAGAAAAGAGTCAGGCACACTGTGGATGGGCAAAATGGATTTCAGTGGTTTCATTTAGTCCAGTTCATTTGTTTTGTTTCGGGTTTGATCCAGTGAAGAAATCTTTGAGGTGTTCAAGCTTTTTTTCTCTGTAATAAGGGAGCTCTGGAAATAGTTTGCTTTACCACCTTATTATTTTGTCCTTTGAAGAATCATAAGCATAAAATTTGCAGAAGATGTTAAGAACCCTTTTGTGCAAATAGTGAAAAAATACACCGTGAGGAAATAAACTCAGTTGTTCTTTTTGTAGATATTTTACCTTTTTGCTGTTTCAGGTACTTGAAGGCAAAATATTCAACAAAACAAAAAGGCAGATGTCTTTATAGAGTACTTACTACTTTGATCTTGTGATCACTTTAGGATAGCATCCATTTCTGGCCACTATTATCTCCTCTATTATTCAAAAATTTGGGATGTCTGCATCCTATCTTATCTGATACAGAAATTCAGATGTAGCTTTCACAGCAAACATCCTGCATTTGTCATCCACCAAGTTTCTTGTCTTAGTTTTCACGTTAATAACCTGTTCCTCCCTGGGCAGCCACAGTCTCAGCACTCTGCGGTTAATATGTGGAATTGGTTAGATTGGACTTTCATTACCATCACTGGAAACTTCCCCTACAAAATTCAAATGACTTGTGAGTGGTTTTGTGATTTTTGAGCATTTTTGTATCCTGCCATGAGTTTTGGAACTCTCCTAAAAATGGCTTTGTTCTGACATTGGCATAACGTTGATATCTGGATACAGAGGCTCAAATGAAATCTCTCTCTCTCCATTGCTTTGGAACTTCAGCACCTGCTTTTCAAGAAAAGGGGTTGAATTAGAGAGATTAAGAGGTAGTTCTCGATGTGTTCATTAGTCAGGAATAAGAAATACCTTATGAAGGGTCTCAGGTCTCCAACTGGCCCATTACAATGTCTTTTCATTTTTCAGCTTGGAAAAAAGAAGAAGAAGTTCATGCCTTACAATTATCAACATAAGTATTTCATCTGTGAGTATCCCCACTTCCTTGCAGTGCTATAGGAACGTCACCTAAAAATCATGACTGCATCTCCTCCCCAAATTAAAGATTTTAAAGACACCCCTATTGAAGTCACAGCTTCAGGAAGCTTCCTTCACATTAAAGAAGGTTCACGTGAGGAGGAATTGCCCCTTACGTCTCTGTTAGGATTATGTGATGGTAGGTACTAGATAGGGGTGAATTGAGTGGGAGGAAGAAAGGGGTGGGAAAGAAGTGAAGAACTGGTGAGATGAAAAGAGGAACAGATTATGTGGACACATGAAAAATTAGTGTAACTGGAAGACAGCAATTTTTTTATTCCACTGCAAAGAAGAATCTTCTGGGGGAACTGTCGTGTCCTCCCCGCCCCCAGTTCTGTAAGATTTATGATGCAGAGAAGTTATAATGTCTCTCTCTTTTCATTCTTCAGTATTGGCCCCACTTGCACTTGTACCCTTCTTCCAGCTGTCTATATTCTACTTTGCAATCAAGAGGAAAAAGTGGTTGGTAAGCACTGCTTGCATTGTCTAGAAGACTTTAAAAGATATTTGCCACTCTGTGGCTATATTAACCTTCACCTCAGGTGATGGTGGGGCTTAAGATAGAAAAGGCTGAGTCTAGGCTTGCTGCAGCAGGAATGCAGCCAAGGGGTCCAGGGAGGATTTTTTTAGGAGAGGCTTTTTAGCCTCTTAGCAGCTGAATAAAAGTTAACAGAACACTATCAGACCTAGGCAGGTTGTGATTACAGGGCTGTTTGCTGATCTTTAGTTACTGATGGTAAAGTGAGTGCTGTGGGAATATTTGAAGGATACACTCAACTTGAGGCGGAATGATGGTATGGAGCTTACTCTTGATAAATAAGAGAACAATAAATAAGAACATTTTTAATGCTGCAGTTCAAGTAAAGGGGAGAGGAGGGAGTGGAGGGAGTTCATCAACAAAGACTTATTTTAATATTTTTTGTTGTTTTATTTTGTTTTGGTTTGTTTTTCTTTTTTTTTTTACAGGACCTGTTATTGATTGTGTCTTTCAACATCCGAGTCTGTCTTATGTATATTCCTTTAATGGGATTTAACAATTTCATGGTGTACTACTGGCTGTCCAGGTAACACACAGCATACCCAGAGTCTCCACGACTAATAATTGTAAACAATATTGAACTTCAATGGAAATAAATGAAAACTAGTCATACTCACTACAATTTTCTCAGGAATAAATAGTCAGCCAAGAAGGAACAGTGTAACTTGGGGACGTGGTGGTGGCTGCTCAGGGACATCTGCAACTACAAATTTAGTGATTCTCAAAAGAAACTCCAGAAGTTAGGAGGCAAAGGAATGGAATGGAAAATCTTGAATTATGTAAAAGTGCTCTTTTACTTAAGATGAGACTCAGGAAAGTGTTTTAATGGTATCTTTGGGTGGGATCAGAGATATGATAAGTGTTTCTGTGTTTATCTGCCCAGGTACCTAGAGAGTACCTGGTTTATTTGGGTGTCACAGATGAATCACATTCCAATGGACATTGACTATGATAAGAACAAAGACTGGGTATCTACTCAGGTGAGAATCTCCTTTCTTCTGGAAGAGTGGATCTGCAGTTCTGAATTATAGGACAAAGACAATGTTGTTCTTCTCTTAGCTTTACCGCTGTGTTGATGAGGCTTGTCCTTGCCATTTGTTAAATAGGCATGCATTTCTGTAGTAATCAAAGCATTTAAAACTTTAGTTGGAAAACAAGACATCTAGATTAAAAAAAAAAAAAAATCCTATTTTTTTACTGAAAAGTTTTCACACATTTTTCACAACACTTTTCCCGTCATATTATGAAAACGTACTGATAGAATAGCAGTCAATCTCCTTTTTAGGCCAACTAAAGAGAAGCAAAGTAGGACTGGATACCTTTATTTTTTACCCCACAGATTACAGGTTTACTGCAGATAAGATAAATCTGACAAAATGTAGGTCTGATAAAAATGAGTATGTGAATACAACTTTACTCACATCTATACTTCCTCCAGCAGTATAATCCCACATAGTGGGTTCTAAGCATTTTTCCTTATATTGAGGGAAAAAGACCCAGCCTGATATTCATCTGATGAGATCTGGATGTCTACATCTGAACACCTGCCACATTCGTTGGAGAGAAAAAGCCATTTCTAGAGCATGATTCATCTTACCCTAAAATAGACATCTAAATCGGGTCAGATGAATGACACCATAAAAATGTCTATTTTTCTCCATTGACTCTAAAGTGATGAGCTCAGACGCAGATTTCAAACTAAAGGTGTCTAAATTAGGTGAGATGAACCCTGTGTACACAAACGTTTGTCCTTGTGCTTTTGCATCTGACTCCACTTGTACCGGTGGGAGGAGGCCAGAAGAATGGTTTTTGTTTCTTTATTGGGCATCTTTTCTTTCCATCCAAGTGAAAGATGTGAGGAGAACCTCTTTAAAAGAACCACAGTTGGAGTTGTGTGCATGCCAGTGAAGTTGTTCTTTCTGAGTGAAGAGCCAGCTGAAATAACCTATGTCCCAACAGCCCATTTCAATCTAGACTTTGTTTAATTCTTCAGGGCAATGATACCTACAATCTCTGACACTAAATTGCTTTTTATGCTAGATGAGGGTGGGTAATAATTGTTGGGGTTCAATTATCAGACTTCCAGAAAAATAAATCATGTATTTCTTTGGTCTTTTTTCCTTCCAGCTCCACGCAACATGCAATGTGAAGCAATCTTTGTTCAATGACTGGTTCACTGGGCACTTGAACTTCCAAATTGAGCACCAGTGAGTATGATTAAGGGGAGAAGAGTGGGAATAATACGGGGCACTTAAAAGTGAGAAAGACCATGTAGCCTCACATGAAACCATTCAGGAGACCCTTGGCTCTCCTTCTAGGGGAGGTCAGGGAAATATTTTGAACAGAGGGCGGTGCAAGCAAAGTCTTACAATAGCTCTCTCTCATTCAATTCTGCAGCCTTTTCCCCACAATGCCTCGACACAACTACTGGAAAGCTGCTCCTCTGGTGAAAGCCCTTTGTGATAAGCATGGCATTGAGTATAAAAGCAAGACTTTACTGACAGCCTTTGTAGATATTTTGCAGTAAGTATCACTTAACAAGACAGTTTGCACTGTAATAGCATGCAAGGGAGGGACGTAGGCAACCATTTCAAAACAATATCCATGGAGAGATCAAACCTAGAGTTTATTTAGGTTTTTCTAAAGGCACTTTTAATTTTCAAAAATTTTCAAAGTTTCAAAGATTATTTTCTCTTCCTTAAATCCTCTCAATTCATTCCCTGTAGTCAGACTTCGAGATGTCCGTGCAGTTTTTATTCCATTTTTTCCATTTACTTCTTTTTACATCTAAACTACATTTTGCTTCCTGTGAAGTTGAATATTGTCTCCCCATAAGCCATTTTTTACTTTCTGTTCCTGCAGTTCACTGAAGGATTCTGGGGAGCACTGGCTTGAAGCATATCTGCATGGATAGAAACTGTCAGCTCTCAAAGGGAACCTCTTCACCAGACGACTGCTGCAAAGAGTCAGCACAGCCCATCTGTGTGTGTGTGCGTGCGTCTTCTGGCATAGAAACTCAGGAGCTGGGCAAAAGTAATTTCAGTAAGAATGGGTGGGGAAGTGGTTTAAAGATACATTTTTTTTTCTTGTACCCAACCATGAACCTCTATTTTTCCTGCTCTCAGTCTCAGAATTTAGAGCTATGATGAACTGGGCCTTTAAATTGGGGAGAAGTAGCTCTTGAATCAGCTTGATCGGTTTACTTCATTGGAGGCACCAGCTCGTTGCTTATGGAAAAAGTTTGAAAGGAAATTCTTCGTAGAGTCATGGAATCATAGAATGGTTTGGGTTGGAAGGGACCTTTAAAGATCACCTCGTCCAAACCCCTGCCATGGGTAGGGACAACTTTCACTAGATCAAGTTGCTCAAAGCCCTGTCCAATCTGACCTTGAACACTTCCAGGGATGAGGCACCCGTGACTTCTCTGGGCAACCTGTTCCAGTGTCTCATCACCCTCACAGTAAAGTATTTCTTCCTTATATCTAATCTAAATCTACTCTCTTTCGGTTTAAAACCATTGGTCTTTGTCCTGTCACTACAAGCCCTGGTAAAAAGTCTCCCTCCATCTTTCTTATAAGCCCTCTTTCAGTATTGAAAGGCCACAATAAGGTCTCCTTCTTAGTGTTTTTGGCTCAGTGGAGCAGTGAAAATGGCATAGAACGAAGCAAACTGCAGGGAGTCAGGACACATTAGGGCAGGGGGGATCTTTAAGGGATATTCTAGAATAGATAAAATAAGTACGCAAAGAACAAGATGGCCTGGGGTATGTCCCCATCGCTATTGATCATGTGTACACTACTCGCTCTAACCACCTAGGTGTTATAACTAGTACTGTTCATAGATTGCATAAGGAGGCAGATAAGTAGATGTTAAGTTTTACACCTGTAATAGCTGGTTTGAATACAGTCCAAAGAGTCTGCATAGCATGTATTATTTATATGCATAAATACACGTGTACCCCTTATTTGAGTGGTGACTGTGCTGTCTGATTAGCTTTCTGATGTAGACCAGCTTTGAGTAAGACTGAGAAGCCTAGGCACTGAGGATTGCAAGGGTATTTAGGGTACTCTTGCTTTTATTGAGTTTTATATACCTTCATTTTCATCTAAATACTTACTTCCCAGTGATTCCAAGGACCTGTGGGCATGTACATTGGTTGTTAGGCAACTAAGTACACTTGTGGCTCTGTTGCTGTATCCAGAAAAGGAAAGAAATCATACCTAATTCTGTCATCCCTCTTTGGGCCTTGCAAACTCTTCTTCTCTTTCAGCATCCCCAAGAACCAGCTCCTTTCCTGGCACACTCTCTTACCAATTTGATACCTGGTACGTAGCTGTTTGGGCCCAAGAAGGACCTAGCCCCTCCCTGCTTATGGGCAAAGACAGCTTCTGCTAGTGGAAGCGTAATGACCGCCTGTGTAAAGGCACAGTAGCTCTCCAAGAACACAATTGGTTTTTGAGAGAGAGCCAACAAAATGAAGAAGCTAAGAGTGGGCCTATAGTAGAATATTTTCACTGAAAGTGCTTTAAACTTCATGGGAAAGGTAAACTGTAGATAAGGAGAGATGAGCATTGAATAACAGACCAAAGAAATAGAGGATGTATGAAAGAACAAGATGTGTGAGTATCAATTAATAGCAGGAAAAAAAGAAGGGAAAAAAAAAAAGCTGAGTGGTGATAACATGTTTTTTTGGAAAAGCTAGAATACAGGAAAAAAGAGAAATAAGAATATCAATAAAGCTCCGCTTCATGATTTTTAAATTGAAAGTCAATACCTGTTTTAGAAAGAGTGTATGACCTCTGATTAATCTTGCTGATTTTGCAAAGGAATGATGATTCAATGATGACATTTTCTAATATAATTTATAGCTCATATATTTCATTATGAGACAGTTGAGCCATACTGGCAAAACCTGTATTGTACTGTATTCACCTAACTGACCTAAAACCATGAAGGTAGTCTGTAACGGCAATAAGTAGACAATTTGCCCATAAAAGCAAAGACCATGTGGAAGAAAAGTGGTTCTTCTCCTCTGCCATTCACATCCAGAACTCCATGTCCCAGCTTTCAGTTTACAAACCACCTAAAGGAGGAAAACATGAAAGATCTTAACGTGAGATTCCACCATGAACAACATCACCCATCTGCAACCCACTGGTGAGCAGCTTAGATGTATTACAAGCTACAGACGACCACAGCCGCCTTCTAGGTAACAAATCACATCAAGCCCAACACACAAAGCAGAAGGAGTTTGGACTTTTTATTTTTGCCTTTGTTTTTAAAGAACATCTCCATTTATTCTTTTTATTTATATTTTTTGTGTGTATGTGCAGGTACTAACAACACTGTTCTGGTTACTCCCTAATAATAGCTGACAGATGTCACTGAAAAGGATCCTGATTAAAAAAGTAGTTATTCAAAAACTGCTTTGAATGTAATTTGAAAATCCCTTCTAACTAGTACCTAGAACAATTCTGTGTTCCCAAATCCAAGGTTGGTTAGAATGGTGATATCCACAATTATGTGTAACAGTAGTAACATTTTATAAGTATTTAAGTGACAGTACCGTCTTCAGATGAATGCAGGGATTTCACTGCATGCTCTGTTGGGTAATACACAAAGACATTTTCAAATGGGTGTTTTGGTGAAGGTAATGTAAATATTAAGGATTCCTATGGTTTTTTACCGGTGAGACTTGAAAGCTGTGCTGGTTAGATCCTGAGACCCGCTGAAATCCTTGAAATACAAGAGTGACACAAAATGGTTCTTTCTGGTGTCAGTCTCATAAATCAAACGGGTTATTTGTTGCATTTAGTTAACATTCTACTCATTTGAACGTAGTAATTTATTGAGTCTATTTGCAACCTCATTTTAGTTAAAACGTTTCTGTCTAATTGGCTCAACAGGCTGCTTTGTGTGAATATTCATTTCTTTATTTATTTCATAAAGGTTATTAACAATTAAGGTGGTTTACCTGTATCGAGTTCTAACACAGTTCACAGACTTCAAGGGGTCAGGCTAACACCTGGTGAGAAGCTGGCAAGCCGCTTCATTTTGCATTCGCACTAATACTGAAGTCTCTAATAGTCTGATCTTAATGAGGAATAACTGGAAATTGCCCCAGCTGTAACACTGGTATAGAAGGAGAGTAAAATGTGCTCAGTGAAAGCTTGTTCAACAGAAAACATTCCCAACAGACTAAGCTTGAAATACAGGCTTTGTGCTTAAACAGTCTTCTTGAGACTGTAATCTTATTCATCACGTTTTTCATGACTGTAATGATCCCTGAAAGACAATATATGCCATCTGGAATACCTGGAAGAAACAAGGAAATTAGGGAAATAGTTTGCAGAATCCTGCTTGCTTCAGGAGTTTATACTGAGTTTCTGCTAGAAGTGTTTTTTCTAATACAGGTAGACCAAAAGAGCAAAAGAAATGGGGCACAGTCCCTGACAGTGGTTAGGAATCGAATTCGGGTCATGTAAATACAGTGTGTCATGCAGAGTAATGCAGCATGCTTTTTATTCTGCAGCAATCCTATCTCCAGCTTCTCATAGTAATTAAATGTTTAATTCTAATTGAAAGAATGGGAACTAAACCCCTAGATATTGTCCAGCTTGTATACCCAACTGTATTTGCATCCTCAAAGCTCCTTTGCCTTAATTGAGGGGTTTAATGTAACTTTACATTCATAATTAGTCAGCTTGTCAAACAAAAATATTTGTTTCAAGGCACTACCTTTCTGAATGGTCAAAATTTCAAAGAAACCAGAGACTTTTAAGAAAAAAATGTAATCAAAAGCCCAGCCTTTACTAAAATGCAGTTTTGAAGAAAAATCAAACCAAAGCCAGACTCCTGGATCCACCGTTTCAGTAATCTTACAGATAAGAGCAAACACAAGAATGTGCAAATGGGGTTGAAGATCTAGGTTGTACGTTTGGAAGTCTTTCTGGTTTTAAGTTATCAGAGTGAAATGCAATATTCCAGAGGACTGTTAAAACTGATGTGCAGAGAGAACTAAACCACTTATAGTCCTTCTCTTTCTATTCCAAACGCCAAGTCACTTCTTTAAGCCACTGTCCCCTTCATCTCTTCTTCTGACTAAGCAGGGTCACTTCTCACAACAAGCTTCTCTCTCAAATTGGTAGTGGACACTCTGAGTCCGTCTCCCTCCCTCCATCATCAAACGCTTCACGTACTTGATGATACGTAGGCTATTTTAATAAGAAATATAGACAATCTTTTATAGCAAAAGGAGGAAGAATGTCATAAATCTGTTATTTCTTCTTCCACTTACTTTCTTGTTCTCATATTACACATCTCTAGTATTCTCCTTTCACTTCTCAGTTTTTCTCTCACTCTCCTCTTGGATAATTTTTACCATTGCCTCCTTTAACTCTTTTCCAAATGGGTTTCCATCAACCTCTTTCCCACCTCCAACTCGTGAATATTTCCTGTCTCCTCGTGATTAGACAGATTCCGGGCTTTCTACCCTGTAGGTTCTCTGAAAGACTTGAAGGATGCTGACTCGGCGGCTGTTTGTATGGGTAGGTAATGTCAATGAAGCTGCAGCAAATATCCTTACGCAGACCAAAAAGGATTATGAAGCTTCGGGGATAAGGATAAGCTTGGCTTAACAAAGCTTATTTCATGATGAAGGGAGGCATATATGGTTACATTTCCTCTCCTAAATTTGTATCTTTGCTTTTGTTCTTCACTCGGGATCTAGATTTAGGAAGGCAATTGGATAAGATGGTTCAAGTGGAATCTGACTGAAAGAATATAGAAAAGGAAAGAACAACTCCCTTTTCTACTGGCGTCTTGCTCTGTGCGGCAGGACCTCCGCTTAGCACTTGCCCTCTCTCCTCCCACCAAAGGGTAAAATGATTCCTATATAAGACTTGTTCGCTGATTCCTCTTACCACCCACCCCTGCAACAAAATGCTGGAGTTCTTCAGTGTTGTTGCGTAAACTCGTAAATAACTGATGGGTGGCCAACTTGCTTGTCAGCTGACATGAAGGAAACTACAATGTATGTATATAATGTATACCCTTTAAGAGACAGTCAACCAGAAATAGAGACGATATCTAAAAAGAAGTCTGATGACATAGGTGACTATATTCCAGCTCACCACCTAAAATGCCTTTTCTTCAGGTGTTACTTACAGTTGGCTCAGTAGGTGTGTTCTGCGATTATTCTAAAGCTCTTTAAATGCTGAGCTATGCTCCTGTGCATGTACAGAACTGCCTCGGTCTGAGCCGTTTTCAGCTTATCACCCACCTAAGGGTGGGGCAGGTTTGGTTTTCCTGTCTGCCATATCTCCTGAGGGGCCTGATCCCATAGGCATGCTCAGAACACGCTTGACATGCTGGCAGGACTGTGCCTTTCAGAGAACATTTGTGTTTATTTTCTTTCTAAAATGGAACTGGAAGAGGTGATCCTCCACTTTTTCATGATACGGTGGTTATGCAGTTGTTATGGCAGTATAATTGCCTAGGTTGGATTCTCTCCCTAGCAAAAGTGACTCAAAGCCATGACGCCCACCTCTCACCCACGTGTGGACTGGATGGTGACATGTTCCCCTCTCCTTGGAAGGTGTACCACAGTGCAACAAAGAATTCAAGACTGGCAGAACTGGCCTCTCATTTATAGCATTTCTTGTCTCGTTCTCAGTGTACTTCTCGGGGAGGAATTCAATCCCCATTTTAGATGCTTTCTACACCTTAGATTCAATGGCTGGTGATAACTGCAAGAGCAATTTCCATCCTTTGTAATTGCATTGATAAGAGTGATACAGTGTCTAAGCTGTTATCTTAGGCAGCCTGGGCCCTTAAGTTGTACTTCTGAGCCTGTCCTTGCTCAAACTCCACAAGGGACTAGAAAATGGTGTGCCAGGACTGAGTCAATTGTTCAAACGTTGGTTTTCGGTACCCTTTTTGAGGAAATTGCTATCAAGGGTTGTGCGCTGTGCACACACTGCAGTCTGAGAAGCACCGTGATGGGTCTCTGGTACCAGGAAGAAGCAATTTAAAATCAGGATAGTGCCTCTAGTGTCCCCCCTTTCGCACTCATTACTGTCACCTCGAATAAAACAACGATGTGCCTTGAATACTAGAGGATGAATAGTTGTGTGCAGAAGTCCAGGGCAAACACGGAGTGAGAACCAGAGAGATTACTGGAGAGCCTACAGAAGCTTGTGCAGTATGAAGTGGTAACTTTTATAATGCTGTTGTAAGAGCTAGTTGGAAACACCTGTTATGGTATATGATGTCTTCTGCTACCCAGTGCTGGTAGAGTCAGCTACAAGTTAGGCTCTGCATGTACAAGTTGGAATCTGAATGAAGCCAACATGCTAATTCCCTGCTTCTCAACAACGTGTTTGGCGCCGAACATGCCAACTTTGCCTTGCAGCACCTTCAAGAGCTACTAATGGGCTCTTTAATGAACTGTTGAGTTCAAGTGGTCACCTGGACACCGGGGAATAAAGTGGGGAAGAGGCCAGTGTGGTGAGTCTACATTAGCATGATACGTCATGCAATGTAGGCATTCCTTTAGGACTGGCAGTGCTATTGCACTGACAACGTGCATAGGGGTGTTGCCAAATGCACTTCCATGAGGTCAGTGTAATCTCTGTGCTTAATGTATGTAACTATAATAAGAACTAAAGACAAGTCAGATATGCTTTCTTTAAGATCTGTAAGTGTAGGTAGCTTTTATTTCCTCAATGCTTTAAGATGAACTTAGAAAAGTACCTAAATAGCGATAAAAAGTAAATTAATTTGTTCAGCTCTTGCAAATTAAAACCTGCTTTCACCACTGGGATTTTGCAGGTCAAAGAAACCAACAAATATTGTTAAAATCAAGGTGAAAAAAAGGAGTCAGTACTTGTGTTTTGGAAGGTGCCTGTCTGTTTGAATTCTCTGGTTTTCATACCAAGAAATGCTCAGCTTGCAAAACCCTGCTTGGGAGAGAGAAATAATCAGAGCTGATCTTTCCTCATGACTGAATCGAAAAGGGTACTAGCCTACAGCAGTATTTGGGCCTGTATAAAGTCCAACCCCAGCTGCCCCTGCTCCAAAGTTTATTTTTTGGAGAAACCGAGTAGGATTATTAAGAGGATAAGATGATGGAAAGATACATTCTTTCAGAATTCTGTCAGTAATACTGTAATAACTCCAGTACAATAAACACAGTAATAACTACCACACAGGTAAAGGTTGGCAACTTGATAAGAAATCACAAAGCAATTCCTAACAAGGACGAGTTCGTTACATATTTTTAGACTCAGGTTGAATCTTAATTAAAAGAACATTTCCAGCTGGTAGCCAGCCTAATGAACAACTGCTTCCAGTTAGACACAGAAGAATGTTTATCAGAATACTTCTCTGTGGACCGAAGGTTTCCATTGTGACAGTTTTGTACCAGAATATGAATTATATCATTATGCTTCAAGTGTTCTTTTTTGATGAGTTGTGAAGATGTTCCTCATTTGGACCCTTGGTCCCTGAAGGGTATTTATATCTTATCAGAAAGGTGGTATGCCTGTTATGGCTGAGGATACGTGAGGAAAAACGAGAATCAAGAGAAATAATCTTTATTGGTTTGACTGGACACTAAACTGAAGCTGGTAACCTATGCTCTGAAAAAAATCGTTCTCCCCGAAGGACCTACGTTCCTTCTTGGAAGTAACAATTAACATTGGAAAACACATATAAATATATGTGAAAATACATCTTTTTGCGATGGTTTAGGTTCCTAGGGGATCTAGATCTCTCCCTACTGACTACCCTATCATTAAATATATTTACCACTCAAGTAATACTTACACTATCTGTATATTTTATCAGCAGGGTGGTTATGCTTAACATAAGCAAATATGCTTATACTTTATGTTTTGGTTTTGTGATATGTTGGAAACATTCTAGTGGAAACATGTACAGCGATCCATACTATTTTTTGTGCCAATTAATCAAGTTTATTGATTGAAGGGTGTTGACACAAGGGTGTCCACTAGAGCTGTTATTCTGATCTAGGATGGGTTAGAAGAAATTCAGTCCACATGTATTAGTGAAATAAAAATAATGGCATTTTTTTAAGCACTATTTCTTTTCTTTTGGATTTGTTTATTGCATATAATACCCAAGAAACCTAACATGAACCTCTAGAATCTCCACCGTCAAACTCCAGTGTGAATTAACGTTAGATTTGTTTTATAAGCCTAGTTTCCTATGGAAGTCATCCCTCTATGGCGACCGCTGACTGTTGGGTTCTCACATATAGGATTGTGTTTGCTGGTCTGTACCAAACTTGACAGGAGAATAGCGGCATCAACAGTTGCTGTCTTAAAAAATGTGTGAGAAGTGTGAGTTGAGCACAAGAGAGACGTGTAAATCCTTGTGTAAGGAAAAGCAGCAACAGGAACTTTGTTTCTTATGTCATGTACTATCAGAGGGTCGCTCGGATTGATTCTCTATTTGCCCATTCGTGACAGCAGCGTCACCCTGCTTTGATTTAAGTATCTAGTATAAAAAACGTTATGTATTTTAGAATTACCTGTTTAGCACTGCACAATTCTTGTGCCAAAAAAACTGGTGTGCTGATACACGTGGTTTTATACCAGCATAGTATGGAGGACATTGAGTAAGAGCAAGCTAATTATGCAAATAAAGCCCATATACTCTGCAAGAATTGCCACATACAGAAATCTACATGACCTTAATTTTCACTCTGACGCATAACTCCATTTTTATGAACAGAACCGTGCATGGCAGTCGCATACCATTCGGTATGTAACTGGGTCTTGCTTATATGGGCGTTCCAAACCATTTACAACCTCTCCGATCAGTGTCACACAGACTGGTTAAAGCTTCAGTTACCTGTGTCTATGGGGCTACCTTAGAACAATAAATAGGCATGAGGTGGCATAAGAGAGACCATGTTAGATCAGAGCAATATTCCAGCCAGCCCAGTGTCCAAAAAGTGGATGCCTGAAGAAGAATATAAAAACAGATTCAATAGGGATTAATTATAATCTCTATTTTATTATCATATATGGACTGAATACGCGGTGACTTATGCAATGTGGGAAGGAAAATAATAGCAGCTCTGGCTACTGAAATTGTTGCTAGCAGTGATTTAAAGGGTAGCTCTTCTCAGGAATTACTCATTCCACTCCCACTGACCTACTAGGACCTTTGAAATCCCACCTTAGATGTCCCAAGTATTAGTCTAACCTTCTTCAATTCCTTTTGAATTACGAAATAGCTTAAGACACTTCAGCCTGTTGCAATAGAAGTGGATTTACCAGGCTGCGGCTCCTCATGAGGCTGAAAAAGCATTTGTCTTCATTTTTTAACATTTGTTGAAGTGGGCACTGAAGTTACACACACCATGAGAAAAAAATCACAGTAGTAATAGATATGAAAAAATCATCACTGCTTTGTTTCTGTGTGATTGTTCCTTCCTGTGCATTCGGAGAATGCACACTCTTAACTATAACATCACAGTAGAGGTTTACCAAAAAAGAGAGAGCTATGCCATTAAAAAAGTGATTTCAAACCAGTCTGCTGGTTTTGGCTGGGGTCAATTTTCTTCATAGTAGCTAGTGCAGGGCTATGGTTTGGATTCGCGCTGAAAACAGTGTTGATAATGCAGAGATGTTTTCGTTACTGCTGAGCAGGGCTTACAGAGTCAAGGCCTTTTCTGCTTCTCACCCCATCCCACCAGCGAGTAGGTTGGGCGTGCACAAGAGCTGGGAGGGGACACGGCTGGGACAGCTGACCCCAACTGACCACAGGGATATCCCATGCCGTATGGCATCATACTCAGCATGTAAAGCTGGGGGAAGAAGAAGGAAGCAGGGGACCTTTGGAGTGATGGCGTTTGTCTTCCCAAGTCACCGTTACGCGTGATGGAGCCCTGCTTTTCTGGGGATGGCTGAGCACCTGCCTGCCGATGAGAAGTAGTGAGTAAATTCCTTGCTTTACTTTGCTTGCGTGCACGGCTTTTGCTTTACCTATTGAACTGTCTTTATCTCAACTCATGAGTTTTCTCATTTTTAGTCTTCCAATTCTCTCCCCAATCCTACCAGGGGGGAGTGAGTGAGCGGCTGGGTGATGCTCAGTTGCCAGCTGGGGTTAAACCACGACACTAAGAGTCCCTATATTATTCGTGTTATGTCAAGGTGAGCAGAGTCAACCAATTTTGGAATATAGTATCTTGCTTTCTATCAGGGCCTGCTGGGATTTCTGATGCTCTCTTTCAACACACCATTATGAAGCTCCAATTTGCTGAATCAGAAATGCTTTTATACATCAGCCATGCACATGAATAAGCAAAACAAAGCAGGCATGTAGTGCCCATAAAAACACTCATTATAATAGCTTTAAATGTCAGCTGTGGGACATGAGCTAGAAGTTTGATATTGCAGCATACCAAATTTGCTCAATGTATGGGATGGTGCTGTAAGCTTCTTAACCCTATGAATAAAGTTGGAAGCTGTGGGTGTGTGAAAATGAGAGAGAGCTTCTCAGGATACTTTTTAATCCTTTTTTATTAACTTCTTCTTTTGACTGCCCTTACCAACCTTTAAATAAAAAAATACCTTCAGTAAGAAGCTTTGACATGCTGACAGCCAGCGAGATAAAACTCAGCCTTCGATCGCTGTGTGTAATTGTGTAAAGAGTGTAGAACATCTGTGTCAATCACAGCGCTCCGCTTGGTGTCATCTGCAAATTTGCTGAGGCTGCACTCGATCCCACTGTCTATGTCATTGATGAAGATATTAAACAGTACTGGTCCCAGTACGGACTCCTGAGGGACACCACTTGTCACCGATCTCCATCTGGACATTGAGCTGTTGACCACTACTCTCTGGATGCAACCATCCAGCCAATTCCTTGTCCACCGAGTACTCCATCCATCAAATCTGTACCTCTCCAATTTAGAGAGAAGGATGTTGTGGGGGACCGTGTCAAAGGCCTTACAGAAGTCCAGATAGACGACGTCCATAGCTCTTCCCTTGTCCACTAATGTAGCCACTCCATCATGATTTACTCATTCCTCACTTTCCAGCCTTATACATTATAAATTATTTACTAGCTTTTGTTTACCACTTATGGTAAAAAGCTACTATAGACGCAAGCAAGACAAAAAAACTTCAAAATGGCAGCCTGCATTATGGTGAAAAAAATTAATTCCGATGTGTAGATTCTTTTGCAGCTTCTTGACACAAGGTTGCTTTGGTGGTTTTGCAACAGCATGGGTTGTCCCCACTGTTTGCCTGCTGGCAGGTTTAAACTTGTAGAAGTCATGTTCATTCTGATGAATTAATCGTGTCCTACATTTATTTTAGATTTATAAAATAAGATAAAATATTAAAATCTTCCAATTGAAATTGGATTTTTGCCCCTGCTTTTTAATCCTTTGAAATATGTGGAAAGCCTCCACTTTCATTTAGTGGTCCCCAACATATGTTGCATGAAGGATGAAAGAGGAGTGATGGGTACGTGGACCGAAAGCATGCAAGTCCAGTGTTGAGCCTCACAGGTGCTGCATGAGGTTGGAGAAGTTTGTATTTTATAGCAATAGCTATAGGCTGTAAGCCTAAGCCATGTATGTGAATTTTATTCACTGTGCAGAAAGACTTGTAAGCAGGGTTCTATGCAAGTTAGTAGTCCACAGCGATTATTTACTGTCTAATGCACATAGTAAATGACTGGGATCAGCATGCTGTTGAAAAAGGGATCTTCCATTGCCTCTCCCTGGTTGTAGCTAAAACTCTGCAGTATTTCTTGCCTAAGTTGTCCTTCTTTACTAGATTTCTTCTGCAACAAACTACTTATGTTGAGTGCAAGCTCCAAGTGCTGTTTTCTGGTTTGGACAGACTTCGTGAACAGGTAAAAAGGAGCGGTTGGAGTTTGAAGGTAGGCCACTTCTAATTAGAAGCAGTATGTGCGTTTTATCCAGAGGACGTTAAGGCAGCAGTCTGGTAGCACGTCCTGACTTCTGTGCTCTCTGGCACGAGATGAAATTTAGCAGTGCATAATAACATACTAGAAAAAATACTGAGGAAACTTTTCCCTGACTCAAATAATATGTTCTTTGGACTGTGATTTACAGTTTGACCATCCCTCTAAAATGTGTCCTCTCCAATGAACCAAGGGATCTGGTTTCACCAAAAATCTCAACTCCTTTTTGTTGCTTTAATCCTTTTCATTCTCTATATCATGGGCATGAGTTCCTCATTTTAACTACTTATATTTAAAAATATTTGGTGACTAAAGGCAATATGTTTTATTTTTAACTAACGTCTCCTTTTTTCCAGTATGGACTGTTAACTTACACCCTTGTTACACTTACCAGTTAAAAATCTGAATATCCCTAGGTAGTTTCATTGTAGTTGTAAATACAACTTGTGTAAGTTATCTTGCCACCTTCATCTCTTGCTAATAACAACTTGTGAAGGGATTTACCTCTGGGCTACTGTCTCTGGTTTTGTTACTCCTGGTATTTTGACAGTCTTTGTTCCCACTGTAAGTTGATTTGATATGAATACTGGTGGGATATCAACTATAATACCTGGATTTAGGCAGTTGGACTGTTTCTGTGTGAGCTGTCCTTCTCTGTACAATTTATTGTTATTTCTTACCACAAGTACACCCAGTGTCTTATGTGCAGCAGAGGAGAAGAGATCCCAGCTAATTTCTTGCAAGTTTATTGAAAGTATGCCAAGAGTAACTGAGATAAAGGCAACAGATCTAAGTAGTTGGCTCTTCCAGGGAGCTGTACAAGAGCCCTGTTCCCTGTCCTTGTATTACGATGCCTTTCAGGCCTTGATCAGCATTGATCGCAGTCCTTTTATGTTGCCCTCTTCATTCAACTCAAGGGGCATTCCTCCACTCACCTCCTTGTTGCAGCAGGAGAGAGAAACCCAGGTTTGGTTCTACATGCCAGAGTGCTTTCTCCTTTCTCACCAGCGTTCTCCTCGAGTGGTTGTTTCCCTTGGTCACGCTCCCTAGGTCTGTATTGCCATAACCTTTCTGTGTCCACCTCAGGGATCCCGTTACCTCTTTTTCTCTCTATGCATCCCCAACACCTTTCCAACCTGATTCCTCCAGCTCCAGTCCTCCTAGCCCTGCTACCAGCGCATGACTGGAGTGCACTTTGCCCTGGCATGGACCGATTGCCCAGGGTCAGTGTGGCTGGGGCTGGTCGTGGGAATAAAAGCTTGCCTTCCATTTTTTTCTTAAGAAGGAAAGCGTGGCTTTGGAAAAATTGGTGGAATATAATTTCCTTGGCTGCTGCTGCTTCAGAACTGCAATTCTTGTGGAGCAGAAGATTCCTGGAGAAGGAACACTCTCTTGATAAGCAAATTTTTAAATATGACCTCAGATATTAAAAGCAAGATTGAGGCGTTGCTGCCTTGTTTATACAGACTATTCTATTGTCTTCCATGAGTGTGTCGTCACTGTTCAGTTGCATGAACCAGGGCGTGTCTTGCGTTCTTCTTGCTGTGGTGTCTGCATCTGCTGACAGCAATATAATTCCTCTGGTCTCTAAAAAAACAAACTCTTAACATGTTTCCCAGTGGTAGAGCTACCCTGGGGACAGGACAAGATTCCATGGATTTTAAATAAAATCTATGGCAAGGCAATCAGCGGTTGTCTCTGGTCATAGAATGGTTTGGGTTGGAAGGGGCCTTCAAAGATGATCTAGTACAATTCCCCTGCCATGGGCAGGGACGTTTTTCACCAGATAAGGCTGCTCAAAGGCCCATCCAACGTAACCTTGAATGCTTCCAGCAATGGGGCATCCAGAAGACTGTTACTCATTTTTGTTCCCAGACTACAGACTTTGGTTTGTTAATATGAGGGTTTTTAAGGTAAGAGCTCTACAGGCAAAGAGAAAAAATAAGCAGTGACTAGAGGCTTCTGTGACTCCACAACAGCAGTGTCTGATCATCCCACATGTCTTTTTCACGCATTGATCTTCATAATCCTTTTGGGAGCTGGGAAAATGCTATATCCCTTACAGGGAGAGAAGTCTCAACATCTGCCTCTAAATGGTTTGAGTGTGCAATGAGTCATTTATTTTTATAAGAAGACTGTGGCGGAGAACATAACTAAGTCCAAATTTCTTGCATCACTGGACCCTTTGTGAAAGCAAATGGCCATATAGATGTGTCCGTTAATATGAAGGGGAGAGATTCAGATGTAAAAAAGATGAGAAAGAAATGCAAAATGGCAAGTTAGAAACAGGTTGGAGACCTTTGAAGATGAATACTTGCACTAGTAAGAGAAGTGGACTCGATCCCTTCTTGCCTGGCTCTATCTTTGTCTTGTGTCTCAGCCTGCCATGTGGTACTTCTATCATTTACTTTCTCTGTATGCATTCCAGCATCCTTTCACAACATTTAATTCTGATATTAATGCTGATGAAAAAGTACATGCACTTGGTGCTAACTGGTGAGCTGGCACCTGATAAGCCCAGCTCTGAGCCCCCAAAAATTCTGCATTTGTCTTAATGAGTGCTTTCATGGTGGGACTGCCAGGAGAAGGTGGTAAGACCTCCTTCTATTTACTGGCAACTGGATCTTCCCATTTACATTGCCCTATAGCTTGGACTCACTCTGTGCTGAACTCATCTCCAAGCTGAACTTGTCCTTGGGGTCACTGTTTGATACTTTTAGCGACATCCCCATCTGGAACTGGGAGCAAAACCTGCCTGCTCCAGGTGCTGTCTAGCTCATGTGCTTACTAAAGCCAAATAGTAGCCGTGGCAATGTGCTCCCCGCAGTGGCAAATGCATGAAAATGAAGATGAAATACATGCCAGGATTCTACTTTACGTTTTCTAAAACCAAAAAGGCAATCCTTAGTTATAGAAAAAAGAGGTCAGGGTACTTAATAATTTCAACACAGTTGTCCATGTGATCTCATTTTCTTTGTAGAGATAAGCATTTAATGCGTGCCTGGAGGAAAGATTGCTCCTCACTTAGTTTTTCAGGTGTAAATTCTCAGGCCTTTCTTTGAGGAGACTATTTCTAGACAATATGGAGACAGTGTGAAATTACCTTATTTTGGAGTGCGCTCCTGGGCTAGACTTATGGTCTGCATTAGATCAAATCTTGGTCATTGGATCAAATCTTTAATTGGTGGCCTACTATATTCTGTGCTTGTTTGGTCTTTCTCTGGCTCAACACATCTTGCACCTTTTGCTGCACAATGACAGTCTTGCTAGTAGAGGGTAAAGGACGTCTTTCAATATGGAAGGGAGTGGGCTGAAAAGTGGGGAAACACAGCTTTGAGTCAGTTGTTTAGCTATCCATCATAGAATCACAGAATCATAGAATGGCTTGGGTTGGAACGGACTTTTAGAGGTCATCTAGTCCAACCCCCCTGCAACGAGCAGGGACGTCATCAACTAGATCAGGTTGCTCGGAGCTCCGTCCAACCTGACCTTGAATGTTTCCACGGATGGGGCATCTACAACCTCATAACCTCATAATCATAAACAGCATCTCTTTCTCTATTCTTTTTCTAAGAAAAGGCGGACTATGTCAGGGCCTTGAGTACAGTAACAGGTCTTAGTGGCTGTGACCAGCCTCACCCAGTCCCCATGTAAGCTTAGCTTAGTCCTCAGTCCCTCCCTGAGCTCAGCTAGGCCTGGCCATGGACCCCATTGACCCTGACCCATGGACCTGCTTCATCACCACAAGCTTTTTCCTGGCTTTTGGGACTTGGTTGAACCTGGCTACCATCCCAGGCCTGCCCTGCTCACCTCTCAGGTACTGTGAGACAGGCCCCAGCTGACATGGCCGTGCTGCTTGTGGCCCCCCACTCTCCATCTTGTGAGGAGCTGCCCACCTTGGCTGCGTCCTGACAGACTACTCTTGGTCTGCAGCTATAGCTTGCACCTTGAGTGCCATCTAGATCTTTCTGTGACTAGCCAAAGAAGCTTCCAGGGCATTTGTAGACTTCTGAACTGACTTGTGTCCTGCTCATTTCACCTAGAATCACAGAACATCTCAAGCTGGAAGGGATCCATAAGGATCATTGAGTCCAACTCCCTGCTCCTCGTGGGATTACCTAAGACTAAACCATATGACTAAGAGCATTGTCCAGACGCTCCTTGAACTCTGACAGCCTTGGTGCCGTGACCTGTTTACTTGTTGAAGTGCTAGAAGAGGTGGAAGATCCTGGCATGATTTCCACAAAAGGAAATTTATTTGCAATCCGAATAGTTTAGAGCTATAGCCTCTCTCAAGGAGAAAAATAGGAAAGGATTAGGAAAAATAATCCAAGTTTGCCTCCTTGTGGTGCTGTCCTGTTGTTATGCCTAGAAATGGACCGCTTTTTCCTTTTCTTTGTATGAATTCCTCCCTGTTTGCTGCTGAGACTGGAATAGCTGTGGTCCTAACAGACTGCTTAGAGCATCCCTGGCCTTTTAGGACTTCAGTTGTGATTTTGGAGACTTAATGCCAGCTAGCATTGTTCAGCCAGGACAAAGAGAGCACGCAGTTTTGCCTGATAATATCCGATACTACAATGCAGTGCTCCTGCACTGTGTGTGTAACACAGAAATTTTATCCAAAGAAGCGTAATGACAATATAAAAAACCCTTAATATCTTTCTCCTGGATTGCTACCATTATCATTTGTATTAGGTGCATTTGAAAATGAAAAGGCAGTGCGATTGTAGCAATTAATTTATAGCACACAGTTATGCAGCTGGAGCTATTCAGTCAAAGCACTGCTCTGTGGTTAAAAGAACCCAAACTGTCTTCAGCAAGAGAGTCTGGTACTGTCTGAGAGAGAGCAGGAAGCCAATAAGCATTAAAAATATAGCTGAAATATAAGAACTTGCAGGGAAATATAAGGAATTACAGGGAAAGGCCTAGGAAACAGTTAAGGGCTTTTCTCCTTAAGCAGCCCCCTTCCATGGATGAAAGGGAACCTCATCCTCTGGCAGTTTTATGAAAAATCTTAGACCCAGGGAGGACTGGAACAACATTCTTTGAGGCTGGTGGACTTATTCACCAGCAAAGCTTCAGCTTGCTTACCAGGTACCCCTGAGCTTTGGCATCCTTTCAGCAACAAACAAAACCAGGCACAACGAAAAGTAAAAGCCACACCAGGCTACAGACTTTTAAAAATTATTTCTGAATTACACCTTCTTATCATTCTTCTTAGGAAGTAAGGAACTTTGCAGTCAATAGCTGTAATAAACTCATATAAATGAACAACAGAAAAATCTTGGACAGCCTCTGATTCCCAGCCTAAGAAAATGCAGACTACAGAAAGCCAAATTCTGTATTTTTTTGTTTAGAAAGCATGATTGTCTGAAAGCCATAAAAAAAATCATTCTTTCAGAATTTCGTTAAAAGCCTTTGATTAAACACACTGACAGATGGCTTTCCCCAGGACAAGTTACAAACCCCACAATGGTCAGTGGGTAGACCACATGCTGGGTATGGTGCTGGCTGCGGCCGCTTGAAAATGCCACTTTGTAAGTAGCTCATAAAAGAGAGAAAAGATGACATGAAAACACTAACATTGTTTGTGGATTAATTGGTAACAGCAGTATATTTGGGACTACATGGGACTTAAAATTCACAACTGTAAGCTGAAAACTGTATATTTAGAGCAGCCATTCCAGGACCTGTACAAGAAGGACAGTTGTCCACAGGGAAATTCTCAGTGTGAAGTTCATAATAGTGCCTTGCTGCAGTTTTTCCCTCTGTGTCCTGACTGCTCTACATCTTGTAGAATGAATTTGCCTCACATATTTTTCCAACAAATTGTGAGGGCTTGTTCATAAACTAGAGAACTTGGCAGACTCTTGCCTACACACCTTACTTGCCTGCAAGCCTAAACAAGGCGGTTGAGCATTCTCACCTCACATGCAATTAGTGTTGCTTTTCAACATGTTGTAGAGAAAGCAGCAAGCAACAGGAATGTTTCTCTAGTACCTTCTTTTTTGACATAGCTTTGGATACTGTAAGGAGTTTGCCAGTGTCCAGGAGGACACATGTCGTCTTTGAGGAAACTATCTTGGTAGCCACAGAAGGTGTTCTTTGCTACCAGCTTATGGTGCCTCATTTTCTGAAGGGGAAAGACTCAGGGTCTGGATGACGGGTCAGAGTCCTTGAGTTCCCTTCTGTACAAGACTCCTCCAAAAACTCTTCTCCAAGAAATGGAGTATAGGAATGGCTACATGGCCTCTTATACAAGTAGCCTCCTCTTTCAATCCATCTTGCAAAAAGCGGAAGGGGATTTAGTCTGACAGTAAAATCTTGATCTAGAACTGCAGTAGACAGCAAGACACAGAAAAAGGATCAGCCTGGCCAAGGTGAATATTTAGTTATTCTATGCATTTTCAAATTCAAATAAATCTACAAGCAAGGATATTACTCCATGCCAACATGCGAAGTAAGTTAACAGAAATCTCAAGAGAGAGCACAGTGTTTGGAGTATGGAGTTTGAGTGTAAATAGCAGAGCCTAGTTTCTCGTAACTTTATTTTCCTTAACTGCAAGTTCCAGTTGAAAGGTTTTTTTCTTATTTTTTTTTTTTTTTTAACGGTTGGTAGTTTGTCTCATAATAGCTGAGCCCTCAGTGGAGACACTTGAACGAGCTTTCAGAACCCACTGTGAGTTTATACAAACTTGTAGGAACTTATTCTTGGCTTATTTTAATCAAATTTGACATAGCGTAAAGGTCCCAGTAAATACAAAAGTTGTTGGCTGGGAGGAAAAGTGAGCTGAGAAACAGGTAGGCACCTGTTAAATCTCATTTTCTTGGAAAACCAAGCTAAAAAAGCTCAAGGAGGTGTTTGTGACTTAAAAGCTGCTGTTTATTTTTCAAATGACACAGGAAAGAAAAGGGCAAAGAAACTCGTCCTTTTCTCTCATGTCCAGCCAAGGCAGTGAGATCCTTTTGACCCATTGCTTCCTCAGAACACTCCCCACTTGCCCTGTTTTAACGTCCCTTGCAAAATTGCGTTACTTTAATATCTGCAATGCAGCCTACCTGAAGGCTCCGTCTGGATAATGAGGTAGTGCAGCAGTACAGAAGCACTCAGGGCATGAGTAACCAGTGTGAATTCTTGAAGGTCCACAATCATTTTCTATCCACTTTCCACAGCTAATTGCTATGTGTAAGCTCTGCACCTGCAGTGGGAAAAAAGAGGTGAATATTTTAAAAGCTCTGAATAGAAATTCTGCACACGGGTACTCAGATCAAGGTCCTGGTTGAGGAGAGGAGAATAGGAAGAAAAGGGTGAGGTGACATGGGGCTGGGTCATGTTTGGGTCCATACATTCCCTAAGGTATGATGCTGGCAGGGCATCAAAACCTGGTCCACTGTGGAAAACTATTGGCAACGTCACAGTGACTACAGTAGGTGTTTGCTTTCAGGCTGATGTGGGAAAATTATAATTTCTTAACCTGTTTCAAGCTGGCTCATGAATGTGTGGAAACCCAGGGATGTTCCTGTCAAGAACGGGTCTCACTTCGTTATGCAGGACAAATGAACCTTTTCTAGATCTAAAATCTGATTGTCAAACCCCAAAATTCAAGTACAGAGTTAAGCTAAGAGTATAGGGCTTTTCTAAGCCTACAAATACCACCATTAATTTAAAAATTAAAAGAATGTTTTAAGAACTTAAAAGGAAATGCATTCTTTCCCCTTCTCTCACCTCTGCCCCAAGAAAACCTCCTAGCACTCACTGATTTCTAAGTTCCTCTTATGCACACAGGTCAAAGTTGCAAGCTTTTCTGAGTAGGTATAAGGCACCTTTCCCCCCTTCTTCTCGCCACTCTAGTCATGAAGACAGGGTTTGTTTTTTTTTAATTTTGTGATTGCTGGGGACAGAATTGTTAAGAAAAATACCCCGAACTGCAGGGCTCACGACAGAAAAGCAAGTGCTGATACCGCCACTGAAAATGCGTCCCAAAAGAAAACAACAAAGGTCAGTGTCTGGGATAAATACCAAGGAATTCAAAATAGCAGAAGTTTTTCAGGTCTCTCCTGATTAGGTTATGTCTACAGGCAGTTCATGGAGAGAAGGGATGTGGTGTCACGGCCTAGGATTAGTCTTGCATCTCCTTTGCTTGCTCCATGTAATATCCTATGACATGCTAGTAGTGGTTGGGACTGACTCCAACAGCCTAGGCTAATGAAGCTCATTCCTTTGCCTCAATCTACAAGTCACAAAGCCCTTGTATGCCTCCTACAAAAGGAAATGAAATTGCATTATGTCCCTGATATAACCCCTTTAGTTTAAAATTAATTTAATTATGTTATTATAATAACATAATTATTATACTATTATAAATAATTATAATTATAATTAATAATGATTAATTATAATTAATTATGTTATTATAACATAATTATTCCCCTCATGCTGGGGAAGGTTATGGCGCAGATCATCCTGAGTGCTATCGCGTGGCACGTACAGGACAACCAAGTGGTCAGACCCAGTCAGCGTGGGTTTATGAAAGGCAGGTCCTGCTTGACCAACCTGATCCCCTTTTACGACAAGGTGATCCGCTTAGTGGATGAGGGGAAGGCTGTGGATGTTGTCTACCTGGACTTTAGTAAGGCCTTTGACACCGTTTCCCACAGTTTCTCCTGGAGAAACTGGCTGCTTATGGCTTAGATGGGTGCACTCTTCACTGGGTAAAAAACTGGCTGGATGGCCAGGCCCAAAGAGTGGTGGTGAATGGAGTTAAATGCAGTTGGTGGCCAGTCACAAGTGGTGTTCCCCAGGGCTCAGTATTGGGGCTGGTTCTGTTTAATATCTTTATCAATGATCTGGATGAGGGGATCGAGTGCACCCTCAGTCAGTTTGCAGATGACACCAAGTTGGGCAGGAGTGTTGATCTGCTGGAGGATAGGAAGGCCCTACAGAGGGACCTGGACAGGCTGGATCGATGGGCCAAGGCCAACTGTATGAGGTTCAACAAGGCTCAGGGCCGGGTCCTGCACTTGGGTCACAACAACCCCATGCGACGTTACAGGCTTGGGGAGGAGTGGCTGGAGAGCTGCCCAGTGGAAAAGGACCTGGGGGTGGTGGTCACCAGCTGGCTGAACATGAGCCAGCAGTGTGCCCAGGTGGCCAAGAAGGCCAATAGCATCCTGGCTTGTATCAGGAAGAGTGTGGCCAGCAGGACAAGGAAGGTGATAGTGCCCCTGTACTCAGCACTGGTGAGGCCGCACCTTGAATCCCGTGTTCAGTGCTGGGCCCCTCACTACAAGAAGGACACTGAGGTGCTGGAGCGTGGCCAGAGAAGGGCAACGAAGCTGGTGAAGGGTCTGGAGCACAAGTCTTACGAGGAGCGGCTGAGGGAGCTGGGGTTGTTCAGCCTGGAGAAAAGGAGGTTGAGGGGACACCTTATCGCTTTCTACACCTACCTGAAAGAAGGTTGTAGTGAGGTGGGTGTTGGTCTCTTCTGCCAAGTAACAAGCTATAGGACAAGAGGAAATGGCCTCAAGTTGCGCCAGGGGAGATTTAGATTAGATATTAGGAAAAACTTCTTCACCGAAAGTGTTGTCAGGCACTGGAACAGGCTGCCCAGGGAAGTGGTTGAGTCCCCATCCCCGGAGGTATTTAAAAGACGGGTAGATGTGGCGCTTAGGGACATGGTTTAGCGGTGGGCTTGGCAGTGCTGGGTTAACGGTTGGACTTGATGATCTTAAAGGTCTTTTCCAACCTAAACCATTCTATGTTTCTATGTTGCCCTTAGCCTTTTGTCGTGGGACACCAGGAGATCCTGCTATATAGAAGGTCATATTTCAAGATTCAGATCTCCCAGGTATAATCCCAGCTGCTGTCAAGCTTTACGTTCCATGTCCAAAAGACAGCACTTGCAGTACTGGGCCAGCCAATATATTGTGAAGTGGTTTGTGTGTCTGGCATCGCCGCCTCCTTAGGTTTATAATCTCTGAGCAATCAGTATATAATCAACGAGTAGCTGCCCAGGGCTAAGATTAAACAATTAGTACAACTAGTTGGATTTTCAGAAGTATCCCACAGGCACAGTCCAAGGCCTCTATTTGTCTAATGAAGGATTAGGAGCAATTAAGAGAAGTAAAATGCAATACTTGCATGGTATCCACTAATAGCCATCATGCTGGGCTGGCACAAAACACTTAAGAAATGTGTTTTTTTAAATGCAATCAATTTCCTCCCAAGGTTAATCCTCCAGGTGGATCATGGTACACCTAAAGAAAATACCATACTAGAACCTGGTGTCTATAGACAGAGAAGAAAAAAAGCATTCCATCGAGGTAAGCTATGTAGCAGTAATCCACAAATCCAAATAAAGATCTAGGGTCTGTGCCTCAATGAGCTAGTTTCAGTTAGGAGAGGAGAGCTCTTGATCCATCAGTTCAAGGATGTAGAACTGGAAAGAAATGGACGGTGGTCCTGTGCCTGAAATTCAGCGAAGGACTCACTATAAACTCTGATTCATGTTATGTAGGACACAACATCAGTTAGTCCATGTGTCTTTGCTGAGAACAGAAAAGGGACTCACCACAAGGGTATCTGTGAGGACAAACTGGATTCTTTTATGCATATGATGTTTCTCCCCAGCTATTTACAAGGAAGTTCTCAGCATCCCTTCTCTCCACGTGGCAGCTCTCCAGGGAATCTCAGGAACTGGGAGATGGGAGACTTCAGATGCACATGAAAATTCACCTCCTTAAATCCACATTGTTTACCTGTTCTTTATTCTTATCAGGCATTATAATTTTCCCGGTTCCTTTTTGAGTCTGGGCAATACTTTTGCTTACCTCAGTACCTGCTTTGTCTGCCTCAGCTGTAACATTTATCTTTTAAGGATGCTTTTTTTGGCTTTTTACCAAAACATTTTTACCTTCTGTTTTGCTTAGATACTTGTAAATGACGCATACCCTGAATAAACTCCTATGAAGAGTTTCTCTTTGTTACCCTTTGCTAACCCATAATTTGTAAAAGCTGAAGTAAAAATCAGCTGGGAATAGTTAAACTCCTATGCTTTTGCCAATTTCTCTTCAATAATACAGGTCAGCTTTAAATAAAGAGCATAAAATAATCTAACAAAAACAAGCAAGCACGAAATAATCTGGTAAACGTAAATAATCATAAGTGAGGACGGGTTCTTAGACTTTGAGCAACTGAGTATTTACATCAAATAATTAGATTCTTGAGCTGACTGATCTGATGACATCAGAAAAGAAAAAGAAAATGCTGCGCAGCCGATCCATGGAAGCTATGCAGGGATTGTGCATTAAAAACTGCCCACAAACCTTAGGTCCTCCTTAGGTAGTAGTCCCAAGACTATTTATTTCCCTCTGTCTGGTTGGTACCCTTGGTCTACCTCATCCTTGGACTCTTCAGGCCCCACAAAAAGCTTTGAAGATAACTAGGCCTGGAGAGGGGGAAGGAAACGGCGACAGTGTAGAAAGGGAGGGAGGAGATGGCTGGCACTGGCTGAAGACAGTACCATAGGAGTAACCACAAAATCTCCTATCTTAGTCTGAAATAAGCAACCCAAAAGAAAGAGGCTGAACATGGTTTTGCCACCTTCAATTAAGTTTATAGATAGAATTATTAATTTTAACCTTATAGATTCTTTAAACATTGTTTTTGGAGAAGACCATTAAAAGTTCCATTTGAAAAATGAGAAATTTTGATTATAGGTAAGTAGGACACAGAAAACTTTGAACTTAACTGAACAATGTGCAACTGCTTGTTTTGTCCCTGAGCATGAGCAACAACGCATGACCATTTCCTGCCCTTACATGAAGATGTTTTGAATATAATAATCCTCTTAAAGGTGGTACCGCAGTGCAATATTCACTTACCTACGCTCCACTACTTAACACCACTTCTATGGGTTGATTGAATTACATTATCTGTTCTTTGTATGTTGGACCACTGCTCTTCAATTATAAAGGAATTACAATTATATAATTATTTTTATGGCACCTTATCAACATCTAAGAAACTTTCAGCAGATATTGATTATATTATACATATTATCGATTATATTATACATATTATTGATTATATTATACATATTGATTATATTATACATATTCAAAGGCACAGATGAAGGTGACTTGTCTGTGATTTACATGGCATTGATTGTTTGAATTGTAGCCTTGTTGTAAAACACTGAAGTTGAGGTTAATAAATCCATGTAATTGCCAGCGGTAGCTGCACTTCTGGGCCTGGGGACGTGACGTAAGTTGGCGTGTATCTTATACCTCTGCTGTCTGTGCAAATTTACATTTCCAAATGCAATGGCACGTCAAAGTCTCTGTTAACCTGATAAATGCTGCTTGGCAAGCAAGAATGATTTCTGTGGTTTGGCTAACGTAAGAGCTAGCATTAACTTCCCGTTTCTGCTTCTTTCCCCCTAGCGGGGAAGCAGAAGGAAGAAGATCCTAAAAGAAAGGATGAGTTGTGATGAAATGTGGATCCAGTCACTTCAGGTGAAACAAGGTAATTAGGTAGCCTAATAGGTGCTAGGCACAGGTTGTGCAAGGAACCAGTCCAGCTACAAAATATAGATCCTCCCTTTTAATCTTGATAAAGGTTCCGAACTGACAGAGTGTATTGTATTGCCCTGCTTTGCTCCCCCTCGTTTCCCTCAAATAAAAGTGACTGATTTGTTCACACAGGGTGAGTGGGTGTCTAGGATTTTGTAAGGCAATTCTCATTGTGCAATGCGCCAGTTCTCCGCTGAGACTGGTTGAATAACTTGACCGTGATTTTAATATACTGCCTCCCTTGGGGAGAGTAAAGAAGAATCACGTAGACTCATTACTAAAGGTGAGGGACGGTGAATGCACATTGGTAATTGTAAAAGATAATTGTAAGAGAGTAATTCTGCAAAAGGCTATTTTAATTGTTTGATTTTCTATTTCAATTGCTTCGTCAGACTTTTTTCTGAAATTTGTTTCAATCATTCAAAAAAGAGAGAAAAGGTGATGGTAAGAGCTGAAGGTACAATTCCTTAAAGAACTCTGTTATTCCACTGATGAAAGAGAAGAGGAGGACGTAACATGGTCACTGTCCATAACAAATGGAAGGAATACAAAGAAAATCTGAGTAGATGTCAAGTGCTTTGGTTTTCTTTAAATTTTAAACTTGTGCTGCCTCCAGCAATGACTGTTTAGAAAAAGAACGTTATCAACCTTAACACTGAAGGACTCATTAAATAGGATTCATCTTGCTTAGCTTTATGAAGTTAAGCATCTAGTCTAAGCTAGTGTCTAGGTTCTCTTGTCCATGAAGTAAGATAGCCATCTCTAGATGTAATTTATGCTGTCCATTTTTCTCAAACAATTATAAAGCAAGAATAAATAAATCATTTAGATTATGCATTTTTAGACAGCTAAAGCTAAGTGAATGAATTCATTCACTGTATCTGAACTATTCTGATGCTCACATCTTCCTTTTTTTGAGACAGGGAGATGCCATGGAGCGCTTTCTATATCTGTACCACCATACACCATAATCCTTAAACCTGTAGATGATAAAAAGAGGTTAGTTTCTTAAACGGAATTATCTACTTGCAATATAGTGAAATAAAGACGAGTTAAAAATACTTATGTTTACCTACTGCTATGTTTAAGTCTTCCTTTTTTTGTTGTGATTTTGTAGTCACATTTTTTCATCCTTCATTTTCAGATCTTTCTGTTTCTGTATTAGTCAGTCACAAGCAGAGCAAAGGAAGGTGCTCAAATTAAAAGTAATTTTATACAGTCTGCACATTCAGTATCCTGTATATATTGCCTGAGGACTCTCTAGTGTAACTAAATATTAATATGCCTTTTTTAAAAAATGTTTTTGCAGTGCTGCCATATTGGCTATATTAGCCCAGGAAAATGTCACGTGGCTATACCGTTTCCAGTGCCTGAATTACCTGAAAGAGTTAAGTCTAGAGCAATATGAGCTCAGCCTCACTCAAGATAACTCATTCTTGTTCATGTAGAGTGTCGAGAGCCTGTATGCATGGGCACTGAGTTTTTCTCTGTCAACAGAGAGGAGCTGGACTCAATGATCCTTATGGGTCCCTTCCAACCTGAGCTATTCTACGATTCTAACATGATCTGGCTGGGATCACATGAGAATTCAAAGGCTGAGAAAGAATACAATAAATTTCCAAATCCTGGAATAAAATCCTAAGGGCTGTTTTCATTAATGATGTTTTGAGAGGGGCAGCGTAGTGTCTGATAATCACCTACAAGCAACAAGGGGGGGAAGGCCATGGGAGAGCAATGATGTCTACATGCCAATGCCGTGGTGCACCTCTGAAAAAGAAAAAACTTATATCAGTCGAGGAATTACCAGCAGTGCAAGAAAAAATTTAGTGGTCTTGTACAAGACTGGGGAAGTTTCTTCTAGATGATTGTGTGAACTGTTGGTTGCCCATTCCACAGAAAGATTAATTCAAAATTAAAGACAGAGGGCTACTTGATAGATCAGAGAAATGCTGTGTTGAGTGTATCATCGGAAGCTAAAAGAACGCAGCCAATTTTCAGGTGATGTTTCCAAAATTTTTGTCCAAGTGAAAAGTCAAGAACCAATGCAACTGTAATTTATATACATGTATTTAAATTTTGTAGAACAATATTATTTTCGGCTGTTCTTTGTAGGAGCCTAGTAGGTGAGAAGAAATACTACATTTGCTCTCACTGATGTAGTGCTTAAAGACACGAAGTACTTCTCATGAGATCTAGTGAAAGAAGCACGTTAAGCTCATTTTGTTACAGAAGCGACTTCTCAGGAAGATAATTTATAGTGTTGTGCAATGTGTTTTCACTTACTATTTGATGTGACTTGTCTGTACCCGTTGACATACCTCAGAAGAAGGCTGGGTGGATCTTTATCTTATGAGGCAAGTTGTAATAACCAGTTTTCTCCAAATAATAGTATAGACAAAGCTTTCTACAAATGATACCTGTGAGTCTATGCAGAGTGTGGACACAGTCTATAAGCTCCATGTGCAGGAAATTATTGCTGGCTTACTGGCATTGTGCTGCTTTGTCTCTTGAAATTCACGGTTCCTGCCCTGTATAGGAAAAAGAGTGGGTGCAGTGGCATGTACGTAAAGAATGCCCCTCTCTTTCTCTTCTTTTCCAGGAGAACATGTGCAATTACTGGGACACCGTCGGAAGTTTCTCTCAAGATTTGCCTTAAGAACATGAGCAATTCCAGGTTTTCCTACACTACTTCATCCTTGCAACTGGTGTGATGGCAACATAATTACTACTCTAAGGAAGTCTCTCTGTTGACTTTCCATCACCAGTGAGAACCACCTTTCGCCTTCTATGCCATATACTTTGAGATTGGTTTCATTCCTTTCCTTTCTTAATTCCAATGTCTTTTGTTGCTTTTGTTAAAACACATTTAGAGTTGCTAGGCTGTTTCTTTGGCCTTTTCCAAATACTATCTTCATCAGAACATCGTTCTCTGAAGATTAGGAAAGGAAGTAATTATGGTTATAACATATTTCTGAAAACCAAGGACTAAGAAATTAAGAAGTATGCAATATTAATCCCTCTCTCCCTCACAGACTGGCAATGTGAAGTGGAAATCAGCTGAGAATATTCCAAGTACGCCTAACATGTAAGCAGTTAATGAACTGGACGGTGAGAGGGGAGTTTAGCAAAGCTGTGATACAGGATTATCTGGAAAAGCCAAGACTTTCTATGGGATTTCAGCCTCTCTCTGACCCTTTTGTGTACAGAGGACAGTGTTACATGTAAACTTTCAAATACTCGGCCATACCTCATATCTGTGCTGGTTTGCATAGATTATATCAAGTAGCAGGAAACAGGGATTCTCCGGCTGTGGAGATTACCAGGAGTAAAGCAGTTCTTGTTTATCTGCCTGTTTGAGGGTAGGGAGGTGAAAGTGTAGCGACAGGATCCTGGCCAAGAGACTAAAAGGATCCAAATTTCGAGACAGCGTAGTAATCTCTATAGGGTAAGCTATGGTCACATAAAATTGAATCATCCACTCAAAATGTGTATTGCGTTGCGCTGGCCAGGGAGAGTCTAACTGGGCTCTTAACAGAGGCAGTTAACCGAAGTTAGACACTTAAAGTTAGGTAGGATGAATCTAGACTCAAATATTTGGCCTTGTAGGGAAAATGTAGACAAATTCTGTTCACTGCAATTCTAAAAATTAAAGCGTAAGAATGTCTGTGTGTGTAGGGGGAGGGGGAGAAAGAGAGGGACGGGTAGATTAGGACATCATTCAAATAGTGTAAAGAGCTGGGCATAACTTAACTCTGTTTTCAATTCTTTACATGACTGAGTTTGAAACACTTCAACTGTTTCCTGATTTTCAGGTGTTTGAGTTTGTAGAACAGCTGCTTTCTACATGGAACAGGATAACGTGAGGGAAAGTTATGTAGACTGATAAAGCTTTCAATTGCTGAGTTTCCTACTTCTACTACTAATAAAGAGTAATTCTTCCTGTGGGAGAAAGTGATCACGCATTTAATTTTATGTGTAGGGTTGAGTAGAGGTGGTATGTGATTATTATGTCTTCCCTTTCTGTCCTCCGTTGTAGTAGCAAGGTAATGGCTGTCAGGCATTGTAAAGTTTGAGGGGTGAGAAACAAGGCTGATGAGAGAAATCGCTTCCCCATTAATGTTACAAAATCTCTTCTATTATGCAGTGACTTTAAGCATGTGAATACAGACGTTTCCATAACTTTTGTACCCAGCATCTTTCTCGCCTTATCTTCCATTTATCCTATTAACAGTACCAGCCGTTACTCCATGTTACCATATCTCAGGAAGCAGCGCTAGGTGAATGCCTGTTTCCTTTGCTGTGTTGCCTGAGTTGGAGACAAACTTGAAAAATTAAGTCAGACTGTTTGAGTACTGAATGAGCTATCCTTCCCCACTTGCAACATGTAGTAACAGTTCCCACAAACCACCATGCCACAAAGAATATACATTTTTCGTACATTTTTTTCAAGTTCTTCTCTTCCCTGTTCTTGTGATGTGGTATTCATAGCTTGGCTCAAATGAGTTTTGAGTTGCCAGGGCTCTGGGAAGTTTCTCCTTCACCTTGACATTCTTACCTGCCTTGTTCAGACATGCAGAGCCACATATTTAGTGCTTCTTCAGCACTGAATTTGTGACAGGGAACTTCTGGTCTGATTTGGATAGAAGTACGGTGATCTGGTGCTTTGGAAAGCAAGTTGGAATGAGGTAAATGGGAATAATGCAAGGTTTTCTTAAGGGTTTAAGTTGTTAGAAGTGAGGAAAAGTTGGTAGGAGAATGCTTCCATATGGTTCAATAATTTCTTCAAGGGGTTAAGTCATCCACCCCATGATCGTGGGTGCAGTTATCACCAAAACAGGGCATAATCAGCTGTACTAGCTAAAAAGGGTGTAACATGCTGTGACAGAAAAGAGATTATATCGCTCCTTCTATTCAGCAAGTCTGTGCTGCAAATCTTGAGTCACACGCTGATGCTTTTTGGGGGGCAGTAGATAAGACCTGTTATTATGAAAGACGACGTTACATCATATGAAGATGCAAAGATACAATTCTGTCGAAGCCACCCTTCCATTCATGCTGTAAAACCTTACAGCCGTGTTTTAGGATAGGTATCGCATGCAAACACGGCAGCCATAGCCCAACTGTTTATGTGACCGTTTGAGTGGCGTGCAGCAGCAAGTTACTATGCATGAGCATAAGAAACCTTTCAGTCGGAATACAGTGGTTTTTTTCCTCTGAACTTCCAGCTTTTTCACACATTCTCTGTCTCTTTACTGATCTCCACTGGGTTACATTATTTAATCTTCCAGAAATTTCTGCAAAGTAGCACAAAGAGAATCCACCTTTGCTGTGTCGCTATCAAGAGGACCTCTCAACACAGTGCTAGTTAACTAGCGGAGCGCACCCAAATAACGGGAACCATCTAGAAAGAATATGGTTAGCATCAGCTCTGTGCCACAGCAGCTGCTCCGCTAAAACACTATTTATCACAGCCTTGCTCACCTGAGTCTTTTCTAGACCAGTGTTCAGGACCATGAGCAAAGTGCAATGAAGAATTTTGAAAGATTTGCTAAAGGTCCTTGCCAGTGTTGTTATTGCTCCAACAATGTGACTCTGCTGTCTGGCTCTAGAGGAAATGTTCGAATTAAGCTACATGCCACTGGCGATCTCTTCCCTAAAACATGATCTTCAGTTCATAGCAGAAAAGGGAGAGTTCAGGGTCATCAAGTAGTCCCAGGAGCAACAACAGTTGCAATGTTTTGAACTGGAGGGGAATATGGGTCAGCGTACTTAGGATTTATTTTTATGCATATGGTGTGCCGCCTCTAAGGATTTTTGCAGTGTTCTTGTAATCAACTTTCCTGAAAGCTATGAAGACTTTAAGAGATGTTCTGTTATACTTTTACACAAGTCCATTGCAATTTACATTTGTAAACTTGACCAATGACCAATGAAAATGATGGGGCATCCACAATTTCTCTGGGCAACCTGTTCCACTGTCTCACCACCCTTATCATAAGAAAATTCTTCCTTATGTTCAATCTACATCTACCCTCTTTCAGTTTAAAACCACTGCTCCTTGTCCTGTCACTACAGGCCTTGGTAAAATGTCTCTCTATGCCTTTCTCATAAGCCCCCCTTACATATTGAAAAGACAACATCCTGGTATACTTGTTGACAGATGCCAACCTTGGGTTCATAACACTCTGAAATGAAGTCAGCAGAAGAGCAGAAAGACTAAAGCATATTTTAGGCATAGGCAACCAGCATGAAGCTTTACAGGTATGTGCACCAGGAGATCCAAAATTCTTTCAGACCCATTGGAAGTAGAGTGCCTTACCCATAGCACCAGTTTGGCTGAACAGTCCCACATCAGAAGCCCTCAGTAAAACATTAGGACCAGTAAAACATTTCAAGTCCCTACCATGGCAGTCTTTCCTGCTTGTTGCTGTAAACTCCAAGAAGTAGCACTGATCCCACTTCTCATTCCCCTAACATGTTACACCACATGAGCAAGAAGAATCAGGGAAGAAAAAGAAGGAACAGGAGTTATAGGTTGCAAATAATTACTTATGGATACAACTTGCATTCTCCTCCTATATATCGCATTTTTATAAATCATGCTTTATTTTGTTTATTTATATTTTGTTCTGGCTTACTCAGCTTAATCAGAACTTCTTTTTTGTTTCTTTTTGTGTGTGTGTGTGCTGTTTTCAGAGGCCCCTCTTTATGGAGATTTTGGGGTGTGTTTTGTGGCTGGCTGCTCTGATTATATCCTTTGGTTACTTGTGTTGTTGAAATTCATAGCATCATCTATTACTGACATTGCTACTGCTGCCCACACAACTGTAATGAAAGAGGAACCCATGAAAAAGACTTTACTGAGTTACAGTACCAAAGGAAGCAGCCTATGCACTCCACTGAACTGATTTTCTACCAGTCCAAAATAGCAAACAGAGGAAGGCACACTGAGTCTGTTACGCTGCTTATCAGGCAAATCAATACCTTGTCTTCTTTCTTGCTATTCACCACAATTCAAAACATTTTTCAGGGGCAAATTGTTGCAAATATATTGGCAGTTGCCCCTTCTGCCAGGATAAAAGAACAAACCTATGCCACAAAATCGTGTGTGAGCGGATAGGGACACGCTAGGTCTAAAGCATGGCAGGAATGCCAGCACTACACAGCCCTAATCTCCTTGGCTACTTACTAGGACATTTTCCAAATGGGGAAACTGGTTATGGAGTCCTTGGTATTCAGGCTGTACTCCGTCTGGAAAGATTAAACTCTAACTTTTCAGCATTTTGCATTGTTTTCCAAATGCACATGGCACCCGTAATTGTATGTGGCCCCATCCTGTCAAGTTTCCTAAATCATGGAAGAAGGAGATAGGTAGTGATCCTTAAAACACAAATAGGCTCCTGCAATTGATTGATGATCTTACATCAGTAAGGCCCATCAAATGGGCTACAATTGGCTGGCAACTGGTCACCAGCGGCGTTCCTCAGGGCTCAATTCTAGGGCTGGTTCTGTTCAATATATTTATCAACGATCTGGATGCAGGAGTTGAAAGCACCATTAGCAACTTTGCTGATGATACCACACTGGGACATGCTGTTGACAAGAGGCCCTGGAGAGGGATTTAGATAGATTGGAGCATTGGGCAATCATCACTAGCATGAAATTTAACTTGAATGCGTCAAAGGCAACAAAGCTGGTGAAAGAGCTGGAGGGCATGTCCTCTGAGGAGAGGTTAAGGACTCTGGGCTTGTCTAGCTTCGAGAAAAGGAGGCTGAGGGGTGACTGCGTTGCTTTTGACAGCTGAGGAGGGGAAGTGGAGAGGGAGGTGCTGAGCTCTTCTCCCTGGGATCCAGTGACAGGACGCGTGGGAATGGTTCAAAGCTGTGCCAGGGGAGGTTTAGACTGGACATTAGGAAGCATTTCTTTACTGAGAGGGTGGTCAAACACTGGAACAGGCTTCCTAGAGAGGTGGTCGATGCCCCAGGCCTGTCAGTGTTTAAGAGGCATTTGGACAGTGCCCTTAATAACTTGCTTTAACTTTTGGTCAGCCCTGAAGTGGTCAGGCAGTTGGACTGTGATAGTTGTAGGTCCCTTCCAACTCAACTCAACTCAACTCAACTCAACTCAACTCAACTCAACTCCACTCCACTCCATTCCACTCCACTCCTGTTCTATGTTGTTCTGGTCTGGTCTATTCTATTCTATCCTGCCACCAGGGGAGAGAAAGTTCCTGCATGTACACATATGAAGGTGCTTGACCTCCCCGTGTCTTTGGTGTCATTCATCTAGCTAATGTTTCTCTGGTGTTCAAGAATCTGCCATGTCCATGGCATGCAGAAAGGGAATGAATAGATTTCCATTCAGAGTCAGCAAATATATTAACCGCTTACCAGGTGCAACAGCTCAGTTTGGTTAAAAATCAATGTTCAGATTTTAACCTACACAGAAGATCCATTTAGCCCTGCCCTAAATGTTTTTGTTTTGTTTTTTTTTTCATTTAGGCTTGATGGCATATGTACTAACACAAGAGTTCCAGAAAGGACCATAATTCAGGTTTGATCCAGTTCACCCAGATGCAGGGACAAGAAGAATGGATTGATTACAGAGGATAAAAACACGGGATATGTGAGAGAACAAGTGGATATCAGGTAGATATCAAGTCATAATTTGATGTTTATCTTTTTAGCAGCTGAGATCTTTTATTGTGAAAAGACAGATTGCAAAACATCCAAGCAGAGAGCTGCAATACTGGAATGCCTAAGTTTAGCTTAATGGGGGTTCCAGTAAAAAACCGAGTAGCTGACAACTTGATGTAGTAGCTGTGGTTCAGATTAATGACCTGTTTGTTACCAAATGCATTGTTCCGTTGTAAACACTGGCTGATACAATAGCAATTATCAGCATTTCTACAAGGGTAATGTCTACAGGCTGATACAATAGTACTGCCATGAGGGCTGTACAACCCATGTAACAGACAGTTCCTTCTCTGAGTGGGTTATGTGGCTCGTTCTTGAGTAATTAAAGCTTCGGTTATCCAAGGGTTTGACATACATCCACAAAAGGACTTAATAGCCTGGCTACCATTTTAGGTGTTTGAGGGCAGTTCTTAAAATCTAAAGCTCCAGCCCAGCTGTTGCCTACCTCCTGAAATCGCCAGGTTCTCAGTGCTGCGCAATACCTCTCACTAAAGCTCCCAAACACCAGTTTCTGAATCATGCACAGAAGTTGTTTTGGGTTTTTTTTTTAACCTCACCTGCGGCAGCCTAAGGGCACAGATATCTTTCACCCAGTCCAGAAGCTTACTAGGGGCAGCTGAGCGGCTGGGTGCTTAATGTACTAAAAAGCTTGGGGGAAAAAGCTTTTCCCTGCCTGTCTTACTGATCCAGTGGTAGCTACAGCTTTACATCAAAGATGACAGGAAAAGAAGGTAATTTTTTATTTTACTCAGCAACCTGTGATTCACCGGAAAGGTAAAATATCAAGGGGATTTGAACTTATTTCTCTTGTGTATTGCTATACTGCCCTAGCATCTGAGAATCCTCAGAAAGGTGGAGAAAAAGATGAAGAGAAAATCTCTCCGTGATGTTGTTGAAGCTATTTAACCCTGTACAGGATTTTGGGGTCAGAAAAAGCAGCTAAGGAGGTATGAACATAGGAAAAGGGGGCTGAATTCTTCCTCCTTTTCTGCTGAATTTCAATGGTGAGTGTTCAGTGTAGGAGGGAAGCTAAAAGGAACAAGTTCTGCTGTACTCCCGAAGGTGTGTACTGGAGATGGCTTATCTCAAATGTTATAAAAACATATTCTGTAAAAAAGTACCAGACGTGAGCCTAAGGGGTGGCGAAGCCCAGGAATGAGAAGGAAGAGATGTTTTCTGACTGCCTACTATGACAGGGGAGAAGCAAAGAAGCAGATCGATAATAATGACTATTAAACTTCTTTCTAAAGCATCTTATTGCATTGGCTGCCATTGGGAGCTGGGCTGAGAAATCACCTTCAGTCTTTTCACACCTTCTTATAAAGGCGAAGAGCCATAAACACTATTTAAACCACTTAACTATGGTAACTATATGAGATTTCTCATGGTTCTTTGGATCAGCATTTCTAACTTGAAATATAGACTGCAGAATTATTATCAAGTGACAACTTTCCTAGCCCAAGCAGCCTGAAAAGCAAATGAGCACTGAGGGAAAAAAAAAAGCATGTAGATGTGTAAGAAATGTTACAAATGTATAGGAATTAATTCAAATGAAAACTGCAAACCATCAAAAGATAGTAACTCAGACAAATTAATGTCAGCTTTGATCACATGCTTTGAAAACTCTGTCCTAATTGTGTGCTCCTCCATCTGGGTTGATGCTGATGTGGGCTTTAACATGTGTTTTTCTATGGAATAAAGAAATCATTGACTCAGTCATGGTTTTATAATATTTTCAAGACTTTGTGGTCTGTTTTGAAAAGAGAAAGTTATGCAAATGCTACGACTGTTTAGAAAGAGAGGAAAAGCTGAACCAAGTGTTGTTTTGCAATTAATACTAATTTCCTGGAGTCCCCAGGTCAACAGTTTACGTAATAATTTTACAAACAAGAAGGGGGCAGGGGAAGAAAAAGCAATGTCACAACCTACCATCAGAACCTGGTATAATGTTTCTTGTGTGCCATCCCAGGCTTGTCCAAGGTCACAGAGCATCAAGTGCAGAGCTCTGAGAAGAGGATGGTTACTGTAAAGGGCACTGTGGAAGCCTCCTCCTCCCTGCTCCGCTCTTGCTGTGAGTGCAGGAGAACTGCAAATACAGAAATATGGGTTTTCATCAGGTTCTAAATAAAATACTGAGTTCTCAATAGATCAGTATGGTTTTCTTTTTCTTTTTTTTTTTTTTAAATTCAGCATAAGAATGTGCATAACTCATGTTTCTTGCAAAGGGGTTTGTGGATTGTAACATCTAAACTAAGCTGCAGAGTGATATTATTTTTCTGGTTAACAACAGGTTAATCAGAGGTGTATTTTAAGTGAAGTTTTCCCTGACTGTCAGAGCCCAGGAAGCCTGCCTTGGGAACAGAATGAGCTAGCTAAGAAAAAACCAGCGTGGTCAGACATTCCCTACCTGTCGTTACTGCTATGCTTTGCATACGTGGATTGCGCTGCGGCTGCCAGAGCTGGGACCGTGAAAAAGCAGGTTTTGGGCAGGGAAGGGGAAAACCCAGAGCAGCTGGAGCTTGTGTAGGAGCTCTGCCTGCAGCCCAGCACCCTCGCTCACCTTGCCCCAAGCCTCTCTGCTGATCCCCCAGGGATGGGAAAAGGAGGAGGGCGGGGACCCGGAGCAGGGCAGGGCAGGGTGTGTCCCACCCTTATATGCCATGGTGGGAGCAGGGAGCTGGGGCTGGTGAAGTGGGAAGGAGGATGGCACCGCTGCGGGGTGCCAGGGAGGTGCATGAAGAGCAGGATGGGGACCCTGCGGTGGGCCGGGCGCTTCGGCGCTTCACCTGGGAGGAGATCGGGCAGCGCAGCGGCCGGGGGCCGCCGCCGCAGGAGCGTTGGCTGGTGATCGAGAGGAAGGTGTACGACGTCAGCCAATTCTACCGGAGGCACCCGGGAGGGGCCCGTCTCATCAGCAGCCATGCTGGGCAAGATGCCACGGTGAGCGCCGGGGGTCGTGGGGACGGTGATGGTGGGGAGGCCCTTGCTACCCGCTCGCTTTGAGATGTGGGGTGGAGGAGGCTGGTACCCGGCAAGCATCATGCAGCGAGAGCTTGGGAGGTGGCTTCGGTGGGAATTGGTGGGGCTTGAGGGTATGTAGCAGGGCCGGGGGCATGTAGTGTCTCTGCTACGTGCAAGCTTTCCAGTCCTGTGCTATGGAAACAGGCAAATAAAGAGGCTTAGCCCATGAGGCAGCCAGGCTGTAACTATTTACCTAGCTAAAGTCCTTAGGATTACTCTTATCTGCTGATCTTGCTTTTGCAGCTCTTTCGAGCTGCAGTGATTGCTTACAGCCAGGGCAAGGTGGGGAAGCTGGCACAAGTAGTGCATCGGCCCTGTGGCAATGACAGTCGCTGCTTCCAGAAACATATCTTTAGGAAAGGTATCCCTCCTAAATGCCACCTGGCATACCCTGGAGGGAAAGCGAAGACAGCAGGCTTTCCCAAGCAGTCTTCCAGAAAGGTTTCTGTAGTTATTGCCTGTGGTCCTTCTGACCCTGGAGATGAACAAAATTGAAAGAATCAGCCAGTGTCCAACTGCTGGCGAGTTAGGGTGTGGGCAAAAAGACTTCTGCTCATCGTGTTTCCTTGCCTGGCTGCTAATTTAATGCTGTGGAAACCTGTGGTAAAACACACACCAAAACGTTCAGCAAATTCCTCAGACTTCTTGCCTTCTGGTGCATGCAGGAAGGGTAGAAAACAGTGGTAAATTAACTTCTATACAAAGATGTGACAAACTTGATTGCTTCCTTGCTGTGGATTTTGAAAGGAAAAAAAAAAAAAACAAAAACAAAAACAAGACAAATAGTTCCCTGACCTTCCATATATAAGGGGTATTTGAGGCTGATGGAAGTAAAAGTAATTTTCAGTCCACTAAGTTTAAATTTCAAATTCTGTATTAGCTACACTTTGCATTCTGTATTTTCCATCGTTCATTTGCTCTAGTTAGTACTGTCAGGTTTCTTTCATTTTAGGATGCTGAAGTGAAGAAGTGAAAGAAGTATTAATTAAGAAAATCCATAAGATTTTAGTGAGGTCTGTGCATCTTGGAATAGGTCAATTGCTTAATCTTTTGGATGTGTAGCATGAAAAATTAAAAAAATTACCTTAGTTTGACTGGAAGGTTGTACCAAGAGCGTACAGCCTTGAAAGATAACTTAGGAGAGGATGATAAACATGGAAGGCTCTCGGTAAGAAAAGAAACCTGAGGAATGGAAAAGTGAGTATAATTAATGCCACAATATTAGTAAGGGTGGCACCGCACGAAACTGTGAAGAAGAGTCCTTTTATTGCTGCTTTTTGTTGTGTTTTCTCACAAAGGATAGAACAGCAGAGTTAAGGAATGAGGTGACTTAGACAGCAGGAGCAACAGTCTTGAGGGTGGAGTTTTTGGGTGAATTTGGCAAGATTTGGTTGAATTTTGGAGACTGTAAAAACATCTGGTATTGCAACATCATGAAACAACCAGGTACTTGCAGTAGATTATTTTGCAGAGAAACTGCTTGCTGAATTTTTTGATTTATCAGTGATAGCGATTATGTGCATGGTATTTAAACCCACCATATGTTACATGTATGCCTCAGTGTTAGTCGTGCGGTTGGCCAACCATTTCAGAGTAGAGGACAGAAATTCTGTAGCAGAGAATTTGCTCAAAGAGATTAGCTAAACAACGTCATTTTGTCACACAGCCGTTCTTAATAAACATGTGCCCAGAGCAACTCTGGGGCTGGAATGCAGTAAAGCACTGATTCTGGGCTGTTTGGAATGGCTAAATTGAATCGGATGAAAGACGGTGCAAAAGCAGGTGTGCAGGCAGATCAGTAAGTTGAAGGCATGGATGTACAAAAGCAATTTTCCATGGTTGGAGAATCTTCAGGGGAAGTTCCTTTCCTACAGACCGAATTCACAGCTCAGCTCCGGCTCAGTGGTGCTTCAGGGCTCCAACTGCCCCCTTCATGCTCCGCCAATGCAGTTGTCTCCTCCTCTGCTTTTCTGCGTCCTGTCCTTTCTGTCGCCAGCTCTGCCGAGAGGCTACCACACCATTGCTTTTTCACGCTCGTATCTTTGAGAGATCAGTTACATCAGGTCTGTGCTTACGAATTTTGTCCTTGCATTCATTTCCTTCTAAATACTTCCAAGTACTAGAGAAAAATAGAAAGTTCTCTGGTATTGCTTGGCCCTTGATGAAATGCATCCTCTCTCAGCTAATTTGGGAGCAGAGTTCTCTACCCAGTGAATAAGAGGAACCACGTTTTTCTTTTAATCTGTTGGATTTAAAGGGCAATTTTCTCTTCTGACAAATTGCACAACAAAGAAGATTCTGGTCTGCTGATAAGAAGGGCCTTTTGGGCACCTGGATGTCCAGGAAGATGGAAAAGTCACTAATATTGGGGTTGAGAAGAGGGGGAAGAAGGAAGGCAAGGGAACTAGACTCCGCTTTAGGTGTATGATGGCGATTCATTCACTTTAGTGTTATGGAACTTGCATACCTGTAGTAATTGCAGTAGTGGAAGTTGGATCTCTTCCGTTTGCCAGCTGAAATAAGATCTCATTTAAGATTGTGGGACAAACACGAGAAGAAAAAGGTTAACAAAAGCTTGAGGAGACGGAAAGGTAAACCAGCCATCTTTGCCATTGTGGTTCCTCCACAGTGAATGTCTTGCTGTGCGCAGCAGGTCGAGGTTAGTACCGTAGCATTTGTTTTTCTTACCTCTGCCTTTACTCTTGTGCGTTTGCAGGATGCCTTTGTAGCGTTCCATGTTGACAAGGTGCTGGTGAGCAAGTACTTGAAGTCACTGCAGATTGGGGAGCTGGCACCAGATCAACCCAGTATTGAGCCCACTAAAAACGTAAGTCTATCCTTGTAAATCAGATCAAAGATAGATTAAAGGGAAATATTCTGAGATTAGACCTTGTTCTTCTCTATCAGCATAGCTCCTGGAACAATGGGATCCAGGTTCTTCACGATTTTTTGTGCTAGTACTTAGAAATAATACGTGAATATTAACTAAATCCACATTATGTGGTTGAAAATGAGTTTCCTGAAGGTGAATTTTTCTTATCACAGCAACGCTACAGAAATAGCAGAGCCTTGTTTTGCTCTCGTGCATAGCACAGCTATCACCTTTTCTTCTTTCCCCTGCTTTGAGAAAGAGCTAACCAAAAATTAAATAATTCCAGCTGATAGTAAATTGTCAGACTGTACTCCCTTCTGTTGTAGGTATCTGTAGGGAGAGACCGCAGCTGGAGCGTGTTAGCCTCAAATTAAGCTTCACAGGGTGTGTTGGCATGGCCCTTCTGGGCAGCGGCCTTTTGTCAGTCTCAAGGTGAAATGACATAATCATTCACAGAAGCACTGCGATGGCACTGCGAGAGTAACTGATCTAGTATGTCAAAGAAAACCTCGTGAGAGAGGCACAGACAACAGAACAGGAACAGCCTCACCATACAAATATTCCCTGGGCTGTGTGGTCCTTATTGCTTCCCACTATCCACGACCGTGTTTTCCCCATTCCTCCCAGCCTGCCCTGACTTTTCCTTCGCATAGTCCCACACTGCGTGCTGAAGGGGGGCAAGACGATACGTGGCCCCGTGTAACTCGGGCATTAGAAACACAATTCAGAGCAGTCTGGCTGTCCCAGAATGACATGGCCGCGCTTCCTAGGTAGGTGGGAACCTCCTGAACCCCCTTACCCATCCGTGGCCATGCCTTGCCTAGTTCTCAATTCCATAGCTGGTCTGCACCAGAGCCTGCATGTGCCTTGCTCCATGCAAACCCCATTTCCCCAAAATGATTGGGAAAGTAGGCTGGCAAGCTCCTTTGTGGGATGGGTTGCGTGGAGACAGGAATCGAGCTTGGGAGGCATCTGTGGAGCTGGCAAAGCCAAAGGTGGGTTGGTCTAGCACCTCTGCTGTGCTCATTTCTTGTTCCATCCTCCTTCCTCGGTGCCCACCAGCCTGAGGCCAGCTGGGCTGTAGGTGCCATTTTCATACAGGCGTTTAATCCTCCCCTGTTAATCTTGGGAAGGGTAAAGTGAAAACATACATGGGTCTATTGGAACTGGCAGAAAAGGAATCATTTCATCCCAAAGGCCTACCACAAGATGGCGTGCTATGTTCACGCACACACAGTACAGCTTCCACTAGGCACAACTTCCACCTGAGCCCTACGCTACCTGCCAAGAAGATGATGGAAGAAGCACCAAAGATAAAAGTTTTAGGGGTTGGGGGTACAGACATTATGCTCTGTGATGGCTGCTGCTTGCTCCTCTGCTCTATGTACCTTATCAGGCAAAGACATGGAGAAGCTGTAGGAGAGCAATAAGGTTAATTAGTGTGCAAGCCCAGCTCTTGCCCATTTGGCCAGATCCTTTGCTCCTTCTTTCCTCCATTAAAGTGGTCCTTGGCTTTTGAGGCTGCAGTGCTACACTCTAGAAACAGAGAACATGTACCATTGGTGCTTCCCACAGAAAATGCTGGTGAAAGACTTCCGTGAACTGCGTGCTACTGTTGAGAGAACGGGACTTCTGGAGCCAAATCAAGTCTTCTTCTTCCTGCACCTCGCTCACATCCTCCTGTTGGAGACGGCTGCTTGGCTCATTCTCTTCTACTTTGGGACGTCCTTAATGCCCTTTATTGTCTCTCTGGTGGTGCAGACCATTTCCCAGGTAGGCAACTTAGTCCACAGCATGCGCACATGGACTTGCATCAACTTCTGTACACAAATACTATTGCGGTTTTGTAAGGAAACAGAGGACTACTTGGCATAGTTCTCCTTTGTCATAAGACGACCACTGCTATATGGCATGTGTTTACAGAAGATATAAAGAAGAAATGCTGCATGTGGGGAGCTCCCACTAAACCTAGTCTGGGATTCTTTCAGCAAGATATATTCTGGGGGAAGCCTTAAGAGTATCAGGATTTCATAGTTCCTTTCCGATTTTGTCTTTGGAGCAGAGTCTGAGAAATAAATTCTGATATTTCAAAGCAAAGGAAGGCTGTGGCTCTGTCCTGGTCTCAATTCCTGTTTTTTTCTCCCCTCCCAATGTTTTCTTCTTCCTCTTCCAGGTCCAGGCTTCATGGTTACAACATGATTTAGGACATCTTTCAGTATTCAGGAAGACCAAGTGGAACCAACTGCTGCATAAGTTTGTGATGTGCCATTTGGTTGTAAGTACCTGACCCTGGAAAACTTCTTAGATTTGATGGCTTTCCTGTAAAAGTTTGTGTTCGGAAGACTCTATGGAGGATAGTGTGTTCAGCATTGGGCAAAAGACGGGAATTGGGGAGAATCTGGCTCTGGAAATGTACTTTTCACACTTTGTTCTTCACTAAAACAGGGGGCATCAGCCAAATGGTGGACTCTTCTGCACTCCCGGCACCATGCCAAACCCAACTGCTGGCAGAAAGATCCCGATATTGATATGCACCCTTTCTTGTTTACTTTGGGGAAGAAATTATCTGTGGAGGTCAGTGTGCGCACGCGCTCACGTACCAGGAACTGGGAACGCTCTAGTCAACAAAAAGCATACTGTACTGTAAAGATCTAAAACTAAGATGTGATGACAGTTTCTGAAAAAAAGACTGCTTTCATCTGTGTCTACTTTCTTCAGCCTTTGTAAGCAGGTCACAGTTCACATTAAGTTCCTTTAAAAATTTCTTAAACAGCTGACAAGTAGTTGTAAATAAATTAGACATGATGTACATACATCATATATAGGGTGGAAAATCCATCAGCAAAAAGGCTATTAATGGTTATAGCAACTTAATGACCTAGCAGAACATCTCAGTAATTAATGATTATTAGATAACTTGTAAACATTAATATAAAGCATGTCTGCAGTTGGCCTGGGATTATTACTTTAGTATTAATGTCTGAGACTCAGAGATACGGGTGGCTTTGGCATGTCTATGCCTTCTAGGAGAAGGCAGAAACCTTGCTGCGAAAGGCAGCCAGCGCAGCAGGGCTGCATAACCAAGGGCTGTTCCTGTAGCTCTGTAGGACTGGCGGCTGGCCGGTCCCTCCGGTGGGCAGAAGCCATTTGACCACGTAGGATGCTCTCAGCTTGTGCTGCGAGGCCGCTTCCAGGAAGGCCAAGCTAAGGCGATGCTGAACCCCTTTTGCTGTACAGCTTCATCAGTTCTTGAGACTCTGTCAGAATAGCTACAGCAGTGAGATATTTTTCTCCTTGGAAGACCTTTGCCATCGTGAAACTGTCATTGAAGTGTACAGAATCAAAGAAGAAAGGGGGTGGGAGGGGAAGAGAGAAAAGAGATATGACTATTTTTGACCTATAATAGAGCTTAGCCTTGAAATATCTAATATTTCATCAAATGAATTACAAATGTGGTAAGAACACAAAACCAAGGAAATCCACCAGTTAAAATTCCCCTCTATCTACCCTCAAAATTATTTTTATCATAACTTACAGATCATACCATCTTTTAATGGCTGAAATGTTCTGGTATAGTTTACACTGCATCGTTCTGTTCCAACACAGACGATGGTGGTATTTGTGATAGCAGTTTCCATCCTACCATATACCAACCCAGGCTTTTCTTATGGGCTGTTACCTCTGTTTTGGCTTGTCATAAGTATATCTAGAACTACTTTTCAGCAATCACTTCTTTATTTTCCCCAACTGGAAAAAAATCTCATGCTTGCTTAACAGTTTATCTCTGAAGGACTTTACAAAGCTGTAAGGCATTAAAGCCTCACATTAATGGAATGAAGATTTATAGAAAAGGTGTATTATGTATGTAATGATAATGTAATACATAATACTAATAGGACAGCTACACAAGAGGGAGATAGCAGGAATGAGGGTTGTGGGAAGCACGCAAGAAGAGTGCATCTGGGGAAAAAAGAATGGAAAACAGCAAGTTACCTGTGCAGGTTGCTTAGTTTCCGCTCAGTATTTTTTTGTTGTTTCTTTTCACAGCTTGGCATCAAAAAGAAAAAATACATGCCATATAATCACCAACACAAATACTTCTTCATCAGTGAGTATCTCTGTTCTCCTGCAATACCATGAGGGGTACTAATGGGGCTTGTAGAGCTTACTTTTGACCTGTAGGACTTGAGCAAAACTAAGGTGCCTGCATCAAAGAACATAATCATCAGTTTGCATCTAATTTTTGGAGGAGTTGAAGACCTGACTGGATAAAACCCCAGGTAACCTTGTCTGACCTCATAGCTGATGCTGCTCTGAGATCCTGAGGTCCTTTCCAGCCTGAATTATCATATGATCCCATGTGAGATCAGGATTCTGTGACCTTCTTGACTTGAAACACGTTAATTTGGTCTGAGAATTTCTAACCAAATGGCTTAAGGTTGTTCCAGGCAAGAAAAAGTAGTGGGGTACACTTATCCCAGGTCATCTTAAAACTGTGTTGTTTTGCAGAAATAAGTATGCATCTATTTGGACAGAGAAAAGGAGAAAGACTCCTAACTCGCTAATTAAGGACATTACCTGGGCATGTGAGATGAGGGCTCCGGGGGTTGTTTACATGAGCTGTATAATGTATGGCTGATAAAGTGCATAAACAGAGCAGAGGAGAAATTCAGATTTTTCTCCACTGTCAGTGCCCCTATCCCTAGGCTCACTCCTGCCCTCTTCTTCCCATCTTAGTGAAGCTTTATTCCTTTCTCAAAGCAGCACAAGTTCAACACGGGACAAAGGCATATCACCTCTTGCATCTCTCCAGGATAGTGTGAAGTCTGCTGCTTAGGATGCTTGCCTGAAAAGTGGACAGTATGAATTTGAACCCTAAAATCCAACATAAATGGGCACTTTTGAGGTGTGATTCATTTAACCCATTTTTTTCCCTTGACCTCTGAAGATGGCAGGAACAGCAGTGGCTGTTCTCTCGAGTGGCTAGGCAGAACTAGCGGGGTTAGTTCAGGTGTGCCTATCTCAGAGACACAACTCTGAGATGCCTAGTTAAGACCGGTGATCCTATCCCAGATCTTCCACATCCTCCACAGTGGCTCTGAATTACAATGTCATACCACATCTTCCAGTAGTATTAAAATTTAAATAATAGTCTGTGGGGTTTTTTGGGTCGCTTTGTTTTTTTTAAGTACAAGTGAGGTGTCCATTTGGAAGGTTGAGTGGGAGTTCTTCCACCCAAAATCCCTGGCAGGCACGGGATTTCGTATGTATTGCTGCTGTTCCCCTGCTTTGAACAGCTGAATGGGGAGCCAGATAAGCTTTGGGGCTGTAGAAGCCACTTCTCCAAATACTACTGTGTGGTTGTTCCTCAGTTAAAAGCCTAAAATGAAATCTCGGGTTTGTAAGCACTATCAGATTAATGAACAGACCTAGAAATGTTTAGAAGCACTAATCATAGAATAGTTTGGGTTGGAAGGAACCTTGAAAGGCCGTCTAGTCCAACCCCCTGCAGTGAGCAGGGACACCTTCACCTAGATGAGGTTGCTCGGAGCCCCGCATAGCATAACCTAACCAGGATCAGTCAGTTGCTTTCTTGCAAAGTGGTTACTGTGGTACTCAAAAGGATTATTAAGTTTCTGGGGTCTTGTCCTCCTTATTTTTCAGGATTCCCCACACGCCTTTTTGTTTTCACTCTTTTCTAAAAGAAGCCATGGCCATAGCTCTCCCTGAGGAGACAGAAGGCAATAGTACCTGTGTTATAGCTGACATAAGCAGTAGCAGGCTGTCCTGCTGAAGAGCAGGACCTGCCCTCAATCAAGCTTCAGAGAGCTTCTTGTCTTACCTTTGTTTTACCTCTCGAGGCCAGCAGGCTCCCAGATGGGTCACTGTTTGTCTGCGTTGATGCATACTGATATCATCCAGAAAATTCTGCAGCCCTGAAACTTCTCAGAATATTCTCCGTATTGAGTAGCTGTTCAGGGATCCTTTGCTTCCAGTTTGATTATTTGTCAGTCAGTCCATGACATTACCAGTGATGATGAATTCTGCCTTACAGCTCTTCCTCCGCTCCTGTTTCCCACCTACTTCCAGTGCCACACATTTTATACTGCGTACACCAAAAGGTATTGGGTGGTAAGTATTGCTACTTGTGCAACCAAGAAGGGGTCAGCTGTGGGCCTTCAACCTTTCTTCTGAACATGGAGCCGGCTTCTGTCCAGAGCTCGGTCCCTGCTGCGTGGCACTGTATGCCATTTAGTTAAGCCTAATAAGACAGTCAGTTTGGCGTGGTGCTTTCAGTGCCTCTGCATGCTTTCTGCTAAACCCGTTATGTTCCGTAGCTTGATGATAAAGGCCTGAAAACAAGCAACAGGCTGTTTGGCTTGTACCGCTTTGCCTCCTTTGCAGAACCACGGAGTGTACGGTCGCCTTTGGTTTGGGAAGCAAATTGGAAGGTCCGTAGTGGTCAGGAATGGGAGGATGTGGATTTATAGGAACTGTTGTCGTTGATCTGTTAGCAGTATGCATACACTTGGCATTATGTCCTATGCCAGGCAGCCACAATTAATGCCTCATTCTTCCTTTTCTTGCGTGTTATGCATACAGGAGGACAGGGCAACTTCCAGCCAAAATGAGATTGTTGGTCTAGCACTTAGGTCACCATGGAGTCCTGAGCAATGATTTGATACAAGTCTTCAACTCATGTTTCTGAAGGCATAGTCATTTGTTAATATATTAATCTGCTTATTAGGCGTGAATGCTCAGATTCATCTCTATTATAGCGAACCATGAAAAGAGAGTCTTGTTAGCTTACGTTAATTTGGATTGCTCCAGATGATTCAATTTAGCAAAACCTACAGAAGCTGAATGTAGATTGTTCTCTTGTACATACAGCATGAAGCTTAGAAAAAGATTTAAGCAAATGTAATTTATAATGATTTTCTTTCCTTGTTGTCTCTGTTTTTGGTAGGACTTGGCCTGGATGCTGACCTTCTATATCAGATTCTTTTTTACTTATGGATCATTATTAGAAATAAAGAGTCTTCTGGCATATTATTTTATATTAAGGTGATATCTCTTTAGAAGGCTCCTCAGCCTTCCTCTACCTATTCTTTCCATCTGTGCCTGCCCGCCTTTGCTTATCTTCCCATGTTCTCCTTGACCATCTCATTTTTTGCTTAGTTTTTTAATTCTGTAAAGTTAAACTAAGACTCTTCTGCTTAATTGCTAGTTCAAGTTTTATGTTGCCTCATTGGCTCTGGCAGCAAAGAGACTTCACTGAGCGCTGACCAAATTGAGAAATACTTACCTTGCCTAAGATTCAGTGCTTTGGGTGTTGGGTCTGCTATCGGTCAGAGAAAGAGAACGTTTAAGAGAAACAGCTTAGCCTGGGCTGGCAAATGCCCCGGCATTGTCCAGCAGCATTGGCTTCAGTGGACAATACGCTCTCCACTTGGATCATTTTACTGATTCTAACCAGTGCCGTCCTTGGCTACAGATGAAACAAGATTAATAACAGGCCGCATCAGTTTCATAACAAGACATATTAAATAATCATGAGTTTCATAAGGAAGTAACTTGGAATGTTTTGGAAGTTCTTCCAGGTGCTGGATTAGGCAGGCTGGTGTTCAGCCGTGTGTCTGTAAGTCTGGCTGTGCTGTTATTTCAATGGCTCAGCACCGAGGTGCTTACCTGTTCCTGAATTCTGGCCTCTTGTCTGATTGCACAGGATGCTGGCGAGCAGCTGGTTTGTCTGGGTTTCACAGATGAATCATATCCCTATGGATATTTACTATGACAAGAATTTGGACTGGGTGTCTACTCAGGTAAAATATTTTCCATTCTTAAGCATTGTGGCCATACAGGTACAAATTCCAACCATAAGACAAGCAAGTCCTCTATTGCATTAAGGGTGAAAACCTGGTGGTAACTGGGAAGTGAAGGTTAATAGGATAATGGGATTCAGTTACAGTAACAGTAAAGAAGGACAGCAATGACACGTTCATGGGCAATCTAAAATCAAAGCTAGGTCCCAGCTCTATTTCCTAAACATACCCACCTCCCCGCTTGCTGTATCATTGTCTTGGACCTTTTCCGCTTATGCGGAGATGGAAGTGTGTGCCCTGCTCTTGCTGAGCAATTTGGCACTAGCAGAATGCCAGTGTGGTGTCCCCTCTTTGCAGAGAGACTTATTGGAGTCCAGCAGTAAAGTCTGACCATCACAGAAGTACCCTGCCGTCTCTGCTTTTTCTGCAGACGTAGGTTTGAGAAGACCCAGGAGGAACTTTTGACTGTTCACATGCATTCACAGGAGCACAGAGCCAACTCCTAGTTTTACCATGGTCCATGTTAGCCAGTCTACGTACCTCTGCTGGTCCACAAAGCTGCAGGAGGATTATGATCCCTGGCTTGAGGTAGCTCAGCTTAGGCTAAAGGAAAACAATAGACATACTGTGCTCTTTAGACAAACGAGAAAGGCTTCAGTCACCAATCTGTACTGACTTTGCTTTCCTTTCCCCTCCTCTAGCTCCAGGCAACATGCAACGTTGAGCAGTCTCTGTTCAATGACTGGTTTACTGGGCATCTGAACTTCCAGATTGAACATCAGTGAGTACACACCTTGAGAGAGAATTTTCCTCCTTTTTTAAATTTTTTTTTTTCTTTTCCCTATTCTTCTTTGCTCTGAATTCTACTACAATAAGTGTGGGGCACCAATGAGTTTGTCTTTAAAAAGACTAAAAACCCTAAAGAGAATCATAATGTCATTCAAAACCTTCCCTGGACCCACAGGAAAGTGAGAATGACCAGCGAAAATTGAAACCATACAGACAGCAACAGGGTCTATCCAAAGTAGTAGTTCACAAGCATTAGTGAAAATGTACACGCTAAGGCACCCCGTTTATAGTCTGACACAGTATTTTAAGCCTACCTACTTAGACGATTACTCTAGAGACTGAGATGTGCAACTGGAGGATGGGCTCATCTCCTTTTCTGTGTTATTCAGGTGGTTACTTTGGGAGAAAGGGGAGGAGGGGAAGGAGATTCTTCCAGTTTATAGCATCACGTAATTTGGAGAAATGTCGCATCAGAGATGCTAGAGACAACTGTGGGAAATAACGGAGGGGGAAAGCAGGGAAGTCTTACAAGTTACTTGTGCTAAAAGCACACCAAGGGTAAAGAAGAGCCATGAGCAGCTAAAGACCCTACTCAGTGTGAGCCATGTGAGTCCTGGGAAGTCATAATGAACGTTAACATGTGAAAGGCAGTGTTTCTTATGGGGCCCCAGAAGAGAATTTGTCTGTCTCCTGTTTGCAGCCTATTCCCCACAATGCCAAGACACAACTACTGGAAGGTGGCTCCTCTGGTGAAGTCCTTGTGTGCCAAACACGGCATTGAGTACCAATGTAAACCGTTGCTCACGGCTTTTGCAGACATTGTACAGTAAGTAACAACATTGCAGAAGGATGTAGGAGAGCCTGGAAGGCTAAGAACAAGAGTTGGATTGTTCTTCTCTTACAAATCAACACACAGAAACACTCTTTTCCCTTGTCCCCACCACCACTCCCCTAAGCAACCCTGCATAATGCGGCCTCTTGTGCTTTCTCTCTCCCTCAGCTCTCTGAAGAATTCAGGAGAGCTCTGGCTTGATGCCTACCTCCACAAATAAGAAGACAAAGCTTGATGGTACCATTCACAGCCTGCCACGTCTGTGCATGCCCAGCAAGCTGAGGAGCAGGGACCACAAGGGCAGAAGAAAATGGATAAGAACTGAAGGACATGATCCCAATAGATATGAAGTTACCTGAATTTTACTTCTGGTCTTTCCTGGTGTTTTGGTTCAGATATGTTAAGAGTGGATAAGGCAAGCAGGAGATGACTGATTAGAACAGGAGAAACTCTGCTCACTGTGTCAGAGTAAATATGGTCGAGAGCATTTCTGAGCCTGAGTGTCAGATTATGGACTGGTGCAGCTGCACACACTTCATGTCAGAGTCCTCTGACCCATTGTTTTTTAGGTACTCCTCATGTGGAGGGTTTAATGCTTAATGCAACATTTGCTTATTTGAAGTCATTTGAAATTGTACAGGATTTTGAATGAACATGGTGTTCCAGCAATGTGCTTAAAGCATAATAAATTATAAGCTACATATCACACCTTGAGTATAGCAATTGCAACATGCAGTTGAAGAACAACATAAATGTGTTTCCTATGACCGTTCTCTAGAGTATCCTCATTGTCACCATGCCAGGCATCCCCAGTTGTCAGGGAGAAACACAGGGCTTGAAACCAGCTCAAGCCTGCTGCCCTCTTCAAGGTTTCTTTATTGGTTGTTTGGGTTTTGTGCTCTGCTTGTGCCAAAGGTAGTCTTCAACTGCCCTGTGCAGCATGGGAATGTACATGGGTGCCCATACTGCCCTTTAGCTGGCTCTGGGTCGTACCTGATCACACCAAAAGGCACTTGCAAAGCCATGTTGCATGTCAGAGGGCCCTTGTAGACCACTGCAGGTCAATTAGCTCTAGGGTTAGTGCTGAGATAAAGATTAGAATAACAGCTAAGTTTAGGGTAGGGTTTCAGAGTTAGAGTGAGACATTGGGTTAGCCAAAGCCAACGGACACGCGTTGACTAGAGCTCCCACAGAGAAGTGGCCAGGAAGGTATAAAACATCCGCTTACCCAAAAAGCTTTTGAGGTGGATCCAACAGCAAGCGGACTGCTGAGGCTTCCATGCTTCCCGATGTGATACAGGGGACACCCGCACCGTGATGGAGGAGGAAGGATGAGCACTCTCACTGTCACCTAGGGAGATAATTTTTTTTTTTGCTCATAGGTGCATGAATTAAGAGTTACGGGTTTTAAGTTATGAAATCTTATGACCCGAGTGGTGAATAAGTGAATTCACGTGACAGACCACTCTAGGCAACAGGGGATTGAGCGCATGAAATAAAGTTTAAATCACAGAGTACATTGTCCTGTAACTTTGAGAGATCCAAATGGACCATGCCAGGCACTAACTCTAACCCAAAACCTAATAGGCCCTAACCCTAAAAGTAACTCAAACCCTAATAGGCCCTAACCATAAACCTAACCCTAACCCTAACTCTTACCTTAACGGCCCTAATACTAACAGGCCCTAACCCAAACACCAACAGGCCCTAAGCCTTACCTTATCCCTAACTCTAGTGTCCCTAACCATAACGCTAACAGGCCATAACACTACGCATAACTCTAACCCTAATGACCCTAACCTTAACTCCAACCCTAACACTTACAGGCACTAACCTGAACCCTAATGATGGCCCTAAACCAAACAACGCACTGGCCGTATACTGTAAGGGAACAACAGTACAGGATCCAGACGCAAGGTTTTAAGTGAGCCACAGACTTTTGCATGTCAAAGCTTATTAAGGCAAGGCTTATTAAGCTCAAGCTTATTAAGGAAGTTTTGAGAATTCAAGAGTAAACTGAATTACCTGAGTGGACTCAGATTTTGGCTCTGCCAGTCAGAAGCTGAGTCAGAGAAAGAGGCTGATCCAGGTACTTTGAATCACCCTTAAGAGGAGGCAATACCTCTCCGTTAATTAGTAAGACAGCGTGGTCTTTGTCTGAAGTGAGTACCATCGTGAGTACCTGAAAGAAAAGGCTAACTTTTGGAAAGGAGACTTTGGGAACAAAAAATTAATTTGAGTAGTTAATTAATTTCAGCAGTTAAGACCACTTTCTTAAAATAATGAAAGTGATGAGTTTAAGAAATAGAGATCTTGCCTGGTAAAAAGATATAAGCAAGCCCCTGATTAGATAATGAATGGACTTTGTATTGTTTGTGCAATGAGTGTCTGAATTATACATGCCATACTCCGCACTGACTTCTGCTTAAAACCCTTTAACCCGGTACCACCAGCCAGAACATGTAAAAGATTTGTTATTAAACCATTTTCTGCCCTGGAAAATGTGCAATTATGTTTAGAGGTTAACAGCACAAAGTACGATGCCCGAACCAAGGGATTAAAAGAAGTGATTCCTGAAAACTCTGTGGGAGAAGTAAGGAGTGAAGCAGAACTCAGAACGCTATCAGTTATTCACAAACACATTTCCACTATTTGAAAAAGCCTTTTAAAATTATTTTCAGTAGTTTTTAAAAATAATTTCTTTGGGTAGATAAAAGACCTGATTTTGAAGACCAGCATTTGATTTTTGGACCTTCAACATCTTTGGGCTTCCAGTGCAATTTGCAGTCAGGACCCCTGTAAGTCAAAATGCAATAAGAAAAATAAATGATCTGTAAATGTTTTCATTAGTTGAGGACCCAACAGTGTGCAAATGACGAAAGGTGTGCAAGAACGCTGAGCAAGATTGAGATGAAGGGCTGTGGATAAATGTTGAATAAAGCCTAAGCAATATGGATCAACGCCAGAGCAAACAGGAGGAGTTGCCAAATTTTCCCCAGGTATCTTCGACCAATCTTATCAGTATGGCAGGTAGCATAGGTTTAGATGAAAGGCTGCCTGCATTGCCTCATCAAAGTATTTAACAGCTTGGAGAGATTTTACAAAGAAGATAACACTGTGAGGGCCAAAGAAGAAAACATATACAAATTAGTTATGCAACCCAACAGAAGAGCATTAAAAGACTCCTATGTAAAGAAGTTATGGTACATGAAAACAAAGTGGAAGTAAAATTAGCATCACCACTACAGTATCTTCTCTAAACGTGAAGAATGATGGAAATAATACAAAATATTAACTGATTTATTCTAAAATACAGCATTTATTCCTGCAACTCTGAAATGCAAATTCTATTCTTTTCCAATGGTCATATCTTGAAATCGGAAGTCCAGGACAGACAGTTTCCACTGGAAATAATATTGAAAATTTGGAATTAAAATGAAGTATTTGTTCTGAGAAATTCTCTCTGAAAAAGGGTATATTTTAAGAAATATCAGTGTGCATGACAAATTTCATTTTATATATGGCACATCGTATTAATAGCTAGATATTACGTAAATGAAATAAGCACATTCAATGTCTTCTGTGTTATAAAGCTGAATGGTAAATAATAAAAAACCCTTAATCTTTAAATAAAAAGCTCTATCTGTTAAAAGGTTGACAGATCTCAGCCAAACTTTTTAGAGTATAATCATGCTGTTTATTTCATGGAAATGTTGAAACCGTTCCTCACCCTGCAGTCTTCACAAACTTGTACATGAATGCCTATCGGACACATAACTGCCCTAAGAAAAGCTTGTAACTTATTTGTTTTAAATCTAAAGAAAGAGCAGCATTTAGGAAAAGTAATGAGTGTCAAAAGCACCTTGGACTCTGCACATACACAGTAAGTCAAGCGGGGAAAATGAGCGGAGATTTCTTCATTCTCGCTTTTCCAACTTCCCTCCACAAAGTCAAGAGCATCGTCAAGACCCTGTAGACAACGTGAGAGCTATGAGTAGGCAGAGCTACGTGGTTTCACCTCCTTAGTATGTGCTAATTTTGATTTTTTCCCCTCATCTCAAGCTACACAAAAAGGAACTCCAGGCTTATCGCCTTATTTAACTGGGTTTAACAGAAAGATTAGAGGAAAAAAATGAAAGCGAGGCAAAATATGTTAGACTTCTGTTAAAGATTACACCTTTGGGCAGAGCAGGTGTTGCGTAATTTAAAGCGGCACTGGTCTGGCCAGCCTTCTGCTTCGGCAGAGCGGGCTGGGAACAGGTCGTGCAGACCTCTGCTCGGGCAGGGGGTCAGCGGTGCCGCGTTTGGGCAATCGTTGGTTCAAGCGGTCAACAAAAGATGATGTTTGATCCAACAGGCAATTTACTCGGCCTGTTTTCCTTTGATCTATTGTATCAAGGGAATATGAATGTGAAGAAACAACATGTTTAATTGAGTTGTTTTCTAAAAGTGAGGAGGAACCAAAAAGAAGGGTGGAGGTGATCTACGAGGGTGGAGTAACTGCAGTGGACTGAGTAAAGCAAGCTGAGAGACTGATGTTTGAGTTTAGGTCTCCCAGTGGTCTCTGTCCCCTAGACACCCTCACCCTTTCACAGTCTTACATACCAACACAGTCCGAGCACAGAAAGGGAGATATCAGCTTCCACAAGAGCTCAGTTACTCGCTTCTTCGCACATTTTCAACGGCAACCCCAGCAGCATCTGTGAGCGAAAGCCAGAGTTAACGCTGAAAACTCTGCAGCTACCCCCCCGCGCGCGGAGGCAGGGAGGGCTGCCTTAAGGGCATTTTACATTTTCATTCTGTTTGGGAAGTGTTGCAACTGCAACTTCGTGTCTACAGACTATCTCCCATCATCCTTATTCCTCAATAATTCTTTCAACATATGTGCACAAGGTCAAGGAAAGATTCTGGAGACTGTAAGTGTAGAAAATAGGAAAGAGCTGATTTATTTGATTGTAGAAGAGTTTATCCATTTGTGTGTCGATGCTGTTGCTGTCAATCCCGAATCAACAATCACTGTAAGACAAGGATTTATTGCACTGGGAGGGGAAAATCAATAAAAAAAAAAAATAACAAAGTTCCCAATACTGGTCAAAGTTTTAGAATGGTGAAATCTGACAGGAACGAGCAAAGAATAAACACTGACACAGCAAATCTACATAACACATTTTTGTGATTTAGCACACGCTATGAAATAGGAAATGATGTTTTTCTTCTGACTTGTTCCATCGTAGCTTTACAGTATTTGAATCGAATCATTGGATCCAACTTTGATTACAGCAACCAAGCAAAATACCTTTTATAATCTTGTAATGATTTGAATGAGATGGATTAAAGTCAAGGTGACCATTTCAGAGGCTTTCGAGAAACTACGAAGACATTGTCTGCAAGTTCTTCTGAGAAAAAACGCAAAGTAACCGGCGTCTACTCTTTTCTTTCAAGGTGAAGAGCAATGTATCATCACTTAATGAAGCAGGTCAGGCTGCAACTTCTAGGCTGAAAAATATCACCATTAATCATGTAACAGTTCTAGACCTCCTTGATCCAGCTACTTAGCTCTGGTTAGCAAGACACAAAAATATTATTTTTAATTAATAAAGTACAACTATCATTTTTCCAAGCTTTAGTGCATGACCTGAAAATAAATTTCAGCACAGCTCCTGAGGGCCTGTTTACTCTCAGACTGAGATTTCCAGCTGCACTGGGGTTGAAGTTTGACTTTGGGTAGAACCCTATCATAGCAAAGTTCAAGCTTTTATCACACAACTAAATCATACAGGCTCTACACAGCAATCCAGGCTGTGAAAGTGTCACTATTGCCAGTGAACTGAGTATCAAGCTACCTCACTTCTTATTTTTACACCACTGCCTACTTGTTTAGCCTTGATTAGCTTTCCCAGACTACGTAAATATGCAACCCTTTACAAGCTTTGCAAACACAGGGCTTTTTCAGGAATCTTCTTCAGTCTAAATGATCCACAACTGAAAAATCATGCTGAACTAGAAGAGGACCTCAGAACTTCTCATGTGTGAGAAGTTTTCACAAGAAAAGTACATTGATACTTTCTTATCAGGACAGAAGAGAAAGGGACAGATGCTTTGTGGTACCTTAAACAGCTATTTGTGAGATGATGGTACAGCACAAATTAGAGGTCTTTAGCTCTTAGTCTGGATTCAAGACCTAAATGGGAATCTAGCAATTACTGACAGACAAACCGCAAACCTGGCAAAATTGCCTGTATTTCATTTGCAGTCAAACTAGAGCCTTAGTTCTTTTCTCAGCTCTGTCCAAAATGGCCTTATGCAACTGCTTAAGTTATATCCTCAACATCAGCTGAGTCAAGGCTATGCTCAAGTCCGGCTTTGCACGTCATGACCTGTGTCACGATCCCACAATTGTGAGCCCAAACATCGGTTCAGATTAAGTTCTGCACTATTGCCTGGGAGGAAGGGTCAAGCTTCACCATGCACTGCATATCTTCATGTAATCTGCTATCAGTGAGAGGTAAGAACACCTAACATGTCACTGGATCAATCCACTTCTGCAGTACTGGTTTGAGGCCCCAAACCCCACAGCAAACAAAATGCAAAGTGCAGAAAGAATCATAGAATGGTTTGGGCTGGAAGTGACCTTCAGAGGTCATCTAGGCCAACCCCCCTGCAATGGGCAGGGACCTCTTCAACCAGATCAGGTTGCTCAGAGCCGTGTCCAACCTGACCTTGAGTTTTTCCAGGGATGGGGCATCTACCACCTCTCTGGGCAACCTGTGCCGGTGTTTCACCACCCTCAGTGTAAAACATTTCTTCCTTATATCTAGCCTGATTCTACCCTCCTTTAGTTTAAAACCATTACCCCTTGTCCTATCGCAACAGGCCCTACTAAAAAGTCTGTCCCCATTTTTATTATAAGCCCCCTTTAAGTATTGAAAGGCCGCAATAAGGTCTCCCCAGAGCCTTCTCTTCTCCAGGCTGAACAAGCCCAACTCTCTCAGCCTGTCCTCATAGGAGAGATGTTCCATCCCTCGGGTTTTTGTTCTGTCCCTCCTCTGATCCCGCTCCAATGGGTTGATGTCTTCCCTGTGCTGAGGTACAGAAAGGTTTGACTTGAGGCTAGGGTATTATTGCCTTTAAAAACCTGCAGAGCGAAGCACGGGAAGGCTAAGTGCCGAGCTCTGACTCAGGCTCTGTGCCAGAACACCAGACCACGTGTGTGTGCGTATCCAAATGAGACCCCTCGTTTACAGCTGTGAGAGGTAGTCACAGGGCGCTCATCCGTCGTCTTCTGCTCGGACAGGAGGAGGAAAGGGAAGGACACAAGCCAGGAACCAGCCCACAGGCAGAATGAAGACTGAATAATTAGACAAAGGGGAAAAAAAAAAAAAAAGGGAAATAGTTCAAGAGTAAAATCTTTTGCATTAAATCATTTCAAATGTTTATTAAGGGATAAAAACTGAGAACATTACTTTCTTCTTTCCAAAATGATGGTGGTTACTGTTTATAAACTTCAGTTAAAAGCTTATTAAATTAGAGGGGGAAAAAAAAAAATCTGTGGCAGCTTTTATCCTCTCAGCATCCAGGCAAAGCAGGCTACAAAGCTCTGTGGTGACACAGTGAACACGATTTTCACGACTAAGTGTTCAGACGTTATTTGAAACTCTCAGCTGCGATGTTAAAAGGTGCTCTTCACACAGCTAAAGATACATTTTTTAAGAAGGCCCGACCTCCTAGTGAATTCCCAAGCTATGTGCATCTTTGAGGAAAGTTTCCTCATGGCAAACCTTTAGATTAAGCCCTTTAAGGTCTCAAAACCAATATTAATCATGAAGCCCCATACTTACTTCGAACCATAGCAACTTGTAAAAGAGGTAGGTACTTTAAAGTCCATCTCCAGTGTATATCTACTACACTGTTTGCAGTGCTGATCAATACAGTCGCTTTCTTAGCATCATGAGCTCATGCCCATAACTTTAACCTAGCAAGAAAGCAGACATTCCTTCACATTTCTTCTCATCCACTTAATGTTTAACTCGCAGATAAAAATGAAATGGTGGTAACTATCTGATCCAAACCCACCTCACCCTTTTTCCCCTGGAGAAGATTTAGCAACTCCATACACTCACTCATCTCCTGGCACAGCCCACTTGGACACATGGCCACCGAGATTCTGGAATTGGCTGCTGCTTTTGGCTACTCAAGTCCAAACATTCTGGAAAAGGGAAAACCACCTAGGAATTAAGGAGAAAGGCCCATGAGAAGGAGAGGTACTCACAGAGAAGCTGTAATTTCCAAAACATAAGCTTCAAATTCATTCCCAATTCTACTGTTACAGATGTGCATCTGAAATAAAACAGTAATAGGAAAACATTGAGCAATTCTCCTTTACACATAACTGAAAACTGTATTGCAACAACCTGACAAAGGAATAGTTGATTTTACTTGAGCAGAACACAAAGTCAAAACACAAGTGAGATTGTGTCATGTCATGTAAACAGTCTTTTTATTCTCACAGTAAGTAGCTGTAAATGGATTTATCTTGTTTATTTGAAGAAATAGCATTCTTGTTCTTCCAGTGTTGCCTAACCCTCTCTACGCCTTTTGAAAAAAGCCAAATTTCACTGTGTAATACTTGTCATGGTCAGTTTAGCAGCACAGGACATAGGTCAATCTTTTAAGCACAACTACACTGAAATTGTGAGTTTTCAAAACAAAGGTAGCTGCAGAAAGTACATACTACCTACCTAGCCCGTTCCATGTCTTCTCAACACTACTGCACAAGATGTTTCCTCTCTTCTCCTCATTCCCTAGCGCTTGATTTTCTTTCCTGACTTGACACCAACAAAATTTCAGCCTACCCTCTACTCTAAACTAGTATAACTTACAACAGAATTTATTAGTGATAATCATTTATGGGCATAGTCAGGTAAAGACCACCTGGACAAAGTTAATAAAATAGCTGCCCGTGTTAAAACATCTATCTAAAACCTCCACAAGGTCATGTCGCAGAGCCCTTTCCACCACATGGTCAGCAGGTCTATTTAGCCACCGTTTGGTAAAGGTTACCCTACGACGTACAACGAGGCATGAGGCACGCAGCTCCTTACCGTGAAACAAAAAGTGGTGATCTAGGAAAAAAGTAACTGCAAGAAGAAAAGCAGAAGTGAACATTTGGGCAATATAGATGGTAGAATAACTCTCTGTACTGGCAGCTTTTTGAAAGGCTGTACAATAGCTTTGAGACACTTCAAGTGCTATGTTTCAACTCTATACGCTCTGTTAAACTATTAAAAGCTGACCTTCACTAAAATCTGAGTGAACTGTGATGAAAAAATAGATAACCTTGTGACAATTCTGTAAATTGCCACCAAAGTTTTTAGATCAATAAAAGGTTCTTCAGCAAATAGAGGCTTAAGTAAGGTATCAACAAAACCCACAGTAAAGCAGGACAGCAACTTTTTCCCCTTCATATGGTACACACAGTCGTAGGCACTGCTGTACTGCGGACATGAGCAGCATTACCTCTTCCGAAGGGTTAGGAAATTAAAGAGAAAGTTTCCAACAAATAATTTCACATATCAGCGCTGAACAGAACTCGGTGCTTAGCCCCTACACATGAATTCCAAGCATCGGCCTCAAGCCCAAGGCTTTTGTTGGCAGTTAGGGCCTGTGCAGGCCAAGTAACTAAGTTCTGAAATAGATACCAATTACCCAGAACTTCAGCAGCTTCTGCACCATCTCCAAAAACACAGATGAAGGTATGAACTTCCTAGATTAAAATAAACGATTTGAAGACATTTACACACAAAACAGACAACACGTTGCCAAGAGATTTTGAAATTCAGTTTTATTTCAGAAATAAAAGAGGAAAACAATATAATTCATTTAGCAGACACAACCAAAATTAAAGATTAAGCCTTGCTTATTTTCCAAAACTCACTAGGATTCTATGTTCCAGCAAGAAATACTCCCACCCATTCATGTAGCTCTTCCAGCTCCCACCTGCCTGTTCAGGTAAAAATCCAGTTGAACCCCAGAATAGAGTAGGCTATCAGTTCATATTCTTTTCCTGCATCCATATCACAGTTAATTTTTCACAATAGGTTCGTAGATAAATGAGGTGGAGAAGTAGCTTTCTACAACTTAATGGAACAGCACTTAGTATCTACTTATCTCTAGCTATCTGCCATCGCTTCTTGGAATGCCAATTCATGCTTAAATGCCAAATCAGAAGTACTCCTATTCAAAATACAATTCAAGACAGACCTTCTAACATACTAAATATACAGATTTCAAATCATAGCAGGTTTTTTTTGTTTTAAAACAACATTTGCTTGAGTTAAGAGCTAGTAGCTGGGCTCTGCAACCCTTTGTATCATCAGTCATGCATTTTCCAATCCCAATGCTAATGAGGCAGTATCAGCAGGCAAACAAGGAAAGCAAATATTTCAAACGAGGGGGTAATGCTGCACAACTAGGATCTAGACTAGTTACACATATACGCTGATCCTTCTCTTTGGCAAGGGAAGAGGAAGAAGTAACAGGCAGAGAAGTTAAAGGTTGCCAGGACTTTAGATGCATGGTGAATTGCCTGATCCGAGCGAGCACGCTCCTGAAACTCTTTCAGTCTGTTACGACTAACTTCAATGTGCAACGGGTATGACAGATTTTTATTCAAAACTCTGACAGTCAGCTTGGACACTAATTATCCCATAACTGGGTAACACTTTCCCAATAATTATCTAAGAAAAAAATACTAGGTGGGATTTTGGCCCTTACAAAACAATAGTCTTGGTTTTGTTGTGTGCTTGTACAGTAAAGCATTCAGGTGCTGACAATATGCTTTCTTAGGCAACCACTACTCATATTCAACCAAGATAAGACCAGAAATTCCATAATTATCATTTAACTATTGCTCTAAGTTCTCAAATATAAACACTTCCATTGCGTGCCAGTAAGACCTGATTAAAGATTTATACTCCGAGACTGAAGACAAAAAAAAAAAAAATATTGCTAAGCTAAAGAAACTGCTTTGGATCCAAGGAATAACAACAGGGATCACTTTTCAATCCAAAGGGTTCCAAAATCTTTTGCACTGGTTAACTAAATTGCAAATACTAGGCAACGTTACAACATGCCTAAGATCAGGTTTTATACATACATCTAGCTATAGATATCCACATTCATACAAACATGCCACTTCAATTAAAGTCTAACTCTGAAAACTAGCTCTGGCTTCATCAACACATAGCAATATCAGATTATGGTGGTAAAATAACAGAATTTCAGGAACCATTGGGAATAGTTTTGAAAGTGCTTAAGCTTGAATTTTACCAAGATAAAAACATTCATGCATTTGGAGGTTAATTTCTCAGACACTTGGAAAATTAATATTTTTCTATCTAAAGTCGTACAGATTAGAAAGAACAATCCCATTCCCCCCCCCCCCCCCCCGCAAAGAACTGTAAGATGTAATCAATTTAGTTGTAAAGTGTATGTAATAAGAAAATATCCTTTCCTATCTCCCTTCGGTCAGCTATATCCAACCTAGCATTAGTAAGCAAAAATTACATTAAAATATAGATTGGGAATAAAATTTACATATATTGAGATTAAACTTTCTAGTTAACTTCATTTCGATCATAAGGAATGAGACTTCACCAACATTTTACTCAAACTACTGCATATCATTCTACTTGTGGAAGGCCAAGAATGAATTTCAAAGGAAGTGTCTACAAATACGTACAGATAACTATTTTATTAGAAATATTGAGCAACGTCATCTTTAACATGAACAAGTTTATCCATAAGGATAATCACAGTGTCATTATAGAAGTGTTATTGTGTGATTTAACCAGGGAAGTTTTACAATAAAAAAAACAAAACAGCATTTTGATTAAACTTATGTTTGCTTCTAGATATTAAGTCAATTTGTAATCATGAATTTCCTTAAAAACACTGTATGTTAACAAGCAGTAAAGCACTAGTCTTGAAAGGCACTAGGATTGTTAGCTTGTGTTACCTAGTTTCCAATACAGATACAGGCACTTGAAAGCTTAATAAATCAAGCCTGTAAAACACTTCTGTATTTGTGCGGAAGTCTGCTACATTCATTAATGTCTTCAACAGGCTGTCCTGCAGTTTAAGGACGCAAAATTCAGAGTAAATCTCTGCAGCATGCTTTACAAGTTGGATCTTTCTTTGGCAGACACACGAGACGTCGACTGTGTATATGTCCTAATCACATCCTAAAAAATAATAAAAAAAAAGAAATATTCAGAGCAAATACATTAGAAGTAGTTAGGGGAACTTCCAAGAAAATTAGCACTGAAGCAACAATTTTGTTACTCTAGGTAGCAAGCACTGAGCCCAGGGAAGGCTTGTGGAAACGTTTCATTACCATTACAAGGAGCGGGTAATCATTTGGTCTGAAGAATCAACCTGAACACATTGCATATCATGCACAGTTATCTTCCAGAAGTCTTATAAAAACCCAACTGAAACAAAGTAATTGTACATAACTGGTTAATCAACATTTCATTAAATGTAATTAGAGTGATGTTTCCTCATTTTGTAATTCTACATGCACTGACTTCTGCCATTTAAACCAAATGGGAATCAAGACCAATTTCCCACTTTGTTGGACTTACAAAAGAAGCTAAGATAATTCACAGCCCGTCGAAATTCAACTACAGAAGTCATTAGCATACCTTTTTTCCACTGTCAGCATTGTATTTGTCCAGTAAAGCCTGAATACGGGCACCATAGTCAGGATGAACATCAGTGAAGTTTTTCACCTAAACAGGGAGACGGAACAGAAAAGGCAACAAGAATTTTTTTCCTCCACTTCAAATGTATTCTTTAACACATTTTCTGCTGTGGTCTACAAGCAGTACACATCATAAGGAAGAAAAGGAGGATGAAAACTCTAAAAGTTTAATTCTGACCATCCAGAAAGGAGCTATGATCATCTTCAAACACTATTTCTGTTATCTCACGTAGAGCGCTCTCCTGATTTAAACAATGTTCCACTGGGAAGGATAAAGATCTAATCCCTCCCTGGCCCTCACTGCCTTTTCCTTGTTTAGAGCAAAACGTTACACTGGCAGCCACCTGAGTTTTGAAACACCAAGCTAAACACATAATGACATCCTTGATATTCAAAATCAATCCCATTCTTCCCATTAGGAAAAAGTTACTTTAACATGTTATACATTAAGTATGTCCATATTTACATAATATAACATAAATAAAGTGTTCTGTATTGATAATTCCTGCATAGGAAAAGAATCTAGAAGTTGCCTTCTCAGAGAAGAATTTCTGATCTTCTTTTCCATAAGCATACTGCCATTTTGACAAAGTTACTAGACTGCAAGAAAACCTGGAATAAAGAGCAAAGGCTAAAAACCAAATAGGCCACTTACAGCTCTCTTCTGAATGAAGAGTTGAGCATCCTTAAGGTGATCAGCAATATTTTTACACAGCCTTTGGCGTTCATCCTCCTTCAGCACTTTGGTATAGAATTCTCGCACCTTATGATTAGAAACAAAGTTTTATTTTGAAATTCCCCAAAGCAAGTCATTTTACCTGTAGCAGCCAACAATACTTGCTAGACTTTTAGGATTCATTATTACTGAAAAACAATAGCTCTCACTCACTAGTCAGGCAACACTTAAAATACTTAAACTCAAAAGGCAACCAGTTTGTGAGGGTTTTTTGGCAAACCTGCTAACAACTCTTTCTATGTCTAGCTTGAAATTACTGTTGCTTATTGAATTAATGAAAACAAATATTGCCGTTGGGGTCCAATTCTGGACTTGATGATCATGACATTACATGCATACTCGAGTTTGCAGACACTAATCGCAAGAAGACAAAGTCATAACCTCTAGATACCTGTGCTCAGAATAGGGATGGCAAAGGTCTGTGAGAATTCACTAACTGTCCTGTCAGCAAAAATTCACTTACTCATGAAATTAAGCTGTATGGAGATCTTCCAGGCTCTCATGAGAGCCAAAATTCAGGTTAGCCCAGATGCTTCAGAGAGGAGCCATGTTTGAATGATTCTTATTAATATTCTCTAGACTTATCATAGAATCATAAAGGTTGGAAAAGACCCTCAAGATCATTGAGTCCAACCGTTAACCCAGCACTGCCAAGTCCACCACTAAACCATGTCCTCAAGCACCATGTCTACCCTTCTTTTAAATACCTCCAGGGATGGAGACTCAACCACTGCCCTGGGCAGCCTGTTCCAATGCTTGACTACCCTTTCAGTGAAGAAGTGTTTTCCAATATCCAACCTAAACCTGCCCTGGTGCAGCTTGAGGCCATTTCCTCTCATCCTATCACTTGCTACTCGGGAGAAGAGACCGACCCCCACCTCGCTACAGCCTCCTTTCAGGCAGTTCTAGAGAGTGATAAGGTCTCCCCTCAGCCTCCTCTTCTCCAGACTAAACAACCCCAGCTCCCTCAGCCGCTCCTCATAAGACTTGTGCTCCAGACCCTTCACCAACTTCGTTGCCCTTCTTTGGACACGCTCCAGCACCTCGATGTCCTTCTTGTAGTGAGGGGCCCAGAACTGAACACAGTACTTGAGGTGCAGGCCTTATCCTATAAACTCATCTTATATAATAACAAGCAATATAAAACATTTTCATACATCATACCTGAGTCACATTATCTTCATTTGCACTATTGAAGCGCTGCACATCTCCCGAAACGGACATGCGGCTCTCCTTTACCATGGGCTGATCCTCCGGACCAGTAAAACTATTTGGATAATAGTTTGGGGCACCACCTGAAAACAAACAAAAAAACTCCCCCAGAAAATCAAAACAGTCAGATGCCAGCTGTCTCGGATTAAGTCAGAAGACAGAAAAAGTTCTTTGCCTAGAAGAACCTAAATCAATTACCCAGTTGTGATGCACTTCAATAAAGTTGTCAGTATTTTTCTGTCAACATACAGCTCAACATCAGGAGCTGTGTCTTCAAGCCAGTACTTAACAGTACCTATTACAAACGGAATTTCAATAGCTTTTGGGGGGAAAATTTTTTTTGTTTCAGAAATAAGGAGGTCTGGCCACTCTCACAGCATTGCTCAGACAATTTTACGAGACAAAGTCATGGAAGTTATTCAAAGTTCTAGTGCAAGGCAACACAAAAATACACTTTCACCTGCATATTTGAAGTACTAATCTTAACTATGCAGGGGCTTATTTTAAACAAATGATGAACTTACAGAACTGCATAAAACTAAACTTATTATCTGTTCTTGGACAGGAGCAGCTGTTCTCAAGTTCTTGTTTTCCAAATATTTCCCTCTCCTCCCTCAGCAAGTATTACAATTCATAGCCCAGAGGAATAGAGCGTTTCTGGCACGAGGCACAGCTTAAGTATATCCTTGTTTATGCTCAGGTGCAAACACTGACAGAACATAACCTGCTGAACAGAGGCGAAGTTAAAGCTCTAGTCTTGGCACTTATACTCTTCCTTTCGCAATCTCTTGGAAATCAGAAAGCAAAGCAGTTTAACAAAGCGGACTGAGTACAGGAAAGCAAGTCTTTGAGTTTAAGAAAGGCAAATACAGGTTTCTCAGAGAGATTTAGGCCATCTCTATTTTTAGAAAAGATTTTTGCCTAGAAAAAAGTAGAAACAAAGAAGCAGTAATTAACTTCCATGAAACCCTCTCTCAGGCATATTTCTTCATTTTAAATAATTAATATTTTAGAACTTTTTCAATAATGTCCCCTTTAACAAGCATGTTTCTAGAAGTCTTTAAAGTAACAAACTAGGGACAGAACTGAATTCATTTGACTGGTGTTCTCCTGCAAACCCCCTTTCTCTTAAAGGCCTGCTTGTAAATTTTTAAACACATCTTAAGCTTCATTTGGTTTTAACACTTTTAGACTCCTCACTCCCTGTCCAAACATCCAAAGTCTCCTTTCCTGGATTAGTAGAAGAAATATACACCCATCCTAAACAAGTATGTAAAAGATTACAAACACTCTACTTTTCAGCAACCAAGAAGAAAACCCCCCTTTTTTCCTCCCCATTGTTTACAAAATTAAAAATGAGACCAAGTACTTCACACACAGCTGAAGTTGTGTAAGGAACATCTATGTGCTTCTTTTAAAAGTCTTAAAAAAAGTTGCAGAGAATGCATTTTGCAATCTACAGAAGCATGCTTTACAGCAAAGTTTTGATTCTCAATACTTGTACAAGACTGACAAGAGACATACAGCAGATATACAAATAAGAATGATGAAGGCAATACAACATTCAAATTTAAGGATGCTTTCAGTAAGATCCCTCAAACAGGAGATAACAGGATAAAAGTCAGTATCTGGTCAATTAGCATCACATCAAGAACATAGGAAACAGGAATAAGAGCTCATTTTTTGCATTAAGACAAATTAATCAGGTAGACCCTCCTCAAGGATCTGTGTGAGGACTAGTACTGTTCAACACATTCATAAAGTTACCTGAAAAGGGAGCAAATAATAAATTGACAGCTTAACCTCTACAAACTTTAACTTGGTCAAAATCAAAGTTGGCTATTTATACTGACACATGATCTCACGATACCAAAACAGGGGATGAAAATTGTTTTTCTGAAAAGGATTTTATTTGCCATGTAATTCACAAGGGGAACAGAAATGCACGCAGCTTTATACATGCACAATAACGGGTCCTAAGATATGTCATTACCTATCACCAAATAGATCTTGAATTCATTTGGATAGTTTGAAGTAAATTACTTTTTGATTGCTGGTGAGCGCTGAGTTAGAGAGCATATTAGGAACGGCACATGGACAAATTTAGGGTACTCTGCAGAAAAGAACATACGATGGATTTATAACAACTGCAGCTGAGGCCAACTAATCATAGAATAGTTTGGGTTGGAAGGGACCTTTAAAGGTCATCTAATCTCAAAAAGGATCTAGTAATATAAGGAATGGTACCAAGGTTGACAAAAATTTGAGAGGTAAGCAACAGTTTTCATATAAAAGGAAAAAACCAGACTGGGAAGTCTCAAGCTCAGGAAGTTATACAGTGATAAGTTTGAGTTGGGGCAAAAAGTCACAAGAGACACTGAACGGTTTGAGGAGAAAAAGTAGCATTTCTCACAGTATACTAAGTTAGTAATATCCAATAAAATGATCTGTTTAGCAAGTATCTTAAATCCCCTGTGAACAGAAAAGAATTCTGCAGCACATGCATAAGTATCATTATACTTAAGATATTTCTGTTACTACCTTGGTTGTCAGAAACGCACATCGGTCCATCCCTCTGGTAATTGGCCACACGAGTTCTGAAGGGGCAGTTCACAGGAATTTGTAGATAGTTAGGTCCCAGACGGTGTCTATGAGTGTCAGGATACGAGAAAAGACGACCCTAAAACATTTATCACAAATATTAATTACTACTTGCTGAAAGAGATGACTTAGGTGGTATATCCCAATTCAAAGCATTATACATTAAATAGTAAAAGGGAGAAGACTGCTTCCTTTGCATATATATTCTTGACATACTTCAAATTATGTCCAAAGTGACACTCGGCCACAAACTAACTTTGCTGGAATACCAATGAAGAATGGCAGGTTGCGTTGCATTTATGCAGCTTGGGTATTTCCTACCAATTTCAGAATGCTAAACCTATTCTGAAGCAGGAAAATGGTTGCACATGTAGAGATGAAGTGACTGTAACAGTGCTAAATATTACTATGGAATAATATAATATTTTCCTACTTATTTTCAACCTTAAATTGAAAAATTTATTACATCTGAAATATGCTAGTCCCTTATTTATTTACTGAACTGGATCTGAAGCAGTTCTAGTAACATCTGGATGACAAGAAAACAGATTGATTCTGACCATGAAGTCTGTGGGAGTGAAGAGAGACAAAACAAAAGAACTGCACCATTGTTCAAGAGCTTATCCACTTAAAACTGTCAAAATACCTTCTTGTTTCCATGGATATAATTTGAAACAACAATCTGGTTTTAATCTGAAAAAGCATAACATGCAAACATCCATGACTCTGCAGACATAGTCTACTGCAGCCAGTCTTACTGGATATTTTGACCTGTAAGAAATCTGATACTACTTTTAAAGAATAGTCTCACAGTTTATATCGGGGATCAATTATATCTGTATTTTAGAGCATTTGAAGTCCACCTCTCACTCACAAGAGTTTATAATTCTAAGATATACTGTAAAAGCATGAATAAATATGCATTGCTGCTATGGTTTTACCCCATACTTCTTGCCAGGCTGACAAATTTCCCCATCAGCTTTGACAGTTGTTGCAGATGCCCTCTTAAGTTCTAGATTTTTCTATTCCTTTAGTTCTTTCCTATTCTCCTATATTTAAATTTATTATGAATGAGCACATCAAATGGTGATCATTAAAAACAACCACAAAAAAAAAAAATCAGTTGCTTTTCATCTGTCGGGTTATTTACTGCTGCTACACATACAGTGATAGGAATGCTTTCATAAACAGCAAACATAATGCTCTTCAGGTAAAATCTGATGTGCATTGCAGTTTACCTGCAGCATTTTATCAGGGCTAGGTTCAATACCAGGCGGCATGTTGCTAGGATCATACGCCATCTGTTCGACCTCTGCAAAGTAATTGACAGGATTTCTGTTCAAGACGAACTTTCCCACAGGGATGAGAGGGTAGTCACCATGCGGCCAGATCTATAAGGCATGACACATATACATTACAATCAACATTATTATAGTATTATGCAACTTAAATAATAGATCAGGCAAATGCTGCCTAGTAAAGTCTTGATTGAGACAATACATTACTCAAGAAATTTATTTTTTGCTAACAAGCATTTTGAGAAATGTCTTATTTTTAAGAAGTCTTTTGGAATTAAATACCGAGTATTAATGCAACTTATTTCATGATCCCAGCATAATCTCAGCACTTGAATACTCAAATGAAATACCCACAGGCGCTTGAAAAACTGCCTAGGAATGCAATATCGTAGGTGGAACTGGCAGCATGATTGTTTTCACCTACTTCAAGATGTAACCAGCTTAACTAGCCTTTCCTTTGTCATCTTGGCCTGTCAAAAGTCTTTAGCCATTTTGAGGGAGCAATATTAGAGGAGAAAAAAGGTAATACAAGTTTACATTAGTATCTTTCAACAAGCCATTCCTTGGAACGGCAATTGGAAGGCTGACAAAAATCAGAACAACAATCAGAAGCTACATTATCAACAACACTTACAACAAGCAAGCTCAGGGTGTGACCATATGATCTGAGATCACACTTCGGAAATGCAGTGCAGTTGTAATCTACAGGCCTGGAATCAAGCCCTATCCATATTTCACTGAGGTAGAGTAACATCAGATATAACATCAATATAATTTCATCTCCAGAATTTCTGACTCATCATGACCATATAATAAAGAGTAGACTTAAGAAAAATAGAAGGGAAGAATAAAAAGGACAGACTAACCTTATTGATAGGGACTAGTAAGAAAACAGTGCTACTCCATGGAAACTGTTACTTTTTTTTTATAGATAAGCTCAGTTCTGGCATTTGCTACATTTTGATCTCATGACCATTCTTAAACTAGCTGAAATTGAATATTCACAACAGTATCAGAGATACCTTAGTTAAATCAAAAGGATTAAATGGAAACTTCTCTGCTTCTTCAAACGTCATAACTTGAATGTAGAAAGACCATGATGGATAGTTGCCCTTGGCAATGGCATTGTAAAGATCACGTATTCCATAATCGGGATCAGTAGAAGCCAATCTTCCTGCTTCTTCAACAGAAAGATTTTTGATGCCCTGGTCAGTCTAAAACCAAAAAAAAAAAAAAACCCAGTAGCACCAGTTACAACATGCAGAAAGCATTACGGAAATCATTAATAAGAATGTGCTTTAACAAGCCTTAGAATCCCAGAATGCGGTTGTGCATCTTCCAATCTCCAATAATTTTTCAGAGTAATAGCACATTCAACAGCTGCCTTCCCGATAAAAATTAATTCTCTGATAAGAGTGAAATGAATACATAATGCTGTACCGCAGAACATAAGACATCAAACATGAAGATATGATCCCTGCAGCACATCAGGTAAAGAGGTTTCCCCTCTCCCCTTCCAAGACAGAGTGCTCCTTTACTGTCCCATCATCCCACCCTTTCCTACAGATCACATGCAAAAACAAAGCAATGAAACAGTTGCAGCCCTCAGGGCTAAGAGTTCTGGATTCTACATGAATCTCAATTTCCCATTCCCCACCCCTATTTCTGTGACATCTTTAGCTCTAACTAAAATCTCACTTTAATAAGCTTTTGACAACTTGAAGGCTAAAAGCTGCTACACAATCCCTCTTAGTTTAACATAATGGTTTCCCAAGTTTTACTTCAAAAGTAGATGTCCAGCCTTCACTAAAGTCTAATGAGGTAAGAAGCGGTACTGCCTTTAAAACGTCAAAGTGAAGCTGTTTTCAAGTGCAATATGCTAGAGACTGCTTTCTCAGAAAAGCTTGGAAGTTCTGTGAGCTTCAGCTGCAGAGCTCTTGGAAACAGAGTTTTTGTATTTTGGTATACAGTGGAGGCCATCTTAAAAATACTAGATCAATGCAGCTCATATCCAGAAGATAAGTGGGAAGGAAAACTAGATCCAGACCTTTTACCTGAAGAAGCACCTGTTGAATCCAAACTACTGTGTAGTCATGAGCATGAAACAGGAACATACCACACACTGAATAAAACGCATTTCCAAAGGGCTAGAGGATTCTTGCACCTGCACTGAATGATAGCAAGGGAGTCCGATAGGAATTTCTTGCACAGCTTCACACCCAAAACACCTAGTGGTATGAGGCTGAAATGCAATAAGCTGAGCTAGGTGCTCAGAGCTCACCACCCAAGTAAACTGAGCTCTCCAATAACAAGAGACAGCTCCCCAAAGAAGAGTTCTTTATAGTCTAGTAAATACCTACTGTGTCATAGCAAGAACAATGATGTCCGTCATATTTGTTAAAGGCATGCAACTGATACAAAAAAAACCACGCACACCTTTTTGATTGAGTCTATGCGCTAACAAGTGTTTTCTGGATTAAACTTGAAAAGTCACAGAACATTTTTAAACCATCTGTATAAATTGGTCTTTATCCAATATGATGTATACTTCCAATAAGTGACTGGAAAAGATATCAATACCTTCATATGGAATTTGCAATAAACTGCTCTTCCACTAGCATTAACCAGTTTAAAAGTATGTGATCCATATCCATTCATGTGGCGATAACCGTCAGGAATACCACGATCACTGAACAAGAACGACACCTAAAGAGAAGGATCAAACAATATTAATGGACTCACCAGATCAAGGTTAAAGTGACCATTCGAGACAAAGTTCATTTATTGCATTAATCTGCACCACTGGAAGCTATCTTAATTTATGAATTCCTTGAGGAATTTCTAGTTTAAGTTCCAAGAGTGTTAATGAAATAAGACTGCTTTGCTTTTGCACAAAGAACAATTGTGAATTAAACCTACGTGAAGTTTTATGCCCACATGAAACATCTGGTGAAGTGCAAGACCTTAACCTAGTGATAATGTTATGATTTCCCCTATAAGCACAGAGCAGGTAAGCATGGATAATTTAAGTTACAAACATAAGAGTTTTTTCCAGGTTAAAGACACATCTGAAAACTGAAGTCCTTAACAACTAGTTCTTCAAAGTCTTCAAGCAGTAAACATACCACCATGCAAACATATTAAAAATGCTGCTTTTCTTTAGGTTTATGATCACAAACAGTACTTGTGGTACTTCTTTTTCCAACTAGTAATTACTGGAAGGCTTCTGTATGAACGCATTTTCTTAAAATAAATACAACTGCATTTGTAATTTTATATCAGCTTTTTTGCACAACATTCTTAACTACAAATACATTTCAGAATAATTAGAATGCACTGTGAATTGTAGTCATTTCTGGAGTTAATCTAATGTGCTACACAATATAGAGCTTTAAATAAACTTACATGTGATAGCATTACTTTCCTGGTTTTACTGTTCGCTAACATTAACAGTTTGATGTTCATCAGCACGTCCACTGCTTTAGTATTAGAAAACCTAGCAACTTCCCCTTCATCCCTATATAAAGAATGATTATGAAAACAGAAGAATCCCATCCATTTCATGGAGTCATTAAAAGCAAAAAGGCAAAACTAGACAAATGCACTAATTGCCTTAAAAGTTACCGGAGGCCTTCCACCTTTATTGTGCCTAGAAGATTATGTAGACTTCTAGATAAAACATGGAAAAGAGACAGTTAAAAACATATGCTGTCATAACATGATTTTCTTAATCATACAAAATAAAGTCAAAGGAGACCCTTACTTGATGCAAAGACTCAGGGCGAAGACTCCAGAAGTCCCACACCATGTCTGGATCCTTCAGATGAGTCTGTGGGTTCCTCTTTTGGCTATGGATGAAGGATGGAAACTAATTTGTCCAGAAGTGGAGGAGGGAGGGGGAAGAAAAAGAAAAAAAATAATTCTGTAACACCTCCAAATTATATGGGGTATATTATGCAACTCCTGGTACAAAACAAGACAAACAGTTTTTTCAATACACTTAACTGAAAGAAACAGCACGCTGAAAGATGAGACGAAGTTGTAGGATCACTGAAAAAAATATTCTATTGTCATACCCCTCCCCTGCAACCAAATTCATTCACAGACCAGTAAAATCAGGGTAAAGCGAAACATTTACTATTAGGATAAACGGGCTGTTCAAAGCTAAAGAGTGCTTTCATTTTGTGACTGATAAACTTAGAGGTAAATCTTTTCAAATTTGTATATCTGAACTTTAGTGATTATTTGACTCCTAAATGAATACAGAAATACTATGAAATATCTATGCAGAATTTCTCCACTCAAGAAAAGCCCCTCTACTTAAAGTGCTATTAAACTTGCACTGAAAGAAAAAACCCCCAAAAAATCAGATTTAATAAAAAGAATTTGCAAGCTTTTAAAGTCTTTTATTTTTTAAGTAGCCTCAGAATGAAAAAAATGTCTAGAGAGTTAAACAGCTAATTTGAACACCAGTGAAACCGATCAGATCTGAAGTTAAAAACACGATAACATACATACTTGCTGGCTATTCTGCTGTGCCATATGCATAGCAGACACAACTAAACGTGTGTGCTATTTGTGGTATGAAACCACATAAGTAATCAAGCATTGGTTCTTACTTTTTTTTTTTTTTTTTTTAAAATAACACCTTTTCAAGTCAAAAACATTTGGACTATCTAACAAACAACAACGTTTACATGGGTCAAAACAACAGCTTTTGCTTCTCCCTGAGGCAAGAACAAGATGGGAATGAACTTCTGGACTCTTTCACAAAGTACCCTGATCTTCTGTGCTTACTCACCAACATTGCATCCCGAATAAAGAAGATGGGAGTATTATTTCCCACAAGATCCCAATTACCCTCTTCTGTATAGAATTTCATTGCAAAGCCTCGAGGGTCACGAACTGTATCAGCTGACCCAGATTCTCCAGCTTGAAGAAACACATGAACATACAGAAGTGTTATGATAGGAAAAAATTACAAATTGTAAGCATAAAAACATAGAACTTGAGAATATGCCATAAAATCCTAAAGGGGGGGTGTGTGTGTATGTGTGCATTAATTTAAGTCTTTTCTATACCAAGGAATTTTTGGCATATTTTCAACAGCACTTCAGGCACTGGAAGTGTCCAAAGTGTGAACAGACACCCACCCAAGCATTTGGGCCACAGTTAAAAGAAGGAAAACACAAGTGTATCCACTTGAACCAATTAAGAGTGGAATTTGCATTGTCACTAACAGAGACAACATCAGATAAGGCTGAATTGGGTAAAAACACATTAGTTTCTGTGCATCCAATTCCAGGTGAAAGTTCTAATTTGGAAGGTAGCAATCTAAATAGCATGCCCAATAAAAAGGGAACTTGTTATAGAAGAGTTGCAACTCTCAATCTCCCTCCTGCTTTATCCAAAACAGTCCTTTCAACAGGTAACTTTATACCAGAGCAGAAGTGCCTACCAGAATACCCAAGCAAAAGCATTCCAGAAGTACTGAGGAACAGCTAATGCTAAACACCGTGATGAAATAACAAGGACACTCATTCTCTCATTAAAAAAATGGTGTACTACAGAACAGCTAGGAAGAAACATGTTCAAACAGAGCAGGGAAAGGAATGGTAACGATGCAACACCCCGCTTCAGCACATGGTTTGCAGATCCAACGCAGCTGCCTGTCTTTCCCCTGTAAAACATTCCATGGCCCCTTAAGTTCTGGTGACACAGGGAAAAACCAGTAGGCCAAAGCCAGCAGCTCCTTGAGCCTTGTTGGACTACATTTTTCTCTTCAATACTACTTCCAGAACTGAACCCTCATTAGGATTTCTTTTAAAATACAGATAGAGTAGTAATACATATGTTTTGAAAGGTCATTTTTCTATCAGACAAGATATTGATCATAATGCACGTTTTAACTAACAGCATTTAAGATCTTGCTAGTTTATGCATTCAGCTCTTATTTCTTAAAGAGTTTATTTATGGAAGATTGCTGTAAAGTAAGTACTAGGCAAAGAGGAATAAACATTCATCCCCAAAACATTCCTATAGCATAATAGATTATAGGTACTTAACTTTCACGTGTTAAGCTGCAATAGGTACGTGTTCATTATGATTCACCCAGAAACAAAGCAAGCTTTCCATCAGGACAAAAGATAACAGACTATCCTTTCCTCTCACATTCCAGAGGGAAAAGTGTCTGCAGCAAGCTCTGACAGAAAGATGCAGAGGCTACTTAAAGTCTTACAATTTAAATGAAATTCACAGAAGAGGAACTGCTTGGCAGAAAGCAAAGGACCTTAAGCACATTAAGTGCTCCACCATGCAAACACTGCTATCAGTATAACTACAGTAACACACGTAAGAAGCTATACAATAACTTTAGAGCCTTACCAACAGTGGAGAATCGTATAGCGATCGGAGTTCTTTTTCCAACGTGTTCAAACACTTTTGCCTTACAATACTTGGTAATATCATGAGTGACTTCAAAATAGCCAAAGGCTCCTGAAAACAGGTAATTTCAAAATATCAGATCTAGATACCTTCCTTCCACTCACAGCATATCTGTTATTCCATTATGGTTCAATATACAACTTCAAGTCAAAAGGAAACATGGAAATACACCAGTTTAAACAGAGTTCATATCTAGGCACTGAAACACTCCATTTATTTTCACAAAATGAAATTTACTTAACACAAACTACTATGTGCATGGTGCTCATTCACCCCTCCCTAACTGATCATTAACCATTCCCAGCAGCAATACAGACCTCATTTCTACTGTACGAAATAAGAGTAGCTTTTTGGATGCTCTTCTGCCAAGATTTGCATATTTATCTCTGAGCAAGACAAGTATTTCTTTAATCTTGGTATGTGTTGCAGAACTTTTTGGTCCACCTGTAACCTGGATGAAGCAACAAGGTTCTTCCCACTCCCACAGAGGAATTTTTCCCATGTACATTCACATTATAATAACATTCAGCCCCATATTTTCTTCTAGGGCAATACATAACAAAAACCAGATGTGTCAGTTCTACCTTACTAAGATCAAGAACAAATTTTAAAATGAGTTTGGGTTTTTTTGGTTGTTTTTTTTGTTTTGGTTTGGTTTTTTTTTTAGATTTAAATATTAGATCATCAGCTTGCTTTGGCAGACAGATACATCAGATGACAAAGACCAGAATCTCCATCAAATAACATGCAAACAGACATTAAAATAGAGATGGATAAGTCTTCCCTTCCAGAGGAATGGGGTACTACAGAGGAACAGATATAGGAAGCAGAGCTTACAGCAAATACAGTAAGAATCTAAGGGCTATAACTACTTTTTTTTTTTTTTTTAAAAAAAAAACAAACAGTTTTTCAGTGTTTCAAGTTTTGGCACAGTTCTTTTAAACTAAGCCTCACCTTCTGTTCTCACTGTTGTTGAGATAATTATTTATTATAGTCTGTAATACTATTATTATAGATATATAATGCAATATAATGCAATTTATCTGTAACAATCTACGTGTTAACTCAAAGGCTTTTAAAAGTCTAATTCTACACAGAGAAAAAGTATGTGTTTTTAAACATACCTGCCCCTTTCGCATGCACAACTCTTTCAGGAATCCTCTCTCTGTCAAAATGAGCCATCTCATCAGTGAAAACAACATCTTGAACAAGAAGAGGCCCACGTGGCCCTACTGTCAGAATATTAAGCTTATCCCCTACTGGGTTCCCAGCACCGGTGGTCAAGACATCTGGTTTCTGAAAGCAAGAGACAGTCCATGTCACAACACCAGAAATTAAACACCCCCTGTATTTAAGCCACACAATGTGCATGCCTGTTAAACGATTATGTATCACAGGACATATTAACAAGTATACAGCAAAATTATGTAAGATTCTGGAACTAGTTACAGAAAATACAGATGTCTGTCTACATCATCACAGTACTATGTCTGGGACTATTTAAGAAGGAGAGTTCAAGTCGTGTATAATCCAAGAATGTCTTCCATGGTTCAGAAATATTAGTTAAGACTATTTATTTTGCCTCAAGAAAAATATGAGGTGTCAACCTTAAAACATGAGTTAAGGTTCAGTTTATCCCTCACCTCAACAAGAGAGGATGGGAAGAGAGTGAGCTAGAAAAGGAGTAGCTGCTGGAAAGTAATAAGGGAGAAAGGAGAAGAAGAAGGTAATGTCAATACAAGGACAGAGGCATAAGGAAGAGCTATAGTCTCACAGCATAGAGACTAAAAGGGGGTACCCATGATTACTGTTGGTCTGGAAGAGCTATGGAAAATAACATAAGCAAGAGCACCTGAGGAATCATCATTCTAGACTCTTGAACTGCAGAAGGACTAAGATTAACAAAAGCCCTAAGAAGCCCTACTGTCAATAAATGTCCTGTCAAAAGGACAGCAAAGCAGAACATATTTTTTTTAACTAACATCATTATTGTCTTTAAAGAAATTGCCCAAGATAGCCCATACTCATCCTCTTCCCTTCCACAGTAAGTCTAAGTTAACCATTCTTGGAGGCTACTTAGTGCTGCAGCATCTCGTACAATAGGAGTGACCCTGTACCTGAAAAAACAGCCACTCCAAGACAAATTTAAGAAACTTGTTGGACCTCTGTAGCACTATAACTGAGTGTACTCCCACTTTCTTAAAAAAAATTCCCAGCAGAAAAGACTTTATCTGCATCATATATGGGGTCATATGCTCATCTAAGGTGACAGTCCTACTTTACTGGGTACTGTAGAAAACGCAGCAAGAAAGGTACATCAGCTCCAGAGACCTGATGGTTTCAGGTGTCAGTTTTGCTTGGAGCACATTTATTGTTAGGAGCCAGGGCAATATTTGTAAAGGACTTAGAAGAACAGAATAGAAGTTAGTACAAAAAAAAAAAAAAAAACCACCAAGCAAACAAAAGAAAAAAGTTTGCAACAGGGTGAGCTCAAATACCCAAGTCACAGATTATGACCAGTTAACACTAAATCCACCATTACTGTAAACAGGCAAAAATCCCTTCTGTATCTCATGGAAGAGTATACTTAACTGGACTAGCTTCCAGGTTTGGTTTTTTCCAAGAGACAACTCACAAAGGCAGGGGGAAAAAACAATTATTCGCATCTACATGCAGAGTTACAGATGAGGTGGAGTATACAAGGAGAGTTATATACACTTTTGTTTAACTCGGGTACATGAATAACCACACAAAAGACGTTTGACAGGATAACTGCATTTCCAATGTGCTCTTACCAATATGCAACACACATTACTCTAGCTGGCTTGAATTCCCAAAATATCTAGGTTCTTTATGTTTCATTCACCACTTCATTAGCATAAAGCTATAAGCTACAAAGCTATAAGCATAAATTCAACTCCTTCAGGATGCCTGAAATCCTAACCCACACTGTAATTTGTACAAACATTTTAAAAAGATAATATACATAGGGTTACAAACAGGAACCTGATGTTCAGAAACTTACAGGGAAGTTACCAGGTAAGAATACTTTAAATAAAGCTAAAGGAACATTGCCTTAAGTCAAAACATTACCTATAGTTCCTCAAGGGAAATATGCAAGAGCAGAAACTGTTCTCAGTATTCTTTCCACTGCTTAAACATCACATGCTTCCTACCTTGTATTTCGCTTAGTTTTAGATAAGCCGAAGAAAACAATTTCACTGGTCACTTTGAGAAATCGCCTAGTCACACCACACGGCAAGTTCCCCCATCCAGAGTCAGAGTTCAACTTCTTAAAATGATGTCCTAACAAGCAGGCCCCACATGATTTAGCACCCTTAAATATGTATGCTTTATTATGGTTTTGCTATCATCTTAAACTAGAAGTTACTTTAACATATGAAATTAAATTCTAATTCAAAAAGTTCATTTATAGTAGCAATTTAAGTAAGTGGGAGGACACCACCATATTCAAGGAACTTTAGAAAAAAGCTCTTTCATCCATTCCATGATTCAGTCTACTAAGTGTAAAATATTCTACTTCAAGATATTCTCCCAGCATGAATTAATGTAATTATGTTATCAGTACAGAAAACATGTCAGGATAATGAGCTGAGGTATGAAAGCTACAAGCAACCCATCTTGAAACCCATTCTAAGCCTCTGCGTTGAAGAGCCCTTTCTTAGAACACAGTACAGTCTGCAGACGATGACCCTATAAAATGCTCACACATCACAACAGTTTTAAATGAACTTTTTGGGCAAGAAATTTTTTCAGAGTTTGCCTAGGGAGAACCACTTTTTTTTTTTTTAAATCCAGCTTCCAGCACTGCCAATATTTTCCTTTTATTTTCATTAGTTTTGCTGATTAGAAGCTTCAAGTTTCCCACAGGTAAAACCCAATGTATTAGTTTTTCTAATCATAAATTCACTGATTGTTTTCATACTGATGACTGTCATACTCCAAGACGGGCAAGCTTGTCATAATGTGATGAAAACAAACAGATCCTACCAATGGCATCCTAAGCTGCTGCATCTTCCTCTGCAATCTCCTCGTGTTCTCATTCATTATAGTCATTTCCATCCTTCCCACGTGTCCTATGTACACGTAAGGGACTTCCACTTCATCCTCACTCTGAGGCAGCCTGTGACACAAAAACCCTGTGTACAGCTTCGGCACTGTTTATGAATTCTGACTACTATAATTCCAAGAAAAGCAAACTTGGGGACTGGATTCTGGTAACTCTTTTTTAAACATCAAACATAGCTCTTAAGACCCCTCCAGTCCATAGAGCGACTTTAAAAAGTCACTAATACTTATGTCATCTCAAAGCAGCGACCAAGTTGCACTCAGTCCACTGAGAAACACCAAAGTTATATTGAATTAGAGCCCTGTTTATCCTGTAGTTCTTCACAAATTCTAAGCAACCCAGTAGGTTTAACCATGCAGTGGTAGGACTATAATGCATACCTACACCTTTGACCCTCTCTTCTGCAAAAGTTCTTACAAGAGCTGGTAAAAGAAGAAAAAAAAAAAGCCTTAGTCTTAAGGAGATTTTTTTGAGTCCTTTTGATTCACCTATGCCTTTATAATACCTTCCGTGTGACTACCTCAAGGGTAGAAAAAAAATCCGTCCATGTTACTTGTAAACTATGCATGCAACAAAGAATAAAAGGTTTGCAGAAGTAATACAGCCCTTCGCAAACCAACAGGCTATACTGTTGTCTGCAAACCACTTCTTCTATAATGCTAACATTTAAGACTACTAGAAGTAGTAGCTAAAACCACAACTTTTTGAAAAAAAAAACTGTCAAAAAAAATTTAATAGCTTTGTGGCTGTACAGTCTCTTTTGTGTAGGCAGACTTTCTGAAAGGTTCTTTCTAACATTCACATTAGAAGTACAAACATTTTCTTTAAATGGTAGGATATATTCACTTTAGCTTCAGGATAATGTTATGTGGGGCACACAAAACGAGTTCCATCAGTGTGAAGGGAGAGGAAGAAAAATTGCAGTAGTTTTAAGAAGAATTCTCATACTACTCGAGTTCTTGCACTTGAGTTTGTTTGATGCCTATATTTTCATATGGTTGGGAGCTGCATACAGTCAAAACCTTAAAAGATAAGAGCTGTCAAATCTGCATGTGTATTTCATTACAGCACTAACCTGCCAGGACAGAAAAAAGGGAAACAGCCAGGAGAATTTTAGTCACAGGTGTTGTAAACACCATACATCAAAGTACATACTTCCAGGCTTTACTGATACTTTGCACCTTATACAAGTCACTTTAAAATTCTAATAAGTCGTCCCTACTCTCTATCTAAAGGTCTCATGACTCCTTATGCAACACAGACTTTGGATTGCCTCCCAGTCTTCAAATTAACCTTGGCCTGTATTCAAACACTGCTTTGTTACAGAAAAGCCTACCTCCATACAAGAAGTATTACAGTACAAAAAGAAAATGACACATGCTAGAAAATGATGAAGTCACAGCTCGTCACTGGAAGGTAGTTTTCATATAGCACCTTTTAGAACCAGGGCAAAAAAAATAAAATCACGGTGACTTAACAACTGCAAATAGTGGCATCCACTTGTGTGCTGTAAGACTGCTGCTTAGTATAACCAGCAGAAAAAGTATTTCATGCCCAATACACATTTCTGTCAGAAAATACATAGTAGAGACTATCACAGCAATTTGATGAAGAAGAAGGGAAATCAACTCTTGCAGCATTTATACGTTTACCCAGATATTTTGGAGTATATTCTACATCTTCAGAAGATTGAGTGCCATGCTGTTGATTACATGTTCTTATCATTTCAGCCAACCACCTGCCCCAATCCACTTCAGCCTGGTAAACAAGCCTCCTCACACTGCTGGATGTGCCTTACCTTCTGTGTTATTCCCTAATTACATTGCCACCCGGTTCCATCAACGCGACAGCAGAATTGAAAATGCGAGCATCTGATTTGAAACGACAAAACCAGCACCTCTGCCCAAGGACCTGCTTGCCTGGGCGCAGACAAGCCCCATTTCTGCCTAAAAAGAGAGGCTGTGGGCAAGGCAGAGCTGCGAAGCCGCCGCGCCGGCAGCGCTGACCGCCCTCGCCGCTCCGGGCCAGCTGGCAGCCGCCGGCCCCGCCGTCCTCCGGTTTTCCCGGGCACGGCACCAAGCCCAGAGCCCGGCGTTAGGGGGCGAGGCCGCCCGGGCCTCCGCCGCCCCCCCGAGCCCCCCTCCCTCCGGTCAGGCGCCAGGCCGGAGGATCCCCCCCGGGCCCTGCGCCGTCCAGCGCCCGGGCCCACCCGCTCCCCCCGGCCCCCCGTCAGGGCGGCAACCCGGCCGTCCCTCCCCCATAGCGGGCCGGACCGTTACCGCCCAGCGAGCCGGGCCGGACGGAGAGGGGCGCAGGCCCTCAGGCCTCGCCGAGGCCGCGCAACGCCCGCCCCGCAGAGCCCCGGCGGGTACCTGCGAGCCCCGCTGGCTCCGCCACTGCTTCAGCTGGTCCGAGGCGTCGTCCCGACCGTCAGCCATTTTGCAAGCTCAAGCGACCCCCAAGGCTGGAAGGGCGGTGCGGAGAGATGCAAGTACGGAGAGATGGAAGGGCGGCGCGGCCCAGGCGGGGCTGTGCTCGCTGCCAGCGCCGGAGAGGTCACGCCGCGGGGAGCCGCCGCTGCACCGCGCCCCGCAACACCGCGGGTAGCGGGAGCTACCGCACCTAGGGCTTCTACCCCAACGCTGCGCCCACCCTCCTTTACCGCCTCAGCCAATAGCCCTTGCGCCCAGCGGGCAGCGTGAGCTCTGAATGGCTGAGAGGAACGTCAATCAGGCGCTGTGAGGCGGGGGGGCGGTGGCAGCCCGCCGCCTCAGCCTGCAGGGGACGGCGGCAAGCGAGCGCCGGGCTGCAGTGTCCCCTTGTTACTCGAGTTTGAGTGTGCCTAATTAGCTGTGTGGAAGTAAGTAACTTAATTTTTAGTGCGTGTCTTCAGTTTTGAGATGTCGGAACTTTCTAAAGCTGGTGATTGTGGAGAAGTTATTCAGTGGCGTAGGAAATTACAGGATGAGGGCACTGAAAACTGCAATTACTTAGGGAGTTTCAGAGGCAGGGTTTGTTTCAGTGGGAAAAAATGTTTTAAATTGCAGAATCAAATCGACTAAGTGTATAATTAAATGTTCATTCTTGTATCTGTACCTCAAATGAGGCACAGGTGATACATTAACAGTGGTCATAATCATATGCACCCATTTGTAAACAGTATTTCTTTGGAGGCCTGAATTTGTAACCTTAAAAAAAACCACTTCTGAATTAATAAGAAAACTCCCTGGATTATACTTACAAATGATGAGGTAAATACAGTTCTCCCGTTAGGCAGCTGTGGTTCTGCTCCTTAAAGCGCCGTGGTTAAAAAGTGAATAAAAGTGGTTAGCAGCTGGTTATTTTTCCTACTTCTGAGGCAAAACCTTTCAGCAACATGAATAATCTATCTTAAACTGTTAGGTTACGTGACTTTGGGCACTTGAAAGGTAGATGAAGATCTTTATCTACCAGTTATTCTGTGGACTTGTGCTTCACGGCACATACTTTGGTATGGGGTTCCTGAACCAGGACAGGTGGATAAGACTACCTATACACACTAGAAAACTAAAATATATATACACCTTTCCCTTTATTAGCTCTTCCCTAATGACAATGATTGGGGGGGAATCATAGCAGATAGGAGACCTGTCTAAACAAACAGAAATTACCCAAATGCGGTTGCAGGAGCGCTGGTTTATAAAAGCAACTGAGTCAGCAAGTTTTGCGTCTGTGGTGTTTTGGTGTCCGTCCCCCCCCCCCCCCCATAATTCTTGATAAGAATCCCAGTGTGGTTCTTTGCAGAACATATATTACAACGAAGCAGAGCAGCTCTGTTTACCCACAGCCTGTCAGAAAGCAATGAAACAGGGAAAATATTTAGCTGCAAGATTATAGCTACTTTTTTTTCTGTTAACAGATACAAAGAATAGTCTAGCTCATTACTTCAATCAGATGATTACTTTATCTAGTACGTGTTACTATGTATTAGAGGGTGAAGGCTCCCAAATTCAGGTCTGTACTACATAGGGAATATCACTAATGGTGCTCCTTTTCCTCAGCGATAAGAACAGCAAACTCCTTTTTTTCTGCTTCAGCCTTATTTGGGACATTTCTTTCATGTCTCCAGGTCTCATAATCTTTTCTTTCTCAACATGATAACCAACCTCATAAGGAAGAGCAAGAAAGACCAATCACCTATGTTTCTAATATTTTTATACTAAATATACATCATCAGACTACACCTACTACTGCATCTTCTGTGCAACCACTGATCACTTCCATGTACCAGATTTCCACTGCACTCAGAAGATCCTTGGTAAAGCTAAACAGGAGTAAATCCACCAAAATCTAAGCAGTCTTTGTACAGAGCATGAAACCCTCTATAGTATCAGCCAAAGAAAAAAAGTACCCAAGCTTCACAACAAGGTCTTCACCCACAGAAAACTTTGTTTCCAAGATGCTAGCTCCCATTCTGCAAACTGTTTGTAGGCCTCACCATCAGCCATTTCTGAGAACATTTAATGATCTTTTCAGGTGCTCATTCAGGCTTATGTGGTGCTCTTCCATACAGCTTTTATTTTTTAAGATGACTGTTTTATAAAAAAATGGTCTTTTCATAAGAAAAGACTGATTGACAAGTCCTATGGACTTAATATTAGGAGTGCATACACATATTTATTTTAAATCAAGTAAATGATATTTCAGTTTGCTTAACCAGCAAAATGAGGGAAAGGTGGACATTTTCGTGAAGAGTTATTGTTTGCTTTTCCTTTAAAGTTTAACACTTCCTGTCAACAAATGTGCGTAGATAAACTTGCTTGTCACAAATCTGTTTCAAAATAAGAGTAACTTGCAAAAACTGCTTCTCTTTCATTTCCCTTAAACCCTCCTTACTATAACTGTAATGCTAGAGGAAAAGATATGTGTGTATATACACACGCGTATGTGTGCCTAAAAAAACAAGAGGAGATTAAATATTGGCTAAGAAAATATGCAAAAGAAATTCCAAGAGAGAGCAGGGGGCAACATCAATGGCATGTATTTTCAAAAAATGTTTGCACTTTAGCTTTACTGCTTGCACTTTAGCAACTGCAGTTGATAAGAAAGGTCATATACAAAGCTAAGTTAAGTGTGAAACAAATACGAAATTTTTCTCTCATCTAGCCTTAATCTTCTGTCTTTTCAGTGAAGAAAGCAGTGAATACTAGTTTAAATTCCACCGGTACCTTGCTGTGGGTATCTTTCTTTATTTCCTTTTTCCTCCCCTTCTATTTTGATATTTGATTCCTGCGGCATCTTATTTGCCTGCGTAAGCCTCCTGTTATATATGCATTAAGTAAACAAACTTCAAACAATTCCAAATTAATCATCTTTATTTACCTGGGGAGACTGGTTCTATGTTGCTGCCTGTCTTTCTGAGGCATAATCCAAACCACACTTCACCCTTAATTAAGACTTTTGAGAGATTAAAAGTCGTAATACTTAACATTTGTATTTTGTTTTCTGTATTTAAAGTATAAACACAAACTACAAGGTCAGTTTCATTCACACGCACGCACACACACACAATCATGCTGTATATAAAGTTTACGCATAGTTCAGTCATTTACACCCAAGGGAATGATCTAGAATGGGTCGAGTAGAAGGTCGATAGTGTCTGTTGCTTTGCTAATTAAGTTACATGAGCACCTAAAGCTTTCATGCTACGTATATCAGCCATCTCGGCTGGCTGACTTGGTACCTACCTCCTGATTATGATTAAATCTGATTCGTAAATGTTCCCATGTTCTCTACAACATCTGTTGAGTAGGTATACTCAGAGTACCTCTGCTACGTAGCCAAAGCACTTAACTTCAGCACAGAGCATGGGGGCCCCAATGACTTTTATTCTAAAAGATCAGAAAAGAGAAACACAAGACAGAGAGTGTGCATTTTTAAACTGATTATTGGTGAGAACACTTATCAGAGGATTGGGACACTTCATTTTTTTCCCCTTATACTAAAGATGTTCAAATTTATATCTTCCAGAGCATCTAAATTATGTATCTAGAGAAGAGGCTTGGATATATTTTCTACTTGTTCCACAAGGAATATGATCAGAAAGAAAAAAATAAAGACTCTGTTTTAGGCTTATGTAACAAAAATATAATTGATATTACTGAATATATTTTCAGTCACAAAACAAATTCGTCTACTGCATGTACTCCAACTATGAAGTAATATAATGAAACTATTCTAGAGACTTGAAGTAATAATTGGCCTTGTTATAAATATCCAACCTTGGGATATTTACGGTACCTCAGGAATGTCTACAAATGACTTTGCCACTGATCCTTTTGCTGTCATGTCTGATGTAAGCATCAGGGCAGAGAAAAAGCACTGAAAGAGGACATATACTACTACTTAATTGTTCCCTTACATGACAGAGGATTGAGGGGTAGGTATGACAAGTACAGTCAGAAGAAAAAGGTTGCTATTATATTTTAGAAAAACAGAAAAGTATTAATGGAAACAACAGATTAATGTCCATTGTAATGCAGTAGATGGAACATACTGTCTGTCTTGATTCCAAAGTGGCAATATGCACCCAAAACAATTTTATATGTCAAACTTGTAATTAGATAGACATAAAGTCCATGCTGTGAAGGGTCAGCCAGCATCTGGGTGACAGGTGCTAAGATGTTAGACATAGCGTATGGTGAGTAAAAGAGATGGAATATGAGATAGGTAATAATAAGCTGGGGATCTCTGTATACACTCTGTAAGTTACGTCTGAAAACATTTTACTGGTTAAGCTATTGTGATAAGAAGTTTGTCATTCAGTAACTTGCATTATACGTAGTCTTTAATTTTGTGTTGTCAGTCATCAGCTCTGATGGAAAACACTGAAAACACCGTGAAATATAACATCTACAGAAGAGACGGACTTTAAGGGATGATTGAGAGAATGATACTAGTGGAAAAGGTAAGCAGGCAAGAAGTAAAAGCTGGCTTTTATGGGAAATAGCACATGTATATTGGGCTGTCAGTTGACGGAGTGAGATACTGAGATGCATAACAGAGGGAAAAGGTGGACTTCTGAGAAAACATGTAGAAGAAAATCAGGAAAAGGCAGATAGGAAACCTCTTTTTTGTGTTTGAAATTTTCCGCCATCCTCTGCTGTAGTTGTTAGGGCAGAGTGTTAATTTAAACCACTAGAGAAAAAGACTAACCTCAGAGACAGAAAAGTGTGTTGGAATAATAATAGTTTATATGTTTCAAACTGTGTTTTTCTTTTCCTCTGCTTCCTTCATTCTACATAGGCGATAGACACTTCCGTGATTCTGGAGCACACGTCTTCAAACTTTAATAGTGTTTGTGGTTAGTAAATGTCAATGGATACACCAGTCCTACAGTGAAATAAATTTTGCAGTATTTTTACCAAAAAGAGAATTTCATTCATCTATATTAACGTTTTGCAATAATTTATTAATTTTCTTAAACAGTACTCCTGTTTGTCATCATCAAGAAGTTGTGTTTCATATTTAGTGCTGGAAAGACAGCTGCAATATACTTCTTGAGATAACTGAAAGAAGAACAATAGTAGAATAAGAAATGCAGCACTTTTCAGGTGGGAAGGTGTTCAAACTTATATTTAGCATTCTGGATATCTCAGTTTTGTATTTTTATTCCTAGAAACTACATTATTAAAATTATTTCACATCCTATAAATACAGTTTTCTTTTGTTAATGCATTTGCTTTTATTTGATTTTCTTTAAAGTTAGAGCACCAATAAGTAAGCTTATGAATGTTTTTCTGCATTTGTTCTCTGTATTATGGGCAGCATTATCTGAAGCATTTACCTAATAGCAGTTAATGAAGCCTCTATTTTGAAACATGATTTTGCCCATTAATGCTTCATTCTGCGTAAGAAAAGATTTAAAGCTAGACGCAGCAATCTTTTTTTCTGTTGTCAGAATCAGAAGCTCTTAAGCTTTTAAATGGGTCAACCATCCAGTATGACATAGTCTCATGTGCTCTAAATTAGTCAAGTGCTTAATTGGCTTGCTGGATGTTTGCATGTACAAGTATAGATGCTTGATCCAAGAGATACCTTGATACAACAGATGTCATTTTGTATGTCCTAATTCTGTAGAAAGAAGAGAATCCTAAATGAACTGGTTTTTCAAACCAATTGAATTTTCAGAAACTTAAAGGCAATTAAAAATCTTGGCTGCCCAGCAACACTGGAAAATCAGGCTATTTTTCCATTGCCAGTAAAAATTAGATACATGTTTTTGAAAATTTTGCATATATGTCTGTAGCTAAATGCATCAGTATGGCTCCAGACTGATATACAGAGATTATTCATACAATTTATTAATATACCAATAAAATGAACTGAACTGAAGCTGCTACTTGGATGTATGAACAGAATTTGTTTGCCCATTATGTATGTTCTATGATCTGTAAGCAGGAAAAAGAATAGTTTGATGCTGTGCTGAAAAATATCAGTGTAATATCTCAGATTAAAACATAGAATTCCATGCCTCAAGTGGGAAGGTGTACCTGGTAAATGTTTTGTTAGAGGTCTACAGAATGTGAAGTGAACAAAAGAGATTGCATATATGCGTAACAACATCAACGCTCCTTTATCATCTGGGCATTCCATTTTGAAAGGAAAACCCTAATTAGTGGCATTTTGAGTGCATGACTGACATTTAGGTTGCGAGGCGAATAACACCAGTAATGATAAGTTTAGGCATGGTTAATACCTCAACTTTCAGTTAGTTTTGGTACTAAAACAATGTTAAAATTTGTCATCTGATCACATATTGTTCTTTACAGCGGTGATTTCTGAATTTTCCTATGAATATCGTATCACGGTTCTGACTGGAAGAGACAATAATGTGATCATAGGAAGCTTGTGGGGAAAAAACCCAAGCAAACCAGCCAGTGGAATGGCAACAAATGAGATGGATTTGCTGTAACCACAGCAAATGTGGACGCTGGGAAACAAGGAAGGACAAAGAAGAAGGTATGTTGCATTTGTAAAGTACAAAAAGAAAAATGTCGCTGTCTTTGAAACCAATAGGCAAGTAGCTAGAAATCCTCCATACATGATCTAGTCACTAAGCCCAAACTGTTAAACCTGAGATCTTTAAGTTAGGCATCTAGGTGATGCTTAGGTATCTAAAGAAAGGCTGGATTGATCTTTTTCTATTTCACTAAGTCGTGAAAGATGTGAGACTCTGCAGGCAGAGATACATCAAAGACTAGTACAATGCATGTGACAATCGTAACAGGTACACGTGATATTTGTACGCTAGAGTATCAGCACGCATTTTACATATATAATAATCCAGTGCGCTGACTTGATGGGTCAGTTTCTCATGGAATCACCTCGAGGTAATTGTTGCAAATTCCCAGTGCCTGCCAGGATCCCACTGAGATAATATTTTCTAAGTTGGACGTGCTTATAATTTACGTGTAGTTTAGTATGTTTTCTCTTTCTCTTTTTTTGTCCTGAAAATACAAATACACTTGAAAACATTTAATGGAAGCCAGCTCGTCACGGCTTCATTTTCATTGTCTTTAAACTAGCTGATTAACAGATGCTGAACATAAGTCAGATTTTTAAAGATAATTTCAAGGAATTGTGAAATAAATGCAGTTTTAAAAATCTGCTTTATTATAGAAGAAGAAATGTGGCTGTCTCTTTAGTTGCCTTGTTTAAGATGGATAACAGCAATAGAAGTAAGACTTGAGGTTTGTCCCTTGAGATGGTCGCAAATAGAACCAAGAGAATAATTAATCCTAGGGTGCTAGCACACTGATTAGTATTGTTTGAATTGATAGGCGTCGTAGGTTCTCAGTACCTTTGAAAATCTGTTTTTATTTTGGTGTGAATATTTTAGCCTTTTTTTTCCACTTTAAGTAGCTGTCATTCTCAGTATATTTTTCATTCTCAGTATATTTTACATCATAATAGGAGACATCTAAGGATGGAATACTGGCAAAAAGTCTGTATACCATCTGCTTACATATCTTAATTTTCACAATAGAAAAGACTACAAAAAATTCCGGGGTCTTACAAGATTCAAAGAAGCAAGGGGCACAGTCAGAGTGAAATACAGCACCGTTAGTAGCATATTAGATAAATGTAAAATGGCTCTTCTAGCCTGGAATAATTGGGCCACCACAGTGCCTGCCATATGGCCAGCAGCTTGCTGATGCCCTTTGCCCCAGCTGTCTTGTGTAACGGCAGCATCTGAGTTGTTGTTCCAGTCGCTCTGATGGAAGCAGTTTTTCACACCGACTAGTTATCTGTCATTATAGGCTGCAAGGATGGCCATTATTTTGTTTAAGACTTAACACAATTGCCAGGGGCTACTTCTGGTTTCTGCTGAAGTAGAATAAAAGGCCTGGAGAAGTGCTTGACTGTTTTGACCACAGGTAGATAAGTGGAAAATAAACAGAGCAGAATTTTCTTTGTGTGTTTAGGTATGGCTATTCTTAAAGCCAAAGTTCGCTTCTGCACATTTGACCCCATTTTTCTAAGGTTTTCTAAGGTTTTTCCATGGAAGCATCTCATATACTAAAAAAAAAGGCAAAATAATTCCATAACTACAGTAGTGTTTACAGCATTTATTTAGACATTGGGATCAATTTTAGACATCCTAAAAATTCTCTGGTTTTTATGTGTATGGAGAACTATGTTTTTAAAATGTGCACCCACTTTATAAAATTTGCTAGAAGAGATAATAGTTATTTTGACATACCACTACAGAACTTGGCTGTTTCATGACAACTGAGAAGTGGGGAAACTTATCTGGAAACTGTAACAAATTATTAGTTTGTTGCTTTTTTTCCTGGAGGTTGGCATTAAGATACCGGGTTAATTATATTGATATGTTTGTTTCTAGCTACTAATTGTCCCGTGCACCCTGGCTGCCCATTTACAAGATATTTACAAGAGGTTTACAAGCCCTTTACATTGCCAAGAAACTTACAATGTAGGGATAAAAATTAAATACAGATCATGACTTACAAACCATCAAGCTTATAAACCGCTAAAACCTTCTAAACAGACCTACAGTGATCTATCAGCATTCTTATCCAGCTTTGTTTACATGCATTTCCTATTTTTGTTGGGTTAAGAGCAGTATCCTGTGTTTGAACAGCCCAGGTGGGTCTTGATCCATAACGTGGACTTATAAACAATTTTAAAAGGAATACACATTTTTCACCGAATATGCTGCCTCCATTTTTTTCAATACTTCTAGTCAAAAAATGTTTGATAAATTTTTACATCTGTAAGAAAGAGTACTACATGATACCAACCATGTAAATTAGGCCAACTTTTGGCCACCAACTAGTTTCGATTCACCAACAGTGAAAGCAGCTATTTTTCAATGGTCCTCTGGTTATCATATTATTTGGCTGAGGAGGTTAACATTTTTTTTCTTTTCTTTTGTCATTAGCATGGTAAGAGGTTTCTTTATTCGTTTTTACAGTGTGCTAATAACTCTTCTGTTTGGTATTGTTATTCATACATTTTCCTGAAATCTGAAAATAGGTTTCAAGATACAAAAGGCTGAGACACCTTAATTTTCTGCCTGCATGGCAGATTCCAGAGGCTTTTCACCGTCTTCTTCTGTACTGATGTTTTTGCTCCTTTTCCTGATTACCTGTCATAGGGATTGCAACCAATGTGACCTATTCACAAAAGGCTCCATTGTACTTGAAAGTTAACAGTCAAGTATTTTCTTATGGATTGGAGACAGACCTTGGTCTGTCACCCTGTATTTCAATGCATTTGAATGAGGAGGTTTTTGTTGTGATCCGGTTCTAATGACTAATCCTATGACATCCACCCGCCATTCTTCATTTAATTTAATTCTTTTGTCAACCTCTGATACATCTCTGATTCATCATTTTATTGAGTGCTTATGGATCCCATACTTCATAATCCCGGCACCAGCCCCTCTTTTACTGAATCATACAGACTGTTCTTATATTTTTTTTCAGGACCAGTTACTAAGATGTGCTATGCATAGCACATTATATATAGCACTGTGATACTTCCATTACAGATGAGGTGTCACAGGTATGCCTTCCCAATGACGTAGGCGGAAAAAAAGGGAGCTGGTAATTATCTACCCATTGCTTACAGCATACGTTTCATCCTGAGTGGCAATAACAAATTGGCCTGTGTCAGCGGTCTCCATGTTGGAGATTTGGAATTATTTTTAATTCTGGGTTATATGATAACAAGCAACCCCGTGCCATAAATGGAATTAGGTATATAAGAAGGTGGATGGTGTTATGTTTATTAAGGCTATGCGTTGACCAGGTGGTTCTCGAGCCAATAGCGCTAATTAACAACTCAGCTGCATGTGCGTGTACTGAGCTGACAATGAGTTTTGGAACCTTATTATGTGATTGCTTCCCTACTGTTTTTCACATGATTTTACTTGTTGGATTGGAAGTATGCATGCTCTTCTGCTGTAGCAAAAATGTGGCGGTATAGACATTCAGCCTCTTCACAAGAATAGTGAGATGGTAAAATATTGTTCATTCACATAAAAGCTAGGAACAAGCATACTGGAAAAGTATGAACAGTGCATTATGTATGGTGCTTTTTGACTGTCATATAAACTCAGAAAGGTTTCATTAGTTAGTACACTCACTTGGGCAATAAGTGTCGAACTACAAATTCCTGCTCCAACATGCTGAGATTAAATCTTCTCATTGAAGAAGGTTTCTTAAAATTTTTAAGATGAGCAATATAATTTGGTGATGAATACTGGAATGCTAGTTACGGTGCTGTTATGATGTTATACAGAGTAAAAAGATTGCTTTGAAACTGTGTTACAGAATCTTTGAGAAAGAAACAAAGATTTTACCCGTGCCTCAAACTTCCATGTTTCAGTGGCCTACTGGTGTTACAAAGCTTTGTTTTCCTTTTGTTTTTTGTCACACACTAGGTGACTTATATAGTACTTTTCACATATGCCTTATAAATTTTAGATATAATTTTATTAGAATTTCAGCCTAATTTTGGGCAATCACTCATTTATTTACTAAATTAGCATTATATGATATTGGCTCTGAGGTATTTAAACAATATGAAGCATAGCTCAAACTGAAAAATTTATAAGATTCTATTCTAGGTTTATGTGCAGGTAGGCAAAGTTTTCTAGTGTATACTGGAAATGGCTAAAATCTCTTGAGTTTATCAGAGAAATCAGAGAAAAGAAAATTAGGGGTCACGAAGCAAAAAGATAGGAAGTTCTTAGTGAAGAGAGAATTCTGCAAGTGAAGACATTTTGTTGTGGGTTTTTTTCCCCTTATTCCAACATGTTTGGCATTCTTTTAGTAACTATTTTGTTGCTGAAAGTACTGATTCATTGTAGTTTTTCCCACAAACATGTTTGAACTTTTCTCTCCTACCTTCCAGATGTGTACTATGGTGATAGTGCTGCAGCAGTCTGTCTGTCTCTCTTGCTTGCCCTTTGCTGCTATGCTGGCTCAATGTTATTATTGATTCACTACCAAACCAGACCAGCAAATAGTTGGTGGCTAAAACGGTTTCATGGAATATGCAAAGAATTGAGTTCAAATGCTAGATTTAGACAAGACTTAAAATGAGCCATGTGTGCCAGATGCCTGCTCTAGCTACTGGGTCCTTTGTGGTGCTGAGGGCTTCCTGGATACACCTGCGCCGTCCCTTTGCATAGCGCTCTCACTCCTTGGCCCAGCCTCCATGGTCTAAGTTGTATACTTTGTTTACTCCGGAGGTCTCTCTGGATCGAATGTACTATGTCCCTTGCTGATGAAGCCCTGGTGCGTCTGAAAGAATAGTTAAGAGTCAATCAGAAAGACAGCGTGGAGAGCGCTGCACGAAGGCTGGCTCCCTCTGCCTGACTGTCCTCCCGTGCCATCCCAGAAGGCACCATGTTCTCGTATGCTTCATACCCTGCCTTCTTCCACGCTAGAGTATACCACAGCTAGCCTAAGCAGTATGGCTTTCTGGAGGCTTGCCAAGCAATCCTGTTGCTGCTCAGGATAACCTGAAAAACAACCCAGTAAGTCTGAACACAAAACCATCGAGGGTTTATAGCATTTTGGCTTGGGTTCATGAGAAGACTTGGGCGTAGCTCTGTTATACCTGGAGACGGCGTAGACTGGGGGCATCACTTCCAGCACCATCAGCCGAACACTCTGCCAGCAGGTCTTGGGGCACCTTGACACTCCTCCATTCTGTCAATAGTGGTGAGCAGGGCCATTCTAAATTTCAGAAAATGAAAGCAGAATATATGTGAAGGAGAGCATGTGACTGCATTAAACACAGTAGGATGCATGCGTCTCCTGGCAAGAAATGGCTCTGACAAGCATCCATACATTCCCATGCGTGTATATGCCTCCTTGGAATCTTTTCTGTGTGAATCAGAAAAAGTCGTGCTCCCTGGGTACAGACCCCATTCCACCCATACTTCCTACGCAAAAAACATCAACAACATGCTGGAATGCAGCGTATATAAATTATGTGACATCATCTTGGTGAAAGGATATTCATCGCACCTCCTGTCTTTTCCTATTGATGCTTTCATGTGCGTTTCCTATCCAACTCCTTTCCGAGGATCCTAATTGCAGAAGACATCCTCCCATGGGCCTGTCACCCTAGGCCACACGTGGCACCCTAGCAAGGATGGCAGGGAGAATACTCCAAGCATTACAGAGTACACAGTGTAAGACAGGGTAGGCACTACTGACCTTTTGGTGTAGGACAGTCTCAAAACACAGCCAGAAGCAGGACAACTTAACACGAGTATGCCTTCTCTCATTAACCTTCAGCCTAGGATTTCTGTTTCTGACCGGAATACTGGGTACATGGTGACAAATGTGCTCATCCAGCATAGGGGATGTTGGTTTACTCCTTTTACAGTAGGCGTTCAAGGTAGCTGCACGCCCTAGAGTTAGCGAACAGCGAGCACGGGAGGCCTGGTAGGACACTGTGGTAGAAACAATTCGTTGAGAGCGGAGGGCGTAGTGTGTACCAGCTCCACAGCAGACAGGAATACACACTGCTGGTCATCTCAAAGGCATATTCCAATTCAAAATGAGGCACCTGAAGTGTCAGAAAGTTTTTGCCTCACTCCTCACTGAGGGCAGGCTAGAAAAATACAGCAGTGAAGGTCCACTGCCACATTGCACTTCTCATAATATGTGTCAGCTTGATTCTTATCCTCACTCTGTTTTCCCGTCCCTGTCTCACTTGCTTTTTCCTTCCTTTTTCTTGCAGTTGCACTTTCTTGCTCAGGAACATGTGACTGCACAGAGAGATGCCTAGGTCAGTAGGCATGACACCTTCTCATGATGGGCCACCTTGTCAGGTGCTGCTCTGGGAAATATGACCTGCAGATGAATAAGTTTAGACCTCCTCCTCATGCAAAATTGCGGGTTTTGTCTTTGTGAAGCAGGTGTCTGCAGCAGTGCGCTATGCTGTGTCTGTCTTGCCAATATATTGTGAACAGAAAGGGGTACTTCCTCTTCCAGTGACTTTATGCTAGGGATAAGGAAGGAAAGCAGATCTCTATTTATAGTTTTATAAATAGAAAGGCATTGGCTTCGCTACCATGCAGTTCAGATATTATGCTGGGCAATCCTGCAACTCTTCTAAGCAGTTATGCATGCAAGGTGTTGCATACTTGTTGATTACTCTATGAAGCAAGACATCTTGTGGTGATAAGAGCCGTATCGCAGGACGAGATCTGTTTGTGCCACACATGCAGCGCCTCATCAGTGCTCACGTGCATCCTCCTTACATGAGGTGTGCCAAACAGCAGCTGTTCACGCAGCAGTGGGAGAGCTGGTATTCGTCTTTGAGCATTCTTCATTTTGCAGTGCATTGACTTGCTACACATTTGATGGACGTCCTGGAGCAGTTTAAGCACAGCGTTGTTGCTGTATTTCCACACAGCCAGCCTCAAGAGGGAGTCAGTGGATTACTGTCATACAGCGAAGCCGCCTAATCCTACAATGTTTGGTATTGCTTGGGAAAATAAAGCTCTGACTAAGCACAACCAGGGGGAAGCAGGATTTGTGCATAGCCTGTGATGCAGCGGTAGCCCTTGTGAGGGCTGGTAAGAGTCTTGTGGAATGAGATCCTGCATCAGCTAGGAAGCTGTTGCCAGAGTGGTGTATGTTGGTACCAAAATAAATACTGCAGCTTTTGTCCTAAGGTGCTGAATGATTCCAGGCAAGGTAGAAGACCTTTTTAAGACTTTGGGTTTTGCCCTTGCATTTCCTCTATCATAGAATCATAGAATCGTTAAGGTTGGAAAAGACCCTCAAGATCATTGAGTCCAACCATTAACCTATCACTGCCAAGTCCACCACTAAACCATGTCCTCGAGCACCACGTCTATCCGTCCTTTAAATACCTCCAGGGATGGGGACTCAACCACGTCCCTGGGCAGCCTGGGCCAGTGCCTGACTGCCCTTTCGGTGAAGAAGTTTTTCCTAATATCCAACCTAAACCTCCCCTGGTGCAGCTTGAGGCTGATCATTTGTCTTTAATTCTTTTGGCCATTGTTTGCCATTGTATATAAACACTATTCTCAGCATGGACTGATAGACTCTGGGGCATCCACTTTATAGCAATGTTAAAGGATAATACTTTATTTGGCTTCCTGGCAGTTTCCTGACTGTTAAGGATTATGAAAAATACAATCTTTAACTATAAATGGCTGTCTGTATGGCTATTCTTTCCATTGACTCTGTGATCATAGTGGTTGACTCTTGGTAATGTTTTTGTCAATACTGTAGTACTGACTAATAAGAGAGAGTTGAAAACATGAGCATTACTTTGGTACGCACGTGCCAGGAAGCATGACACACATCCGTTGCAATCTATATATATAATTTGCTTTATCAAGTGCCTCATGAGACAGGTTAATATTACAGCCAGTGAATGGCTATAGTAATAAGCGTAATTTTGACATGAAGCTCATCCAAATCTGTGAGTACTCTGGCACATGGGAGTGTAGCAGGTTTCCACATATACGTGATATAGAAGTGAAAACATGAGGTGTGATCCCATGACCAGATAACTGAAATTATTGCAAATGCCTCCAAAGCATTATCTTACACTGGCAGCTAATCATATATAGACTTGTCAGACCTGGTGTTATAGCAGAGTTAGACATCTAGGTACTAGGGAAGTTACTGCTGTAACTTTATAGCTGGATGTTATAAATTAATCGCTGTTAAACGCTGAAGAACAGCATCATTATTTGCAGCTATTTTGGTAATGCTTAATGACTCTAGGAATGTTCTAGTTGTTTCATCCCTGCATAAGAAAGAAAGTGCAGGCACTGTAAAATTTTAATTAACAGTAAGAGCTGAAATGAGAAGAAAAGTGGTGGGAAAGTAGGCCTCAGTGACTTTCGGTACACCACTTGCCTTGAATAATGTCGTGTGACAAGGCAAATACTCTTCTATCCCCTTCATTTGATCTGATTCCAGATGGTATAATATGACTCCTCACACCAACCCTCGCTGGTAAGACCTTGCTGCTAGTGATTGAGAAAGTCTGATACTGTACCAAGTTATCGTCCAGGAATTGAATGCGTTTTTCAGATGCTAGTCTTCCTTATTCTGACAGTTTTTTCCACCCTTTGTCATCACAATAATTTTATTGTGTTATTCATAGGACAAAAGGACCAAACGTAGAGCCATAATTTTTGTAGTTCCATAATCGTCCCAAACAAGGCCTACTGTAACACTTGTTCGGTTGTCTGGCGCATTTAAAAGTAAGAAGTATTTTTATATCACCTCTTGTCTTCATACACTCCAAATTTCTGGACAGAAATTTTCAGTGTTTGTTGAGAATTACATTTTAAATGAGGTGAAATCTCATTGGTTATTTCCAAGATTAATTTGCCTTTCCTACTTCAAAAACGTTTGCAAAACAGACATGGAATAAATGCATTATACATGAAACAGCTCCTGAGGAAGGAGTATTTCCTACATCTAACAAGTGTAGGAAGTATCTTCAATACTACTTTCATTCTTAGAAAGTGCTTGATTTAAAGATGTCTTCACCTATAAAATGTGTGCTGAATTAAGAGAGATTGAAAACTAAATTAATTAGAAATGTTTAAAGATGAGAGGATTCAGCAGCAGAGTTAGAAATGCTAGTGAGGAGAGGGATTCCAAACGTAGGCAGAGGACCTGACTTTGGAAAGGGAAAGTTGTGCTGAGGAGGGTTCATCTAGGTGTCCTTCACAGTGCGAAGAGCGGGATTCATAGAATCACGGAATTGCGGAGGTTGGAAGGCACCTCTGGAGAACATCTAGTCCAGCCCTCAAAGCAGGGTCAGCTCAAGCAGGTTGTCCAGGACTATGTCTAGTCGGGTTTTGAATATCTCCAAGGATGGAGACTCCGCAACATCCCTGGGCATCCTGTTCCAGTATTTTACCACCCTCGCAGTAAAAAGGTTGGGATTTCTTTAATGTTTAAATGGAATTTTTTGTATTTCAGTTTGGGCCTATTGCTTCTTGTTCTTTCCCTGGGCACCACTGAGAAGAGCCTAGCTGTCTTCTTTACTCTGCCCCCATCATACACAAAGATACTCTCTCACCTTCTCCAGGCTGAACAGTCCCAGGTCTCTCAGCCTCTCATTAAATGACAGAAACTCCAGTCCCTTAATCATCTTTGTGTCCCTTTGCTGGACTAGCTCCAGTATGTCCATGTCTCGCTTGTACTGGAGAGCCCAGAACTGGACTCGGTGCTCCAGATGTGCTGTCTCAGCAGTGCTGAGTAGAGGGAAGGATCACCTCCCTCCACCTGCTGGCGATGCTTTTCCCAATGCAGTCCAGGATGCTGTTGGCCGCCTTTGCCACAAGGATGTACTGCTAGCTCACGTTCAACTTGTCTTCCACCAGGATCCCCAGGGCTTTTCATGCAAAGTTGTTTTCCAGCTGGCCAGCCCCCAGCATGTGGTGATGCAGGGGGTTATTCCTCCCTAGACACAGGACTTGGTGCTCACCTTTGTTGAACTTCACGAGATTCCTGTTTGACCATTTCTTCAGCCTGTCGAGGATCCTCTGAATGGCAGCCCCTACTCTATCAATCACTCCTCCCATTTTTTTGTCACCTGCCAACTTGACGACTGGCCTCCAGCTCAACTTTGTGGTGCTGATCACAACCCTTTAAGCCCAGCAGCTCAGCCAGCTTTCAGTCTACCTCCCTGACCACTTATCTAGGCCATAATTCATCAATTTGCCAATGAGGATGTTATGGGAGCAAGTGTCGAAAGCCTTGCTGAAGTGAAGATAAACAGTATCAACTGCTCTTTCCTCATCCATCATGCTAGCGGTTTCATCATAGAAGGCTGTCAGGTTAGTCAGGCATCATTTCCCTTTCATAAATCAATGCTGACTACTCCAAATCACATTTCTGTCCTTAATGTGTTTGCAAATGGTTTCCAGGATTATTTGTTCCATCCCCTTCCCAAGGATAAAGGTGAGGGTGACCAGTTTGTAGCTAGTTGCTTTGAATGACTCCTGGGGGAGCACGGTGCAGCCAAAGCTGGCCAGTTAAGCTCTCTATACAGCAGCAGCAGCAAACCATGTTTTTGTTCATCTCAGGAATCTGATGTACATGTGCACAGAGATTTCTCTCCAAATTCCTTCTCTCTCTAATTATGTTGACTACAAAAGGCAGGTTTTGAAAGTAGAAAGGATATTTTTTTAAATGGATTCTATATGTTTCTTACGCTTTTCATACCTGAAAGTGTGTGTCAGAAGCAGGCGGTTGTATAAAATGTTCAGCAATTAAAGTTTTTTAAATGGTCTTGCTTAACAGTCACTATTAGTCGTGATAGACATGACCCCTTATTTCTCGACAGTTAGTAATAATTTTGAGTAGTGTTACCTTATCTGTCATTACAAATAATAGTAAAGCTGATCTGTGCTGATTTCCTATGCTAAGCAAGCTTACCTTACTGAAAAAATTGATCTTTTTTAAATAGATATTCTGTTTTAACTGATAGTCTAAGGATATCAGTGAGGCAAGTTCTGTAAGGGCAGGTAATGTCACTTATTAGACTAACTAGTACAGGGGGAAAAAGTAGGCAGGATTTGTTAGGCAGGAGCGTTTTTGTGGAATTGCTAATAGCAAAATGTAGTTTTACTCTATGCTAAATCACAGATAAAACCGAGACGGGGCGAAGACAAGATCGCCATTTATTACCAACAAGCCTGAAGATTTCTTCAGTGTACTCTCTGTAGATTTCAGTGAGTTCTACCTACCTGAAAAATTCACACAAGGGATAGTATTATTTCTGACGATTTTGAAGAACAAAGGCTTGGCCTGAAATTCTACATTCATGAGATTCTGTGTTCTCTTTTTAGATTTTAATTAGTGCTATCAAGTAAATTTACCTATGAATTACCAATTAACACATTCCGAAATGTAAGTGTTGTAACCTTTGAAAAGGTCATTCTGCACAAAATGAATGGGAGAAGAAGCTGACTTATTACATACTGGGGAAAAAGTCTCTCTTCAGCTGGGAAGATAGAGCTGGTACTAATTTATTACTCGGTAGTTGGTGAGGTCAGCAGTGAGGATTTGGTAACTTGCTGAACTGGACCCTCAACTCCAGTTAGACAATAAATCGAGGGCCTTTGCTGGAGGGGGGTTTTGCTGTACTGTAGAAAACACACCAGATGTACATTACCTCCTCATCAGTGTTGCTCTGAAAATCTGCAAAGTGTATTCTCTTAACTGCAGTGAACATTTTTTTTTTTTTTGCATTCGATTTAGACCTTCAATTTAGACATTCGATTTAGATGTGATCACCTGCTCTAGTCATGCTTCATCTCTACTTTTCCCCCACATCTTCTGGTGTATGGGCTCAGACTGATTTTCAGGTATTGGGCAGCAACTGTTAAGAGAGCTACAGTTTATTAAAAAAGATAGTTCTGAATGTTGCAGATAAAATGCAGTTAAATTAAGTAGCTACATAAGGGAAATGCCGTCTTTTTACAGTGGGCAAACAGAATTAGCACTTGCTCGAAATAGAGACAGCAGCTTGAGAAGGAAATTGCTCGCAATAACCATCCAAGCAGTTCATCAAAGCCCTGCCAGCTGTTGAGCCTTTGGGCTAATTTACACCCCCACCCACAGCTGCAATAAGTAAGGCTTGGAAATGGCTCCTCTGCCAGGTGCTACCTCAGGGTTGTGGTTGCACCGTTCAAACAGCTTTTTGGAGTGCTCTGCTGAGAAGAGTCGTGTTATTTATTTTCTTTCTTTCTTTCTTTCTTTTTCCCCCCTTTCTTTTTCCTGGTGGAAAAGCTTGAGTCTTCTTTACTTCAAGTGAGTAAAATAAGCTTATATGGGACCTAGTGGTAAGGGAGGTTTATACTGATCAATAATGTATATGTGAATGCTGTTTTCTAGGAATACACTGAATTTTGTGGTTTGAACAAGTAACAGTTTAATCTAGCTATTGGTTACTTTGAAAAGTATTGATTTGGAGTCTTTGGTACAGATTAAGTTTATGGGGGCTTTACCTTTTTTTATGTTTCCTTAAAAAATAAAACAAGCAATCGATTATTTTTTAAATGGGTTTGATGCTATTTGTGTGTGAGAGAATGATGGTGCTTTTTAATTCTAATTAATTCTGATGTACTTAAAAATTAGAGTTTTAAAACTCTGTCGAAGTCTGTAGTGTATCGGAGCTAGAATAACACTTGTGTCTGAGCTCTTTACGTGAAGGAAGATGGGGGTTCTAAGGTACCATATCTTGGTTTATTATGGGACTTCCTTTATCTGTTTTGCCTGTGTTCCTGGAAGTCTTCTGATACCTTCTGCTTTCTTAATGCTTTAATTTTAGAGATGAATGATTATGAGAAAATCCATCTATAGAAAGTTGACTTTTATTGTATGAAAATAATTTGTGATCCATAAGGGCTGCAGTTGAAACACATGCAAAAAGAGCCCAATACTTGTCGTGCCTTATAAATCAAGGAATGTTACGTTGTTCTTATCGGTGCTTTGATGTACGACTTGTAATCTTGATTGTTTGAATTGGCAATTTTGCGTTAGCCGGGTATAGTCATTGCTTTCTGGAAATATACCTTAGTTTCCATAACATAGTCTGTAATTTTGTTACAAATACATGTGCCTGGTCTGAAAGTAAACTGTTTTCTTCTTTTTCAAAGAAAGAAAATAATTTGATTATTTCCTTCTGCTCTTCTTGCTTCTTTTAGATGTTCTTGGAAATCTGTTACAAACTTGGCTCTTTCTGGTTGTCTAATCCAGAGAGTGAATTAACATTGAAGAGCACAGTGCGTGCGATGAACCCATTCTGTCACGGGTAAGTAGTGCAGACGACATTGAGAAGTGCTAGTAGAGAACCCTTATTTGTCTGGTCCTCTTCTTCTCACCCCAGTTTTGTGTTTATTATGTTGGGAATCTTGGAGCTTCAGGGTTAAATCTTCAGTAAGGAATATCCTTTCCATACTCGGGGGCTTCTGTTCCATGGTTGGTTTGCCTTTGGGAAAGGCTGGTGATAGCTTTGCAGCAGAGGGAGAGAAGGATTTATCAGGCAAAGTGTTATTGTATAAGGAAATACTACATGTGAAATTCTAAAAATGGAAAGTAGCGTAACTCCTAATGATGAGAAAACACTGCGTGAAGGAAGTAAGAAAGCAGACGCTGCTGTTGAGCTGGATGATTTTTTTGTATTGTTAAATTACTTGGAATGGTAGGAATAACAAACTGTGTGGGCGTACTGGAGAAGTGTGGTAAAGGGAAGGAATAGGAATGATGTGTAGAAATATGTCAAGTACTTGCACAGCTGTGTTTTTCCCCAATAACATCAAGTTCCCATTGGCCAACTATGTAGCGATTCTTGGTGGCGCTTCATGCTTGCTTTTACGATTGAAATGAATCCTAGGAGGCAGGCAGAACAGGACGAATTTCGGAGAAAGCTTTTGCAAAGAGGCATCACAAAACAAAGCACAAAGGCTTTTTAATGAGAAAGAGGTGATAGAGATTGGTCTTACTGCCTGCTCTTCCCGTTTGTATAGAGTTCAGCGTGAAGACGTGAGTGGGGGAAAGATGTTTCTGTGTATGATCTTAGAGATATGGACAAGGAACAAACACGTCGTACCCTTGTTTTGAGGAGGCAGTGGAGAGACGGAGGGACAGGCGGCACATGGTAACCTACCAAAAGTCACGGTTAAGAAGTCTACAGTAATCCATAGTACCTAATATATAGGATTAAATACAGATGTAAGAGTGGAAAGGTAATATTTTTAAAAAGAAGCGTATTGATTGAATGCACTGAATGCATGAGACTTAAGACTGTGCACTTTGAATCAGTAATGCCTTGTCTTACATTCCGGTACCTATTTACCATGTGCGCTGTCGGCTGTCTTGTCTTTGCTGGGCTTGAAACTCTTAAAAATAGCGCTCAAGCCTGAAAAATAGGACAAAATAGCAGAGTTAGCTTTGATCTGTAAAATAACAACTGAGCGAGGTGTTAGAATCATGTAGTAAAAATACCTGTTTCTGAACTGACAGTGGAGCACAAAGTGTGAAGTGTTATGATTTTCAAATAATTTGGAATGACTTTGAGAGAACTATGGCTGGTTTTATTAGACAACTTATGCTTCATGTTCATACTTTCATGGGGAGAAGCTACAAAAAAGCAAAGAGCTGAATTATAATTTGGCTTAGATCTAAGAAAGATAAAAGATGTTAAAAAAAAAAAAGGCAGTTTTGAGGGTCAACTAGTGGGAAGTTAGTACACCCTGTGAAGTACTTTGTCTTTTAGTATAAATGGAAGCTGCTTGCTCCTGTGAGCAGAAGTGCGTAAGTAAAAGATACGATTTTTCAAGTATTTCATTCAAGTCTAATAGTTATCCTGATATATTTTTTTCATTGACACTAAGCAACGTGTATCCCTTGGTACAAAAATACAAAACGAGATCCCGTAAGGCATTATGCTTTTGAAGCAGGAATTCTCTTGTGTCCCGGATAGGAGAAAAATCTGTGGAAGAGTGAATTGCAAATAGGTGGTCGATAGCCACAGCTGCTCAAAGCATTCGTTGGCCACAGCCTTCGGAGGAAGGCGCTGCGCTCCAGGTCAGGCTGCGTGCAGGTGCAACCCTTCTGCTTCCTCTGTGGCAAGCAGTCATTAAGGGAAAGCGTCACCGCCTGACAACAGATTGCTGCTCTATGACTGTGACTGTAAAATATTTCCCTTTAGAGTTTTAAATGCACCTTTCTAGGCACTTTTTTAACCAAAAAAAAAAAAAAAAAGTCAAAGCATTTGGCATGTTCATTGCTGCCTTGTGGAGCGGGTGTCATCGTGGTCAGCCCACTGTTACAAATCCGGGCAGCTTCAAGGGAAATCTTTCGGCCTCCTACAACCAAAAGACAAGAGGACATGACACTTGGTATTTTTGATTGGAATCTATTTAGTCAAAGAATGAAGAAAAATACATATACTCTGCAAGAGCACAAGAAATACCCACCAGGCTGACCGAAGCAAAGGATGCCATCTGCGGAAGGCGGAGAGAACCGCCGCTTTGTGCGATTCATCGCGGCAGTGGTTTCGGTTAGCGAGTGCCGAAATTCGTGACTGAGGCTTCCTTCCGCAGGTTTTAAATATCAAACGTAATTTTAGAGAGAAAACGAGCAGGGAGCTTCTGTGTACCTTACAGAGCAGGAGCACGATGCTGTTTGCAAACAAGCAAGTTGTTGAAAAATCAATGCTTGAAATATGCGAAATCATGGATATTTGCAGTCACTGCAGTTTTGTGTATGGAGGAGTGAAATGGGGCTGAGCATTAACAAAATGGACTCTTGGCTACCTTCGCTCCCCGTGTCGGGTCCTGGGCACCTGTGGCTAATGTCACCTAGGGCTCCGTGGCCTGCGGAAACAGAACCTGTCTGCCTGGGCGCTCTGGTGGTCGGCTGGCTGTAAATAGTAGCGGAATTGCGATCTTTGGGGGGGTCGTCTCCTTCCAGAAAGATGTGGGAACCGCATTTAAAAGGTGAACCGCAAGAACCCGATGCGGGGAGTGAGGTTTCCCGGCTCCCCGCACCGCCGGCGCCGTGCAGCCGGCGGGGGGAGCCCTCGGCCCGGGCGGGACCGTGGCTGGGGCGGAGGGAGGGAGCGGAGAAGCGAACCAGGCACCTCCGTTTCGTACCCAGCTCACGGTTCAAGGTCAGGGCTGTGTAAACCGCCGCACAAAGGCTCCTTTCAGGAGCCGCCACGCCGGCTTCGCGGCCGCCCGCACGATCCTCCATTCAAGCGGTGACCCCCGCGGGGCCGGCGTGCGCGACCCTGGCCCCGGGGGAGCCGCCACGCCGCCCGGCCCGGCCCGGCCCGGCCGTGCGCCGTTCCCGAGAGCGGGGCAGGGCGGGCAGCCGCTTCGGGCAAGCGGGGCCAGCGGCAGCGGAGGGCCGGTTGCCACCCGGTCCCGCAAGCCGGCGGAGCTCCCTGCCTGCCCTCCCCTGGCCCCGCCCCTCCCGGCGCTATTTGCATAGTCCCCGCCCAGCTCGGATTTCACTGGCGGAGACCGTCTCCGCCGGCCTCGCTGATTGGTTGTTCTCGCCGCAGGTCATTTGCATGCGGCGGGGCGCCCGGCAGACCTGCGGCGGAGAAGTTGAGTGGGAGCCGCCGCCAAGTGTCCCGCCGAGCGGCTCGCGCCGAGCCCGCCCCGCCCCGCGCCGCCGCCCCGCGTCCTCCGCGGGCCCCGCGACCTGCCCGGGCGGGAGGCGGCCCGGCGACCCGGGCCCCACCGCCGGCTGCCGCCAGCCCGCCCTCCTCCCTCCCTCCCTCCCTCCCTCCCGAGGCAGAAGATGGCTGAGGGCAGCCTCCCTGCGGGATGGAGGTAGCTGGCCCTCGGCGGAGCCGGCGTGCGGGGAGGGCTCCTTCCCGCCGTGCTGCAAATCCTCCCGCGCCGCTGGTGGGGCAGGCGGCTCTGGCTCGGTAGGCGCAGGAGGGATCTGTCCCAGCCTCACTTTTCGTGCTCTTTGCGGTTGGCTTAACCCGTCTTTCCTATGGCTGGGATATACAGCTCTACTCTGAAGACCCTGGAGGATTTAACGTTGGACTCTGGTTATGGGGCAGGGGATTCCTGCAGGTCCCTTAGTCTCTCTTCTTCCAAGTCCAACTCCCAAGCCTTCACCTCTTCTCAGCACAGAGGCAACTGGTGGTACTACTCGGGCTCCATGAACAGTAGGAATAACAGCTGGGATACCGTGAACACTGTTCTGCCGGAAGACCCTGAGGTTGCAGATATCTTTTCCAAGTGCCCTAAGCTGCCGGATCTAGAGGAGTACCCTTGGACTGATGAGGACATTGGAAAAATACTCAGAAAAGGGAAGGGAGATGGCAATACCAGAACCTTTTCTCAGGAAGCTGTCAGGCGGCTCTCGCAGTTGCTGAGGCGCGCCTTGATCAGGGTCTCCAGGGAAGCTCAGCGGCTCAGCGTGATGCACTCCAAGTGCACCAGGTTTGAGGTGCAGAGCGCGATCAAGCTCATCCAGAGCTGGTCGTTGTCAGAAAGCTGCGTCTTGGCGACTGTCAAGGCTCTCTCTTTGTACAGCATGAGTGCTGGAGACGGACTGAGGAAAGGTAAATCGGCTAGATGCGGCCTCACCTTTTCAGTGGGGAGGTTCTTCAGGTGGATGGTGGACACTAGGATCTCAGTTAGGATCCATGAATATGCAGCCATCTCTTTAACCGCTTGCATGGAAAACCTGGTAGAAGAGATTAAGGCTAGGGTTTTGGCAAGTCAGAGCCCAGATGGTGGAGGAGGGGAGATCTCGGCTGAAATCCTGGAGATGGTTATCAACAACGATGCTGAACTTTGGGGAGTGTTACAACCTTACGAGCATCTCATCTGTGGGAAAAATGCTAACGGTAAGATCTAGCTTTTGCAATTGTTAATCTTCATACCAGCAAGCTTTACAGTAAAATCGTCAATTTCTATGGACTTGGGGTTTTTTTGGTTTTTCTGTTCATCTGAATTGCATCTTGGTCGTGGTTTGTGTGCGCGTAAAGCAGACAAGATGGTTTTACCAGGCAAGAATGATCCTGCTTTGCTCTTAAGGTGTACCAGTTTATAAAGATGCAGAGGCTGTGGGAAACCAAGCCCTGTTGTCTTAACAAATGTCTCCTGACTTTCTACCAGCTGCTGTTTTGAGCATTTTTACTGTAACTGGCATGTAAACATGCTTCTCTGTAACCGTAAGATGAAATGTGCTTTACAAGCTGCTCTGCAGAAAATACCACTGTTGTTTTTAAATAAAATGTATAGTGAGTACCTTGCAGTTTCATCTTAAAGATGCTATTCCCACATGCAGCCTGGAGAGGGAAAACAACATTAATTTTTTTTTTTCTTTGCGGTAGTAAAATTCGGTTTCTGAGCAAAAACTTATAACTGCACGTTACTTAGAGTTCTTTCCAGTTTAGCAGAAACCTGCGTTGTAATTACACTCGTGCAATAAACAAGAGCTTGTGCTTGGCTTGCCAAAGTGAGCATGTAGGATGGTGCCTCAGTAATGAGAATTACATAGCATTAAGATACTTACCTCTGTAATTTGTTTAGAAAGCAGACTTTTTGAACAGTTAAGCAAATAAGCAGATAGAGGAATGTTGGCGTTTTCCTGTGAGACTGAGACAATTTGAAAGGCTTAAGTCATGACGGTTCTGTTAAGAAGCTACACTGTTTATTTTGCATTGTCACACTGAGGAGTACCATATTTTTTCACGGAAAACAGAGAAACGTTCAATTTGGAAAGCTATTCTGCGTGCCACACACAGTTTCATGACTCTTGCTGGCCTCATCGTTACGGTCAGATAGTCCATGCATAATACCCTCCTGATTTAACTCTTTGTAAAACCAAGCGGCTTGGTCCTCTTCAAAAGATAATCTTGTAACAAGAGACAAGTAAAGGAGTGGATTTTCTTTGTGGAAAAAAAATATCCCTTAGGTGAATGTTAGTAATGAAACACTTTGTCGGAGAAGGGCCGACTCAACTTCTGCTCCTGGGGTGCATTGATTTCCTGCAGTTATCCTACACCAAAGCAATAACGTCGTGATTCAGATCACTGGTAGGTAGGTGCGGTGACCGTCCCCGCTGGGTCAGCCTGGCTCAGGTTACAACGTAAGAGGATGGCCGCTGTTGCGGTGCTCACAAAACCTCTCTTGTGCGCTCTATCTGCCCTCCGTCCACTGACAGTGTTACTACGTGTATGTGAAAAAAATGTGAGGAGCCCTTTGGGATGTGCTCTGGGCACTGGTACAAGACATAACTGTAACTTTAAAAGTCAAACATAGACATCTACTTTTTTAACTACAAGCCCTTAGATGGAAGACTGTAAAGGTATGGGGATGTCTTGTCCTCTGCCAAAACACTTGTCATGATTTTTTTGTGTGCCGTGGGGGTATTTATCGCCAGGGCTAAAAAGAGGACTGGGTTCCCTCTCTTGTTGCTTATTCAGGGAAGCTGGAGTAAAATATTGTCGTTCTGTAAAGTAAAACACGCGCTTCAGCTGTTCCCTGCTCAGTGCTTCTGCCACACAGCTTCTGTGTGTAAAATGGAGAGGAAGAGTCAGTCCCTCACGGAGCTTTTTTTTTTCTTAAGAGAAATCTCCTTCTTGGAAAAATTGCAATGAATGAATGGAAGCTGGTGTTCAATGGAAACATGAGTGACTGTGCAGGGAATTGCTTATAAATATTCAAACCACCAAATGGTCAGTTATGATAACGCTTGTGTAGTGCAATACCAAGCAGTCACTGGCCACAGAAGGGTTGGCTTCTGTTGCCTCTTTTGTTGTTCTTGTCTTTCGGATCAATTCTGTCAATAATTGAATGCATTTTTTAACTCTGAAAATTGAATGAAACTGCACATGAAGGTATCCTGTGATTCCTGTGACAGTCTGTCACTAGTATTTTGTCTGACACAAGTCAGTGACTCTTCCAAATAGCTTTTCTTGCAGTTGTGAGACCACAAATGGTTCTATATGGACGCAAAAAGCTTGGAATAACTTCTTTATTCTTTCTCCCTGTAGGAATTGTAAATTAGTAGCATTCACATCATTCTCCACAGAGAATGCTTTCAAATGATCTTGTCTTCTACATTAATTTAAATGAGGTAGATCTAGTGGTAAAATAACTGGATTTATTCCAGTATAAGGAACAGGAAAACTTGCTTTACTGTCTTTTTTTTTTTTTTTCTTTTATAGTAAGAACATTTTAATGGAATACTTGCAAATTGTGAACTTGGCATATGTTTGCTGGGTTTTGTTTTATAGCACAGAGTTTGATGCTAGAGATAAAGAGCACTTAGATGTTAAGTTCTAACTGCAGTCAAGCATTGCAATCTCTGGATGAAATCCATGGCAGTGTACTATGCAGAAGATTGCACTGGATTATCATAATGGACCTTTCTGGCATTATGATCTATTGAATACAATTTTCATTATTAGATCAGGATAGCGTGCTGCTTTGGAGTCTAAGAAACAGTAAGTAAATACATAAATCTTTGTAAATTCTCAAGAGACTGAGGTTTAGACCTGTATTTCTTCAGTGACTAATCTCCCATCAAAGACAGTAGTCCAGTCACTGTTCTTAAGGCTTTGGAGGCTGAAATCTTAATATTCTGTATTGTAACAAACATGTTTTAGTCAACACCTGGTGTGTGAAAGGTAAAGTTTAAAAGTCTGTAATGCTTAAGGGGAATTTTAATATTATTTTTAAATAAATAATAATCTGTGGTTTATTTATTTATTCGCCCTTTCTGTGAAGCTGTTCTGTAATCAACTATTTGCTACTTCTATGAGATGTCTTCTGCTGTTAGCGTGAGTTCTGACTTCATGCTTGGGACTCAGTCTCTCTGCCTTGGAAGGAGGAATGTCATCGGCGCGCGTGGTCGTCAGGAGTTCTGTAAAGCTCTCTGGGTGTGTGAATGCCTCCAAGGGCGAAGTCTTTTCACACAGAGTCTAGGTGGGATGTTGCAAAAATAACGCAATGCAAGCTGGAACGAAAAATGAAACAAAAGCAGCAAAAATGATAAGCAGCTACTGAACAACATAGTAACGGGAAGGTAAAAAAAAGTCATGTAAATTGGGATACATGTTTTGTTTTCTATTTTTAATTAGATGGAGATATATGATATGCATGGGTTTGATATAGCTAAAGTGGAGAAGGCATCTGGTAGTTCCACAGGGATTTTGAGACATGCTAATTTGGAATATTAGAGTCTATTCATTTAAAATGTTTGTTGTGAGACGAGGAGAAATATGAACTTACCTTGGAAATGTGGTTCTTCTAACTTGATGTTCCTGTGTTTGACTGGTGCGTGGTTCATTAGAATCTGAACTCTCAGCACTGCAAATACGTTTTGATATTATGGCCCTAATGACTACGGCACTTACATTGTACTTAACTATCTGGTTATTGCCGAGCACTCCTGCAACAGCCCATACACCTGCTGTGCTATTTAATGCATCAGCACATCCTGGTGTTCTGCAGATATAAGTGTTGACAGATGTTTTTGCAAAAAAAAAAAAAAAAAAAAAAAAAAAGAAAAAAAAAAAAGAGGGGAATTTAACTTGGTAACACTGTTTCTTCACATACCTCTTAGCTGAAACACTTGAAGTTGTCTGGGGACAAACTAATCCACAAATCAGCCTGTTGATTTGCTCAGCTGATGAGTAGTGGAAACAGAGTCTGAAATAAGCTCTACTGTGTCTTGAGACATCTTTCTTAGAAAGGGGTTGAAGGGGGAAAATGTGTAACCTTTCCTCATGGTAGGAGGGAATGATTTGAACTGAATAAAATTAGACCAGCGATGAATTTTCTTCTCTCTGATACTAAACGCTGCAGCACACCCTACCAAGAGTCCAGCATGGGCTTTGGATTTAGTATCACTAACTAACCCCATTTTCTTTTATCTTTCTCACTGCAGTAATATAGGTTAAAAATTATAGCTGATTTTAACATGGAGGATTTTTTTAGAGCTATGCCATTATAATAATTCCTTTTTATAGTTATCAAAATGGTCTGAAATAACTTTTTTTTATTTCAGTGTAGTCATGGTACTGTACTGAAATCCAGCATGAAAAAAAATTATGATATTTCAATAAATAGAATGACCTTTTGTTATCTGAACTGAACTAACTGTTCTTATAAAGAGCCTCATCAATTGTAATAAGCTATCAGCTTCACAACTATTCAGGAAAAAACTGCATGTTGGAAGGGGTGCACTTTGGGGAAGAGTGCTGCAAATGCAATCGATAAGCTACGCTGAGTAGAAATACGAGGCTTGTACAGCAAATCATTAAGAAAATCAGAGGCACCTCTGTCTTCTGTGTCATCATATCTGAAGCAGTAGTTGGAAGCAACGTTGCTTCCTGGGAATTCCTGGGCAGGAATACGATAAACCTACGCGCACGTTTCTACGTTAGACGAGCTGGTTGTAGCCGTGATCCTACTCGAACTACGGCTTCGTTCACCTCTGTATGCATGTATCCCCAGCATACCTTGTATGCTTCTACTCCTACACATTCAACAACTTGGATTTACATCCGCAAACCCACAGGGACAAATTCTTTAAGCCTAAATGTTAGTGCTTGTATATACACGCTCACCTCTCCTACAAACACAAACCACTAGATGCACAATTAAAAATACAAACATCTGCAGATATGCATCTTGTTTATGTTAAAGGGTAGATCAAGTAAAGCTATTTTTTTTTCCCTTATAGTGGCTTTTATATGTGTGTGTGTGTATATATATATATATAATTTCATTTAGTGATAGTAAAGGAAAACTTCATTAATGAAGTAATAATGCTGTCTTAAATTAATCCTTCAAATTGCTGATATTACACCATGGCAATAAAATTTGGGTCCTTTCAATTCAGTTGGTTAAAGAGCAAGTGCTGGAACCGCCTCAGTGTATAACTACTAGCAGAAAATGCTGATATTTGGATTTCAAGTGGAATCGGTGTCAGTGACAGCTTATCCCTGTGAAACTGAGGCGCTAGGCCTGTGAAGAAGGAACCTCTTGGAGAGAAAAGTCTGACCTGTTGTGTTGAGTCTGAAGTCTGTTGTTACTGCTAAAGCCAGGGGTTTGAACTGAGCGAATACTGTTGAGGCCAGGACAGAATTTTATCCTTGGTATGTAAAACCAAGGGTTTTACAAGTTACAACAGAGTTTTGTGGGTTTTATTAATTTATTTTTCAGGTGAAAAATCAAGCTGTTCTAGCTCAAAGTTTAGCAGTGAACACTTGTCCAATATTTGGGGTGCTCTTCCATGGGTTTTTTGTGTCTGCAGAAAATGAGCAATGAGCTTTGAGTGTTCATAGCCTTAATAACAAAATATGATATGGCTGATGTCATGTCTTCTGATATTGGAATAATTGAAATTAAATTGTCTCATTTCCAGTTGGAAGATCTTGCAGCGTACAGTCAGCTAGTCTTTCTGAACCGAGCCACCAAAGCGTTGGGGGTTTTTTGGGTTTTGTGGTTTTTTTGGTTTTTTTCTTTCTTCCATGTACCCCATTTAATTTCTTGTGTGATTTGAAACCTAAACTCATCTGATCTGGGGAGAGCTGATGGTTGTTAGTGAACTTCCCTGACTGACCTCTAGCATTACAAATTGCCTCCTCCTTCTTGAGATCAGCGCTCCCCCAGTGCATGGATGTTGTGTATATTCTAGCTGTTTTGAAATCTTAATCCTACCTAATTTGGGGCTTGCCAAAACTAACTGTGATAGTAACATAGGGTGGCAGTGAGTTTTGAATAAATTGTGTTTTGATAATGGGGTTGAGATGAAAGATTTTTTTACGCTGAAAAATCTTGTTTGGGTATTAATGTTATTGTAATGTTTTCATGTTGTAATAATTTATTTCTGCTTGTGTGCCTGGTATGATTCAATTAGTCTAGTTAATGGTCCATTTAGAGCTGCCTTCCTTAGCGGTTTCATTTTTCTGTCCTTTTCCCTAGCTTGGTGTTGTAATGCAACACTGCAAGGGACACGTTTAAGCTTAGAAAGCCCCCTGTTGTATGAAATGTAAGCAGTAAAGTACTGAACATACTGATTTACAATAGACTGTATAAAATTCATTTATTACACAATTACCAAGTTGCAGAGGAGCATGGGCTTAGGACTCAAAACACTTAACTTCAGAAAGAACTGAAGCTCAAAAGTGCCCGTTTGCACTTGGAAGCTTAAACCCAAGATCTAAAACTTTGAACTAGAAGTAAGTTCATTTTTAAAAAGAACTCATCTTAGAGCAATGTAAGAAAATGGAAGAATAAGGCCAAAGGTAATCTTAATCTTGTGATCTTCACTAAGCTGAGATGTTGTCCTTTCCTAAAGTAAAATGAGCAGGTGTTTATCTTGAGCAATTTGTCCATTGTGCCAGCAGAATTCAAAAGAAGAGAAACAGAAGCTTCTAAACACAACACAACCACTAGATACTCGGCAGTGCCCAGCAAATCCCTCGGCAATCTTTGTTCTTCTGAATGTTGGAAACAAGATCAAAATAATTCTTCATTTACATTTTAGCTCTCATTTTGCATTTAGTCAATGCTAAGCTTTTCGAGTCAATGTACGTGGTCCTTATTTATAACCATTTTCACATTGTTGGAGGCTCAGGAGCCCTGCTTTGCAGTCTTGCACGCTGGACATGAAGAAAAACCTCTCTCATTGACTGAGTTCTACCCCACCAGTAGCCAACAGAAAAAAACGTCCATTTGCTCCCATTTAACTCCGAGAATTCAGGCTGATGAACAAAAGAATAAACCCAATCATTTCTGATGCTCTTCTTGTTTTAATGGGATTAATTTACATGTTATTTTGAACATAAGTGCCTAACACGACATTTGGTTAAATCTAAGCAAGCCTGAGGCAATGGTAAAACCAGTACAATGGTGGCTTCATGCTTGCTTAATTTACAAATTGGGACAAAAATGTTTCAACAGAATTCCTTCCCTAGCAGAACAAGAGCTACATTTAAAAAAAAATAACTGCTGGACCTTGTTGAGAGCATCTAAGTCAATTTAAGGATTCCAAGTTGTGCATTTGAGTGAGAGCCTTTTAAAGGGAGTCGTCCCGCTGGCAGCGCAGGCCTTGTCACAGGAAAGCAATAATGGCAAGAGGAAAGGATGCACAAATGCTGAAAGGTTTGTTCCTTTCACCCAAACGCATCCAGACTTGCCTTCGGACTTAGGTCACAAACCAAGCTGGGGCTGTGAGCTCATTCTGGTCCGTAGGAAACGTTTGGCTACAGCGGGTGTGACTTTGGTATGCCTGGCAACTGGGGCGAGGAGAGACCAGCGCTGGGACAGGCCAGCTATGGGCAGGGCACGGCTGAGGGTTGTTTGTCAACCTGTAATTACAGTGTCTGCTTGCAGCCTACTAGGGTGGTGGTTGCAGCTTTTGTGAGCGTGGAATATGCGGGGTAGAATTAATAGGGTGAAAGTAACTTCTGAGGGAAGGGTATGCTGTAGCTGCTGCTGTCTTCAGGAGTGGAAACTAAGGATCAGTCCTTTCAGTTCAAGTTAAATGGAATTCTGAGCTAGAAAATCCTTGTCTAATAAAACCTACTTGCTTGTGTGTTACTTACAATTCCAAGGGACTTTGATCTGCAAACTTCTTCCTCATCTGCTCAAAACCTGTTACTTAATGATGTGATTTCATTAACTATAGTCTAGCTGCTGGTTTTTGTGGTGGTCCTCTAGGAGGCAGTTGTTTGGATTGGTCTTTACTATAATCTTAACATGAAACATTTCTTTGAAACAGACATTCAGCGAAGCCGAGACTGTGGGCTGTAACCTGTGAGGATCATTAAATCCGCTCACAGGGATTGCTGTGAATGTACTTTACCTTCCTCCTGTTGACCAAGCAAAAACTGTCCGGCGTTCTTTGTATGGGTTTGACCCAGACAACTCAGATTAGCTGTAAGCCTGAGCACTTGTCTGTCTTGTTCTGGTTGTTTAATTATTACACGTGGATTGTTTCTTTCTTAAAACTTGTTTGATGTTCACCAGGCTACTTAACCTGCTTCATGTCTGAATTGAGCAGAATACCAGCTTCTGGAGGAGGCTGCAAATTTCATTTGGTCGTCTGTATGAAGTGCTTTCAGGCTGTGGGGTGGTAGGGGCAGTAGAAGGTAAAGCACCTTCTTAACCATCTTGGGTCAGCGTACATCGTTCGCGTACGTCATGTGAGGCTTTCTCTCTAGGCTAACGATGCTGTCTTACAGTCAGAATATGCATCTCCGTTTGTTTGCTTATCTTAGGCACAAGTATCGAGTCAGCTCTTTGACAAGCTTTCTGCTAGGTTTGTGAAATTGAAATCTAAGCCCTGATTATTTTTTAATTATTATTACTTTATTAAAAAAAACCTAAAATTGAAGAGGGCTAGGGAAGTTTCCAAGTGACCAAAGTGATGCTTTTTTGTAGTGTTACAGTGCCACAGTAGTCTATCAGGAGGCTGCATTTGGCTCTCCCTGTCCAAAAAATGAAAAAGTCTTGACATAAGCAAAAAAAGAGGAAAACTGTGGAAAATGTGCTTAAGTAATTGCTATAGTTTTTGTGTAGTGACACCAAAATGCTTGAGATGATTAAGGGTATTTGTGGTATAATCGTGGCCTAGAGACTAAGAACTGAAGCCAAATAAACATTTCAGACCAGCTTTTCAGTTAATGCATGTAGATTTATAACAACTGATAAATTTGCTATGGGGCTATGCAAGATCAAAGTAAATGTTGTTTATGATATTTCAGGGATGAGAGGAAAGGAATACTATGGAAGACATAATCTGCTTGTCCCATTCTTTAGTGTTTATAACATTACAGTCCATGTTGGATACTTCTATTACTTTCATTTCTAGCCCAATCTGCAGTCTGTTGCCTGGGTCCTGGAGAATAAAGAAGAAAATACGACGGCATGTTTATGCTGGGACTTGTACATTAAAAAGATAAACATGCCGAGGCATAATTATGTATTATTTTCTTGACCCTATATAGCTCTGTTCTTTTTCCTGATTAATGTCAAGATGACAGTGAATAGATTTTCTTCTAATATTTACATTTTATTGCTTGTGAATAAAGGACACTACTCTTTCAGCTGAAGGGCAAGAGTTGAATATTGGCAAACAGCTAAAACAGGGAATTAGGCCAGTTTCTCCTCATAGTCTTTCTTCAAACTGTTTTGGATTTTTTGATGTTTTAATAGAATTCAGTAGAAATCAATTTCTTGTTTGCTTGTTTTATTTAAATGACTATGTAATACCCCACGCAGCACAGACTGATGTCAACATCAGTAGATTAAAGCAAAACCCAGTTTTCCAGTTGCTTTTAGGCAGTTCACTCATCTTTGACTTTGATTCCACTTGGATGATCCACTGATGATCCTGCAGCTTCCTTTAACCTGAGATAGTGTGTGCGTCTCAGCAAGCGTTGACTTCAGGTGTCTTTTTGGAGCGTTTTATTGGGTGCCGAGTTTGGGAAGAACCGGTGATGTGAGCCATGAGAAACATTAATGGCCTGCGTGGACACTGCGAGGTTGTCCTCAAAAGTGCTCATCTGTTCCTGCATCACCAATGGTTGAGAGGTTTTCTTTTTGTTTCTTTTTCAGTCTTTGTGCAATTTCCTGAGATAATACCACAGGTCTAACCAAAACGCTAGGGGTGGATGGATGTTGTAATAATACAAGAGATAATATATAATGAAATGTATTTCCTCTGTGGGGGCGGATATAATTTCTGGTTAATTGTACATTGAATTTCTGCTTTTTGGTTTGAATATTATCTTCCCTCCACCCCCCACCCTGTTTCGCGCTCAACTTGCGCTGGCAGTTTTGTTTAGTCTAGAGATCATAAAAATTGCTCCAGAGTTGAGCTGATACAGTTTTATGATGGTCTTAATGTGGTTTCTAGTACTTTTAAGTTATATCAAATTTATAAGGTGTCTTTGGATATTTTCACTAAAGTGATAGTTTAACTTGGGGGGGGGAGAAAGAAAACTATAACAGCAGGCAACCAAGGCATAATGTCTTTATTAGTTGTTTTTAATAAACCATTTCATTCTATTGTCAATATATAAAGACTTTTAAAGCTTGTCTGTGGGCTCTTCCCCCCCCCAAGAAGTGTTATGAAAAGTTCTCTTACGCTTTGGCAGTATACGTGGAAATTTTGGCTTGAGTGAATATCAGTTTTGCTTGAACTTACAAGATACTTGAGGGCGATGACAGTAAGATCATCAAGTAGGAAATGTGTTAGAATCGTCGTCAATGAACTGCTACTGAAAACAAGCTCAGAATCCATGCGAGAAGTGCTGCTTACCTTAAAGTTTAATCTTGCTGGAGCCAAAGGAATAATTTCCATTAGTTTTAATGGGTTTTTGATCGGTATCCGGAACAGGCTTGCGAATCTCTTGGTTCTGAATAATGCTTCTACCTGGTGTGGTGTAGGTAGAAGAAGAGAAAGACAGAAAGTCAAGAAAATGGATCAGTTGTGAACTAGGCTTGAGGTAAATAAACAGACTGTATTTTTTCCCCAGTGCTGAGGGACCAGGGTGTTTCATTATGGAGTAAAGCAGTGGCTGATGGATTTTAGTCTGCGATTCCTTACAATAGCAAAGGAATGATTTTGCTTATCAGAAAAGACTGGATTCTTTCTGAAGCAGTCGCCTGGGCTCTTCCACTGAAATCACTTGGCTTGAGGCCACGTGTTTGTCTGAGGTGGTTTTGTTTGAGTACTTTGTAATGAACGTCAGGGCTTTACACCTCGAGGTGGGAGAAGCTTTGATGGTGACTGTTCATTCCGTGGAAAACCTGGACGTCCTGTCGTGTGTGCTGGGGGCAGGGGGGATTTAAAGCATCTATACACAGCGATAGCTTTGTAGCTGTGCCTGTGAGTGCAGTGTGGGTGACTGGTGCATGTTCTTGTTAATATTATTCCTTGAAAAAAAAGTGTATCCTTCCCCCCATTACCCCCCTGGCCACATTCTCTCAGGGTAATGCCAGATGCAGAGTCTCTTATTAAAGCCACTCAAGGAAGATTCGTGTTTAACGTTACATTTTCCCGATGGAAAGCAACCCTGGAATTGTTTCTGGCACCTTCTCCCTGTATATAGAATCTTAGGTCTTGTATTTTTGTTGCAGACATGTGGAAATGCAGCTTTTGTCATAGGTTATTTTGTGGGATGACGTATGTGCTGCACACCAATAAATTTGGGGAGGGGACTGCTTTGCTTTGTTTTTAAATGGTTGCAGTGACCTGCGACCTGCTGGAATTGAGTGATAAAACTGTGTGAATTTTCTTCTACCTTTGACAGCAGTTCAGAACATCATTTTCCTTTTATAGTATGATGATGTATATGTAAGGCTGTGTGATTGTGGTTTTTTATGTTCGCTGCAGAAGGCCAGAGCTTCCCTAAGGCAAGCACAATTTATAAATTAAAATGAATATAATTTATTAGCATGAAGGCAACTCTTGCCATATAGCCAAGACTTAGATAATGCATATGTTATGGAAGAAGATACTAAATTGGCACAGGGCATTTGGCCTACCACCATCTGCAGAGCCTGCGCTCCAATTTTCTGCTGTTGCCACGGGCTGCAGACTCAGACAGGAAATCATGGTAGGGTGGGAAGGGGTCCAAAACATACACAGCGAGTATAAGGTTTGCAGTTAAAAGGGAGTCAGAGAACAGGCTATCTGTTCTACGAACAGGCAGTGCAAAGTAAAACTGGCTCGCGTGTGTGCGCGCGCACACGCTTTAAATGTCTTTTTATATTTTATATGCTCATTTTTTAAAAGCTTGAATTTTTTCCATGTAAAGTAACGTGTATAACTTCAAATGATCCATTTATGTACGAGGGGCCTGATTCAACCCTCGCTTAATTGGCCGCGCTGGTCTGAAAGAAGAGCAAAGCAGTGGAGAATCAGGCCCCTGATGCACATGAAGTAACCACGCCGAGTTTTGTCTCGGGATGTCAAACAAAAGAGCAGCCCCCTGCCTCCGCTTCTTCCCCTGGACTCGCCACTGCTTTGGGATTTGCTTTTGTTTTCAGGCAACAAGGCCTGGCTTCTGTGTACTAGTCAAACGTACAGAGTATAGCCATAGGCTCTGGGTATGGTCTGTCCAGAGACAGGGACGCAGAAGGTGTTTGGTTAGCGGAGCTGGATCGCTTCCTAGCGCTGGGTAGATCATAGGGTCAGAGTTATCAATGCATTTTCTTTGAACTGCAGGTTGAACCGGAATAGTGGGGATGACTTGCTTTGGAGAGCAAACAGTTTTCTTATCTCTCAATGAGAGAGTAAGCATCATAATCTAGAGGTAACGAACTGCGCTGTTTGCAGAACTTCTAGTGGTCTGAAGAGTAGTGTGCCACTGGTCAACTTATGCTCCCTTGACAGATGATGGGAGAGAATGATTTCTCCATCAATTGGTAATTTAATCTTTGTATAAAGATGTTTCTTAACTAAAAAAAAAAAAAAAAAAAAAAAAAAAAAAAAACAACAAAAAAAAAAACAACAAAAAAAAAAAAAAAACACTGAGTGTCATGCTAGTGACATGTTCTGGACTGAGAGAATAGGAGCTCAGCAAACTTCTTGTGGCAAAAACCTGAACTAAAACTTTTTCTCACAGGCCCATCTGTGGTTTTTAATTCTGACTGAAGGGAACTGTACAAGAGGGTGGTTTGTTCTCTGGGCATTTTCCAACCATAGCTTTTATTTGGCTGTAAGAGCTGCTTCCTGCTCGCCTTAGTTGTGTACGTAGTCCCTTTTCAGCTGCGTGGAAGAGTGGAACTGTGAACAGGAGTAAGGTGAGGTTTGCGTGTTAGAAAGCCAAATGCTGCTGGATGGAATGGTGACCTATCTGCCAAGAATGAGACCGAAGCTACCAATTAATCCCATTTAGAAATCAAATAACTCAGGTAGCATTTAACCCTGGGGCTGGGATCAGTGAATGAGGCAGTCTGTTTCATGACCCGGTATCTTCCAGTAACTGCTGCATTTCTGTGTGTAATGTAATCTCAAAAAGACTTGCTGATTTTTATTTTTTATTTTAAATAAAATCTGACTGGAGACAATTTTCAAATTGCGAGCTGTCTCAGCCAAGCCATCTGCCCGAGTCTTCAGCAGTGCATTGTATTTCTGAAAAGCGTTCTAGTGAAACATCATCATTCTGAAAAGTTTGAGCTGATTCTACATTAAAAGAGGTGATCCAAAAAGCTGCTGCTGATTTACATGTGAACACTGCCAAGTATTTCTCTGATGAGAGTACATAACAAAGAAGTGCTCGACTGATTGAGTAAGGCTGATTTGAACAATCTGTTGTGGATTATAGCTCCTTCTGATATTCCACAATTGTGAGAAGCTACTGTCACTTGTATTTTCAATCTGCGTTTCGCTTAGAGGTGCAAGATCTTTTGTCGTCAAGTCCCTTGAGCCAGTTGTGAGGGGACGTACAATATTTCTGGCTTAAAAGCATTCATGAAAGTTGCATGGGCTAGCTTCATCTGACTCCATTCACCCATAGCGATGTCTAGAAGACAACAGAAAAGTTTGATTTGATTTGACTTAATTAGGGATCGCTAGACAAATTCTAAATTGACTTTTGGGTCTGAATGTGGATATGAATTAAGAATCGGCTGCTCTCTTAACCTTGCTATTTTCTTACCTGTTACTACGGAGTTTGCTCGGTGAATATCTGTAAAAAAAAAAAAAAAAAAAAAAAGTACAGTATTCATTGTATGGGACTGGTTCATCTGAGGACGCTTTTCTGTTGTTCAGGGGCAACAGGTTACTTTCTGGGCTTGTTATGTGATGAACAACATGAGCTTTAAAAGACTCGTGTGGGAGTGATTTCTTCTACTTTTTGTGATTTGCTGTTGAAGAGAAATGAAGCAGCTTTATATAAAGCAGCTGCTTATTTTGGAACAAAATCAGCATAACACATTAAAGAACCCATTAATCACTTAGCTTGACCTTAATTTATTATTTAAAAAAAACTTCTTGCATCTATTGTTCATGTCAGAATGCCAGGGATGCTAAGAAATATGTGTTCAGATCTACAGGTTAAGAGCATAAAATTAAGTTTTAATAGGGAGCAAAACCACAATGGATTCCTATTGAAGTATTGGCTCTCCTTTTACTCGTTTTTAGGAGTAGAAGGCGGCTGTATAAATACCTGCACAAATAAAGACCTGCTGTGAACTCTCATTTTGTTCCATGATTGCCGTGTGTAAATTTTTGTCCTGGGATAGTGGCTTCTTCTCTTTGTTCAATCCTTGCCAACACAAAAGTCCTCACTTCCCTGCAAGTCTTTTGGGAGGGGAAAAAAGAGGAATAAACCAACTTCTCCATCTCCCCTCCCCTCAAAAATCCCAACTCTCATTTTACAAGAGAACCAATTCTGTATTTAGACTTTGAGTTCCTTGGCGCAGTGTCTTTCTTACGTATCCCTTCTGTAGCCATAATGGTATCAGAAGAGCTTACTACGTTATAATCGTGTTAACTTGTTGCAGAGATTTTTGAGTACTGTGGATAAATGGGTCAGCCATTAAAACCTAGATTAGTTTTGAGATGGAGGAAGGGGTCAGTAGATGACTTTTCAAAAAGATTGAACGATTTGGTCAGAAACCTGCTCTGTGATTGCATAGGAGCATGATACCATTGGCTATTCCCGCAAACCAAAATGTAATCAGAACCACAGGATCAAGCTTTCGTTCAGCTTTTCAGGAAGGTACTCCGACAGCATTTTCATTTTATTAGGAGGGTACAGTCAGGTTTGTGGTGTTCGTTAATATATAGTAGTTCCTAAAACTGGCAGCCTTAATTGGATGTAACAGTAGAAGCATAGGAGGTGAACCAGAATGAGATCTCTTGGGGTCTGAATTGCCTCCTCCCTTAAAATACGCATGGCTTGTCGCAGTGAGTAGCTGAGGTAAAGAAAAACTAATAATTTTGTTTGAATACTGGCATTCATGTAGCTATGCTAATGAGCTGTATTCTGCTGTCCATCCTACAGATTAGGGACCGGACTCTGAGCTTATTTTACATCTGTAATGGCTTCTGTCTGCAGTAGAGCTCGTCTCAATGCACGGTGATGTAATGGATCAGGATCTGACCTCTTTGCACTGCTTTCCCACAACTGTTATGCAGCAAGCACACAGCTGCTCACAGAGTTTTTTTTCCAACTGGCTGCTTTGGGAGACATTATTCTTTGGCCTCAACTTCCTAACGCGAGTAATCAGCCACTCTTTGGTAAAAACATTCAGACAGAGCCGGCAGTGGTGCTGAAGGCGTTAAGCATCGCTTAAATATTTGGTTCTGCTCAAAATGTTCAGGCCTTTAATGAATATTGGGTTTATTTTTATGGGCAGTGAATTATGTGCTTCCTCCCTCCCTTTGCCCCTATCTTTTCCTCAGCTTATGACAAGCTAAGACAAAAGCAGCACTTAAGAAAGGAATGAAGTGTTTCATATAGATATATCTTGTAGGCTTTTTTTTTTTATTAATGTTATGGATACCTGCTCTGTTACATTCGGCGTTCCCACTGACATCAGGGAAGTTGCATGGCCTAGCAGTTCACCGCTTAGTGTTTTGGAATTTTTTTTTCAAGTATCTTTGATTCATTGTGAAAGTACTGGGGGGGCGGAAAAACCCACTGAAACCTGAGACTAGATTTCGGGCAGAAGCAAACCTCACGGCCAGACTTCAAACTCTTGATTTTGAAGAGGTATCTGGACAGTGCAAATACTGATATTCTCATCCACTGCAATAACATAGACACCATAGCTGTAACGCGGTTGAGAGAGCTAGAGGAGTTTGCAAGAAGCTCCTTTCCTGTCCCCCCCAACCAGTGCTGAAGGCACAACCTGCCTGATCATTTTAAACTTAGGAGATGGGGAAAGTAGGATCTGTTGGTTATAGCAGACTGCAGACTTGGATTGGTTGTCATTCTTTACCACTGACTGCCCTTTTTAAAGTTGCAGTCACTTACATGAACACTGCCTATACGTACTTGGAAAATTGAGTCGCTCTGCTCTATGCAAGTGGAGAACTGAGAAGTAAGTATTTTAGTTTCTCTGCCTACTGCATTGTGATGCGGAGCGTTCACAAACCAAAGACTGATTCAATATTTCTTTGGAAAATGTGGCTCTGAACACTAGCTGCCCCTCCTTCCTTACGCCAGCTGCCCAGGCAAACAGGTACTGGATTATGTCTTAGCCTTACATAACCCTTAAAAACAGAACGTTACCTACAAAAATTAACGGACTAATATTATATGGGTAAGCAGTCCAAGAGAATTTTATACCAATTAAAATAACAGTGCTGGTGACTGTGCAAGTTTCAGTGTACCCACACCGCTTTTCTTCCCTTTTCTTCCGTCTTTCATTTATTTTGTTTCTAGGTTATCAACTTTTGAAGAGAGTGGGGTGGAGACCAGGACACTGAAGGTTACTTTGTTTAGTTCTTGAACAAAGCTCTTAACAAAACTTGAGCTTTTAAAGTAATTAGTAAAAATAATTAATCAGACTTGTCACTTTCTCTTCTGTGAAAATGTTGAGATTATGCTGAAGTGTTCCTCAAAGAGGCTGGGTCCCATTAGCCAGCAGTATCGGTTCTGGATGTGGGGTCCCCTCTGAGGCTGGCAGTACTGGTGGAAAAAGAGTAGAGAGTCATCTTCTTGACGTGCTTACAAACTCTGCAAATGTCAGCAGAGGGGATCCTGACTAATACATTTTATTTACCAGTGAGGTATAGACTGAAAGTATTGGTATAACCCAGAAAATGGTGTTCTCCTGTCTTGAGTAGTGTAACTAAATGGAGTTTGCTAGTAGCAAGAGGAAACTTGCTCCCTACGTACAAATTCACGTCTGTCTGTCTCTAATTGAAGTAAACCCTCTCTGAAATTGCTACCCAGAAATGACCTCACTAGGGTTGTTTGCTCAAGCTCTTGGCAATCCGTTTTGAATACTCAATGCAGTAGCCAGAAAGCAGCAAAACCCCCTATAAGCTAGAGAATAAATGAGATGGTGTTGTCCGTTTTACCAAAATGCTCTCTAGTTCTCTGCTTTTAGTTAAAAAAAAAAACCCTTAAAATAGTATTCTAATGTTGCATTTATTAGTTACACCTTGCCATGTGAAATCCAAAGAAATGACTCTAGATGGAATGCTAAAATGCCAGAGGTTAACTGTGCTTCAGTATTTCGTATTAACCTGAGTAACGGTAGTAAACTACTTAAATACAAACATTAGGAAAAAAAATCCTGCGCTATTCTAAGTCTGTTGCCAGTGAGTATTTGAATTTAGGTAACTTCATGCATGCGGAGGTAGACTTTATTTTTCCTTCATCAGTTAAAATAACAATAAAGCAGAACTTGGTGTATTTATTTAATGAAACACAGGATCCCTGCCCTGATGGTTTTAATCAGTACCCTCGCTATGTGGTAATTAGGGGTTCTCTCCCGTGGTTCTGTTTTTACTTAACTTTCAGAATGTGTAGCCAGTTCAAGTTTCCAGAGATACTTGCAACTAACGTTGCCTCATTTACATGCAGATTATCCAGAGGGGACTCTTAAACACACACTCACGTTACAGAAATGCAGACGTTTTCAGCACTTTCTTATTCAGTGAACAGTGTTCTTGAGTGAAACGTTATCTTTTGTGAGTAACTAGCGCATTCCACTCTGCGGATGTGACCAGCTCTTTCATTTCTTGCACAGGAGGATTCGGAAGCTGAAGGGGGCTGAGAGCCAGGATTGCCTGCTCTCCGATGTACAGTGCTGCTAATTTAAAAGTACACACCTGAAACCAGGTTCAGGCTGTAAATTTGCCACAGAGAAGCCCTATATGCAATGCGGTTCAAGAAATGGGCCGTTGCTTTCTCTGGCCAGGCAGAGCACATCAGGGGAAAAGAGGTTATAGCAGGCTTCTCGTCTTTATGCTTAATAGCTAACTCCCTAAAAGTGGCCTGAGAAATGTTCGTATTTGTGTCTCTAACTGTACAGCTGGGTACCGTTTGCTTCTGGCAGTTACGGAATCACTGGAGACGTGAGGAAATAGAACAAATATATAACATTTAAAGCTCTCTAAAACAGCTTCCCTGCATAATATGCGATGTTAAAATACTAGGTGGCAGTTTGGTCGTGATATAAAAGTTTTATTGGTATGAGTTTGGGCCAGCCATGTTAGTCAGGGAGCCACTACTGAGTTTTCAAGTCAGCCGAAATGTGTGCTAGTAAAACCCTCTTATAAAGCAATACAACCTCATGCAAACTCCCTGTACGACTACTCATCTGTGTCTTGGGATTTAGCTAGCGGGATGTTTGTGATGTGAGTCTCAGTGGCTGGTTTGTACAGGTATACTGCTTGTAAAGCCAGACAGGAGCGAGCTTCTCCCAGTCTCTCCTGGTCCCAGACTTTAGCAAAGGGATTACAGAGAAAGCACCTTTGCATTATGCCGAAACCTATTAATTAAACCTTTCTCATTGCAGAACTGAGTCTTGCTGCTAATTCCTTTCCCTTCCCAAGCATTAATATTAAGAGGGAACTCGTCAGGTTTTATCCAGCACGCCATGTACTTACAACTGCTGTAGGATCAGAAACGTGTCTCATGGTGGGTATCTGGTGCCTCTTTTCTAGGAGCAGAAAAATCAAAAAAGCCTTCCCCAAAACGGGACCATTGAAGCGATGAAGCTGAGACGGTGGGGCTTGAGTTTGGGATTGCGAAAGAAAAAAAGTTCTGTTTTACTGTGCGCTGTGCACATCTTAGAATAAATTAATCTGAGAGATTAAAACATTTTGGTTACAGATACAAGTCAGTAGCCGGAGCGATTGGGGGTCAGAACAAGAGGCAGTTGGCCTGGACAACTGGCATATGAGCAGTGCTTCCTAAATGTGGGTATAAACCCAACGGGTATTAAAGGTCTCTGAGACCATGACTATGGCTAGAATAACTCCCCCCCTGCTTCTTTAGGAATACTGGTAATTCTGAAAATGCCCTTGTTGTAGAAACGCAGTGTTAGGATGAAGGTGTGTTGCGTTCTGATTGCAGTGGGATCTCTTCTTATTTGTCTGAGAAGCTGTTTAGATTCCTAGCTAAATAGATCTTTCCAGGCTTGTTCACCCACTTCTTTGATCTGGCTTGGCACTTTTCTCTTTCATTCTGTTGTAATTTTTTTCTTTGCAGCTCAGCTGTTCTTAATCATAACAGTTTATGAATTTGGGTACGTACTTCAGCTCTGACTTTGAAAACGAGGGGTTTCATCTTTACAGTTTTATCATAAATAACAAAATTAAGAAATTGGTAATAAAATGTGCTTTAAACAGTTTCGATAGGAAAGCATGTTACCATGCATTGTGAGAAACCTGTTTAACTGGTAGCAGCAGCAATCTACTAAAAGCAGCTTAACTTTAAACCTATGCTTACTAAACACAAAAAACCCTGTATGCTTATAACAAACGTAATTTTCTTTTGCGAATAAAATATGGATATGTAAGTTCTTCTAAAAATAAGGTTTCCTCTTACATGTTGCGGAAGAGCTGGTGTGTGAATACAGACTGGAGTTTGGAAACCTGTATGGAGGTAGAGAATGCAAAAAAATTGCTCAAAACTCTTCCCCTCTTTCATACTCCTTGCCCAAAAAAAGGAAAGGATGACTGAGAATGAGAATTATTATGAGCAAACAGTAGGGAACCCAGCACTGAAAGGATTTACTGTGCTGGTGTAGCGCTGTAGCTGTAGTATACTGTACTCGCTGTAGCGAGTTCTGTAGTAGCATCCCATGAAGAGCACAGAACTGAGAGAGGGGGGACCAGGGGTGTCTCCTGCTTTCCAAATGAAGGATCAGATATTATTCCTGCTTTTATGTTGTCTGAATGGCCAGTTGGTAATACTTAATCACTGGATGCAATCAAAATGTTTGCAAATCTCTCCAGGTTTGGCCACATTGTTCTCATGTGAATGTAAGAGTATGTGAAAGGTGTGGGTGAATAAACGTGACAAGCTATAGCTTGAAGGCTTGAAAACATAGAACCTGTGTGCACTGCTAGGTCTGTTCTGTTGGAAAAGGGAAAAGCGAAACAGGTCCCTTTATGAATATAAAGACGCGTTATGGGATAGCTTTGCTTGTATTGGAGTCACCATTTTTTTTCTAGTGAGGCTTGACTTCATTTAATTTGAATATTGCTGCTAATAGTACAGCACCATACCCGTTGTATCGATGTGGCACAGAAAATTCAATTAAACTGTCCAAGGCCACCCTTCAAGTCAGTGTTAGAGTTGGGATTGAATTCTAGATGTTCTGGCTGTTTTAAGTTTTGAGCTTTTGTGCTCCCACTGCATCCTCCACATCCAGCTGTAATTTTAGAGCTGGTGATGACGGAGGGCAAGATGTGCTCAGCACAGCGCCAGCTGACGATGAGATGCTTTAACAGTGATTTTATACCATGAGCATCAAGCCTTCTGTGAAAATAACAAAAACTACAAGACTTTACTGCAGTAAAAATCACTGGTGTTTGGAATACTGTCCACAACTTCTTTTAACACCTGGCTTGCCTGATATTTTCTTTCTAGCCTTGTAGGTTGGGACAGTCATCAAGAAGAGCAGTGAAAATATAAGTAGCCAGTTAACTTGAAGGAGTTACTTTCTGCTCAGCTGTGGCATTCTGTCAGAAATAAATTTAGTGTATCATAAGGAAATATTTTAACAAAATGCTTCTCACTGCGCAGTCACCCACATTTGAGTAACATTTCCATGTTGTAGAAAAGCAAACCACTGTGCATCCTCGTCGCAGAAACATGTTTGTGCAGCTCGCCATAGATCCTATCCAGCAACAACCTACACAGACCCGTCTGGTGACAAATGATTGCTCAGCCCAGCAGCGATCTGACTTCTGTTTTATGATAAGCTAAGGTGGTTTCCTTATTGCAAATTACGGGAAGGTCTCTTTCTCTTTCTTTCTGAAGCAGAGAGTCATCTATTTTTGGATTCGGTTTGTATCACATTCATGGTGACTCTTGCCGGGTACGTCAGAACGCTTGTCATCATTCTTTTTTTAAATATTATACAGCTGAGTAGAATTAGGGCATACCATACACATGAGGAAAGCCTCTCTCTCTTTCCTTTTAGCTATACCGAGAAGCTGTATTAGTTCACTATACATTTGTACAGATCACTAAGCACTGTAGGCAGTGTAATAAGAGGTGGAGAAGCTCTTGTGAAGATGACACACAAGAGTTTCGGTATGCTGCTTCTGCTTCACACCCTGCTTACAAAATATTGTGAGGACTCAAGCCAGCAGCTATAAAGCTTATTGTTATTATAATAAATAACTTGTGATTTTTATAGAGTACCATTTGTTAGTGTTTTACAAACACTAAATAAGCCTTGTAGCACCTTATTAGGCAGAAAAATATTGCAAATTTAAGATAAAAAAGGAAAATTTGAAACGTATGCAGGAGAAGTGATTTGTTTAAAGTCACACAAAAACCAAAGTGGCAAAACTGGAAAGAAAATCCTAAAATGTGTCTCAGTTGATATTGTGGTGCTGCCTAATGGAGAGGCGTGCTGTTATTTTAGGGCTTCTGCCAGCTCATCGAGTTGAAATAGCTGTGTCCTGAATGTGCTCTGCTCCGTGCTCTCTGGCCAGCGCAGCAGACAGTGTGCGATTGTAGGAAAATGGAGTTTTTAGAGCAGCCCCGGGACTGCATGAATTTACAGCCCACAAACAGTGGAGGGGGGACACGACACAGCAAAGCATCTTCAGCATTTTCTCGTATCTCCAAACAAGAAATGGGATGCTGTCTTCCTGAAACTCCTTCTGATATTGAGTAACTGTTAGAGGGTGGTCTGCTTGAGACTTATGGATGAAAGGCTGCGCTATGCTTGGGCCATAGATTGTTAACCATTTATTTTAAGAAATTATTGTCGTTAGAGGTCTTGCAGTGAATTTTGCTGGAGACATATGCTTCTGCAGCTGAGCGAGTCGAGAATGGGGGCCGCCTTCTCAGATTGAGCAAATTCTCAGTGCATCACACCTGAACTGGTTCCTAAACTCCTTTCCCTGTTGAAAGTGAAATCTCAGCCTGTTTCCATTTGGTTCTTCCCAGAAGAGGAGAGTTTTCATTTTTTTACTGCCCTATGGTAGATGCTGAAGATGAAGGGGAATACACCTGCTACTGCGTTTTTCTCTTTTTATGCCTGCTGCATGTGTGGGGCTGCAGAAAGAGCTCATTACTCTCTATTTATAAAAACTTTACCAAAAAAGAAAAAAAAATCAATGCATGAAACTGATCCTTTTTTGTGTTTATGGCTCCTTTTAGGGCTGGAAGACAATTTAGTGTTACATTAAATAAGAACCATTTTATCTTAGGTAAAAACAGGTTCTGACATTAATCAGTTATAAATCATATTTCTTTTTTTAATTACAAATATAAAAATCTAAAGGCCTGAGGAAGTTCACTAGCATAACTTAAATCACAACTTTTTGTTTTATATTTATTACTTTCAAATCAGGCTCTGACTTCATAAAATGGATCTGATGTTCATCGTAGTTACAGCGGTGTATCTGAAATGAGCATCTGGACTCAATCTCATACCTACAATGAAACCTGTTTTAAGCAATGTCCCTTCAGACCAATAAAAAATAGTTACTTAGTAAACTTGGTTATTTAAGGTACAAACCAAGTTCTGCATGGAAATTTAGGCTTATTCCATAAATGTGTGTGACCATAAATTTGCCTGGTTTAGTAAACTTGTTACAACTGTCTTAAATTAGGCATCTTAAAGAACAGATTTTCATAAGATGTGCTAAACCTCTGGAAATGTTGTTGATTTACGAGTGGCTTAATTTTCTTGTTGCTAAATTTCTTCTAAGATCTCCCTTCCTCTGGAGAAGAAGGATTCCGCATCATTTTAAATTGCTGGTCTTGCTGGTTATGCATAAGCTGCGGGGTGGATTTGCTCTCCGGTGTGCCTTGCAGATCTGGTCTGACGCCTTCCCGGTGTTCCTGCCACAAGGCAGGACAGGACTTGAGTCTGCACCTCTCCGCCTCCTTCCCAGTCTGCCTGGTTGCCCGGGCACCTAAGTTTTCTCCTAAGGAAAACAGGAGTTTCCAGTAGACTCACGGCTGCATAGCTGGGACTGCAGGGAGTCCCTGGAGCGGTCCTGTTTTGTATGTTAGGCACGATTGATGATGAGGCCCAAATGGGGCCATGCCACTGCCATAGGGCAGTGGCTACACCAGAGATGTGCAAAACTTTCCGTATCTTTGGATAGGTATGGTATTTTGACATTCAGATTCGTAGTTTCATCTTTCTTCTGCAAGGAAATGAGACAATTGTTCATAAAAGAGGTATTTTTCAAGCAGATGCCAATAAATAATATGAAGAGCTTAATGAAAGGTAATTGTCTCTTATGGGGGAAAAAAGTTTCATTTTCATCATTGCAAATTGAAACCATGTTGTAGGTGGCTGCTTGCAACAGAGTCCAAACTTGGCTCTGTACATTGGCTCTGAGAACTGAGCTGGGTTCATCCTTTCCCAAGAAAGGTTCTGGAGTGCAAATTATGCCCTTCCAACGTGGGTGGCAACTGCATCGTGTTGCGTTTACGCTGTCCTTGATGGGTTTGTATCCCAAAGCAAGCAACGCCTGTGTTCAGGTGCAGTAGGATAGAACTTGGTAAATACAATCTCGTCCTTCTCATGCACCTGTGATCCAGACCGTTGTGGTCTTTTTTCTTTGTGACTCATAGTCTATACCTGGTGAAATATTTTTCCTAGTGAAAATTTTTGGTATGGTTTTTTTCACTAGATATAAGTTGAGTGACTAAAAAAACCTCGGTCAAGTTGAAGTCATGAGACGGTGACTTCCACAGATACTATCATTCCTTTTTTGTGTTGGAGGAGTTATTCTAAGGTAACATACTGTGATATTAGTATACAAGGGCTTGTGTTGTCTGTCAGCATAGTGAAAATATAACGATTAGCATAAACACATTCTCCTTTGCATTGATTCCTGAACTGCTAGCAGAACGGAAAAGCAAGGAAGGCTCGATCTGTGCCCTGAGAACGGATGATCTCATGGCTCTGTACACAGCATGAGAAGGAACAGAGCTGTTGAGTAAGAGGTTATCATTGCTTCCTAGTCATTTTTCAAGTAGACTCTTCAAACTGAAACTGGAAGGGTCAGGTGCTACTGGAACCAAAACCGAGTAGAGCACTTGCCATAAAAGAAGTTAACTGCAACATCCAGTTGAACCTTGCTTTGAAGTGAATGACCACTGAGTTTTGTTCTTGTAACTTGAATTGGGTTTTATTTTTGGAGGAATATTTACTAAAATGTGCATTGGTGTTGAGAGTTTTTCCACATGGGTATTTCAGTGCAAAGTAAGCAGTGGTAAAAATCCAGTAAGGCTATCTTAAAACTGTGTAAGTGGAGCTGCTCTGCATTTGTTAGGGCTGTCCCCAGGAAGAAACCAGCATACAGAAAGTTGTCTACGTTTATGCCATGGCTTGCTGATGAATCCTAATGCTTACACAGTGTAAGCCCTGAAATATAACCGAACTCTGCAGTTGAGGAAAAAAAGATTATCTTTCAGAATATTCTTAATACCACTGAACAAAGAGAAAAGATCAAAGCCAACCAATCAACCCCATTTTTTTGTTTTATTCAATTGATTTCTAAAGGCCTCTGTTACTATAGTAACTCTAGTAGGTCTTTTAATTACAAAACTTGTAAAAACGCATCAATTATTCAGAACTGCTGGGGGGGGAAAACCGTGGCACAAATGTTTTTTAAAAAAAAAAAAAATAGGAAATTTGCAAACAAACTATTGCAAACAAAGCTTGACTGACTTCCCGTTAAGTATGACAGGGAATAACACACCATCAACATAAACACTCTGGGTTCAAGTTCTCAGAAAGCAATCCCCTGTTAGAGGGTTCCCCCTTTGGCTGCAGAGAAAAAAAATCCCCATCACTGTCCAAAGCACTTCCCTCTACAGATACAGATGGTAAGCTTATTCTTTATGGACCCTAAATTTAATTACAGGGTATCTGAGCGGAGCAGTCGTGTTATCACAGTAATTAGCAGCTTAGAGAACTGTTCACTACTGGAAGTGTTGAATACCAGTGTGTGTTGCAGGTACTAGCTCTATCAAAGAGGAATCAGTTAGCAATAATGAGCACCTTTCAAATAATAATTGCATTTAAAATAGATGCTGTCATCTTTTATCATCAGGTATGTTTCCAAAATGCATTTATACTCCAAACAGACTTGTATTGACAGTACTGGAGTAGAAGAATTTGAGGCATATCACGTGAGCAATTTCTAAATGCCATCTCTTGACTTGAATACATGCTGAGTTGATGTATTTGGCAGACCCGATGTAGCTGTGGGAGGCGTTGCGTTCTCTGACACCACAGGGGAACACAACAGTAAAATTTTGGTTGTGAATCTTTCACTTTTTAAAAACGGGACACTTTTAGTGACTGATATTTGGAATCTCTCTCTATTTTTCTCTCTATTTTTTCCTTCTGCAAGAAGTGCCTGTCACTTTAGTCTGTTGTATTCCTTACTCCAGTATGTCACACATCCCAAACTGTATTTCATCTTCTGACAAAGATTTTAATTGTATGTCCAAGTAGTAAGCTTACCTCTGGATCAAACTTGAGTTTTAGCCCAAACCTAGATGGCTATGCCTGTACTAAACTACTATGCTCTGGGCACTGACCCCTCTTGCTTGCTTGGCTGTGTTGTGAACAGAGATTGCTTCTTTTGGAAGCTCTTGTTTTCTAGACTTCTCTTTTATTTTTCTGTTTACATGCTCCCTACTTGCTCCCTATATGTCAAAACCTGCTTGTTCACGTGGCGCGGCTAGGGCTTAATCCTGCTTTTCACACTGCCTATTCCACTTCTGCAGGACTTGGATCCTTTCAAGTGATAGGAGATGTAACTATGTGGGCCGAGGGGTCTAGATTCTGTTTAACCTACTGTGCAAGCGCAGGAAAAAAGGGTGATTTTAAAGAAGCATCAAAAAACTTCATGTTTCTTGAAGAAACTAGTTAGTATCCAGTGTTAGAAGTGATAGTAATGAGGAATTGGCAATGCTGTGTAAAAGAATAATGGGTGTGGATGCTGTTCTGCCCATGCTAAGCAGCACTTCTCTCTCGGCCTCTTTGTTAACCCCTGACAGTTCTGCTGCCAACGCTTTATCTCGGTAGCACTGTGGCTTAAGGTGCACGTGTGGTTGTGAAGCATGATCGGGTTGGAAGCAGGTTTGGTCAGGTTTGTTTTTATCTTTGGAAGTCCAGCCCTAATACCTGCTGCATGCAAAGACGTAGGCTTTGGGTAGGAGAGTCACGGGAGCCCTGGCATGTCAATGGGAGATGAAGTTGAATTCTCCCTTGGTCATACAGCAAGCGCTCCGAAGGTCTCTGAGCAATCCCCCTCACGCTGTCTTCCTTCAGACAATTATATTAATGAAAATAAAATACATTGTGGGTCTTCCAGAATCTCAGTTACATGAAATTTGTCAGATTGATCCTCGCTTCAAAAACAAGCAGCAAAACGAAGTTACTACTACTGTGGGAGTACCATTGGTTTTATTTTTTTCCTGCTAGTGTAGTTCCTATTGCTAGAAGGAACATTCTATTCCTACTATTAACTGAACATGTTTTTATATGAAATAGAACAATAAGGGGTGTTCTGTTACCCCCCAGGATGTTTTGGTGTGTGTTATATTCTTGGCCAGAGTGAAAATACACCAAAAGTTTTTGAAAAAGCCCCCTAAGACTGGTGTGTTGACACAATGTCAGCAGGTTACAAAATTATTCCTTTGAGATAATTTCACAAACATCACTCTGGTACTGTATGCTTTTTCACATTTTTCAAACTCTGGGGCTATGTAAATCCAAGGAGTTGTGGTTAACAAAGCTTCAGTGTTGGCGAATTCTTGGGAAAGAATTTGTCCCTCCTTAACATCTTACATTTTAATATAAGCTGTGAATGGATTGTGTAAGTTGTGAGCAAATGATAACTTTTTTCACCTGATGCATAATCCATGCCAATGTAAAAGGAATCGTAAATAGTCCCGCTGATCTATTACTGTACATGGTAACGTGACTTTCGCTAATACATCTTCATTTCCAGGATGGTGGTCTCCAGTGTAAATGTTTTTGAGAATATTAATGAATCTGTCCTTGTAAATGGCTCTGCAATCTCCAACAGCACGTGCAAACTGTAACTGGGCAGACCTGTACCACAAAGAGGCCAGCACAAAATATCACCTTGCAGTAACGCCGCTCGTCTTTAGCGATCACAAATGATCAAAACCTGAGTTAGAAGCTTCATTTGAGAACATTTTGCTGTCACTAAGGTGTCTGTTGGGGTCTCCGAAGTGATGAGCTTTACAGCTGTAGAAGTACTGTTCTGAGAACAGAAACCTTCCTGCGGCAAAGCCGCTTTAACCCGTAGGGAAACCAGCTGCAGGCGGCATGGAGAAGGTTCGCTTCCAAAGCGGGACCTTCATGTCCAGGAGGGTGGCCACAGCCAGGTTTCGCAGGACAGTCTGATTCCTCGCATCACACGGAGGGATTTAATGATTAATCCTTCCAGTTGAAGGATAGAGTTGTAACCTGATGGACTGAAAAGACACGAGAGTAAAATTTATATTGCTCTTGAGTGTACAATTTTAAAGGAAGGAAAATGTACCATCCCTTAAAAGTTTTGAATGCACACGCAGAAAAAAGAATCGCTCTCTAAGCTGTTTTATATCATTAGCTGCCCGAGATCCTATTGCACTGGATTTGTGTTGACAAACTAGCGTCCGCTTTCCAAAGGCTCCCGAGCACGTGAACGCAGCGAGGCCCTCCTAGTTAATCCCAGGGGGGTAGGAAGGCAGGCACATTTCAGACGCTAATTCAAGGTGAAAAGTAATTTTTTTTTTTTTCATTAGGCAACATTTCTTAATGGATAGATACCATTGACCTGGGGCTTAAAAGTAATACTCACAAAGGTTAATTTTAACTCGGAGAGGTATTTTTCCATCAGCTCCATGCTTTGAACCATCCCCTAGAGTAGCTTCCATTTTAGATTTGGTTCTTTATTGGCTCACAGATCGTTATTGCTCAGCGTGTGAAGTGCAGCTAATACTACAAAGTTTCAGGACCCACAGCTGTGAAAAGCCCTTGTTTTTCCTTTGTCTTTAATTTTTTTTTTTCACTAAAAAGTTATTGAATGAGGACTCTAATTAGATTGTTCTTGTGATGAAAGTTGCATGCAAGAAAAGAGCAAATGTCTTGTGTAACGTGGCAATATATCAAGAACAGTGGAAACAGCTGTTTGAATTGTAACTTCTTACAGTTAAAAGTAGCACGTCTGTTGTGTCTAATAGCACAACCTCCTTAGGTTCAAAACTGCCACAGATGATGAAGTTTCCATTAAAGGATAATAAACTCTATATGTCAATGTGTCAAAAGAACTCTCTTATCTCTTTGGAATAAGAATGCTCTTTGAAGAGCTTCATAAAAGACTGTGGTATGAAATAAGTCTAGTGGATGGTTATTTTGAATCTCTATAAAGTATGTCAACCCAAAGGCTAAAGGGATTATCTGTGAAGTAAGAAAACGTGAAAAATGAACGCTTTCCCTCTATGTGGTGAATGACATCTCTTTAGAAAGCACAGGTATAAATCGTTCCTCCCCACCAGTGCTTCAAATCGGGAATGGTTCCTTGAAATTAATGGAGCCTTTCAGATCCAAAGGGTCTGTCTGGAGTTGAAGGCCAATTCGGTTTTAGGTTGAATGTAGATCTCAAGTGTAAATAAGTAAACATAATCCTGATCCAGCGTATGGTTATCTCTCTCCGGAATTGGAACACCACCTTTCTTTTAGCTTTGCTTATATTTTTAGGTGAATTAAAGTGACCGGCAACAAAGATTAACTATAATAGGTATATCCCCACCTGGCTTTACTTAAGAATCGCTCTCCCTGATCTAACTAAAATGTTGGCAAGCCTGAAATCAGAGGTAGGTTGCATCTGAATAGTTAAATTAGTCATAGTCATATTCAATGTTTATGGATTACTTTTTATTACTCATTTATGAGCTAGCTAAATACTAAGCTCTTACTCGAAGGCAGAGACCCAGTGGTAGTGAGGCTGAGGAGAGAGTGCTGGCTTGCTCATTATCAGCCGTGTGTACAAACTGAGTGCATATCTAACCAAAAAAGAGAAATAATTTTACTGCTTTCAAGATCTAGTGCATCAACCATTTGATGACTAAGTACATACGCAGTTTTTTTCTTTTTTCCAGGATTAATTCAGGGTATTACTTTTTGAATTGAGAGACTGAAAATGAAAGAGTAGATATCTTATTTTTAACTAGCAAGGGAGAAACTGTTTCCATTTCATAATATCCCTTGTGTGCCAAAAGTGTAAAAGTCCCTTTAAGAATGAACAAATTGGCCAGTGAGCAGTATTAAATCGATCTGGCGAAGTTGTGTGCCGGTTAGTAACCGGCCAACAGTAAATAGCTCTTTATCTGAGAACTGGCATATTGTACATAATGAAGATGATGAGAGGAAAATTTTTACCCTGCTCATAGAAAGGCAACAGAAACAAAAACCCAAGCTTTGGAAATAATTGCCACAGCACTATGCTTTTATGAAGTCTCTAGCCACTGAAATCAAAAGGAATGTAAAACTTTCCTCGGGCTAAACGGCTTCTGTCCTCTCTGCTGAGAGGCTCTGCATCTTTGCTGACAACTCCAGAGCTCCCTTATCTTCTATCACTCTAGCAAAAAGCAGGCTTGGCTCAGTGTGAGAGGCTTAAACAGAATAATGTGGCCTCTGGAGATGAGCAGAAGGGGAACAGAGATGGGTGGCACTGGTGGATAGCCAAAATTCAAGTTATTAAAACATTTGGATGCTTTTGGTGCTATTTCATTCATTAAATGCCAGGCCTCTGGGGGAAAAAATAAAAGGGGATGTGGGCAAAAGCTACTGGAACTCAGATTTACAAGCCCCTATCGTTCCCAATTATGTTTGGCAAATGGCAGAATAAAATTAATGATGCCAAATTATCCTTCTATGCAGTGTGTGATAGCTTAACTATTTTAGCTATTTCAGTGTTGTAAATTATGAAACTGATAGCACACTAATGTGATCCTTTCAGGCTTCTCGTTTATATTAATGAGTTTTAGTCATCTAAGGCAAACTGATAACTACTGATTAATAGCTTGGAAACTTTCAAACTGGCATCAAAGGCTGATCTCTCTCTTTTTTCCTTTTTTTGTTTTTAACTCCTTGATGGCTTATGAGTTAAGACAGTTAACAATTAACTCTGAGCTTAATTGAAATCCAGATGTTAAATTCTTGATGGAAGTTAATTTAATTCTGATCATGGCTATAGCTGATTTCAGTCAGATTTTTTTTTAAAGTAGCTTTGAACTTGCAAAATAAGAGCGTGATTCGTTTCACAATTTTTTTTTTTAGCATTTGCAGTCTGTTGAAGAGGACTTGCTAAACTAATATTGAACAAAGATAAATTATCATAGAAGCATCAAATAGCCACTAGCAAAAGCAATTAAAACCCCTCAGAAAACCTCAAAATTATCAAGAAAAGGCAAACTGCTTTTCTTAAATCTTTAAGCTTTAATTTCTATGTATTTGTATGAAGAACAGATACTACATTTTCAGAACAGTGTGTAATGGTAGAGACGGGAATGAGAGTTACAGGTATGTGCATGCGAGAAGTCAAATAACCATTACTTGTGTAAGAAAAGGAGTGGGAGGGTTTGGAAGAAAAACTATTGAGAGTGAAATAACAAAAGCGAAATCAGTCTCTGAACTGGGTTTTTTGTATGCAGGCAGCTGCTTACAGGTGAAATCTTTGAAAACTTGATAGTACAGTTTCAGTCTCTAGGCTTTCTGTCGCTACAGTCAACACAGGATTGTCCCAATCTGTTAGAATAGTCACTGCAAATAAGGCGGCGTATTAATATGGACTATACTACGCTAATACCTACATTAGGCTTCAAAATATTCCAGTTTTGAAGTAGAGGTTTTCAAAGGCCAGGCAGACGACAACTGAGCGGAGCGTTTGTGCAGTTATTGTTACAAATGCTCCGCATTTTTCCTGGCCTGCTTACTAAAAATTACATCAAGCAGCTGAAGTTCTTGCCCTGACACTCGGATTATCCAGGTCAGCTTCTCCTTTTCAAATAACTGCCTTCGCTGTTTTCCAGGAGGAGTATTGCTACAGTTTTCTAAATAAGCCATTCCTCCAAACAAGGAGACCTGATATGCTGAGAAATCTTGGCCGAGAGATCAGAAGCACCATTCGCGGATCAGGATTGCTTTAGAATATACAGCGATGTTGATGCTTCTTCTTGCTGCCTGGTGTTTGAGCTTTAAGGCTGTCCCACAAATGGCTTCACACGTTTGATGTGCACAATGATGGGGACTAGATTTGCAAAAAAACCACTCTCACTGGAGAAAGGAGGGGAAAAAAAAAGGGTATAAAGGAGATTGGTACAGGTTTAGTCTTCATTTTAGATCAAGGCACTTTACAGTCACTAGGTATTCCAAACAACATCTGCTAGAAAGATAAATCCATTGTAGTGGAAATTAAATGCATATTTTAAATTCAGACAGTTTTGTATTGTATTGTCAGTGATGTAGAGGAAAAATAAATGTGAAAGCCATTTAAAAAGCTTGCGTAAAACTTGCATGTGCGTTGAAGAATGTCGTCCTTTGGAATGAGACCCCAAATCAGAGTTTCTTGTCAGATTGGTTTGTTTCTAATCTTAAGAGTTCTTTTCATCTTTAGAAAATGAGTTTAAAAGAAGAACTTTAATATTCTGCAACAGAATTGTACGTCTGAACAACGAGCATCTGCTACAGTTTGAGATTCCTTCTTCACGTGTAAGAGTGCTCCAGTTCAGAGCGTGCCGAAGTTGCTGTGCTTGACAAGTCGCTGTTCAGCCTGTAGCCCTCGGCCTGGCAGTGAACGACTTGCAACACTTGCTGCAGCCTCCCTACTAAATTCCTAGCCCAGCTTTCAAAAACTGCACAAAACTACCATCTTTACCCATTTACCTTTTGCTCAGTTTTGGAGAGGCCAACCCGAGTTTAAAGTATGGCCTAACTCAAGCTAGACAGCTTTTGTTTGACCAGAAGCCAGATTAGCTTCATGGAAAATGTTAAGTGGAGATCTGCCTGGCAGAGGTAAGATAACTACAAAGTGAATTCTTAAATTCCAGATTTTCTCCTCAGAACTAGCATAAGATGCAGATACCAAAACAAAAATAAAAATAAGTTTTAAACTTTAAAATAGTTTTCATGCTTATAATTGGAATCCTCCTAATATTTAAGTTACTAACCACAGAAGAAAGGAGCACTAATATAAGGAACTTAATATAAATTACTGAAGCCTTTCAAATCCAACTAACTTAGAAAGGCCCTTCTAGCAGAAAATATATTATATATTGTTTAGATATTGCAGGTGGTCCTGGACTACTAAAGAGTTCTAATTTGCAGAAGCAAGGACTCTTCTTTTCTAGCACGTTCTTCTAGCACTTTGTCTTCCAAAAGCCGAACCTGGCTATCTGAAGTTAAGAGCCTGTTTTTTTAAAACAAACCAAACCAGTTTTGGTTAGGTTTGTTGTCTGGTATTTTTAGCCTGCAGTGTTTAAGTTATTCTCCTCATCTGTAAAGAATGGAAGGAAGGATGTTTTGTTTGCCTTTTTTTGTTTTAAGGAACATTCTTCTTTTCATTTAATACCAAAACTCTGGGAGATGTGCTTGAGAACCACAAAAATTTGCAAGAGAATAGTAAGTATTGACAAAACTACTGTACTGGAGTCTTGACTTCACACTGAAGGCTGTTTAAGAGCTTCTGTAGCCCTAATAATAATAATTAATAATTTGGGTAAATCTTCCTGGTACTGAGTTGTAGCTTATATGAGAAGCTAGGACACTGTTTTTTACAGTATTTGGACCAGATTTCATCAAAAAATGTCTCGTGATTGCTTTCTGGGTACGTTATTCCTCTATTTCTCCACTGTGAGCTTTGTGCCAACCTCTGTAACCGCTTACATACGAAAACCATTCTAGCAAAAGACTTAATATATTATTTAGGTTTTTTTCAAATGGGTGGAAGAGGGATGAGCCACATATGAACACTACTTCTTCATAGCTGTCCGGAGATATCATTCGGTAGTCTGCGAGTCACAGAACACGGCTAGGAAACAGCGTCGTAGAAAATCCAGGGTGCAGTTTTATGTTACACCGAGTTCAGTCTAAGTTTAGGCTGCCTGTGAAATGAGATCCTGCTCTCCCTGGGCCAGCCATGTGCTTCCACTGTTTGTGTTTGCTCTGGCAACTCTCTGACTGTGGGCAAGTTGGATCAGTTTGCTGACTTAATGGAAAACTTGCTTTCAAAAATAAAAGCAAGTTTTCCATTGGATTGGATTGCTGACCTGAGACAGAAAACTGCATAATCCTGTGCAAGACTGAGGGTGAGAATATGTACCTTGGGGAAAAAGAAAATAGGACTTCACTTTTCAACAGCAGGCAGCATAATGTAAAACTGTGACCTTAGGTTGTAAACTCTGATTCCGTCTAGTTTAAATACGCAGAATACTTAGGACCTTTTTAAAACATCAGCTGGCACCTACAGGGCGAGATCCTGATTCTGCATTATTGGATGTGAACTACCCTGTATGCTTATAGCACTGCGTGTCGAAACGCCGAAATGGGTGGACTTTGAATAGGCAGCAGGAACATCCCTGGTATCGCCGACGCATTCCTTACCAAGGCATCACCTGCAGCACTGAGCATCTGTTACCTCATGGGCATTTCCCAGAGAAAAAGGAGATAAACATGAAACTTCCCTGCGGTGTAACCTCTTATCAGAGGGTGTGGAGCAAGTCTTTAGACATCTTGAATTGACTCGGACAAGCAGGAAGAAGGCTGCTACCGCCCACATTCGTGTTCTGGGTGACTGCTGCTCTTTTCAGGCTGGTAGCTGACTCAACCAGCAGGAGACCACAGCTTCCAGGGGGAAAACAAATGCTTGATCCTCTCAACCCCTGTGGACTAATCTAATCCTTCCGATTCATAATACACGAAGCAGTGGATGGACACACTGTTTGGTTTGAGGTTTTTTTGTTGGTGGTGGTTTTTTTTTTTTTTTTTTTTTTTGCTAGAAGCTTTATGCAAGATGTCATCTCGTTCTGATCCACTTTGTTTCCATTTGCTTTGTATAGATCAGGAGTAACTCCGTTGAAGTCAAGGCGTTTATAGACCATAATATTGTCCTTTAGCTTTATTCATGGAATTAGTCCCTACAGGTAACCTGATGGGATATGCATCGCAGAATCAAACCTTAAGTCAGTGACAGTTGTGGTTTGTTGGACCAAGTTTATGGTGGGAACAGATGCTGCAAAAATAGTATGTAGTAACAAACATGGTATAGTACTTAAAACTGGGGACTGTCATAAATAGTCTCTGTATCACTGTCCTGCCCCTTGGCAGTGGAAAGTAGAATAAAGAAATTTATTTTCCGCATTCAGGAGAGCAATAGCCCTACTAGGTCTATCACGGACCTGTGAGTGGAGCCAGTCGGGTGTCTCCCCAGAGAAATTCTTATCGCTGGGAGGAGTAAAGCCGCACTTAGCAGACCTTTGTACCTTTTTAGTGGGACTGTTACAGAAATCCACTCTGCTTTGCGCATTCAAGGGCTGCGCTCCACAGATCAATGTTCTTTATTACGGTAGCTAATAAAAAGAGCTTCATCAGGTTACCTTGCTTCGTGGCTGGTTCTTATATCTGTCTCTGTTAAGTGTTTCCCCATTTACTGCAAGGGCAATCCAGTCCTGTGCAGCAAGACGAGTGTAGAGGTACCACACAAACAGGAGTGGGCCTTGAGCAATCTAGCCAGAGCTCGCCAGTAAATTCTCTCCTCCCAGCTATTCAAAGGAGGCTGCAAATTTCGTGTGCCAGAGCGCTCATTTTAACTGGCACGAGCACAGGCATGGTGGTAAAAATTGTTAAAAAATTGTCAAAATCATGCTATCCAATGAGCTGACTGTCCATTGGAAATCGGAACGTACAATCCTAGCGTGGCGTATAAAGCGTGTCTTTGCAAAAGTATTTTATGGCCATGATAAAAATCCTTGTGCTTACCTGCTTGCTTTTGTTCAGTTACAGAACCGGGATAACAATGATAAACTGCCTCTCGTGGCTTCATCAATGTGCACAAGCGCATTTTTTTTAAGCTGCATTTTAATGTTGGTATAGTTCATTATTAATATACAAGGAACAAATACAAACATGAAGGCTGAAGTCCAGACCTTTTTATGAAAATTGTAAATGGAGAGAAATCAGAGTCACAACAGTGTAAGCAAGAGCAGAGTCTGCACTTTGACTCTTGAAAGAGAATAGTAAATTCAGATGGATAATTTTTTTTTGGTCCTTTGCACACACCAGAAGATTGGGAGTATTGCTTACCAATACTGAATTTTACTGTAGCATTCAGAAAAGCTTATTAATTATTGTATGAAACTCTAGTTTTCCTTAGCGTGTCTGCTTCATAAGCCTTTTTCCTTACAATTACTAGGTTTCCTAATTTTCAGTTTTCAGGCCTGATCAATGAAAAGGATAGAAAGGGTAAAAGTTGTTTTGATTTCTTTCAGTATAACCTCTAGCCAGAAATGCATGATATTGCAAAACAGGAAGAAAAAAAATGAGAGAAATGCGAAAGCTATTGGTGTTCTAAGTGGAAGCCCTGCTCCCCGAAGGATAGAGCTATTTCATGTTCCCCTTTTCAAATGGAGCATTACAGCATATAATGCAGCAATTATTTTGTTGGGTAGGTGTTTCATTACCAACCTGGGCCTTGGAGGTGATGGGAGAAAATTTGTCTTGACCTTCCAGGCAAGCCATAAAAGAGAAATGATGTCTAAATAATAAATGTCTAGGAGAAATGTGAAATGCCTGACGGTGTTGCACTTAGCCTTCGTGACATCTGTGCATTGTAGTATAAAGAGCTGGTATATGGATCATTTCGAAAGCAGGAATATTTTCTATTGTTTCTTTGCATTTTTGACCTTCCTTCTTTTCCTAGGTCAATCTCTCTCAAGTATAGTTTAATTTTTTTTTCTGCAGGATGTGTGTTTTCCTGGTTTTTCCTTAGGACTGGAGCAAACCACAAAAAGCAGATTTGGAAAAAAACTTTAATTCCGAAGTGAGGGTGATGGGATCAGGTTTTTGTTTACTGTACTTTGCCATATGTGCAGCATTTGGTATTGGTAGCCACACAAGAACGAATCTTGCCTTCTCCCTTTGATGACCCTAGATAGTAGGACCGGTAATAGTGTGGAAGAGAACACGCAGGAGTAGCTGCTACGACTTGGCCCTGCTTTGCATCGCTGCTCAGGGTTAGGAGTGCAGGTCGTTCTTGGGTTTGGTTTGTTTTTTCTTTCTTCATTTTCCAAATTTGGATTTAATGGTTTTCAGGACCAGGGATTGAGGTGGTTGTCATTCCTAAGTTCCAAAACTTACAGTTCTGTAGTTGTGTTGTTTAGTCCCGTGTTGAATAATCGTAATGCTTTCTGTGCTTCTGCTCTTTCCAATTGCTTTGGGAAAGGCTGATTTCCTCTCTGAGTGATCTACGATAAAACTGATTTTAATGGAAAAATAAATTGCCCTGCAATAAATAGTCCATTAAATAATCTAATTTTTAAATCTTTCTACACAAGTAAGAGTATTGCCATGTGTTGTTTTTCTTCTTATTTTATATTCCTCTAGATCTAATGGAGATTCTCTTTTGCGAAGAGAATGTCATGCCCCCAAAGAACTGCTGATCTGGACAGATAAATGATCATTATGTTGAGCTTTATTAATGATCCTCAGAACCTTTGTGTAACACTATCCATCATGCCAGAGCGTTGGAGTAACTTCTGATTGTATCTGGCTTGAGTGATCTGCCTCATTCCCTGTGAAGTTTTACATCCTCAAGGATTTCAGATACCGATCGATCAGCTGTTTTTCTGTGGGTGCTTGACAGTCTTTGTTTTACTCCCAACCAAAGTGTTTCTGTGCTTGGCTCAGATTCTTGGATAGAAGCAATCCTTTAGAGAAGTAAATGCTGAACAACTTACCCGCTCCTTTATTGTATCCGTACTTGTGTCAACTAGGTCTCTCGGACTCTGTAAAATTTGGAGTAATGCTTCTTGACACAAAAGGTTTGCAGTGCTTAGAAGAGGCGCAAAGGAGTGTTTAGGCAGGTCTTTGATGCATAAAGCAAAACTTGACAGCCAGGAACTGAAGCTGTAGCATCTGAAGCCTGGTATCTGTGAGAGGCAGGGGCTCCCACTGCGGCACCGGTGGAGAGCCGCTCCCTCTTGCAAGGCTAAGAAATTACTGATAGGGAAATATGCAGGATCTTGCCTCTTTTTGAAGTCAGTTTTTAACTTTATATTCCCTTTGGGAAAGACAAATCTGATCTGATACGTCGGTCTCAAAATGTTGCCTGCGCTAATTCTAGCTTGGAGTCTAAGGAAGCACAAATGATGCTAAACCCTGTCCGAAAGGCTCTCCTTGGCATGGAAGCCAGCCACTGCCCCTTTACATCATGCTGCTTGTGTTTCTGAGGTTCCTCTCCTCCAAACATAGCCGTACTTCTCCCCCCTTCCCTTCTGTTTTCAATCTCACTTTTCCATAGCTAGGATTCTTCAGCGGCTTCCCTCTCAGCACAATTCCAAACCCATTGCATTTCTGCAAACTCAGTGACCTTCCCTAAGCCCTCTTTCCATTCTTAAGACTTGCTCAGATGCTATTCTCCTTCCTTCTAGGCTCCCTTTCTTCACCGACTACTTTTCTACCTTTTCATAGCTCCTTTCCCGCATACTTGCAAATACTAGCGTATTGGATTATTGCTGCTTTATTTTGTTCTCGGTCTCTTCCCTAGTACGGCCTTTGGCCAATAAAGAGCCCTTGGTAAATGTTTACGTGAAACATGCTTGTTATAAAAACCCTTCTGTCATGTCCCTGTAGGTGTTACGTGGCCAGTGATGATGTGCTGCTGTCATTTCAGCCTTAGTTGGCACTGCTCGCTTTTGGACTGTACGCCCAATAGCGTGCTATCTGAATCTTGTCATCTTTTTATTGTGAACACAGGTATCTAAAGTAGTTTAATGAGTATTGGTTTCTTGGAGGTTTCAGATGACTCAGTGTAATGTACAGGTCTGGGGGGAGCGGGAGTGTGATATATTATTTGTAGAAACGGAAACTTGATGAGCTGAGAGGACAAAGCGCATGATTCATTGCTCAGTTCCCGTCACTGTTATGAACCTGGAAAAACACCCGAGGAGTGGCTGTAGCTTGAACTGCTCTCAGCTGAGAGTTGGGTTTGATCACAGGGAGACATGCAGTTCTTCTCAGGGCTTCTAGAGAGCCTTGGTACCGTTTTGGCATCATGATGACTCTATATAAGAATAATTAAGACTACAGCATGATGTCAAGTATATTTGTACGTATACATAAAAAAAAAGATTTAAAACTTTTCTTGTGATCCTTTATCTCGTGACAGATATGTCTTTCTTTACTGTGTCTCAGGGGAACAGCATCACTGCTGGCATGTTTTCTCTGCTCTTTTTACTGCCTATCAGTCCCTTAGTTTTGCCATAAAGAGGTGGTTTAAAAAAAAAAAAAAAAAAAAAAAACAAACAAAAAAAAAACCAAAAAAAAAAACAACAAACAAACTACTGATGTCTATGTTTAGATGATCACATTTATGCATGTTTCCTGTCAGCAGATAGTTGAGCATGTTCCAAATCGTAAGCTGGCAGGAGCAATCATCGTTGCCCTTCAGCACTGCGGTGGCAGTAGGGATCCTGACAGCAGCCTCCTACGCGGTTTGTTTGCTTTTTTCTTCAGTCAAGCTGACGATGACAATGCCATGTCAAGCGACTTCCGTAACTCTTTGCGTGACGTTATGAAAAGGTTCAAAGTACACGCGTACCTTACGTACTTCAGGAACAACAAGAACAAATCCTGATAACCAAGCCGGGGGGTTTCCTTCGTTTCCTAAAATGCAAGTCCCCAATTTAGGAGGCTACTCAATGGGGGGTCTGTGTAATGTATGTACCGTGAACATGGAGATGTTTAAGACACAAAGATGTTACCCAAGTTTAATACTGATTTGCATAGAGCTTAAAAATTAGTTAAACAGTCGCTTCCCCCCAAATTACTTGCAGATAGTAGGAAGAAATGCCGTAATAGCTGTGAACGTGCTCTTTCTGAAGCCTTCGAAGTAGGTAATGTGGAAGTTAATGTTGGGAGCCAGTCAAATACACTGTAAATAGTTAAAAGCTGTCTCTATCTCATGATAAAAGAGTCGCCAAAGCTCAGCTGAGCTGACAGCCTTGTTACGCTGAATAATCGAAAGAAATTGCAACTGTCTTGGGTGTATGTTTTCAGTCCTTTTTGACAAAATGCTTTCCTGCTAAGGTTTAATGTTAGCGAGCTGTCTTGTTGCTCTGTTCACTGACAGTTGTGGACTCAGGTGCTGAGCCCATTTCATTCCATTTAGGCGACCATCATGGAGTGTACGTGAGTTGTAGTCTCTGTTTTGAACAAGAATTGCAGAGTTTCACCCAGGATGAGAGAATGTATGGAGTCCATCCATCCACACCGGAGAGGGATGCAGGAAGACAGTGGGGGCAAAAATGCAATTGTGGGAAGAGTGGAGTGAAGATGGGACCAGCTGGTGTCACCTCTGGGATCTGACTACCTCACTAGTAAAGGTTTTGGATTTGCATGAATCTCCCGAGTGGTGATTGCAGGGCCCCCATGTAATTCTGAGGAAATAATTCTCCCTCTTGCCCCCTGCAGAGACCTTCACATGCCATCTTGATGCAGACTATCATCCAAGATTTTTTCCTGATAGATAAAAGTAAGTGCTGGTCAGATGCAGGATTGCTCTTATGAGTTTGTCTCACCTGTAAGTCTAATCAGCACGATGCTGGATTTAAGCATCTGCTATGAATTAAGCTGGTTCATGCAGACAAGCCCCCTGACTCGTACTTCCGTTGTTACTGGTTTTCTGGGCTTTGTGTGCATTTCTGTTTGTTGATGGTAAGTGCCCTCCGGCATATGGCTGCTGAAGCATGGTGTCAGCACAAAAGCCACCCTGGAGGAGAAGAGAAAAACGATTCCGTGTGGGCAACTACATAGGAAGACTCTTCAAAGGAGTGATATGAAGAGCATCCCTTGAGACTTCCCTCTCCTGATCAGCTAAACAAACATGGGACCAGTTAATCTTTCTGGCCCGCTGGTGAGTTCACAGTGTCTTTCAGAAGTTTCTGACTGAATGCAAGTAAGAATCCTTGAAAGAAGCGTTAGATGTACCCTACCTAGTGTGTTTGCTGTTGATTTGAGGTTAAAACTTTAGTTGATGGTACAACACAAAGTATTACTGCCTCAAATGAGAAGCTCTCAGTAGCTCAAGTGTGGCTTCTGTTTATAGGAACCTGATGGCCTGGTAAAGGCCAGTTAATCTCTGGGATGCCAGCCAACGTACTTTCTGGATTTCTGTCATGTTGCCTGTTACCACTCCAGGAGGCTTGTCTGTCGGGGCTGGTGCTTCCCCTTCAGAGGGGTTAATTTTGTCTCACTTTCTGAGCACAAGGGAATAAAACTTAGCCTCTATTCTTTTGTTCCCCCTCCATTGCCCATGTTAATTTAATTTGACAGCCTGGAGAATAGGATTTGTCAAATACTGTAACCTTAAGCAACACAGATATTGAAAACTGTGCTTTAAATTTATATAATCCAGATGTGAGAACCAATAAACTGCTCAGATGAAATGAAATGTCAGGCTTTGTGGGGAGTGAAAGGAAGAAATACTATTTGCCACTTATTTTTCCACATGGCATAAAGTGCAGAGCAGGGTTCAATCACTTATATCAGTCTCCAAGAACAGAAGTAGTTTTTGTCATTTCAGTGCTGGTAACTAAGAGTAAATATGATTGATATCAAAATGCTGAGTCTCACAAGACTTGTTAAATAAAAACAATTTAGTGTTTGGGCAGTGAAAAGGCTAGTCTTGGTAAGTATTTACGGCTAAGATGATCTTCAGCTCAGAACGGTAAAGTCTCATTAACCAAATCCTCTAGTATCGCATATAAAATTGTTTGATTACCTCTCTTCTCATCAACATAAGGCACCACTCAAATAGATAACATTTGTCTCTCTTAGTAGTACTACCAAAAAAGCCACCAATTTAATATTTTTTAGGTCTGTAGGAGTTAACCAGTTGGAATAAGTCGAAGAACTCCTAAAGAACAGGGGGAAGAAAGCTTGTAAGCTGTTGCTGCATGTGTGCTGAGTCAGTGAACCGCAGCATCCCGTTTGGGAATTTCACTTGTTCTACAAAATACCTTCTCAAATTATGTGCATAAACCAACTTCTGTTTCTGCAGTATTTATTCTCCTGTATGTAGGAAGAGCCTGCAAGATGTATAATAATTATCTGAAACTAATTTTCAGCCAAATCTCTTCATTCCCCCCGGTGACCCTTCTTTGGCAGAAGGGAAGAAATACTGAGTAACACTAGGCAATATTTATCAAAGAGTTCATTCCCCAAAAGTGCAATTTACTTTTAGCTAAAAACGGGTATTCATCAAATTCAGAGCATAGGCCTAATAAGTAGGATTAAAATTTGAAAAGTTTAAAACATTTCCATTTTATATTTAAAAGGCAAAGATTTTAATGTCAATATTAATTGTCCTTTTAAATTTGCCTGCATTTAATATAAAACCTGAAGAAACTTTCAATCAAAACAATTCTTCACATTTTTAAAATAATTTGATAGTAAGCCCGAAGTTGTATGCATAGCTTAATAAGTAAATGCTGGCATTGAGAACATTAACTTGATTTGTCTGTACCGTGTTGTTGTGGTATGATAAAGTGGACTGTTCTTAGACTTATTTCCATTCTCCACCGTATGAATTAAGTGTCCAGAAATAGGTTAGAAATTAAACTGTATTTAAACCACCACCCTCAATTCCGGTCTCAGAAAAAACACCTTCCATATTTGAATAAAGTTAGATTTGAATCGAGGCCATCTGTGGTTTTGATCACACAAAATCCAAACATGTACGATAAGATTTTGTAAATCCAACCCAACCACTGGCTTTGTGTGTCTGTAAATGATGATTTGCTTAAGTCAAAAGCTGTAGAAAAAAACCTGAAAGGTTTACTGGAAAAAAAGTAATATGAGAAAGTGCATGTGCCAGAATTTTTCTTACTCCTAAGACATCAAATTAGAGCGGCTAGGGGACGCATCCCCTAATATCAGCACAATTAATAAAATTAACTGCTCATGTTGGAGCCTTGCAGTTTGTAAGCTGAGTCACGTGAAGTGAGTGCATTAAGAGACTGGGACACAGCAGACCTTGGCTAAATTACTCAGTTTTTCAATGACTTTCTACATTGTCTTAGCACAGAATTCTCTCTTATTCTATATCTGTAATATAAGGCTACTACTACTTATATCTGAAGGGAGATTTTTTTTTTTTTTTTTTTAACGTTCGTGAGCCTCATAGGCTATGATGTTGAAACAGCTTCTTCAGGCTGATGTAAAGGCAAAGTTTTTATCAAAGATAGTTGTTGGAACGCAAGTTTGGGGCAAAGTCTGCCGTTTCTGCCTGAGTCTCCAGGGATCCCACCCTTTCCAGGCCACGCTTAGGGTACGTTTTGTATGCAGCCAGCTTAGAAATTCAGGCTGATATTTACTACTAAAAGGGCAAAATTTGAACAGATAAAATTTCCTAGCCCTGGGTATTTTCCAATGGAAGTATCCTGTTAGAAGTGCAAGGTGCCATAGCGATATCTGAGAGGGAGAATGCTCCCGAAGTTGTTTTGTCCGAAGTTTTGGATATGCTGTCATAGAGAATTTTTTGCATCAATCGCAGCCAATTCAGATGGAGACAACACCGCTGAAAGATGTCAGAGAAGGCAGATCCACATGAAAAATTCCATGTTCTTTAAACAATGCGGTATCTGTCTGCATTCTGGCTCTTTGAAACCTTAGTATAACCAAGCGCAAAGACCTAAGTGGTAGAAGTGTCCTTTAAAGAGCTCAGTCCCATTCAGCTGATCATAGGATCTAGCCTCCATTCGTTTCTGCTGAGGTTCCATAAATCACATGCTTGCCAGAGTGGAGAGAGTTATTTGAAAGGATGGAAGAACCATTAAGTAGAAATGAGAGTCTGTGTAAAATGTTCACCCTCCATAGCTGGGGGGAATGAGCACTGGCCTCTGTATCGTACGGGGCGGAAAGACCAGCGAAACCTCAGCCGTTTCCCCTGTTTCTGGCTAACGTAATAAACATGGTACTAGGCTATTCCCAGTAGGGACATACTGCAGCTTCCAAAACCGGGGATAGCTTTCCTCTGTCATGCTCAGCCGTGGCTTTGTATGTTTTTCCTCCAAATTACAACATGGTTTTAATCTAAACAGACATCGGTTCTGTACGCCAAGCACATCAAATATATATCGCAAGGATAACAGAATGGAAGAAAGTAACGTGGCTCACAAAGTGACCGTGTGATAGTACAGGGAAGAGGAGGGGGAATTGGAGGAAAGGGCTGAGCAGGGAATCGACCCCCTAAAGCAGAGCAACTAATGGAAAAAGCGGTCAATGAATAGAGGTATTGTATTCAACTTCGTGAAGGAGATTCCCCAGGGAAAGGTTAGGTTCCAGGATAAATGAAATCTCCCCTCAAACAGCGTTCTGCCCTGTCCAGATACAGGCATGGCAGTTACCTATTAAGAAACCGAATTGAGAGTATCGCTTCTGTTCTAATTTACACGACTCTACAAGTGTCTCATTTTGCCTTGATTGCAAGGGCTCTGTCATCAGGCGATTCTGCCTTTCTGGAAGATATTTTCTTCCAGGATCTCTCACGCACCTCCTCCAATTTTTTTTTTTATTTTTTTTTCCTTCCAGCTTTTTATACTTAGTGTTGGTGGAAGGTACAGGCTTTTTCCACAGTCACTGCAAAACTCTATCTAGAGAACAGAGTCAACACTGTGTATCTCCATAGCTCGGTGTCTCTCCACGTTCTGGGGGTACCAGATGACAACCAAAGAAGGTTGAAAGGTCTGTCACTTTTTTTTCCTTGGATCCCCTGTTGTAAGCCTCAAAGTTTCGGAGTGGGGCTTCCCACGGGCAGAGGGACTAAAGGGTGCCTGCTCTGTACGGCCGGGCTGTAGGTCGGCACATGGGAGGTACTGGAGCAATCGGGCAACAGCACTGTGGACAGAAAAAGCTGGTTTGGAAAGGGGGTGTGAATGGAGAAGTGCTGGCTTTGGAAGCCTTAGGAGGCTCTTTGTCTTGTGTGAGCTCCCAAATTAGTACAGACAGGGACATACAAATGCTTAAGGTGGCTGTCGTGAAGAGTACGTGGGACTGAGGAGGGAAGAAACAGATGGGCCACCTCTTGCAACCTGCTTCAAGGCCAGAAAGCTGCGTGATGTCACGATGTCATTCTTATGACATACTGGTAAACTGTTTCTTCGACAGTTGTGTTTGGGTTTTTTTTTTGTTTAAGTGATTGCTGCTGTAATTAGAAAGTTACAGGACAACTTCAGTTTTCACTACAAAAGAAGTTGGTTTTACCTCCTGTGATAGTGAGAAGTTTTAAAAACCATGAAGTGTAGTCTAAAAATGCAGAAATCTTAAAGTTCCTGAACCTTAGAATAATATCCCAGGATTATTTTTTTTTCTATTTTTTTTTCCCCCCTCATTGTTTTTCAACTCCTGAGTGCAACCAATATTTGCAGGAAAGAAATGTATCTTAGCCGGAGCATGGTGCATCAGGCACTCATTTTAACTGTGTCTAGTTCAGCATTGGTTAGCATGATATATACTTTCTTATATGTATATAACTTTACAACGTTGTCATAGCTCTTTGGAAGCTCATGCAAGTGCTAGACAAACGGCACTGATGCCTTTTGGACTACTTCAGGTTATTCAAATCCTATTTAGTTATCAAGCATGTAGATATGGTTGTCTGCTTAGTAGATCAAAGGCATTAAACCAGAATCGTCTGCAGTCGTCACTACTACGGTGATATAGGAGGACTGTGATACTTGTATTGTTTTTAGAAAGTTCTGTTGAACTTTTTGGAAAAAGACAGACTACAGAAGTAGTCATGTGGGGAAATAGGCACAAAAAAGAGCTGTTCTCACAGTGAGAGTGCAAAGGAAACAAACTATGTGTAGAAGTTGTAGAAATGGCTTTAAAAAAAATAAAAATCAAGCTGAAACATGTTCTCTTTAGTATATGGTCTCACTCTACAGCTGCTCCTTCTCCAGCCAGGCATGCAACAGTTTCATTGCAGCACTCCCAAAGGACTTGGCATTGCTTAGTCTGTCAAGACCAACAACAACACAGTGCTGCTGAAACATATGAAGCACGAGTTGAATGGTGCCAACACTTTATAATGGTACAGAGGTTTTACCCAAATAGAAGGATCCTGCACTGAACTGCTTTATGTTCAGTTCTTTTTACAAATCTACACCTCTGACTTCTAGTTTTTGAGACATGTATTTCTCTCGCACTGTGGTGGCTTTTCAGAGATGTTGCATGTTCTCGGTCTTATGCTTTGATGTGCTATATTTTGACAGTTGCTTCAAAGCTTAAGTGGATTGGGCTCCAGAGGGTTGTAGATTCAGACTACAATTTCAGATGGATGAGAATGAGGGAGGGAAGTCAAGTATCGTAACAGTGTCTGAACCCCGGGAAGCAAAATGGTGCTCGGTAGCGGAGCCAATACAATAATATAAAAGCAGAGTGCTGGAAGCAGAATTACAGGACAGGTGGGCCTAAGTCACTTCTTTCTGAGAATTTTCTCTCTGAAGCTCCTTGGGTTTGTTTTATAGAGCAACGGAAATGGTCTAAACTCAAGACTAAGGAGACAATGCTGAATTTCAGTCATTGTTCTCACACTGACTCTCTCCTTGTGGCCACAGGTAAAATGTTTTGTTTCCAGTCTGTAAAACAGGTCAGACGCTTACTTCCTCTCTTCAGAGAGATGGTGTGGGAATTAGTTTCCATTTACGAAGTATTTTAATGTGCTGTCGTTCTTTGTGGTTCAGAACGGACTTTAACCATAGAGATTTTTCTCTGTGGCTCAGAAAAGACCACGCCTACCACATTGCTCTCAGCTTTATTCATTTGAATCGCCAGGAAAAAACCTAACAAATTGGCATGAGCTCAGAGGAGAGCAGCCCAAACAACTCAGGGACTGGCTGGAGGGGTTAAATTAATAATGCAAGATTAAAAGAGATAAATATATGTAGTTTGGTGAAAGCTGTTCGCCTGGAGTTAATTATGCCATATTATTTTAAAGATGTAAATGTTGAAAGATTTGCTTAGTGTGCTCCAGAGAGGTAATTGGCGGAGAAAAGAGGAAGCAAAAAGGAACTTCAAGTTGAATACCAAGGGAGAAGAATTTCCTGACAGTGGATCTGTTGCTTTGTCGAGCAGACTTGCAGGGAAGTGCTGAAAGCCCCACTGTTCGAAACGTGGAAGTCTCCTAGATGAGGAAAAAGTCCTGAACTGAGATAAAGATGAAACCCAGTGAGTCTTGCCTGTTTCAATTACTGTAATTTGAGAGACTCAGATACCATTATTGATAGAGCAGTAGTGCCCAGGAGCTCAAATCAGAGATGCATGCTGTAGAAACACACGACCAAGCTTTCCCTATCTGTTATAAAATCTGCAGAGCAATCTGGATCTAGACCAACTCAGAAGTTAAGTATTGAAGGGTGGCAGCCGACACTGGTGTGGATATTCTGCCCTTTTCTGTTCCTGTCCCAGCAGCGGCACAGGGGCAGCCTGCTGGCAAGACCAACGTGTCGAGCACGAGAGCTGCCCTCGGAGCACCCGAGAGGGCAGTGCAAACAGCTCCTACTGACTCAGCCTCCACGGGCAGACTGCGGTAGCGTGCACCTTTTCGGTTCACAAACACAAAAAGACTGTCCCAGGCTTCCAAGGTCCTCCGGATCTGTAATTGTAAGAAAACTATTGGAAGGTTCAGAAACTACAGAGAAAACTGAAGTAGGAAAACTCAAGAAAAATTAGTTTAACTTCCCAGTTAATTATGAACATCTTTTCCCTTTTTTAGATGTTTTTGTTTCTCTCGGATTCCAGGTGTTCCTATGCTGCAGCTGACCAGAGCTGACCTGCATATTTGAGGAAGGATAGCTGTGGTGCCCTGGAGTTCCTTGCAGGCAAATTTATCCTGGTAGTCCTAGCAGGGTATATTAACCCATGTTTAGTGCTGTGCTACTGCAGTTACTGTGCTTCCAGTGTTTAGGCTAACTTGTTTAGACTTATCACAAATATCTCTGCAGTGCTCAGCAGTCAGCTAAGCATTTTTCCTAGAAAACAGCATCAGCGATAATCGGTATTTCTGCCAGTTAAATAAGACGGAGGCCTAAAATCAAAACACTCTGATTTGTGCAGTTTATTTAGATCAGGAAAACCCTGAACGTTGGTCTGTAGAGTTAAGGAAGAAGTCAGCCTTGATCATGGTTTTTAACTCGCCAGGCCCTGGGTTTGATCAGAGAACTGGATCAAATCTCCTTTGTAAACAAAACAGTACGTTCGAAACCACGTGTGAGAAATTATAGTTATGAAGCCTTAATCATATTGCATGGGAAATACCCAAGTTATTTGTTTAGCTAGGAGCATTTAAATTTCTGAAGAAAGTCTGAAGCTAGGACTTCAATGCAAAATCCTGTATTCTTTTTACATCTGTGATTATAAGCATACGTGAGATCTTTTAAATAATGCTTCTGCCAAGCTTCATTACCTATGCTGATGAACCCTGCAGGATTTTATTCCCAACCTGTAATACAATGATGGTCCAGGAATGGAAGTCCAGTTCCGTTCCCTTCCCCGTCAGCATTTCATTGCTTAGGCACAGCTTTCTGCCATACCAGGCTTCAGCCATAGCAGAACAACTTTTAATGTCTTGATCCATGACTTATGTTTAGCAGCGCACTGTATTTACAGCGGTGCACGAAGCTTCAGGGCATCTCAGCTAGAGGGTCTACAACGGGAGCTAAACTCCAGAGAGATGCAGGTCTGGAATTTCAAACTTTGTGTGTCATCTTTTTTTAGAATGCTTCTGTTTTGGGGTATTAACTTTGAGATAACTAGGTTTAGAAAGCAATCCCAGTGGAATGAAAACAGTGAAATTGTTAGTGTTGCTGAAACTCCAAGAATCCCCTGCCATTCCTGTGCTGCGTAACTGCAATACATGAACATGTACAGGCAGCATTTTTATCAGGATGTGTGCTGCCAAGCAATTAACTAAATGTGAAAAAAAGATGTGATCTGGAGTTCAGTGCGTTTGCTCTACTCTTTCCAAAAAAAAAAAAAAAAAAAAAAAAAAAAAAGGGCATGCCATATAAAAGCTTCCAGAATGCTGTTGTCAGTATTCTGCTTAATTAACTAATTAAAAATTTGATAAAGCTATAGTATTTTTGCCTTTGTTGAATTCGTCACTTCAGAATCGCTCCTTACCGGGAGAAAGTCTGGTGTAGGCCCTGTGCAAATTAAAGCCGAGGTGACAATTCTGTTCCCAGGACCGGTTCTGGAAGTTGGAGCAGAGCAGCTGATCCGTCCGGGCTGTTTTAGCTTTCCTTATCCGCTCCCTGCCATCTGTACACCACAATGTGCTCTCTGCATCCCATCACTGACACTGCTCCAAAGAGAAATGCTGTGATAGTAAGTAGTGACTTGGCTGTCCCATTCAGTAGATATATTGTGACTTAATGATAACATTAATTGAATTGGCTGAATAAGTGCTCTTTGGGCGGGATGCCAGTGTTTCTGGGAGTTTGTGTAACAGCCCTGCTTCTGAGGAAGTGAATGAGATAGGAACCTGTCTTACAGTAGGCACCGATTTGGTGTCTCTTCCTGCGGTTCCCATCATCTTACAGCTCTGAAGCGATATGTATAAAAGTATACGGCTGGCTGTAGTCTGGTGCTCGTGAGCACTGGGTTGGGTTTGTTTGGTTTTTTTTTTTGTCACAGTGATGACGATTGGAGTTAGCACGTCGCAGATGGTATTCCCTGCCCTGGTAGTATGTTCACCACCAACCACACTCTTTCTTCTCGTTTGGCTCCTGATCGCTGTACGTTCCTGGCCTTGGCCCAGAAAGGTCAGCAGCTCTTTCCTCTACCTCTTTCTTTACCTTCTGCCCTCTTCAGGTCTCTGGCATAAGGGAAATGAGAAGGCAGGAAAACTTTTTTTGTTGTCCATCAGGGATTCCTAGCAGCAGGTTTGCCATTCTTCCTTTCCATTCACTGGTCCTGTGTGTTGTTCCCCGCTCCTCCTCAGACCTTCTGTCAGGGGTGCCGCACTGCTTCGGATACAGGGCTGAGACTCCCACCGCATCGATAAAGGCAGGATAAACTGCGCTAGTTACTGTGCTGATACTGTCATCGTTAAAGCTAAGTCCTTCTCGTCTGTGCTAAGGCACAGTCTATGTGTATTACCAAAATCTGAGTTCTTTCATTATTTATTAGTTTTACCCAAGCATGAGTATATATATCACAGGGGCCATTTCAATTATTTACTGCTTCAGTTGGTTAGATGTTCCTTGCCCTTAACTAAAAGCCTTATATAGATGCAACAAGTGTGTGTATATGTAGGTAGAGAGACAAGGGGGAGTCTCTCTAGGTATTCTGTTGTGTTCTGAACAGGGATCTATATGTTTTTTTTCCTAGTTTTTTCCTCCCCTCTGTCAAACTCTGAGCTTCAGCAAGCTGCTTCTAACTACTAACATATGTCTAGGTGTGGGGAAAGAGATGCAGGAAGGAATACTCCAAGGAGTACAGTAGCATTTCTGCATTCAGTAAGCTAGTCATCAGCTCCTTCAGTTGTAACACAAAAAATAAAATGAATGATCTGTAAAGGAGCTGTAAATCTGAGAGCGCAAGTTTGCGCTGCTCATATAGTGATCACATAGCAGATCATAACTGTAGTTTACCTAGTGTTTTCATTACGAGGATCTCAAAGCACTTCAGCGCTTTGAAGCAGCGAGATGTTTATTGCCTCTACTTTACAAATGAAAACATGAAGAGCCAGACAAAGCTAGATCTTGAATTTCTTGATTCATGACAGCCATTTACTGTTTTCAGTGTGAGATGCTGTATGGAAGGAGTTCTGAAAATTCAGCAAGTAGGGATCGAGTGGGAGATGCAACCGTGTCTGAGGTGGTGGTGAAGACCAAGATCTCTTGCTTCTTAATTTGTTCTTTGAACCCCAATATCATCTTAACTTTTGTCTTCAAACTCCCCTTTATCCACAATCAGCACTTGCCTGCTCTAACCAGACAGGGGCTGTTCTCACTTGAACTTTTTGAAATCTCTCCATTTAACTCGCCTTGATGGTGATCCCAGTCAGGTATCAAAGGTTTTTAGTGGTTTGGTCTTTTACTGTACAAACCATGACCCGGGGGCCATCGCACCACCTCATTTTCCCACCTCTGCGCCCTTGAGAATATTCTTCCTGTCTCCACCGCTCCCAAAATACGTACTCTTTCCCTTTTCCTGTTTTAAATGTGACAGACAGATGTCTATTTACTTTAACTCCTTAAGGAGCATAAAGTTGTGATTTAATTGCTGTCTGCTGAGTATTTCTTGGGAAGGCAGGTAGCTGTAGAAAGAAGAGCACTAATCGTTGTCTTTTAAATCAAATTAATGTATGGTATGTGTGCGGTCAGTATCTCCATTAATTTTTGGTTTCATCTTATATTTGAGTTGCCCATAAAACCTCTATGACTATTGCTGGGAGTGAGCCAAGAGAAGCAATGGCTACAAGGAGTAGAAGCACATCTTCCACATAATTGCGATCACATTTGAGGTCCACTTGTACTACAGAATTTAGCTTTCTGCTTCTGTGCGTTCCTTCGTTATCACCTGGGTTTCAGCACTGTGCAGGAGCTGTACCGGGCTGAGGCTTTGGTTCAAGTCTCATCTTGAACACATGCTCTGTCTTTTTTCTTTTTATTTTTTTCTTTGTGTTTGCTTAGACTAAAAACTTTGGTTACAAATCTCAGTGAACAAGTCCTTTGAGCTACACCAGTTGTTTCTGGAAGCTAATTATTGTGTGTTAGTAAATGAACCGGGTAGAAAGAATGTTAAATATATCAGACTTGCAGCAACAAGTCTTCTGTCAAAAGGAAAAATACTAACCTCTCCCTAACTGGTGAGATATCAGCAGTTACAGCCACCAGCTGGTAGGAAGGTGAGAAACAGAGTAAACCAGGAACAGAGTTGTAAGTATTATACAATGAGCTTCTTCACATAGAAAAAAGTTGCTGAAAAGCAGAGACCGAGACTGTTTCCCGTACCACACACGTGGTTGTGTGCTGCTGGTACTGTAAGGAAAGCCTCTTTTCTTTTTTTTTCTTTCTTTTTTTTTCCTCTCTCTCTCCCCCCCCCCGACTTGGTAAATGCTGAAGTGGAATGGGAATTTGAATGCTGACTCAGAGGCATCAGCACGTATTCTCTCCTGGTTGGTTTGATTCCTGCTTTTCCAGCTACAGCAGGATTCCTTCAAATGAAGTTTCAAGCTCTCAAATGCATCCACTTGCCCAGAGGGGAATAATGAAATCCAGAACGCGGCAATTCAAAACATTCCTGATTCCAAACCAATCCCCTGAGTCACTTTGTGCAAGGGACGCAATTTAAGAGTGAGCTCAGTTCAAAACAAACCTGGAGTTCATTATCAATTTGGGCTGATTTCATCTCAAAACCCTTTTATTATTCCTTTTTGGGACTCTCCAAGGTGAAAGTTGTTGTATCTTCTGTGTAGAAAGTGCCTCGTGTCAGTGACGTGCAGCATAGCTTACTCGTCGTCATCTGACAAACTCCAGGACTTTGCAGGCCAAAAAGGAAGCTCGTGCTAAAACGAGGGCATGCTCAAACGGTTTGCCACGAGTCAGTGAGCTCCTTTCTGCCTTACTCTATTTATCCATAAAATGGCTGCATGATAAACTATGAAGTGCATGTTTTTAAATTAAATACACCCTTCTCCCTTTTTTCCCCGCATCTGTAACGTGCCAGGTGAGGTGGCTGCTGTGTTAAGCAGGTACTCTGCCAAGGTAACGGGTGCTCAGACAGTATCGGGTATCTGCAAAGCTCTGCCCTCTCCCAGAGTCTGGCCTTGTCAGAGTACAGCTGATAGTGAATCCATCTCGGGTGTCACCGGCTGTACTGCATAATTAATTATAACTTTATATGGCAGAGAGAGAAATAGAGTAATGCTGTCTCTGTGTGTTAATAGTAATAAATGGATCTGTTTACTAAGGATCTATGTCACAGTTCAATTTTTTTTTTTAATCTTTCCACTGGTTTATCATTTCATCCAGATGTTTCCACTAATTACTTATGTGGTAATTAATCCTTGTTGCTGTTCCTATATCTGTTCCATCTGAGTAAATTTGTCTTACCTAGGTGACTAAGAACAAAGGCATTTATGAACTGTCTGTGCAGAAAGTGACCCCAGCTAAACTAGACTTTTAATCCTACGGGTATTGGTCACTTCTGCTCCCGTGATGTACATATACCTCTCTTTTGCAATAATATGTCTTTACCTTTGCACGCGTGCTGTAAATGTCTTTTCAGTGCATGCCTTATACAGCCTGGCTGGGGTATTCTTGGCGTCAGCGAGAAGTGGGTGCTGTGGATGAGGCATGCCACCTCCTTTTGGCTGGAGTGACGGCGGGGAGGTAGGGGTTCCTCCCGCAGCTTCATCCTCAGTGTAGACCCTGGAAAAAACAGGGGGCAAAGCTCTCGTTCCTGCTGGCACTGGATGTCCTCCTCAGCTAGGAGTTTGTGCCAGATCCCCACGCGTGTGGTTGCTGGTGAGAGGCGGTGTGCTGATACGGTGCGATTCTTGCACATGAGCAGCGAGTGGCAAACCTCGTATATGGGAGCTTTTCCCCTGGACTGTGGGCCTGTGAATTTGGAGGTTGGGAGCTATCGCGCTATTTGGATTAGGTTGGTTCTTGAGGACGTGGCCTCTCTTTGCTAAGACCTCTCCCTCCATGGACAGTGACTGTCCTCTAGATGCACTCCATGGTCTTCATGAACTGGGACAACAGCTAAAATACAAAACTGTTTCACTCACAAGCTACAAAGCTGTGCATGTTTTCCAGTTGTAACCTAAGGATGTCATTTAATCTTGAGACTCTCCAGCTGCACAGTAACCATGAAAGCTCAAGTGAGAGTTTTGTTTCCAATACGGGGGGGGAGGTGTATGTATTATTCATGATGCAAAATATAACGCAGTAAGCAGGTATTTGTGTTTTCATTCAGGTCAGTTATTTGCCTCTCAAAAAAACCTAGCAAATAATAGGTCGGGCTTCCCCCCCCCCCGCTGATTACACTTTATCCTCTTTCCTCATACCCTTCTTATCTATTCTTAATTCTCTATAGAAATGCTTCACTGAACATGTCAGATGTTTAGTATTCTGGTGTTCTCTGCATGGGCTCAGACATTTTAAGCGGTTGCTTTAGAAGACCTATAAATTGATTTACTAAATATGAATAATCTCATCTTAAACTGTACTGCTTTATCAAAAATAAAGACACGGGAATTGTAAAGAAAAGTTCTTGCTTAAAATTTGAGCGTGAATCAAAAATTGCTTCTAAGGATATCTGAGTTTTGATTGTTTCTAGTGCAAATGCTGCATAGTCAAATTTTGATCTGATTTAAAACCCTGGCAAGGCTTTGATGTGAGCGAGGTTATGCAAGGCTGGCTTTGCAAGCCTCTCGCCGTTCCCTCCTACGAATATAACCCAGACTCTCAGGCTCTTCAAGATGAGCAAATGGTTTACTGGGAAATTCACTTGGTTTCACTGAGGTTTTCCCAAGTTGTGATGTGTAAGGAAGGCAGAAATGACTATAGGCCGTCAAAAGCAAGTCTGATGTGTTAACCTGGCAGTAGCTGGCCTGGGAGCGTAGCGCTGGCTGAACGCCCAACGCGTGAACGATGGGTATGGGTATGTGTAAGTGTACTTTTGTTGCCCTGTTGAACAGTGAGGTAGGGGGATTCTCCAGTTTTGAGAGGAAAGAAAAGTGGATGCTTAACTTATCCTTATTTTGCCTGCCCAGTGACAGTTACCAAACTGCATTGCACATTATTCCTGTTGTTTCTTTAAGGTAAGAGATCTGGAGGCTGCTAAAGCTTTAATAAGCATGTCTGCAGATAATGGCATGTACTGCATAGCTCAACTATTGCCTCTGCTTTTTTGCAAAGCCTTTCATCTGCCAGGATAGTGTCTGAGTCTTAGTCTCTTTTTGCTCATCCTGATGTTAGTACATAAGTTGCATAAGTCAGTGGCGTCGCAGCATCCTGGTGTACGCAAGAGGAGAAACAGGTCTTTTATTCCTTTGTTACACGCGGGAGTCGTCTTTTCTCAGCGGTGCCGCCTGGGGAGTCCTGGTGTTGCAGTGGGCTGTCTTCAGTGTGGCAATTCAGTGCAATTAATAGGGCTACTTAAATATGTCCGTGGTTCCACTTGGGATAGTTTAGGCAGAACGTTTAATAGTCCAGCGTGCTCAGTTGTTACCGTGGAGAAAGGACCATCGGTAGTTTAGCTACATATGGCAGCGAGTGTTGAAAAGATGAGCTGTTTTACACTGTAAGCAGGACCAGCCCATCCTAAGCTTTCCACCAAATCCAAAGCTCACCTCTGAGCACTGTTTCTGTATATCAAGACTCACAGTGCAAGGCACTGCATTTTCTGTCTGAAAGAGCTTTCCCTCTGAGGTGAGCTCTGACAAGCAGCTCTGACAAGCGTGGAAGAAGAAACAAGTAAAAAAGGTGGATGGAGAGGGCCTAAGGAGAGGAGAAGAGGGGCTGCATGTGCAGAGGAGCGGAATTCTGGCTGCTCGGCTTGGCAGAAGAGCTCAGCTAACCAGTGTCAGTGGAAATTGGTCTCGCCTTTGCCCTGACGGCGCCCCTGGCCGGCGTACACCCCTTGACTCGTCAGTGCTGGTACCGACGAAGTGCGGTCCGTACCACGGATCCAGCTCCCGCTCGGGCCACAGCCTCTCACAGGGAACGGCGGGATTGCTGTAAAGAGCATAACAATTTGGGATTTGTTTGCTTTTGTAGCTTCTGGACATGGCCTTTCCTGTAGGTCTCCCATGACTCTTGAATGCTCAAATAAGAGAGCCTGAGGCCCCAGGGAGCTGCTGATCACACTAGCCTTATAGTAGGGGCTCACAGTGGTAGAGTGTGTATATGGGTTTGCTTGTAAAAAGAAGTGGAGCATGTTTTTAAGGAGCGTATTTCCTTTCTGCCTCCCCTCGGTGCATACAGATGTTATTTCAGAGAAAACTGTGCAACTACACTGGTTTGTAGAAGTCGTAGACTATGCTGTTTCCTAAAACCCGCTTCTTGGTCTCATGCATCTGTGCGTGTATACACTCTTGTAACTCCGAAAGGCGGTTTGTATAGGTTCCACAATGAGATTTATTTTCTGGGACTTACTGGAAACATTATCAGAGAAAACTCATAGCTAGTGACCCAGCTACGTTGTGTTTTTCCGGTCTGTTTTTTATTATGCCTGTGGTTTTCACTAGATTTGCTTCAGCTGTGATTTATTTTAATCTTCTGCTCTGGCATTTACTGTTTAAGCTTGCATATTCCTTGCATTTTGTTGAGTGTCACTTCTTTTCTCTTCTCTGAATTGTGGGATTATTTTGAGATGACATCCAGGCCTTTGTCTTTTTCCTGAGTAAATGGCACCAGTTGTCCAGAGCTCGGTCAGAGCTGGATTCCAAGTCAGCTCAGCCTCTCCTGCTTGACTCTGAGTTTTTGCTGCCTTTTTCTGTTACCGTCACTTTTCTGAGCCTAAAAAAGTATTAAAATCCACGGTCTTTCTGGCTTTGAACAATGTTTCATGTGCTGACCACACACTGATTTTAGCATGTAATGATTGAAAGCTAAAGAGACGTTGGGAGAGGGAATGCCTTTTGAGGCTGTTGAAAGGATTAGCCAGGGCAAAGGCTGAAAACAGCAAGTATTTTGGGCTAAAGCTGCCCCACAAATGCCAGACGGCACAAGTGATGGATCTGTCTTAATTCTCACGTATCGGTGCTATATCTGAATGCCCACAGCGGAATCTGTAAGCTCTGCAGGTTGCACACGGGAGCGTGGCTTTTACCGGTTTCGGCTGAAAGGATGAAGCAGTGGGGAAATGACTCGAGCTTCCACAGAAGAGCAAAGGGCTGGGTCACTTGTGCTGACAGAAAATGCTCCTCTTCCAGGGAGCTGGAAGTCCTACTCTGAAGGTGACTTTTCCACAGAAAATGTTAAGACAAATCCTCAGTCCTGTCTTCTCCAGGGACTTTGTTTGTTTGGTGAAAGATAGCTAGAAAACTGGTGATTTTAGTGGGAGTGTTTGGGAGTTTACTTAATGTAATAAATAACAGTTTGGTGGCATTCAAAGGCATCTGAGAAGGTCTTAAATTTTTTTTTTATTTAATTTAATTCATTATGTGCAAGCTCTGGGGCAAGTTTTCAGCAGAGAGATTGTGGGGTGAAGTAGGAGCAAAAGTTTTGTCTGTAGATTTGAGTTTCTTCTGTTCTTGGAGACAGCTAAAACGTGACTGTTAGAGACCGGGAGGTCTTTCATTTTTTGCTGTTCATTGTGCCTGTTAGGGGCTTCCATTCTGTCGGTACTGGGGGCTTTTTCTAACTCTCAGTCTGGGAGCTCAGCCTACAAGACCTGTAGCCCAACACTGTGTGTATTGTTTGGGCAGGAACTTCTCATTTGATTACCGTGTGATTCACAGTCTTGCTGTGATACCAGCTTATGTCATGTGTGTCCTGCTCCCACGCCCACAGAGCTCGCATAACTCCTCTACTTGGCTTATATATTTGTTTCTTTTGTAGTAAAAAGGGTGGCTGGAATCCTCAGTTGTGGAAAGCAAGTGTGGTCAGCTACGAGCAGGTTTTCTGGCTTTCCTTCCTCTCCGTGTGCGTATGCATACAGAGCACAGCCTTGTCGTTCCTTCCTAAGGCGGGATCCGATTACGCTATATCCCCGCTCTGTTCCCTCTCCTCCTTGGCTACTAACGCAAACCCCGTTATTAATACAAGCCTCGTGCCTCTTCTGTACCTTACTGCACTCTCCTCTACAAAACTTGTGCAAAAGATGCCGTCCCTTCTGCCGGCGCTGCAAAAGCAACCGCGCTGGTGCTGCCGTGCTAAGCAAGCTGATGGTACCTGAGTGACTTGGTCTGTTCGTTTAAACAGCCCATGCTACTCTTGGATCCAAGCTTAACAGTTTTATCTTAAGTTATTCTTGTGCAGCAGGGAAGGGTAGTGCCTCACGGAAATTAAACATTAAAGTTGTCTGCCCTGGCGTCTTATCTCGGGGCTTGAGCTTGTGCATATTGCCTGCTTGTCGGATAGGATCCTGCTTCTTATCTTCAGTGAGCCAGCTGGCAGTCATTTAGGGCAACTTTGAACTGAAACTGTAGCCCTGGGGATGGTACTGGTGCAACTGGCACAAGTCACCTGGCCAGGGACTGAGGCTGTTCCTGGAGGTGCTCTGGACACGGCCAGTGTCACCCGTCGAAGGTCCACGGGGAGACTGACCTCCGTGGCTGATTGCCGGTTTTCAGCCGAGTGTCACATGTAAAGAAACCAACCCAAACCCTTGGATTTGGACGCCGCATCAGTAGTGAGCAGCGTGCCCGGCACGGGCTATAGCCCGCCTCGTCCGCCGGAGAGCTGGCACCCATTGGGAGATCCAGGTTTAAATGTCTGGTACTAGGCTTCAGGAGAGGGCTCAAGTACGGATACACTGGTGCACGGATACACTTGAAATTTTATGGCTTTATTATTTCAAATGAAACTCTGTGTAATCATTTAAACCATTTTATTGTTTGCAAGGCTCTGTCCCTAAGCAGAAGTGCAGAGAAGCTCAGTATTAAGCAGAAAAATGTGACTGCTAAACCACAAAAACTAGAAAAGAATTGAGAGTGTGAATAACCCTTTTCCTCCCCTTTCCATGAGGCTTCAGTTTGATGCAGTCTAATGAGCAAAATACAGCAAGTGCTTTTTTGGTAGGAGGGTTTTTTCCCTGATTCTTTGTTAGCCGTAATACTTTATTTTAGCTCTTTAATTTGGTATTGCCAAACAGACTCCCAGGTAGGCTTTAGTTGCATTAAGAAACTTGAAGGGAACAACTCTCACTCCGGGGTTCATTTTTCAGAAGATGTGGAGAGATCTCCAAGAAACTATTTCACTTCTAGTTGCTGCCTTAATAGTTCTGAACCACGCGACCCTGTATGGTTTAGTTGGTGAAAGACTGTATGAGAACATGATTTGGGTTTCCTTGGCCAGTAGGAAGCAGAAGATGCTCCAGTGAAGCTGATGTAAAATTGCTTTGAGGTGAGAGTGGTATCAAGTGGAATATAATGCTGTGACGCTTAAGCTGCTCGCGTATGACATCTTGGGAAAGTGGCAGGTTAAAAGCAAAGCCTCTAAGCTGAAGCGTCAGGAAAGAGAGAGTGGCATTCCCTGTGCCAGCCAGAGCAAGTTTGACATCTCTTCTCCTAAATGTTTGCTGACAGAGAAACCAGTAATTGTGTGAAGCTGCAGGAGGTCAGTCGCAGTTTCATAAGTAGCTCTGTTCATAATTTCCCACAGAACTGATCTCTTTTTTGCAGATGATCTTTAAAATATTATTATTATTTTGGAGCACTGTAAATGTAGAAATGACAGCAAGGGCTGCCTCCTTGCCGCTCCCTCAGCCCTCGCTTGCAGTGGTATGAGCTACAGCTAGTACCTTGGGTCTTCTGGTGTCTTGTTGGCTGGGTTGTTTTTTAAACAGATAGTTATCCAGACTTTATACGTGGCAGGATAAGCTGGTTGCAATGGTAGGCTGTAAAACAAATTAATAATAAAAAAAAAGTTATTTCAGGCTAGTTTATGTGGTGTGATTTAGAGGCGTTCTGAAATCACTCTGCTTCCATAGTGAAGGATCAGACAGATGATGTTGAATAATAACATGAACAAGGGATGTTTATTTAAAAAAAAAAAAAAAATAGACTGTGCACCAGCAATTGCATTCTAGTTGGTCGGGAGAATGTATGAATGTTGAAAAGAGATTAAAGAGGCATTAGGGTGAGCCAAGATGTCACGCTTTTTAAAAGAGCGGGGAGGGGAAATTCATCCGTTTCACAGTCTGGCTGTGAGCCTGCCAGCCCTTAGTCATGGCCCTGTGAAAGGCGGCGAGGGGCTGAGCTGACCATTTACTTGCCTTTTATTTTTGGAAGGAGTTGGTTTGGAATAAAACAAAAATAAAACCCAGTCTCTTTTACATGACGAAATAAGCCATTTTTCTTTGGCTAGTATTTGAGAAAGGCCGGCTCTGCCTGTCACAAACTTGGATGCAATTCAGGCTTGCTGTGCCAGAGCCCCCCAGGGGATGGAGCGGCAGGTCCCAACAGGGGTGATGTCATTAGCGTCAGATGAAGCTGAAGTTGCTCAGAACAAGGCAGAGAACATGGAAAGCTGCAAGGAAAGAAATAACTTTCATTTAAAGATGACGCCTTAAGTCATGAACAAAGTCATGTAGAGAACGATAAATGCAATTTCGGTAGGGATGGGTTCCATGCAAGAGGTGATGGTGGAGCAGGTGAGCGGAGCTCGGCCATCTGAAGAGCTGTTGGTACAGTCCAGTCAGGCGGTGGTGGGGAAAGGCCTTTTCCTCCGCAAAGAAGTTAAATGGATCACATGCTCCGGCTGGAAGCCATGCGGGTTCATTACTCATTGCAGAATTACGGGAAAGTGTCCTCTCTGGAGCCTCTGCTCTCCGAGCACCCGCAGAAGCCTGGTCTCCTGCGAGACGCGTGCTGACTTACTTCATCCACCTGTGGCCCTTCTTCCAGGGTACTCACGTCCATCTCCTTTTTTTGCCTGGCCCATCTGGTGTTTGAAACCAGTATAAACTTGAAACAGAGAACGTCTTTGCTCAGAGAGAAGCTGTGCTGCAGAAATGAGCCTTTCACGTAAAGAATATATTCTCCCAGATTGAAAATGCAAATATGTAATAAAAATGCCCATATTATTCCCCAGTTCCTAGGCGTGGAAAAGGAGGCATGGAGTAAAATGTCCCAAACACCCTGAACAAAAGACCCAACTGGGGATATAATCTGAACGTATTGCGATGTTTCTGTGTCTGGAACAACATCCTTCTGTGGTCCTACCTTGTGACGGACCAAGCCTTGCCTCATCTCTTGCTGCAAGACTCAAAGTTTCAAACAAAGTGAAGCTTTGTATAAAGCACAAAGTGAAGATGGCTGGTGAAGCTGTGTGTCTTTTAGTCTAACCACAACAGATTGATTCCCCCCCCCAGTCAGACACTGGCAATAAAGGCAATTTCCTATGTGTGTAACTGGTGATCTTACAAGTCATTTGCCTGCTCCCACTGGCACGCCTGGGCTTGCCTTTCATCTCCGTTCAGTCTTTTAAAGGCCCAGGGGAGCGCAGATAGGTTTTAGCCTTATCTCGTAATTTGTTGTAAAACAGCTTCTTTGCTGAATAATTGGTTTCGCAAATGTTTTCTATCAATATAAAAAGATTGCATTTTCGTCAGGACACAGATGTTGCCACAAACGTAGAGGCAGCGCTCAGCCCGTGTGCTTACGTGGTGCTTCTGGGCTGGTCCCTTCCTCTGCCTTCTGGTCTGCCTAGGTTGAGAATTAGGGTTTTAAGTGTGAATACCAGAAATCTGTAATTGCAGCAACACCTACCTTGCCATAGACAATAAACTGTTTGCTTTTCAGGTTAATACTTGTATTGAAAAAGCTGCTGACTTTGTCATGACTGTATCTGTTTGCTGAGGGTTATCGTGCTGTTTGGTTTTTCTTTCCCCAAGAGTACTTTGGAGGAAAAACAGAATTATGAAGTAGCCTTGCTTTGAGGCTGATATATAGTATTATGGTTTATATATAGCATTATGTTTTATATAAAGCAACAAACTAACGCTTGGCCTTTCGTCTCGGTGGATCATGAATTTAGTGTTCGCAACGATAGGATCTTGCCCCTGTGAAGACTGAGAGCTTTTGTCTGCCGTACCGCTTCCTTCCTCCGCATCTCGGAGCTTTTTCCAAGCATCTCTGAGGCATCGTAAGTGGGAAGCAGTATTGTTAACTGTTTAACAGATGAGAAAACTGAGGGAAATGCCTTAGTCACATGATTTAGTGGCAGACTGGAATAAATTCAATATTTCTGCTGCTGGGTCCCATGAGCTCGGTACTAAGCCTACTGTTGCCTTTACAGCCTACTAAGTCTTTTCCCACTATAACCTCTGTTTCAGCACAGTCTTATGGTTTATAATGCTGCCTCAAAATAGTTTTCCTTTTCTTCTGAGAATAGAGAAGTTTTTCTTCAAAATACCTACCCTCCCCCAGATTTTTATTTTTAATTATTCCCTGCTGAAAAACTCCACATCAATCTGATCTCAGCTTGTCCCTCCAGCAGGAGAGAGGGGTTTGCACAGGCCCCATCTAGAGCAGGGAATGTCAGCGCCTCTCTGGGTTATTTAAGATACATCTACGATGTAATAAATCTGATGTTGTCATTCTAATGGTACAATAACTTGGAAATGAAAGAAGTCAGCTGGGGGAATATGTGTGCACTGGAAAAATCATCCAGAATACTGTGCTGGAACAGGGGTTTGGATATTGTTGTGGAAAAATCTTGGAAGCCATTAGTCTGGTGCACAGAAGCAATGAAGCAAAACAGTGATGCTTGTTTAACGAAGGGAGAGAATATGAGAGGTGGCAGACTTAATGCATCCGTTCCTTCTAGACTCTTTTTCAGTCTTTTTTTGTGGTGGTGCAGGTCTTCTTGGCACTCTCCCTTAGGAGAAAGTGAACGTAAAGAGAGCAGGCCAGAGGGTAACCAAAACAATACTGCAGTAGATTCTAGCATTGAAATGACTTTTTTTTTTTTTTGTACCTCCCAGCTGAAGACACTGAATAAACTATATTCATGTGGAAATGCCTTGAGCTTTTTAGGCTGTTAACCAGGTACCACACCGTGTGTTGCATAAAACTGCTCGGTGGAGAGGTATTTCACCTGGAGACTGCGCAGGTGCCCTGTGTTCACCAGTAACTGGGCAAACAGGAGAAGAATTATTGATAACCGCTTCTCTTCTCCCCCCCTTTTCCCTGGAGCGTGTCTGACTTCCAGAGCACTGGGTTGCCTGCTCCACCACGATGGGGAACGATGCTGGGCAAGGGCTTTGATGCCCCTGCCTCCATCTCTCCAGCTGAAAAACAAGGATAGTGATACCGATCTTTCCTTCGTACAGGAGCTGGGGTAGCTGAAGAAAGGGGTTATGTAGGTATTGGTTAAAACATCCACTCCAGTTGCTGACCTGCTTTAAAAGGAGCAAGGGCTAAGTTGATTCAAATACATAAATGAGTGTTCCTGCAAAGAGTGGTTTAGGTCTATTCATTACGTCCTAGAAGAAAGGGTAGGAGCAGTTCTTGGTTTGTTTTTTCATTCTATTAGATGAGAAGAGATTCAGCGAGACCTCTTCCTTCCTACCTAAGAAATGCAGAGTTGGAAGCGGTTCCTAAAGGTCCCAGTTAGACCTGAACCTCAGAGCTTCCAAACCATGTTTGAAAAAGGAGTTGATGATGATGCCTTCAGTGAAGCCTAAATCTGAACCAAAATTTGACAAATATACTGTGTCTGTGTAGTGGGCCCACATGCTCCGTCAGAGCCTTTCACGACAGTTTGAAGTCCAGTCCTCAGGTTTCAGACAGTGTGCAGGTCTAGGTAGAAAAACCATTTTCCTTCTCGGTGCTTGGTGCAGAGAAGAGAAATGCTAATATATCTAAAGTGCCCTTCCTTTTATTATAAAATACAAAAACCAAAATTGGAAATAAAACCTGATGCAACAAATGCACTTAACGTTTTATTTGTGGAGAAGACACTTGGGAGCAGAAATCAAAAAGACAACATAGCCTCTTTGAGATAGATGACCCTGTAAAATTTCCTGTGTTCTGCTTTTCATTAGCTACTTACTCAGGAGATTTATATACTGTATAGATAAAAAATACATAAAATATGAACTATGGTATGATTTAGACCTAACACAGACCTTAGGGATGATGTGATCGAGCTTATAAGAGCTGGACTTTTTGTGGTTTCAAGCAGCATGATTCTTACTCAAGTCAGTGCATGAGATCACTTCACTGAAATCAGTGAAGGCCCAACAGCTTCCGTAATTCTGGCTGAAATGCTCTGTCCCGCATACTTCGGAGTCGTATTTTTCCATCTGGGGATGCCCTTGGTATTCATGGAGGTATCTGGTAGGGAGGAAACTTGCTGATAACTTGGAGGGAGCTTCTTCATCCTGGGCAGATATTTGATGATTTAATGAAAACTTTAGCTCAGATACTAAATGCCTTTGGTTCAGTGTTGTATCCTGGAACTTCCCCCAGCCCAAAAGGATTAGGAGATTATTATATTTTTTTTTTTTCCGGAGTGTTAGCTCTGCTGGGAGATTACTGGAGCTGTTTAAGAGGATTCACCATTGTAACAACTGAATATTCAGAAGCTGAACCTCATTTCAGGTCGTTTTTTATCAGAATGCTCCAGTGTGTATGGGAGGGGCAGAGATGGAGAAGGTAGAAAAAGTCTTTTGAAAAAATCCCTTTTACATTTGCCTAAAGATCTTCTTTATGAAGAGGTAACATATTACCAACTAGAATTTATGTATAGACCGAAACAAATCTTGGAGAAAGAAATCTTGCACAGAGGGTGTCAACGAGCTTCATGGAAACCTGTGTTCCCATGCCTTGACGTTCGCACTGCGCTAGGGAACAAGAGCTTCATGTGTGTGAGCAGAGAATTTCCTACCTTTTCCTCCATTGCAGAAGTGGTTTCTTTTTCTGTAATGTAACAGTAATGTTTGTACTTCCCGCAGCATTTACCCAGAATTGCAACACGTTTTAAGATGACCAATTAGTCAGCTCATCTGTGTCAGCAATGTCAAGGATACTTGGAGATCACGTTCTCCCTAACTGCCCTGCAACAGCAGCCTTCAGGGCTGAACATGGCAGCTGTTAAAAAGCACGCAGCGGCAGCTTTGCACAACAGGTTAGGCCAGGAAATGAAGAAAATGTTAAACTACACGTGTCAGAAGTGAGTTAAAGCAGTCGGAAGGATATTGGTCACGTTGAACTGTGTCAGGATGTTTCATTAAAATTTCAGCTTTCAGAAAACAAGTGACGTAAGCTCGAACACTTGTACCTGAGAACGTGGTATGCACAGTCACCATGTTAGTAAATAAATTAATGGTTCAAAGTTGGGAAAAAGTAGCCTGTGGGTTATGTCCAATTCTGTAGCATTTGTCTCCTCAGCAGGCATGGCCAGACTGAGTCACAAGCATGAAAACTCACTTGTGAATCCTATGTCTGCACAATTACGTTAAAGTTTTGTCTTTCATTTGCAAACAATGGTACAAGAATAAGCTTCAGATTGTCTTCAGGGACTGAAACACTACAGGAACGACTGCCTAGCTGAAAAGAGTCCGAAATGATTGCTCTCTCCTCAGCTTTTTAGGCCAGCGCTAAGACCCTCAGAGCATCATCAACACACTTTGGTGGTGGTGCTGGACTACACATGGCAGCCAAGCCTCCTGTCTTGTCAGTAGATGCCCTGGCTGGCCCAGCACAAGTACTGTGGCAGCAAGCATAGGCAATTCCGTGCTTCCCACCTCTGGGACCATTTTTGTGCGGAAGAAGAGAGGAGGGATCCTGAACAGGCCAGGGCTTTAGTGAGCTGTGGCACTGGGAAGTGCTCTGGACTTGCCAGATGCACTAGTCCAGCCCTGACTTCGCAGCATTCCCCAGCCTGGTTCGTAAGAACAGCCAAACATTTTCTGTACGTCTGCGGGATAGTAGTTTTCCTTTCTTAATTGGTAGGCCAGCATTGCTGTGTGTGGGCAGCTACTGGGTTTTGTTTTCCTTTCACCCCAGCAGTGACTGTATTTCCTTTTCCCAGTAAGCACTGCCTATGGGATACCTTGTTTAATGTATAAGAAAGTTCTTTTAGATACTTCACAATAAAAAGTATCCGTAACACTGCTTCAGAATTAATGATGTCATGCCAGCTCCGTCAGAGTTTGAGAGTCTTGGCTGCTCAAACTTTCATAAAATAGGTAATTTATCAGTTGTGCTAAATGAGAGAAATCACCCTCCAGCTGAAGTCGGGCACACGCATGCTTTGATTGCGTTGGTACAGGAAGAGAACATTATTAGAGGAGCTGTCATATTGTAACTAGATCAGTGCTGTGTTTTATTTTGGAGTGAAATTGTCTAAATATTGAAAAAGTGTTCTCTAATTATGATCTTTAAAATATTTAAGCATCAGCTGACCTTTTTGCCTGTGTTGTGTTTTCCTTTTTTAAACACGGCACCGCACATGGTATTCCTTGGCACACTGGCACTATTCTTAAGTCTAAGTTATCATCAGCACCGATGTCTGTATGGCTTTTGGATTGGAGCTGCCTTGCATTCATCCGTCTTTAAGCATGAACCAAGAAAGCTCATGTCCGAGATCCGCAAATTCTGGAAGTGTTAGTAAGAGGTGCTCACTGTCCTAGGAACCTTAAGATGTTTTAAAAACAAACACCAGTCCTGTCTCCCCTCTCCCCCAACAAAACCAACCAAACAAAACAACCACAACCAAGAAAACCAACCAACCAACCAAAAGAAATAAAGAGAAAAAACATCTTTATTTCTGGTTACAGGGAGCACATTCAGAGGCAGAGAAGCGGACTTGCCCATGGTCCCTAGCAGAGCTGGGGAGAGAACCCAGACCTCCTGCAAAACCATTCCTCCCTGCCTGTTGTACCAAGCAACTTGCTAATTCGAGAGTAATATTGTTCCAGTTCTCAGGCTATCTAGGCTGATGTAATATTTTTGGCTACAATCAGGTGGATCGTAATAAATTTTCTGGAACCGTTTCCAGCTCTCTGTTTCTTTTCTTGTAAAGAACTTCTTGCACTTGGCAAATTCAATTTGTCTCAGAATGCCAAAACTGCGGATAAGTTTTCTACTAATTTCTAAAAGTAAGTCTTTTACTATTTTCTCTAAAATCAGAAGAGATGGATTTAAAGGATCCTACTTAATTTATTATTTTCAGTATTTCAGCAGTTCCAGTTATTTCTGCAAGACATGGTGGCAATGTAAGGGTGTGATTTTGTGGCAGCTTAAGCCAAACTCAGATGGAGTTGCTGCAGTCTCACCCATCCCCTTTTGCCCCCAAACGTGTTCCCACTGCCCCTTTTGTGCCTGCACTTGCAGTTACGTGTTTATACAGTGCTTATGCTGAGACAAGGAATTGATGTGACCAAAGCTAAGCCTACTGAGTGAGAAGGGATTGGAAAAAAAAAAAAAAGAGAGAGAGAGATCCCTCCCTTTCCTGAAGCATCTTATGATACAACTGCACAAATGCCAATTCTGACAAAAGCAGAGGCCAGGAACGCAAAGCTCGGGGTCAAAGCAGAGGCAGAGCACAGCTGCTGTAATACTGGAGGTGTAGTTCAGTGGAAGTTTAAAACAATGTAGGTGGTATAATGAGCGTATGAAGCCTTTGGCTCATTTTTAATGCCCTAGGTCTCTTTGAGATACTACCCCTTATCTGTGTCAGCCTGCATGGAATGGGTAATGTGGAGACAGACGGGTGCAATCTGGCCTGAAGCACATTATAACGATGATCTTTCATCGGGTCAGCTCTTTAGAGAGGGTGAAAGGTGATTCAGTCTCCAGACGAAGATAACAGGTTAGACAAGTGCCAGTCACCTCTGGGGTAGGTTGATACGAGAGCTGCGATTTGAGTATCCCCTGCCCTTTGTTGGCACTGCAGATCCTGAGCTGGTTGTGAGAACAGCCGAGGGATAAAAACCTTGGTTTTACTGACTCAAGTGTCCAGGCACCTCATCCAAGACATAACACAGAGGCTCACGTTGCAAGCACAAACACAGGAGAAACGCTGCTCTCTTCTTTTTTTGACAATTTTGGATAGGTAACAGACAAGTCTTTTGCATCTGGGAAGCGAGAACAGTAGGGGCTACGATAGCTGCAGGACTGCGACGTGTTTCCTGCTCTCCCAAGCTGCGGCTTTTGCCACCTGGCAATGACACAGTGGATTTTCAAAGGCTATGTAATAGGGCTCTGGCTACTGCGTACGGCCCAAACTGAAAAGCTGGGGCTCGACTCCCATTGAAGTTTTCTCTGTGCGTACCAATTTTTTTGCTATCACCTGTTTTTGGTAAAACTGCAGTTGCCAGATTTGATCCAAATGTCTGCTTTTTGCTGCTGGTTTTGTATAGTTTTATACTCTAGCAACACCCCTGGGTACTGAGAAAGGTTTTCTGTCCGGTCCTCAGGTAGGTAGGTACTACCTCTGACCTGCTGGTTCACTGGTAAAAATGGGATTATAGGGAGAAACTCAAGGAGGGAGTGAAAGAAATCTCTTTCGTGTACTGGAGAGATAGCTCAGCGGATGCTATAGTGACATTCCTCAAGGTGAGATGAAGGAGATGGATTGCCTACACCTGAGTGAGACACCCAGCAAAATACAAATAGAGTAACAGTGCAGCCGGAGATCAGAATTCCTACTGGCTTTACACAGCACAGAGATTTCCACATTAGTTGCTGTCAGCATGGAGACCCCTTGACATTATTAGGTCAAAGAAAGGTGCTAATCCATCACAGAAAATGGCTCAGCACTTGATTTATATTCATTTATCTTTGCTCTGCACAAATGCTTTGTTCCTTATCCTTCTTTGAATCAGGCCAGCCTAATATATTGGCATCTCAATCATCATTTGGCTCCTGCTGAGATGAAGAAGCAGTGGCCGGGCCTGCGGGGCCGTAACAGTAAATCGGTGATTTATTAGTAAGAATAGGGCAGGAAGGTGAAGAAGATCTTGAAGAAAATAGGTAGTTAGGAGACCGTAGCATTTTTCTGTTCGTGTTTGTCTGATTATTCTGCCCTGAAGAACTGTACAAAGGCAAAACCAAACCAAACCCAAGTATCTTTAGGTTTCAAAGAACAGTATTAAAAAGTTGATTCTTTTATCATTGTATCTCATTGTGGTGATCTTGAAATTAGCTTGTGAAGGTAAATGTGGAAACTGGGTGACTTTGCCCAGATAGTTACAGTGGATATCGGGTTCCATCGGTGTTGTGAAGAGGAATGTCCAGCTCGGCTGGATCACCCCGTGTTTGTTGTGCCACTTGTCAGGGAAGGAGGTGAGGGAGACAAATCATATTGGGGGTTAAAGGATTTAAAGTGTCATAAGTTCCTCAAGACCCTGAAAATTTTTAGGAAACATAAAATATTTCCAAGAAAAGAAAGCAGAAGTGGCTCTTGCTTATTGAACTGTTTTCCAGCGCTCTCCCATTCTTTCACTAATTCCTTCATCAGGGAATGTTTGGGGTTTTTTTCCTCTTCCTTTCCCACCATCTTCCATGTATCTGTTTCCAGACCCCCTCTGAGTCTCCCGTGTGCTCCTTTCCCTTCCCCGTTGCTGTTGTATTTCTTTTTGGGGAAAAAGATGGGTCTAAAGTAAAATTTCAACTCCAAGTAAGTCTACGTTTTGGAGCACCTGGGTTTCAGATCCGAGTGATGTGTCCTGTCTCCTATTCCAATCTTTATTCCTATCTGCATTTTGAAATTCCCTAAATGGAACTGCAGTGCAGGCTAGTTTTAGCCCTCGCCAGCTTGTCCTTTTTTAACAGACCAGTCTTGTATTCGAACTGTTGCTTCAATAATTTGGTGAAAGGAGCGGAGTGCCATTTGAGGAAAAAAGTATTCTTAAATAGTTGAGCCTCCCCAAATCTGCATCTGCCATGGTTCCAGCTTTTGCTTTCCTCCATGACAAATTTAAAAAGCCTTCTAAGACATTTTTTCTTGGTATTAGTCAGAGCTATTAATGTTACTAGGATATAGTGGTTGCATAAAACCAGCTAAATCCAAAAAGTGATTACTTATGTGGTATGGGATTGTTTGTGTGGTATGGACCTTTGCTTTTCAAGTACTTCCATGCTGTGCATCTCTGCTACAGAGCAGCAGAGATGCTGCACGTTGCCATCGGAGAGAAAATCACAATGTGGAGCAACACAGTCTGGGTTCAGCAGGGAACCAACAAAATAAAAAAATATGACTTTTGTCTTATAGCCTAATGACTCTAATGACTACAGAAGTTTTATACGCAGAGGTAATGCTCTGATCATTTATTTAAAAAATTTTAAAAAAAGTTTTTCCAGCTATGTTACTTTTTGTCAATGAAAGGTTCTTCCTCTGAGAGCCAGTTTTCCATTATTTTCCTAAAAACTGTAGGAAGGTTTCCTCTAATCTTAATCTTCACCTCCAGTGTGTGAGATGCTGCCATAGGAATATTTTCCCATTTGGGAGCAGGCTTGTTCGGTGTTGGAAACGGGTGCTAACTGAAAAGGAGGAGAGGAATGCAAAACCATAACAGCTGCCTGCTTTTTTGTTTGCCGTCAGCTTGTGCCCTTCCTTAGGTCATCATCTCTAGCAAGTGGGTTGCCATGGCCCTGCTGTTTGAATAGCCCCTCACGGTGACCATGGGCAAGTTGTTTCAGCATTGTATAATTCAAGATTACTTGAAAGATAATTGGCTTTCTGATTTGGAAAGGTATTTAGAAGAACAGGCCGCACAGTTGCGGATAAGCAGGTAGGCCCTCCAGAGTTTGTTTCCTACGCCTCCGGTCCCGCAGAATTTGCCAGCGGTGATGGGGACGGGGCTGAGCTGCTCTTTGGGCAAAAGTGCAAGAAACGCCACTTTATTTTGCAGTTAGCAGCGAGGGTTCCGTAACATTTAAAAAAAATTATTTTGGTTCTCTGTCTGGAGAAAAATGGTGGGGCCCAAAATCACGACATTATTTTTGCTTATTGTCTGTGAGAACAACGGCTTTGGCATTTGGAGCGCTGGCTGCGCTCTTGCCCAAGCCGCTCTGGCACGTGTCCTCGCTCTGAGCTACGCAGTCTTGCTCCTCCTGGGGATGCTCAGTGTCTCTCTGTGCACGCGGTGTTGTAAAGCAACGAGAACCTGTCTCGCTCTAAAAAAGACTTTCCTTTTTACTTCGGCCGTAAGGCAATTTTCCCTGTTTTCTCATCATCTCACCTGAAGGAGGTCACCTCTACAAATAATTATGTTCCAAGTGTCAAGAAAATAATTGCGTGCTATGAAATGGTGTAATTGGAAACTCACGTGCAGGAAAGCTTTCACAAGATCGCACGCTGGCAAAATCAATTGGGCTGAATGGTTGAATCCATTACAGATACGGTGCATGGGTGTAATAAAGATATCAAAATGTATTTTTCCTGTTTAAAAAAAAAAAAAAAAAAAAAAAAAAAAAACAAAATACAAGACTGAGATGCTAATTTTCATCCCCTAGACAGATGCTATGTTAAAAAACTGAAACATGTGTTTCCAGATTCTTCAAAGAAGCATGCCCATCCACTCTGAGCACTGTAAACATTGCTGCCTTTTATGCTTATGCAAAAAAGATGCTGTTCTAGAATAAAAATACAGGCAACCTCTTTTTCTTCTGAGCTATTTCGAGTTATAAAACAATGCTGGGGATGCATTAATCTGAGTGGTTTCCTGACCGAGTATTTAGATCTTAATGTAAATGTCTATAAATAATATAGCGGCAACAGCATTCTTTTGAAAACAAAATTCAAAGAGGTACTGTTTGAACAGTGAATACTTGCTTAGGGCAGTTATATTTAGGGCTCTAATGGAAGTGTACAAGTTATGCTTTTTATACAAACTATAAATGGCTACAACCAAGAGACTTAGACTTTGAAATGCGCTTGGCACTTATGCAATGTGAGAGACAGGCCAGAGCCTTGTAGTGGAGTTGGGTTTTTTTTCTGCTAGCTTTACAAATATTGCCAAATTCTTATAGTGTTGCTACCCCTAAAGGGTACCTTCAAAAATAGGTACTGTACCTACTCTTGTTTGTAACTGGTGTTGAGCCTTGAAAGGCTGAATCCCGGGAAGAGTACAAGCATGATGGTGATGAGCAAGCGATGGGGGGACAAGAAAGAAGAATGCAGATGCAGAAGTAGAGAGAAGAATAGGTGCTGGAAGTCAGAGCAAGTGGCCTGCATGATGGAAGAAAGCCAAGCATGAATGTGGATGGTACGAGATGGTCCTCTAGTACACACGTGATGTGAGAAATAGGGTAAGGTGTTGCAAAGATAGAGGGCAAAATTCAGCAGTTGGTGAATCAGAGGAATTCCTCAGCTCCACTTCTGAGTCTCTGAACAATTGGTCATTGTTGACAAGATCTCCAGGATGCTTTGATGTGAGGAAGCAGAAAGTTGCAAAACGCTATGATTAGTAAGAGACTGATGTGCTGTATTGTGGGGAAGAAAACTGCCAAATACTTCTAAGGAAATAAAAATAAAAAGAGGAATAGCTTTTGTTCGGAGATAGAATTGTTGCTGCTCTTTAGCGCTATCAAAATACTCCTAGACAGTGAACCCTGTCTAGTGGTGCATGTCAAACGCAAACTTTATTATCTGTATGGAGGAGGTTTGTGTTTATACTTGTCCCAAAAACTTGCGCTCACCAAAGCTAATATTGGGCTCCAGGCGGTGCTGGGGTAAAAATGACAAAGCTTGTGATTCATGAACAACTCATGCACGTCGGTGCTGGTGTGAGCAATTTGCTGTAGCTATGCTGACAACAATATTGGAGATTAAACTCTAGGTATCAAATCTACAATATACTCTCTTTTTTCTTGTGAACTCCCCAGGATACGCCCATCCCAAGTTTTGTGTTGTCTGGCCGGTGACTCAAAACCTGAATCATTTTCGTCTGCAGGCATGGTATGCATGTGATCATCCTAGCGAGACACCAAACCTTGCTCTCTTGAGGTCAGACTTTATGGTCTCAGGACTGTGCTGTGTTTCACTTAGATAAAAGTTCAATCTTATATTGAGTGACAGATGCATATTTCACCCTGACAAAATCAAAACTGCGCAGCTGTGCATCAGAGGGCCGGTGTTGCTTACAGCTGATGGAGACAATCCTGGAGTCCTGTAGAAAAGACCAGTCCTCTAGGAGCTGTACTTTGCTTACTGTTGAGCTCCTATTTCCTCATGGCTTTTTTAAAATAAGCAGAGAATAAACAGCTCTTACGATGCTCTGATACTTTAAGTCATTCACTGATGTAATTGCAGTCTTGATGTTTGTTATAAAGCGACCACAGTTTCTAAAATTTTATTTTAATGGCGTGTTTACTACAGTCAGGAGAGTCTAACCAGGGTAGATTTTATCGGGCTGAGGGCTCACCTGTATAAAGAAGTTGACGGGCAGGGGTCACGTAGAGTAAGGTCTTTCAAAGATTACTCTGGAATAGCTGAGCAGGGATTGCACGGGATTGTTCTGGAGTACTGTCCTGGTCAGATTCCCCATCTAGACGTTCCCTAAGAAAAGGAACTGGGAGTGACAGAGGATATAAATTTACTATCCTCTTTGTGTTTGGCAAGCATACAGATCATGAGATGTATAAATAGAAGAATTGAACGCAAGTAAAGAGAAGTCATTATGGTGTGTACAAAGAGCGTAGTCAGGCCACATCTGGAGAACTGGGCATGATTCAAAGACCATATTTCAGGAAGGACAGTGAACAATAAGGGATGGATTAGAAGAGGGTATTGTAGAGGGTATGAGGGCTCTAGCTGGTGCCTGCAGTTTTCTTAGACTTGTGCTGCAGTCCCACTGGTTACTCCAAATGAAGTTGGTTTTACTGTAACGGCACCTAAATTGGAGACTTCTAAAGAATTCCAAGGGAATAGAGAAAGTGATATAAACCTCTTCTCCCTAAGCTTCCTAATCCCCGCAGTAATGCTGCTAAAGCACTCGGTGTTTCTGGAGTTGCCATTGTTTACCTGTCGTATCTTTCTCTCTTTTAAAAATAAGGGGTTTTTTTAAGCTTTCATGTGTTGTTTCGTGTGTGTGTATATATATATATAGTTTCTTTTTTATAATTTCTTATGGTATTTTTGCCGCGTTTGTCAGAATAACTGTCCCGATATTGTATCCACATCAGAATTTCTATTAGGCTTAAATCCATTTTGCCTTTCTTAACCCTCTCAGTCAGGTGCAGCTTCTCTTCTTGTATCATAAGCTCCGTTGAGGCGGAATTATACATCGTCAATATTGTCTCCTTTCATCTCAGAAGTACCTGTTTCTCAGAGAGCTTTGGGATTGTGGAAGGTAGAAAGGGCTATGTAAATGAAAGATGGACTGTTGCTAAGGGACAAAAAAATGTGCTATTGACACTTATGGGAAATGGGGACCCTGCTGAGCCGTTGAGTAGCGTGAAGGAGTAAGATGAGAAGGAGAAATGAAGCAAGAACGCTGCTTCTGTCAGACTACCCTTAACAGGCATGAAGCAATATCCCCATTTTGCAGATAAGTGAACTGGGACACTGAGATTGAGCAAACTGGTCGGAGTTTACACAGCTAGTTAATGGTAGGTCTTCTGCCGGTTGGACCACATTCATTTTTTGGCGCAGGATTCTCGGTTTGTATTTCTTTCACAGTGTTCATCATCTGTTTATACCATGCCTCATAAAACTTTCTCTCTGTTTTTTTCATTGATATTTCTAACCCAGTACAGGGTTTTCTCTTTAACGTGCCTTACTGGGTCCTGAAAATGAGAGTCCTAGAAACGCAGGTGGTTTTATCTCTCAAGCCAGCATTGCAGCCTAGTGTGGGTCTTCGCCTGTCCTCAGACTCGGGGTAGAAGATCCAATGCCTGGCAAGCCACATGTGCAAAATCGTAATGGATCAGCCTAGTTTTAGGGATGTACTTGTTGAGATGCTAGCACACACGCTCTTTTTCAAAAGTAGTTGTAGTCATAGTACTAGGAAGCGTTTACAGTTAATATTTACAGATCATTTTCTCAAAGTTCTTTTATTATGATATATAAAATAGGTAGCATAGTTCTACAAACCTAGGCTAAAGCCTCACAGTCACGCCATTTATTTCAAATCTCTGGATCCAGGTTGTGAGACCAATGGCTCTGTGTTGGCCCCTTTCATACAGGCAAGGTCTGACGGCACTGGGATATCTGCAAAGAGCTGGTTCCGATGCATGAGCATCGTAGTTGCTTCTCCTCCTTTTCTCTCTGTTTCTCCATCTAGGAAATGGAAATGAGGACAGTCACCATCTCATAAAAGCACTGATCCCTTTTATGTTGCAAAGTATGCTGCTGCTGCTGCTAAAGATAAAATTTGCCATGTTTTTTGGCAGTTATTAAAATACAAGCCAAGGATATGTTCCCTTGTGCTTACGTTCAATTAAGCACTTGGGGCCAAGCCAGGTTAGTGGCTGTCCAGAAGCCCAAAGGGATATGGAAGTGGGATTAATGACTCAGTAAATACGGGCTCGGTACTAAACCAAGGCCTTTCTCCTACATTTATAGTCATTTGCAATCCTGTATATCACAGCTGGATTCAAACAGAATGGTTCTTACAGATACTTCCTACCTTCTCCCGTCCAACTTCCAGCCCAATTCCACCATTTCCATAGCAAAAGTGAGGCAAAGCATGCCGAACGTTTGCAAGTGCGGGATGAAGACAGGGTTAGTTACCTAGGAATAAGGAGGCGTTTAAGTGTTTGTAGTGACTGTCCGTAGGCTCCTGCTCTTTCTGTGGCAGTGCATCCAGAGGGGTGGTGGTGTAGCTCGCGTCGCCCTGCTGAAGCTGTGAGCTCCGCTGCTTGCGGAACACGAGGTGCTGCAGCAACCTGCACCCCTGAAAAGGGGCAGTGGATTTTGAGAGTGCTTTAAAACTCTGCTTTGGGCTATTTTGATACTTCAGTCAAGCAATGCCTGTTGACACTGAGCTACATGAAGGACCAGACTGCATGCTGTAAGACAACGCATCTCTGATAACGTTCCTGAAGTCCAGGCAAACTGCAGTTTGTTAATTTGAAGGGGACATTTTCTCTGCGAGCAGGTAGACCAAGACCCGGGAGCTCATGTGAGGGCTGTGTGAATCACACAGATCTGTCCAGAAGTGTCCAGTTAGGACAACAGCTCTTCGATGGAGAGATCCAGTTAAGCACTTGCAGAAGACTTAAAGATCTTCTCTCTCTGCTTGAAGCTCTTCCCTCTCCTGCTTTTCCTCCTGTTTTCAATTACAGAATTGCTGTTTAATGTGGATGCAGATACAAGCAACTGTGTTTGATTTTTCTTACTGCTGACAGAGACAAACTGAAAGAGATGCCTGCCTGCTTTATAGCAGAAGCCACGTTATTTTCTTATATGTTCGCAATTATATGCATTGTTTCCTGATCACAAGTCTTTCTCACAATCTATAGCATGACTGTAGTTGGTTATAGAGCCTGACGTGTTTAGATTTGAGTGACTTATATCAGGAACGCTTTGGTTGCCTGTTTTTTTGAGGTGGTTGGGGAGCGGTTGTTTATATTCTGTCAGAATGATTCTGTCTCATTTCATAAAATAAAGGAGAGTTGAGCTTTTCTAGCAGTGGTAGTTCAGCAAGAAGAAAACCGAGCTCCGGGAACTGGCATTGATTCTAGGCGGTGCTCTGTACTCTGAATTGATTGGCAAGAGGGAACCGCATGGCATTGTGTTGCTTGGTAGAATGGGAAACAAAAAACCTAGGAGAGCCTTGAATGCTCCTTGCCATGAAGAATTACAGGACTTTGTGCAAGGTGACAGCTATCCCGATGTCACGGCCAAATTCCAATGTGGGAACTGCAGCTGCAATTGGATGAGGTTTTTACCGGGTCCATTGAAATCAGTGGGATTTGGCTGTTCGCTTCGGTGTAGTCAGGTCATCGCCATGCCTTCAAAATTTTGGCCTTCCAGATCACAGCTCGGTTCGCTGGGATCAGCTATTGTTCTCGCCTCGCAGAACGTTTCTTATGGAATTTATCACACGCCAAACACTGCAAAAGTATGCTGTTGCTGGAGACCAAGACCATTTTTTCTTACTTGGTTTCCTAATACGTTTTTGTAGCGTATTCACAGCAGTTCTGATTTCACGTATGCGGCTTTTTGCGGTATTAAGGGCTTTTAGAAACAATTTCTAACGTATAAAGATGATCGTGAATTTTCTGAGGGCTTTCATTTCTGGTCGGTTTTGCCAAATAATTACTTTTTTCCTGTTGTGCTAATTTGTGTAATGGTCGTGTTCAGTAATGCTCTCCGCTGTTTTAGGTGCAATGCAAACACGATACAGAGAGGGAATCCTTGCCCAGTGAACCTGTTTTATTCTGGCCAAAGGGGGAAATCAATACACATTGTGTTGTCTCATAGACTTTACTAGGTTTATTAAAAAAAAGGGGGGAGGGGGGCACTTTTTCTGTGTCAGTAGTTTACGGTGTATGCCTCTGTCCTAATTTTATTTCTGATTCTTTGCCCGACCTGTCGTGAATACAGCCAGTGCAGTTCTGAAATAAGGGCTTTAGTATCCTGGGCAATTTCCATGAGGAATCCCAGGCCGCAGAATTCGAGTGCTTTCCAGACAAGTCTCCTTGGCCCTTTGCCACTTGTGAGTGGCCCCATCTTAACCTCCAGACACCGTGTAAGTGTTTAAAAGTCATCAAATGGCCGATGAGTTAATCACTAGGAAGTTGTCTCCCAACACGAAGGATTTGGATTAAACTAGAGAAAGCACAGAGAAAATCATTACAGCGAGGTAAAAATGATGGCTAGTCCTTTTTCGTGAATGTAACATGCAAACAGCATGAAGTGTGAAGATAGCATGGGTACTTTAAAAACTATTTGACATAAGGTTTTTAAACATTCCAATCTTAAAATAAAATTCAGGTAAAAGTCTGCATCTGCTTGTATCTTGATATCAAAAGAGCAGAACTTGATGCCAGCCTCTGAATTGGCGCGGGGCATTCAGAGATGGCCCCAGGGTTCTTTACAGAAGTTGCCTTGCTTGGGGACTGGACCGGTTGCCCAGCGCGGGGAAGCCACGCGGAGTTTTGCACAGCCCTGCTCGTGGGAACAGTCCCGTTATAGCCAAAGCTCTCGGCAGGACTGCTGCACCTCTTAAAGCCGAAAGCTGTCCAAGAGTGTGAATAGACTTTTCCCTAGACCTAGCTCAGGCTGTGGAAACATTCTCAGTTGCTATTAAAAAGCATCAAATTACAGACAACAATTTCAAAATCTTTAGGCAAGCAGAATAAATTGAGTTTAAGGAACTGTTTAACTGGAATTTCATCCAGTCGTGACTGCCTTTTAAGATCGTTGGCAGCAAGAGCCCATGAACAGGTTTCATATATTAACTGAGGTAGAATAAATATGCCTTTATTTCCAGCTGCTATTTCAAAAGCTATGGAAATATCAGAAACAAGTTGTTAGCCAGCCGTGCCTTAATCACAGCGCTACAAACGTGCTTTCAATTGGGCTGCTGCGGGGTGTTGCCGCATGCCATTCTAGAGAGGTGGCTTCTTAGCTCCTTGTGCTCTGGAGGTTTGATCTAAGCCATGCTCAAATGAATAGGCTCTCACTAACTTCACCTGGGCTTGGATCCAGTACTTAAAATCTTGGTTAATTAAAAAAAAAATTTTGACCAGAATGCCAGGATACAGCCAGGGATGTGCAGGAAACACAACGGAGCCCACATCAGAGAAAATATTGTAAGAACAGTGGTGTGCATGCCTGAATGGTTCGTTCCTGCACGGTAATTATGTGCTGTTTCACGTTGTTGTTTTGTGGGGAAAACACGTTCTTGAACGTCAGGAAATAAATCGTCAGTTTTAACGTGATTTCAAAGAGAGAGAGAGGGTGTTTTGACATGAATTGATTTATTTCAATTACAGTTTTGCTTACTTAGCTAGCCATGATTAAAACCAGTGTTGCCACAAATAGAAAAATAGAGAAATGTGAATGCCAGATAGAAATAGAAATTGCCCCTGCAGTTTATACCATTATAACACCTTTTGACTGCAGATTTCTTGATTTGCGTGGGAGGAGAGCAGGTACCACCATTTGGGGTACACGTAGTCATCACCATGCAGTTGTCTATGTTATCAAGCAACGTGTTTTTAATTGGTATTAAAGATTAAGTCCTGTTCCTAATTATAATACGAGTGGGCAAAGCTTGACTGCAGATGTCCTTGTGCTTGAATTTGTGATCTGAAGAGCAAAGATGATCCTTTTCCAACTCTGCGCAGTTACTGGAAACCTATCGAAGAGGAACTCAGGATTAGCGTGCCGCAAGACCTAATAATTGTGGGGTCCGTTTCTACTGTGCTGCCCGTTCGGGCACTGCTCTCTGTCTCAAAAGCGGTGTCGAGAGGTGCGTTTTCCCATTCCCAGGCCTGCTGATACCTATCGAGACCTGCCCGTCGTGGGAAGCCTTTCCGAAATCTTATGTAATGAGGGCCTGATTCACACCCCATTGCGATCCCAGGGAGAATCCCCAGTGGCATCATCGGGCTCTGGCACGTGGCCAGGGTCTCGGTAACTTCCTTATTTCTCTCTTGTACATAGAGGATATTCCTCAGCTCTACCAAGGCAGATGAGAACATAAATCTTGTCCGCAACTACCTTCTATGAGTAATTTTTCCAAAAGTAAATAAATCATCCCTGTTTCCTCTTACCCACAGCACCTGGCAAACCGTTAACTGAAAAACTGAGAAAATGTTGTTTCACTTGTGAGCCAACTTAAACCATTCTACAAATCTTTATTTTTAATTCCTTGTCAGAAAACAGAACTCACCGAAACTGGCTGGCAGAGAAAAGGTGCCCCGTTTTTTTTTTTCCTCTGCCTGGCTTAGTAATGTAACTGCCAGTTTCTGTTTTCGCCTCCGTAGAATTATATGCCTCTATTTGAAACTTTTGACAAATCAGTCTATTTTCATTCTCCCTCTGCCATAAATTCAATCCATATGTCTTTCAAACATCCTTTCATAGCTTTAACATGGAAAAGGAAGTGGCTTAGGCTCTGTATAGGAGGCTACAGTGTATTTTAAAGCGAGCTCTTCTAGTTTGCATGCATCGCTTCTGTTAGCTCTTAAAGCCTCGACTTCCTAATTATTCAGGTTACAGAGGGCATTGGCAGAGTTTTCTCCATTAACTAACAGTGATGTACAGTGAAGAAGCACAACGGGATAAATCATTCCCTTATCCTCAAAATATCCAGGAAGTTTTTGATGCGGCCCTTGGCTTTACCACCAAGCAGGATGCAAAGAGGATGTGAAAAGGGTAGGAGAGATCAATTCAGCATAAAATTTCAAAAGAAAACATCAAGACAAAGAAACAAAGCTCCTGCACAATGCGCTGCCGTTCAGCTGGCAGGGTTTTGTTTGACAAGAACACACAGCACCTATGTGACGGGAGGAAGGTATCTCCACATCCACGACTGACCCGGGGTCAGAAGGTGAGGGCAGGAAGGAAACGGGGGTCTAAGCTGAAATGGATTGGCGTGGCTGTGCACGGATCAAAGGTGAAAAATCAGAAATACAGGATGCAGCAGGGTGAGAGCACAGGCAGTGGTGGCTGTAAGTGTCCTCGTCTGAAATCACAGAAAATTTGGGCCAGGGTGTGCTCTTGGAGTTGCGGGATAGATCTGTAATTCAAAATACGGTAGCAACTGAACACAACTGAAAATACGGTAGCAACAAGGATACGGGAGCACTGGCTGAGCGGACTGCAGGAGGCTTTCCAGAGCCCACCTGCACTGTGGATGCAGTGTCACGCTGCGCTTCATCAGATCCACCCCGGGGTGCCAGCGGCGAAGGCAGGTCCGCTCTCCCACCCCAGCCTCAGTCACGTACCCGTGCTCCCCACCTCCCATCAGCTCGAGAGGCCGCATTCCCACCCCTCCCTCTGTGCCACACAGAGCAATCGTGTGGCCAAAGGGCAACAAAGTTCAGCTCACTAATTTGAAGAGAAAGTAGTCAACTAATGGATTTCTGGGAGGAAAGCAGGGGAGGCGATATTTTTTTGGATCTCTGTGATGCACTGACTTGCGTTGTGGCTGCAGATCTGCCATGCTCGACCAGAGATAACGGGTGAAAAAGATGACTGGGGGGAGGTGGCCGACTGCCCCTTTAGAGACTGCCTGCCTCTTGATGTGAAACCGTAGGTCAATTTTTTTGTAGCATCCCCAGTCTTTGCTACCATTCCCAGCCAATTCGCCCAAACGGTCTCTAATTTGCCAGCAGTGTAAACGAGTTGTAGGGATATGTGCAAAGTAGGATGGGGTCCCAATAACAACTACACAAAACTGCTTGCAAGTGCGTCGTTCTGTTCAGTTACGGTGCATTAATGCTCATGTCTGCGAGAAGATAAAATAGGAGGAGTGTGTGTGTGGTAAACGCGTGTGTGCCATGTAATTATCTTTCTAATCTCTCTCTCTCTCTCATAGAGGGGTCATTTATAGAGATGAAAATACAGTCAACCTCCAAACTTGTGGGCGTAGTTTGGCATATCCAAAGGTTCGCACATGTAGAAACCACAGTCTGCACATTTGAAACTGCATGCAGGTTCAAAGAACTGGCAGAGCCCATGGTTTTGTTTTCAGGGTTGCAAAGATTGCAGCTACCATTTACCTTAGATGGACCTGAGGTTATCTTCCACACCTCTGAAAATCAGGCCCTTCTACCTAGCAATCTGCATGCAGCTGTTCAAAAGCAAGCTGTGTGTACACAGCCGAATTGTTGTATAAACAACATTAGAGACTTCACTAAAGCTTTTAATGTAGTTTTATCTCAACTGCAATTTGTTTCTAGTTTTTAAAGGCTGTAGCAACATCCAGCCTTAATCCCTAGAGCCTAGTTTCACTGTTTCACCCATTCCAACGGTATTTACAGCACTGTTTGATTTTGGTTGAACTGTTCAGAAGACCTCAAGTCCCCCAAGAAAGGTGCAAACGTGTTCAAGTTCCCTATCGCTCCGATCAGTAGAGAGACTTGCTTTTCTGCTCCTGTAACTTCACTTGTACCAGGACTGTTCTTTGCTCTTGTCCCCAGGTGTGCTGTCTCTGCCTGCCTACTTCAGCCCATACAACGACGGCTCTGTGTGCAGCGATGGACGGGCTGATGCTTACGCCCAGCTGGAACTCCGAACTTTAGAGCAGTCTCTGTTGGCAACTTGCGTTGGAAGCATCTCTGAACTGAGTAAGTTTCAGATGTAATCGAAGACGGGTTTCTTTCAGTGAAGCAGGAGAGCCAGTCCCTCCGCTGTTGAGGTCAGTGGGAGCGTTGCTATTGTTGACAGCGTGAGCAGTATTTGGCTAACGTTGTGTAAGATTTAATTGTCTCGTGGTGCTGTTTATGAAAATCAGGTTGTTTCAGTAGGCTACTTTATATTTAATTCACCTTGGAGATGCATAAGATGTGGCTTTTCTAGCCTTCTCGTAATTAGCGGTGTTAGTGCCAACAGAAGATGGATGCTTTTGCCTGGATGCCTCTGGAGGCTTTCGTGTGCGTTTGTGGAACGCAGCAGCGGCACCTCCCTCAGATGGCGAAGAGGGTTCTCTTTGTTAGTGCTTGTGCAGTGGAAATGTCAAGGGTGCAGGATATTCAAGGAAAAGCTTTTTGGTTACTTAAAAAACAAAAAATGGAGAAAAAAAAAGTCTGAGAGCACTTTGGTAACAAAAACTTGTTCAAAACCTTCTTTTTTAATGCTAACCAAATGAAATGTTCCATTTCTAGACTACTCACAAAGCCCCTTTAAAGTAAACAAAAATGATTTGTGTTTTCCCGGTCTACTTTTCCCTTGCAACATTTCTGCTGGCATCACTTTCTTAGTCTCCACCATCTGAATGCTAATGAATGTCAGGGCCAGCAAGGAGTTTGTGGGTTTCACCATTTATTTTGCAACCTGCCTTAATTTGAGGTTTTCAAATTCCTTTAACACACCTCTATTTATCCTGGAACACAAGAGAACATTTGTAGCATGGGCCTAAGATTGAATACAGCTTCCTCTCTCTCTTCCCCCATCCCTGCTTTGGCCAACTTGGTCATTACATCTAGTGAATAGATCTCCTGATACAGTTGCCTACTTTTTTTTTTTTTTTTTTAAAATGTTGCTGCATATTGCCAGAAAAATAAAGAGAGTGAGTGTGCAAAGGAGAAGGAACGTTATTCTGAGCTTGAAAATTTGAATTCCAGATGCATTTCTGCTGTAACTGCGCAGACTTCTGTGTTACTACCAACGCTAGAGGATTCACGACACTCTCGTAAAATGTTTAGATGCTGGAGAGCCAGGAGCTACTGAAGTGGAAAGGCAGAGATGTTAGAAGGTTTTTCCGTTCTGAAGTGGGTCCTTAAACTGAATGTACTATGCAACAAACGAGTGGCAGAGCTTTACATTGCAGACTGAGATTTTTAATACTCCCATTGATCTGAACCAGTAATAACGTTGTCCTGTTTAGACATACAGTAGCTCAGTGGGGGTTTCTCCCTAACCTGTGTAAGACCAGAACCCCGTGGGTTCAGCTGGAGGTTGTTTGGCAAATTCAGTGTATTGCTGTTAGATATAAATGAACAAATAAATAACTGCCTAAGAATTTCAGAGGGAGGCGTGACCAATTCCTATGTGGCACGGCTACGCTCAGGGCGCTTTCTCAGGACCCAGCTTTGCGATGGGGCGACTATTTCAGTTCCATCCTTTCCCAGTATTGTAACTGTAGGACACAATAGAGTAACGTTTCCTGTGAGAGCGTTAGGGGGCTGGAAAACATAAAGCAACAGAGGATTCTCCCAAGGAAAAAATAGATCCTAGCTATGTATAGTAATCCATAGTGATCATTCAGCTCACTGGTACGGTAGTCATACTACTGAAAGATGTAGTGTCTGAAGCCTTTATTGCAAAGCTCTTGAGAGTTTGTAATGCACCACAATAAAAGGAGAGTAAACAGGGTGTGCCCAAAGCAAGCTTATTACACAAAAACCAGCTTTATGTGACTGCATGGCTGCTGTCTTGGGGTCATTGCTCTGTGAACTTTTTAAAAATCTGCACTCTTAAAGTCCTTTCCGAGTAGAAACTGTGTAATACAGGTCGCCTGCTTCCAGGCCTCCTCAAGTCCACCGGTGCTCTGACACAGAGGCAGGGTGGCTCGAGTTCAAAGACCAAGAGGACTGAGCGGCCCAGAAAGCTCCTGGATTGAGCTTCTTGCAAGACTCAGGGGCAAATTTCTGGCACAGCTTGTGACAGTCAGCATGATAAAGACTGGCTTTTCAATAACAGAGTCAGGTCTTGTTATTCCGGAGAAACCTTCAGCTAGGGTGAGAATGAGAGAAGCAGGCCCCTAAAAGAAGGGATTTCTGTATTGAACATAAACTCATTAATTTGTCACAAGTGCCTGGGTAGAGTGTCGTAACCCAGTTGAAAGAAATGGGAACAATCTCATAAAATGGGGATGCTGGCGATGAGAGTAAAGTATCTGTAATGGTGTTACCAGCTTTGCCTTGGGAAAGCTGTGCTCCCAGGTTGGGCAGTGGCCGTTTTACAAAGCTATCAGTAGTTTTTGTAGGCAGGCAAGAAACTGGTATACGTGGTCGGAAAGAGGAGAAAACCAGCATTAAAACAGGATAGAAAAATCACTGTAAAGCTGTTGTTCTGAATGTATGGTGACTGAGAGAAGTTTCATTCTATATTTTCTAAGTAAAACTTGTCATTTGAAAGAAAGTTAGATTTCCCATACAACAGCCTGCAAAGTGGCAGCTTGAGACAGCTTACGCCTTTGTGGAGGAAAAAGAATACGTGACCACAAAAGACATTTCTCTTAGCTGCAAGAGATTTTATTTTGTTCAAAAAGCATACTTAAGAGGACTGTGGATGAATAGTAAAGAGACGCTTTTGCATTCTTTCTCTTTGTGCAGGTGATTTGGTATCACGAGCAATGCACCACATGCAGTGCTTGAACACCATCCGCCCAGGAATGAGCCCCATTCGGCAAACCCGGCAGCAGCAACCCATCTCCTGGTCCCCTGACGCTCTCCACACCCTCTACTACTTCCTACGCTGTCCTCAGATGGAGTCCATGGAGAACCCCAACCTTGACCCTCCAAGAATGACCCTGAACAATGAACGGTATGTAGGTCGGTCAACTGTTAGTAGTCAGGGAGTTAGGCTAAGAAGGTCTCCTTTTGTAGAGTAACTGCATGTGCGTGGGCAGCTCAGGCCGCTTTGTGGGATGCTACCTATCAGGCATCAGTTATTCCTGCAGTCAAGCCAGATTATGTTGTCAGCCGTGCCAAGTTTATGAAGCCTTGGAATTGGAACTGGAAAGTGAGCTGTTTTTTTCATGCAATCTTTCCGAGCGAGGCATATACTGTACGCTGCCAACAAGGCTTGTCTAGAGACGCTGCCAAAAGTACATGTGGTTGCCCAAAGCAGTAAAGACCTTACCAAAGAAAATGTTACCTTGTGAATAGCGCCAATTAACAATTGTCATCATTCTTGGGAAAAGCAATGTCGTTTGCTGCGGAGAGGTTTGAAGGGATTTATGAACATCCTTCTTAAGGATTACTTCAGTTGATGCTCTGTGCCTGGTATAGAAAGAAACGTATATAGGAAGCCAATAACTAAACAGAAAATGCAGTGGGTCTCCCTACCTTCTGCCAGCATCACAACTGACTCTGAAAGTAGGCCCATTATTAGAGCGGGTCAGAAATTTTCCAGCGGGATGTTTTTTCTGTTAGAAACCTCCCTGGTTTCCTTCCTGCCCAGCTCCTTGGCAGTCTGCCCGATGGGCTGGTGGCAGCGGAGAGCCGAGGAGCCCTCAGAGCCCTGGCCACAAGCTGAGTTCCTTGACAGGTCAGGCAGCTCCTGCTCTCCTGCTCCTCAGCTCAAAGGCAGACTGATAGCTGGCTGCCTTGCCGTTGCATCCTGCAGGGAGACCCAGGCCTCTCTGGACTTGTTAGGTTTCCCCAGTTTGAAATGCATATCCAATTTTGTATTTATTTCAGAAATCTTGCCTAGGTGGGAAATTCTGGTTTCTGATTAACTCTCTTCAGTATTTACGCTAGCTTACTCTCTGGATTTATTTTAGCCTGCTGGACATCAGGCCAATGGCTCTATCTCAGCCCTTCCCAAAAGCAGCCTGTGGTTGGGAAGTTTCATAGCGTAGTGAGGTGTTGTGGGGCCACATTCACAAAACAAAAAAAGCAAGGTGCTTGCTGGACAGGTGATCAGGGAAAGGAGAACATCTCTGCAGCTTTGTGAATAATGTGGTTTCTTCTTCGCACCTGGGGCTCCACTGTACTGAGCCCCAGCTTCTAAAGTTGGTATGAAATCATGGTAACGTACAAATAATTAATTCTTAAAATTCATTCTAAAAACACATGCAAAAGTTAGCCCTCTCTCTCTCATTCCTATCTTCTGCACGTGTGGGGATTATGGTGCTTTCTCCTCTGCTCCACGCTGCGTAGCCTGTTCAGTTTTCATTGAGACTGAACTGATTGCTCTCAGACTGCACTCTTCAGTCCATGCGTTTCTGATGTTGCAAGTCAGCCCCGTCTCACGCAGACCTGCGCTGGCCTGCCCCAAGCCTGCCTGGCTGATTTCAGCAGCCCTAAAGCCTTCTTGTAGCTGAATTCACCAGCATTGGAGCTGTGGCTGATGGCTTCATGGCCAGAGCTTGGCTAGTCGGGAGTGAGAAGACCTCTTGAAAATGATAGTAGATTGAACTGTCTCCTTGGAAGGCTCTGAATTTTCAGGCCAGGGTGCAGAAAAACATACCGGACAGAAAGCAGCCTCTATAATTTCGGTCACCGTAAGTTACTTTAGGTTAAGGGAAATTTCAAATACGGAGAAAAATATAAAGTTGTCACTCTTAAGCTGCCTGTTCTGCCATAATATTTTGCATGTGGCTGGTCTGTGTAGCTACCTCCACTGGTCACTTGTGTTCGTTTTCTCTTGGCTGCTGAGCCATCTTTCTGTACTTTATTATAGCTTGTAATGGACCGACTTCTTTGAGGTCTCAGTCTGGCGGGAGCTCAACTATTTTACAAAGTAAAAAAGATGGTCTTTCTGTTTGTCTGATCCTCCCCCAAAATCCTTTCAAAAAGAACAATTTGTGAGCAGAACTGTAGCAACAGAGGGAACTGATGTACACATGTGAAAAACCAAGAGGAATTAAGTGAAGTTGAATAAAACAGGATTAGGAAGAGGCATGGCTGCACCACTCGGAGCCCATTGGTGGCTCTGGTTTTTGGGCCCGCTAATCTTAAATCAAATGTCCTACCTAGTGCAAGATGATTTATTTTGCATTTCACGTTTGCACACTGTGCAAAAAAAGAGTTTTCATGGGGCCAGATTCTGTGAAGTTGTACCACCAGTTCCCACACTTGTACAGCTGAAGCTGCTGAACAGCTTCCATCAGAAATGTAGATTAAGCTTTCTATTTTGTGTTGTGTTATTTTCAGTACTCTCAGAATAATGATGTTACTGCAGCTACTTGTTTTGTACACTGAGGATAATAAAGGAGTTAAATCAGGAGTGCAGTTCTCTCTCCAGTTGCTCCCAAACAATGCTCTTCACATGGTTCACTGGAGTTTTTTTGGAATGCAGTCTGCAACTCTATTCTATTTTAAAATCCACACTAGATCCTGTAACAGCTGGTGTAAGGGAAATTTCTGCCATTTTTTTCTGACCAGTACTTAGCTGTAAAGGAAATTAAAGAGGATATATTAAAACAGAGCAAAAACTGACATTAGGGGAAAAAAAAACAGAACATGAGGACTATCAGTTTAAACAATTGGCTTTGAAAAGTTTATGAAACCTGGAAATAAAATTCATACTGCCCGGTATACTAGAACTGAACATCCAACCCTACCTCTCATTTGTTCCAAGATGTATTTGTATATGTCTTACTGTATTGACCTCGGCGCACGTTATTTAGCATAGCCAGTGGGATAAATATTGCTTTATACAGTGCTTTATACAGGAGATAGTTTACTCTTTCCTAGCTTAAGAGGAGAGATGGCTGAGGCTGCGTATGAGATGCCGGACTCATGGCGTGATGGATGAGGGCACTGATTCACCTAATGTGACTTGGCAAAGCTGCGCAGCCCCGTTTTTTTATTCTTTCCTGAGCTGTGCTAAATCAGCTGCAAACTCTGCATTGCTCTTTTGTGCATTTATGCTCTCTCTCTGGAATATACTTGTTATGTGCACTGCAATCCCAATTTGTTTTCTACTGAAAAAAATCTTGGTCACAAACAAGGACAATGACGCTGACCTCTTCTGCGTTTGCTTGTGCTTCAGTTTCTAGGCTGCTGTATAAATCTATCAGTATTGAACACCAATCTGAAATTTAGCAAAGAGAGGCTGTTAGAGCTGCAGACTTGGTAAAAACCACTCTTGGGAAGATCGGTGAGCCACGCTGGAAGGAACATCTAGAGACCTGAGAACCTGCTATCCGTCTTGCTTGGCTTTCTGTTGTCTGTGAGCTTTCTGGGTGTCACGCTGTGATGCAAAGTGCAGTGAAAATCATAACATGTAGGGTCTGGAAGGTCTTTACTGTACTTCACTTCAACGTGAAGGCAAGCATAGAATTCAAGTTCTGAAACCGTGCCTAACGGAGGCTGTCATATGCCATAAAAGGCTTTAAAAAAAAATCTCTCCAAGCTCCTGAACATATCCTGCAGCAAACTGCACAAGGTATGAAAACATACACACTTGCACTTAGGTATGCAAGGCACCCCAATGAACAAAGCCAGTTTAAACTCATATAAGCTATGTGCCTTATCCATGCTAAACAGCCTGGCAAGTGAAGAAGTGAGGTGGGTAAGCTGTAGAGTCCTGCGGGAATGGGGTGGATGTAGTCGTCTCTCTAGAGCTTGGCAGAGAGAGGAGCCTTCTGTTTTGGCCTTCACCACGTGAATGATTTGGGATACCAATATATTGAAACTCTGGAAAGTTTGTGAGTTGGTTATATCTGGTTCTGACACTTACCTCCAGGTAAAGACATTGAAGCAGAAGGAGAGGAGGCAGAATTAGAGAGAAAGCACCCAGGTGTCAGAAGCAAAACATCTGAAACATTTCTACAATGAATGCAGCTGCTTGCTGTACGACCAAGCCATGACCCACTTGGAACCCCAAAATGATGGCATTTGCTGCACGGACAGTAAACCATCTGCTGTTTGGTGTCAAATAGGCCACCTGAGGAAGTGTTTTGCAAATACAGAGTGCCACTTGTGCAATACTTTGGCAAACAAATTAGACCCTGAGGTGAGAACAAGCTGCTTTACTCGGTAAGGATACACCTGACTGCCTGAAGGCTAAGAGCTTGCCTGTGTCATCAGAGAGCACATCTGTCTTTGTTGCTGCAGAAAAGTGTCTCTGCTGGGCAATAAGATTTTTAGAGTTTCTCAGAGATCATAGTCTGTATTGCGTCCGAGGTCAGACAACGTGGTTTTGGACCATGAAGAGTGAGCAGATGCGTGGCGCTCCCTCTCTCTGCTCTCTTTCTGCTCTGGGTTTTTTCCCATTGCTTATGTCAGGCTGGCCGAGCTTGGGAGCACTCCGCAGTGTGAGATCATGTCCCAGAGCAGCAGAGCATGTTTGCTGGGATTGTTTGGGATACTGTGACTTGAGAAGGGCCATCCAAAGGTAAACGAAGTTTCTTTCTCCCTTCTTCACTTTTTCCCAACTGAAATATAAAACTGTTGTCCTATTTTTAATGGTGTGTCGAGGCAAGAATGCTCTGTCAGTGGTACTTATCTTAGGGACTATTTGTCTGCTCCCCATAGAGCACAAATCGAGGTCAATATTATAGTCTCATGCCACAGCTGGGTGGACTAGTCAAGCCTAGGTTAATTGACTTGGCCAGGACAGTGGTCCAGCCTTAAAGCTCGGAACAGACACCATTGACTGCCCTCGCCCTATCTCTTTTTGGTTATCATGTACGTACAGCATTTATTGTAGGAAGGTTAGGATGATCTAATACCTAAGAACAGGCAAAAAAAGTTGGATCCTGCTTCCTTGTGTAGCTGATTATCTGTGTGTCTTTGGTAGGCTGAGCTTCCTCCTCTCCCAGCTACCCTATTTAAAAACCTATAAATTGTGTTTGCCTGTTGTTGATCGTGTTGGTCTGTAGAACGTTCTAAAAGTAATTCCAGGCTTGTCCATCAGGGCCCGTGGATCCGGCCATGTCAGACCTTTCTGAGCTATCCATGTTGCAGACATGCCAAGTTTTACACATTGTCTGAGTGTGCTGGTGCATTATTTTATTCCAAATGTCAATGAGTATAAAACAATTTACATCAGCAGAAGCACACAGACTGTACCCATCTGACTCTGTCGGTGAAAATGCAGTAAAACGCTAGTGAAATTCCAGAGCTGATGTAGGATTTGTCAGCTGCCAACAGTACAATTTGGGGCTTGCCAATTTGATGGAAATTCACAGCTCTTCAGCTGGAAAAGCTGTGGACACTGCAAGAAGCCAACTGCAGTCACACAGGGGGCCACCTCTTAAGAAAAGAGAAGGCTGCTTTCTGTTTTCCATGTGCAGGCATCTAGAAGGCTTCCCTCAGATTCGCTGCTTCTCCAGAGGAGTCTGTTGTGTGATGTGATTTTAAACAAACCTGGGGTCACTCAGTTTCTCCCTTGTCACATGAAATCCTGCAGAAAGGCTGCTGCTCGTTCTTCTTTCAGCTGGATGGGTGCTTTTATCTACAAGGTTCATAAGTGACCTAAAATATTTTTCTGCTTCAAACAGGAGTCCTCCCGTTACATCTGTTACCTCGCGCGATCCAGGGCCCACGGATAAGCATGCAAACCGTATTTTTCAGTAGCGTCAAGCAGGAGAAATGGGCTAGTGCCTGCTCTCCTGTGCCACGTTCGCTGGGCAGGAGGAGGACGGAGCTGAGCTATCTGCTTGGGTTTTCTCTCTGTGGAGTATTTCCAGCAATGCCTGCTCTGAAACATTATTTATTGGGAAAGGATGAAAAATGCATCTGATGCTGCCAGAAGAAAAGATTGTAGCCCTTTCATGCTATTTTTAAGCGCTATTTGCTCAAATGCTATATTCTTCCAATGTTTGAGCTATCGATTTAAATCGTCATTAGCTAGAACACTTGATATTTTTTGTCTTGTGGCGTATAATCCAAATTTACTCTGGCTAGCGTGGAAACCAGAGATGGTTCTAAATGAATGGTTCCTGATACAGTGTCAAATTTCTGTCCAAGCATCCCTTGACTCAGGCAGTGGTGATCAAGTTTGTATCTCGGCCTATTATGCTCTTAGATTCAAATACTCATGCTCAGACCAGACTGAGTAGAGCAGTGGCCTTACAACCTTATTTTATCTTTTACAAAGTATTGTAAAATTCAGTCTGTCCTCAGCTACCTCAGAGACAGGCCACTGACTTCTACCGAGAGAAAGATAATCTCCAAGTAGTTTGTGCATCTGCTTTCCTACAGCACAACTTTCAAGAGCCTTCTGGCGTAGTTTCCCTATCAAGAGTCTTGCAGGGGTTGAAGCAAATAGAGAGCCCCTCTGCTGTGGCTATTTCTAAATCCCCAGTGACCGTCTGATGAAGATGGCGTCCTCATCACATTTTCTAAATTTCATGTTTTGAAGAAGCATTACTTTGATCTTACTTAGTACCTTTTTACGTCATGATCTCTAGGTGCATCATTAGAAATAATGAGAGCCTTCAGCTCTTTCCCTCACGCTTAGCTGCTTTCTTCCCCTGTGTTCAGAAAACGCCTGGCACAACTCAGTGTTCATTCTGAAATTGCTCGAGACAGGAGTGATTTGGTCACATGGATCCCATTTATACAACGATATCAATTCATATTAAAGAGAATACTAACATCCCAGTTATTAATGTGAATTGTCTCCAGAAAGTCTTGCTCTCTGTTGCATGGGTATCCAACTGGCAGAAAAGGAAGGAAAATCAGGAATAACCTGCAGAGCCTGCTGCCGAGACCTGTGTTTGCTTGAGCTGCATCCTCAACATTGCTGAGAAGTATGACTGCTTTCAGAGCTGGCTAAGGCTTTTCAGGACAAATCTTTTCTCCAGATGGATGTTTCCAGACTCTCAGTGATCTGTCATGAGGCTTTTTTCCCCCTCTACTCTTTTTAACTGCAGGTTTATGGAATTTTATTAAGTGCAATAGCTACATCATTGTCTGTCTTTTAGATTTATCTGTGGTCTAGCTTTTCCTAATTCAAATTTAATATATTTATGTCTGAATTCTTTTATTTTACAGCCCTATCCCATTGTTAACATGCCGCATCGGGAACAGAACTTGATACACTTAGTTCAATGAGCTGTGTCTTTGAGAGGGTCTGCAATAAAATAACTTCTGGGACCTCTTGTCTGAGAGATCTTAATATGTTTCTATTCTGCCTACAGCTGCCTCACCAGTCAAGAATAGGTATATAGGAATAATAAAAGCAGACCCTGATTCATTTGTCTTGAGAGAGAATAATGCTGGAATCCTACATTCATGTTTAACAGTACTTAAACCCACTCAGAGTCTCCCTGAAGTCAGCGGGGTGATTACAGAAAGATGTCAGTGAGCATCCAGTCCCACCCCCATGCAACAGTGCCATTGATTCCCCCCCCCCCAAGCTATTTGGATACGAATATACTGATTAAATATAGGGAAACAGAAGGAAGCCTTACATTGAACTCTGCATTTATGGCATTGCTTGTTCAGAGTGGACATAAAAATGTGTCTCTCGTTGTTTTAAAGGAAAAAAAGCTATTTGCTGTCGATGAAAGATTAGTTTGGTAGACTTATTAGAAGAATAAGAAGGCTATAAACAGATAGGAACAGCTTCCTTCACCAACACTAAGGAGAGAAGCTGTTACCCTGTATTTTTTCAGACTTAGACCAATTAATGTCAGACTTAATTGTGATTTTGAGATACTCATTCACAAGGAAGATGGAGCGAATGGCCCTACTTCAGAGGTCAATAAGCTACAATCAACATGTAGCTATTGACTAAAATTAACTGTTCATTGGCAGTGCTGTTCCTGACCGTAGGCAGGATTATGAGTTTGTTGAGCCCATACTAAATAGTTGCAATATATTGAATATCTTCCACAGTTCTGAGAATTGAGAACGTGTATCATTTAATGGGAGGAGTCCGTACCTTTATTACACTTGTGGTGAGCAACTTTCACCTCCCTGCTCTTTATGGTGACATCTCAGCATGTTACAGCAGTAACATCTAGCCAGAAAAAAACCCGAAACAGTTAGAAACTACTGACTTTTTAACAGAGTCAGATCCCGTGCTGGTGGGACTCCTTCTACGTAAGCGCTCCCGGTATCCTAACGGAATGCCTGAAGAGAGATCCAGGATGAAATGTCTGTCCTGTTTATTACTCCGTGTCTGTGTGTCCGTGCATGCTTTGAGCACCATAGCATTGGGTATGTGAAGTGAATTAAAAACAAGTCACATTAAAGTCAATAGGTGACAGACAGTAATGTTTGGGTTCCTGGAAATATTCTTGCCTTTGCCTGGCATCATCTATTGAGGTGTTTTTAAGTCTCGTAATTTTTTTAATTGTTCATTTCTTTATAGTTCAAAGATTGCAAAATTGGAACGTGAGGAGTGACCTTGGCAGTGGTGAAGGGAATTAATTGCAAACCCTGAGGATCAAATTCATCCGAGTGTTAACTGCTGAAACTGGCAATGCAGTCTACTCTGAATTAGCTTCCCCCCCCTTTTATGTTGTTTGTATAAACAAACAATGCTCAAATTTTTTTAACTCCCTGTATCTCACACCTGGGACAGACTAGCCTTTCTCACATATTGCTGGCTGTAAGCAATTTGTAGTGTTGTTGGAGTGTTTCCAGAGTAGCTTGTATGTTCTGATCTTTCTGTATTGGAGCAGGGGTGTGGTACCAACATAGATTATTTAGATTCTCTGCAAAATGGCAAGGAGAAGAATCTTGCTGTATGTGAAATCGAACAGCACAGAGCAGACTTCATGGAGAGGGAAGAGACTGCCTTCCTATGCCAGCCTTGGCACACAGGGAAAGCGTTACAGGTAAAAAAGAGCGTACACAGTAAAACAAAAATTTGATGCTAATGGCTGTATGTGAAGCCGTGTGCCAAAAAGTCAGGCTCTTGGGCTGTCTTGAAACCTTGCTGCTGCTTATGCACTGGTTTCCATGGTCTGAGACGTCTCAGAAGTCACAGATACGAGCATGTAGGGGGACAGGTCACCTGAAAGATCACCAATTTCACGTGGTCCTGGCCAACCTGCTGTAGCTGACCCTCCTTTTGAGCAAGGGGGTTTGAACTAAGCGATCTCCAGGGGTGCCTTCCAACCTCAGCTGTTCTGTGGTTCTAATTACAGTATTTGTCCCTTAAAGTTGTTTTGCATGCGTCAGCCTGGTAACTTCCCAGTCATCGATAGGTATCAATACACTGTCTCCTAGAACTGGCTGTTCAGGTGGACAGCAGGCAGCAGTTGATCCTTACCACCGACCTAGAGAAGTAAGAAGGCATTTGACAGTCTTTGTCCTGTCAATTACAAAACATTTGTTTGAAAAACACTATTTTCTGCTTTCATAGGCATTTTACTGTCGACCTCAGTGCTTGCTGGAAATCCCCAGAAAGAGTGTCTTTGACCTAAGCCATTTCTGGCGAATGTCCCTTATTTGGAAAAATGTTTGAAAACTAGAGAGATGATCTTTGGCTATCCCGTTTAGCAATGAAGAGATGACAGCCACTGTGTGTGTGTGTGCGCGCTACCACCCTGCAATTACTGTAACTACAGCTACAGTAATTACTGTAACTACTGTAAAGATGTCCATGTTAAGTTCTTGGCTTCTGCTCTTAAGTTTCCATCTGTTCAGATAAAAAAGAAGGTGCAAGAAAACGAGAGCCTGGCAACTTAGCTGCTTGGATTCTCAGGGCTGGTACAAACAGAAATCTTCAGTGCCTGTAGGCACCCTATGTTGTGTATTGTTTATTGTTTGCTGGTTTATGATGAGAAGACTAAGCAGCAAGCTAGCATCTAAAATGAAGGAAAAATATTCCAGGGAAACTTAAAACAAAACTGTTACAGCATGTGTTACTAAAAAGGCATTCTAGAAACACAGAAATGAGTAAGACAAGGTCTCCTGGCTTCTTTTTCCTCCTTTCGGACAGTGACTGCCCATTGAAATAGGAGAGGACTGACTGAGAGTCTAAATTTCTCTACTTGACTCTGGCTGGTTTGCTGTCATTTAATATCAGCCCATTTCCGTGTTTTGTAGGCATAGATCCTTAACGACAGTATCGTGATACCAGCGTAATGCTCTTGTAACTAATACAAGTAAAAAGCAGTAACTCTGTAGATGAAAGGTTCTGAGCACATTGCAAAGAACGATGATGGTAACAAGCCAACAAGTTTCTTCTTTTTCAGTAATTGCTGTTTCCAATGGAAGTTAATATTATTTCCTATTGGACTAAATTACAGACATTCACTTGCAGAACGGGCCTGTTTCCTGAGGAAGAAGTGAGCTGGTGCTTTAACAAAGGCCACACTAAATAAAGCCACCCTTCTGAGCTTTTGCTGTGCGGCAGCCAGGGCTGGCAGGTTGGCGGGGTTTTTGCTCTTATTGTTCCTGACATCTTTGTAACAGAGAGCTAAGAGCTAAGCTCTTCTGAAGAGTAAATGTTTCTGGGTATAATTTATGATAATAGCAACAATCCTTCTTTCTCTTTGACCTTGTGGAGATGAGGAACTAAGCTTTCCCCGGGGTAATCCTGGATTGGTATGTCTCTGCTGTGTTTCCTTTTTAAAGATGACCCTGGCAGTTTGCAGTTCCTCGTCCTGTACCTACGAGTGCATGTACTGCCGTGACCTGGTGGTCACTTAGGGAGCTAAACTGTACTGTTTTCATCACGTGTTTTTACAGTAAACGCTGAACTGACTGTTTTAAAAGCATGTTTGCTCTGCAAGGCAAATCTTGTTCAAATGAGGTACGTGTCTGAGCTGATTCAGCTTCGTGGATTCTTCTGGGGCTAAACAACGTTGTGTTGATACAATACAGTGCATGCTGGTCTAACGGGTTTGCTTAGAGAGGCAAGAGACTGAGCTGCGTTTTGTCGTACTGCTTATCAGTGTAAATCTGGAGTGATGCCACTGAAAGGGGTACTTTCAGTCTGGAGTCAAACTACTGGGAACTCCAGTTCCACTGAAGAGTTCGTACCTGAAGTTCCTTCTTCCGTGGATTAGAAAGTATATCATAACGGCTAGAGAATTGAGGGGGAGACAGAAGCTCTAAGTTTTTATTCCTAGGCTTGCTGGAAAACTCTCTGCTGCTGTAAGGAATTCACTCAGCCGTTCCTCACCTCTTTGGCTTCCTTCAGAAATGCAAAAGATCCTTCCAGAGAAACAGGGGGTTCTTCCGAGACAGGTGCTTCAGAATCGGTAGGCTTTTTCAGTAGGAAAGGATGAGTTGTCCATGATACAGTAGTAGAAGATAGTTAAGCTAGTTGAGAGGAATATAAGCACATTAGCATAAAATTATAACAGGTCTAATATAACCTGCTCAGAAGGTATCTTGTTGTAATCATATTGCTTCCAGCATCCAGGCTGTGTGATTAAGAGTCACCTCTGTGCAGCACTGCGCTGTGCCAGGTAGTCAGTGCTCCGCTCCCTGTTGTGGCTGCCAAATTCTTCAGGAAGGATCGCTCTGAAGAGTCGATGCGTTAGAACATCACAGAAACATATGTTCCTTAAATGACTTTCCATCTGGGCATCCCGTTCTTCCTTATACAAGAAGTTACAATAGTTTAATTAACTCACTTTGGAACCTCTTTTAGTCTGCTAAACTGTCTGCGTTGAGACACTCAATATGCTTAAGGGTAAGTGGCCAAACGAACCTAATCTGACTGTACAATTAGAAAGGGTATTTGCCCCAGTATAGCGATGTGTTGTAGTGTTGGCTATGTACAGCTTTATTCACATAGTCAGGGCTCAGAGGTACCTGATGTGAAGAAAGGCAAATCGAAACTAGTTTATTTCTTGGTGCTAGAATTGATGCGTGTTTAACTCTGTCGTTTTTAACATCATTCATCAATGCTTCTGTGGTTTTAGATCTGCTTTCTGGCAGCAGAATTTTAACAGGGCTGAAAAGAAAAACTATCCTGGTAATTTGGTATTAGAAACAAAAATTATCATTTTGTCATACTAGTCATGAGCTGAGTGGGTAGCTGGAGCTTGAAATTCCTCCATGTTCCTGTGGTAACCACGGTGCTGCACCCTCTGCGATGGTCAAAGTGAAGCGGGTTGGACCTGCTGCAAGAACAGGTTTTAGCTGTCTATAAGAAAACTCCATTCTCTCACCCCCCCATTAGAATGTTTATCTAATCTATGGATATAAGACTATTTAAGTGTGCCTTTTTAGAGGGAGACATGGGTAACAGATAACCTTGATATGGAGAGGTGTGTGACAGTTGGGTTTTTTAATCGACCTCCTAGCCTGTACTGCAGATATCATGGGTATAAACAAACATTGCTAGTGTCTTAATCAGTCATTTGCAAACTCAGCGTAAGATCTGCAACTCTGTAGTTCAGAGTACACGAGATATAAAACTTTGGTACTATAACGAGTTGCTTTGCAGGAAGGTTTTGCTTATGCCGCTGTGCATGCTGCTGGCCTCCTGTTTGTGCTGGTAGTCTTGGTAACTGCACGCACGATGGTGTCAAGGTTTGAAGGTAAGCGTCTTTACATCTCTCGTTTGCAAGATTGTCATTTGTGAAGACTCCCCCTACTTCTGGTGTAGAAGTACGTGTGTTTTGAGGAGTGGTTGATGTTACCTGCTAGCTTCTGCAATGCATATATGGATAACATTGTCCTTCTGGAGAAACTGGGAGGGCAGTTAAGGGAGTTAGCTTTGTGGGCTGACAGCGTTCGAAAGACTTGAGACCAAACTTGCCAAAGTTCATGATATTTTGTCAATTTTGGCTATTGTCTGCAGCACGTAAATTCATTATAATAGGAACTCTACAACTCTGGCCTTAGATCTATGGACCTTTCTCTAAGAGAAAGCACCACAGTTTTTATAGTTCAGTAGAGATATCAGGAGGCTACTAAGACCCAAGGTGGCAAAATCTTCTTAGCTTAACTTTACATGCGTCCTGTCTGCATTGTTCTTAATTAGACTGAACTGTTACCTGCTGAAAAATCTCCTGCAGGTACATATTGAGGTATTAAACCATAATATTATTATTTGAAATTCACTGAACGTTCATACACCCTAACGGTCAAAGCAAGAGACTGTTCAGCAGCAGTACTAGCAGATCTAAGTAACCGTGCTGAAAGCAGACTTAATAGCTGGAATTTGTGGCATCTGCTGAGAAGCACTACAGCTCCAAACGTTGAAATTCAATGCATGCGCTCTCTAAATTCAGGATATTTGGAAACTGCAAGAATTTGAGCTCTACCAGTTAAGTCCACCTATCAGAATCCCATAGCTAAGAAGTTATGTCTGCCGTTTGTAGTGCTGCTTAGGTTCACTGATATCCACTGATATGACCATAAAAATCATGGTGATAGAAGCGTAAAAAGAGTTCGAAATTGGGAGATTTCACAATCTCACAAAATGGAAGAGCGAGGGGATTTCTAGTCTGGGATAGGAGGACTGACTTCGTTACAACGGTGGTTTTCTTTAAATTTAGGACAATTCTGTCGCTTATCTTTCTCATAGCTATACACTTACATGGCACTATTTCTTTAATTATCTAAGGCAAAATGCAAACATGTAACTCATTATGCTTCCCAGTAAAAAACAGAAACACATTCTTTCCCCACTGGTACCAGGCATCTTTGGATGAAACAGAACTCTCTCTTCATTTCTGCCCAGCAACTCTTTTCAATATTTAAGACAAGAACTGAGGGACAAAACAGAAGTTCCTTGAAGATGTAGGTGGAATAAGTTCATTGAGCAGCTTGCCATTAGGGCAAAGTGATGTTCTCTTGAAAAATAATAATTAAAAAAATGCCACGCTGGCATCTATTTAATCCAGCTGCGATGTTACTCCTCCTCCTAATCTTTCATTAATGACAGATCTTATGTGTCTTACCTGGCACTGACTTAGAGAAGACGACTGCCTATTCATTCACAAATGCTACACCCTGTGGGCTTGATTGCCTTTTATTCAAGAAAACAGACTGTTAAATTTTGGCTGTTTTGTGAGACCATCTGTGATTGTAATACAGCAGCCAGAACCTGGATTGTATAATTACACTACTGGGTGGAGTGGGTACCTGATTTTAGTGCACACATTACATTATTGTACGTAAGAGAGCTCCGAAATCAGTTCTTTTCATGTGCATGTATCGGTGTTTTCCTCGTGCCTTTATGCTAAATTAGCTTCTGGAACTTCTCCGGTTCCAGGAATGTGAAAAGCCAAAAGATTACTTAGGTTTTCATTAAGAAAACACTGACGTCAGCATCAGGTGAGATTCATGTTATAAGATGGCCGTGCTCGCAGTAGGATGACATGGAACAGAAGTGTAAGATCAGTCAAGCCATTAGAAAAATAGAAGTTTCATCAACGTTTTCTTAGTCCTGAAAAATGAAAGAATCATCTTTTAACCTTGAAATGTTTAGCCTCTAGATACCATTACTTTGTGTTTGAAAATTTCTTTTTTGAAATATCAGCTAGGTTTTGGCTTGTGCTGTAAGGTAAGTGGGAAAGGTTTCCTTACTTACTGTGAAAACCCTTTGCTTTGGTGAGGATTGTCTTTGTTTAGCTGAACAAACTTTTGCAGTTATCATTAATTAAACAGTTTTCAGCGTTCCAGGGCTGCACAAAAATATTTATCTTTCTGGCTCTCTGTTCACGCAGTTGTAACTTGGGAGCTTCAGGCAATTTTCATAAGCGTGGCAATGCTCTGCCTTCAGAATTTTACAACTGGGCCCTGAAAATTAGTTCTGTGATTGAATCTGGCAGATTGATTTTTGGCTTGAAAATCAGCATACGTTTTTAACATATGCATGTTGGCAAATCAGATTGAAGTCATAACGAAGAGGCCTGTTATCTCAATTCTGCTTGTGCTTTTGGGAATTAAGTATAATGGGCAAAAAAATGATGAAGGAGGAGTCTCAGGACTGGATAGTGAAGAACTACGCTGACCCCAGATAAATCTGCTTGCAGATAGCAATGGTTTTTTTCGTTTGCCAGCGTGGCTGCTGGAGTGAACCATAGGAGTTACCTCTTGGTTTCTCTGCCCACAGGAGCAAGGCTAATCCAAGAATAGCAGACAACCCATCCTGGCTCTCTGCCCGTGTTTTTATCTCTGCCTATCACATAGCATGCTGTTACAGGCTCATTTCTTTAATGCATGTAGTTTGTATTCGTGTCCTGCTCCAAAATGTACCGGCGCTTTCCTTTGCAGGAGGAATCGTCGCACGTGGCAAGGTTTCCTCGGTCAGTCTCCTTGGGGTGGGTCATGGCTACCGGCCTCCCAATGTCAGGCTGGTTTGGGGGGAACGAGACGTGCCAGCCATTTCTGGTCCTCCTGCAAAGTCTCCTGCGCCCTTTTCACCGACTAACCCAGGAAATCCACAGGAATGGCCTTCATCTTATTTTCTGTTAGCCAATGATGCTACTTTTAAAAAAAAAAAAAAGTAGTGGTATTTAAAACAAGGACAAAGAGGGACTTTTTAAGATTTTTTTTTCCACACGAGTTGATTTTGAAGTTTGAGGCAGTCTGTGACCCTCTGCGTAACTCAGCATGAGCACTTTAGAAGCTTAAATTGTAAAAGCAAAAATGACAGACAGCAATTTCTGAGGGGCACGCGGACGCCAAGCGGCCTTTCTGCGGGCGCGGGCAGGCCTGAGGGGCAGCAGCGAGGTGTGTTCCCACCCCACCTGCCCAGCAGGCACAAGCACCTTCCTTCAGAGCAACCGCTGCGAAAGGGCTGGGCCACAGCTCGATCTTGTTCAGAAAGCGTTTTGTGCTTACTAAATGGAAGGCTTGCAAGCCAGGGTAGTCACCTTTTTTATAAGAGTTGGGAAAAGCGGAACAGATCTGATGAGAATGACCCGGGCAGAGCCACCGTTCTGTGGTGGGAAGAGCCTGTGTCTCAGCGAGGATGCTCTTGGCCGGTCAGAGGTGGGATTTGAGACCCAAGTCCTTCAGAGGAGATCTGTAGAATTGACCTCTGGTGGTACAAGCTGACGCGCATATGTCCCTGGCAAGGGCTGTTTTCTGTGTCTAATTCAGTAGATGTTAGAGCAAGTCAGTCCTCGTAGTTGCATCCGATCTTGCAAGTGATTTAAACATAGAGCTGTCTATTAATTGAAGTCAAGACTGCAGTTCTGCAGTTATGTCCAGAGTCGTGCAAGAATAGTCCATCTCCCGGATTGTTTGCAGTGGTTTTCAGCTTACGGAGAGTTTTAGGACGTGGAGGAGCAAGAGGAGCACAATCGGTGGGCTCCCTTCCTCCGCGTTTCCTCTCTCGAGGTGGCTGCTGGCGGTGCCCGTCGGGGATCAAACAGCGCGCTCCGCGTCTGGGGGAGGCAGATGGAAGTCAGCACGTCCTTGACCACATAACTGTGACCATACTGGTGGAGTTAAAGCTATTGTGTGTATCTATCCGACTCTTATCATCAACTATATACAATTTAAGTTGGTTTTAATTATTTTCTGTCTGTCTAGAAACCAAGAGTTCCTTCTGCCACAGCATACAGATGTTACAAATATGTTTTCCTAATGAGACACATGGCACATTCCAGAGCAGCACAAGTACTTGTTTTCAGCCTGAAAATGGAATCTTTTCCCTGTTGTTAAAACAAAGTTTGTAAAATGTGATTATAATAAATAAACCACAGACTTGAGGATCTTTTTTAAGATTCATAGTGAGTTCCTAATGATTACTTCGTGTTCTTTTTTAGTGAGCTTAAATTTAGTTTTTACTTTGATTTGCAGTTAACATGAAGTAAAACCTGTCTGATGCTGCACCTTATTTCTAAGTGCGGTTTGCAGACAAGGACGGAAAAGGTGGTATTGCTGTCTGTGGTTCCTAGGATTGCTAAGAAAGGTCAGAGCTGCCAGTTCTAGATTTAAACTATTCTTGTACCATTTTATATTCTATAAGCAGAGGGAACTGTGAAGGCAGATTCAGTGGAGAAAGGATCCCAATAAATATAATATTATCCAGATGTTTTTCATTCCATTAGTGTCTGACTGAAGGATAACTCGCTAAACTGTGGAAGTTAGTGTCATGGCATATCCAAGCCAAGACCTTAGTAACTTGATAATGATCCACTAAAATTTGAGAACTCTTATCTTCTAAGATGTGAGCCAGTCATTGTTTCAAGGGAATTCAGATAAAAACTTTCTTTTGGGGCCAGTTGGCTGTGATTAAATTTCTTCTTCCTTTGCTGTGAAGATCTGGGACTGTCTGCTTTGAAAGACGTGGCGTTTGTTGAGATGATCCTTGACTCAGATCCAGCGCGGTAATTCCTACCTTTTCTTTGTAAATGTGGGAGGTTTTTGCAAATTCAGTAGAATACTTTGAATCTGAAAGGAATGGCTCCTGACTTAAGCTGGTTGTGTTTTGGAGCAAAGATTTTGTGTTTTTTCTAAATCATCGTTTCTGTTGTTATTTTATTCACGTATAATTACATACTCAGATTTTTTCCTCCCTGCAGCTTGAAGAGGGGTTTAGTGTTTGAGAATCCGAACTGTAAATATGCCACTGTTTTCCACATCAACATGACATGGTTTAGGTTTTGGATACTCTGTCTTGCCTCAGAGTCTTTTCCCTTCTCCAATTAATGAGACTTCACTCTGTTTTCTTTTTGACTCCATTGCCATCCTTGGGGATTTTCCATCTTGGTGTAAAGTTCAAACAACGTATCTTTTTCTAGCCAGCCTTCTACATGATTCACCATTTTGTTGCAGATTAGTCTTATTCCCATCGGCTTTCCCCTGCATAGTTCCGCTCGTTGCATGTGGGTCTCCCAGGACCCCTACTAGGAGCAGTGAAAGGCTATGAAAAAGCCAGCGTGGCTTACTCGGCAATCCGGCCATCACTCCCAGGATGTCTGCTAGTCACATTACTCCCTCCTCTGTGTGCACTTGCACAATGTGACTTTTAAGCTCATTCCTTTAAAAAAAAATAAAAGAGAGAACAGATGAGACTGAGATATAACTTTTTATAGCTGTTCTTAACTCGCTTTGTGTTACTGCCTTTGAGCTCTATCATTCTGGGGTAAAACGGGACTGAACCACAGAGTTTGGTTCCAGCATTAAACTCAAACATCAGCTCACTGCAGTGCACTGAAAGCCCTTCTTCTTTTTTCAGTCCCTTGCAAAAAACCCACAACAATCTCTAAAGGTTTGGGATTCTTCTCTGCACGTATCCTCTGTAGAGTTTCAGTAAATCAACTATGGGGGACTTACCATGGCTTACCCTACTCCGACCATAAGTATTCTGATATTTATATGTGTTTTGCAATGCTAAAGTTTGCATGTGTTTAAAATGTTAGCAGGGGCTTATAGAGCGGTTGTTAGGGAGGAAGGGAAGAGAAAGCAAGTTCAGCCAAACCATTTAGCAGAATACGGGACAGGCTGGATGGGGGACTGTCCGTCGCGTGTGTGTCTCAGGACCAGCTCAGGCTGCCAAGAGGGAGACAAATTTTGCCATTCTCACCTGCTTCCATTAGGACAGTATTTTCTTTCCTGCTTCAGAAGAAGGAGATTCTTGTTTAGAAGAACAAGGTTTTTCTTTCTTCATGTTGCTGTCACTGTTGGCTCCCTCTTTGTTTTGCTGTAGCAAAACAGGAGGCGCCAAAAAATAGCACAGGAGGAGAAGAGAGGTGGCTGCAGGGAAAAAGTCTCCTCCTCCCCTTGCTCCTCCTTTCTTCTGCCGTCTTGTCACTGGAGCCTACTGGGGACCCAGGCAGGAGGGAGGGATTGGATAGCATGGCTGTTTCTTCTGGGAAGACCTGCTGTTTTCACCAGAGATAGCAGGTGTTCCTCACCTCTGAAAGTCAAGCTCCCGGTGCATTGTCCTAGCATTCAACGCAGAGGAAGGATGACGTAGTTTTCTAACTCCTCTGAAGCTCTTTCCTTTTTGCATACAATTAATTTCCATCTGCCAAAAATGTCTTGGCCCCAGCGCTCTTAAAAACCCTTAGGAGACCCCTCTTTCGGGACTAGTTTCTTCGGGATGCATGAGTTAACACTGAAAGCCCGTGATCCCACGGCACATCCTCAAGGACTGCCGCACATGATCGCCACATGCCGGTCATGTCCTAGGCCGTTCTCATCACGAGTGTAGTGCATTTTCCAGGAAAAAAATACAACTTGCTATAAATTCTCTGCCAAGTGCTGCTGCCGCCATTTAGACATCGGTTATGTCTAAATAAAACAATGTGTCTTAGTTCAAATGAGGGGAAAAAGCCCACGATAGAGTCCATTCTTTCTCAGAGCACATCTCACCCAGCTCCAACCTGATCCCCGTGGGAACGGAGCAGCTGTCCAGTTCTAAATGGAGAAAATTTCAAAGACCCTGTGGATAAAATAGTGACAGCACGTGATCACATCAGACATTACTGCGATTCTTTACAAGGTGTATGGTAGATGAGCAGTGCCCATTTTACTTTCCACTGCGGTGTGCTTTCCCAGTTTACATACGGCACCGCTCAAAGACAACTTCATGGCAAGAAACTGAAGAAAGCAGGGGTGGCATTCTTCTTCATAGAAATCAGAGTATGTGTCCCTAGTGAACTACCGCTGCGAGTATGACAGTTTCCCTGGGCTGGATCACTTCATGTGTGGAATTTAATGAGCTGCCAAATGCTTCTAAATGTCAGAAGGTCCAGAGGAAAATGCACAGTACAGAACATGGCACAGACAGAAATGCAGAGACAGAAATTAATTCTTTAGGTTGCAGCATCTCCCAGTTAATTTTCCATGAAGGTTTCTCCCCTTCCCCTCCTCCAGTGTTTTTCAGACTGTGAAATGATCAGTGTTTCCCTAGAGGCAGATTGACGCCCAGGTTAAGGACCATAGGGATGACAATTGCGTTTATTTTCTAGAAGACGAATAATTGCATTTATTTTCTTAGTGCAACGTGACCCAATGTTGGCTTTTCATTCAGTTGAACTGCATCTCCTTCTGCTTAGATGATGTGATAATACTGCTTATCTGATGTAGTGTCAGTGAGCCAAGTAAGATAGAGCTGTTCCCGCGAGCATGCCCACAGTATGAAGAAAGAAAATAGATAAGTGTGTGTCGGGGGAGAATAGAAAGCCCATCCTCAAGCTAGAAATTTTCAAGAGAAGTAAAGCTTTACAGCAAAATAGAAATTGAAGTCATTATAGTCACTCCTGATAGAGTAATGATTTATCCAACTGCAGAGCCGTGCGAGTGGTGGGGTTTGGACAAATGAGGGTAGCAGTACGAGGAAAACATCCTTCCTGACGTTTCTTTTTGCAGTCCAAAGTCTGCTCTCCTTCGGGCACAGGGTAACTAGGCAGCCTGTTGAGCTGTGAGTTTTAAAGGCTTTGGAAAAATCTGTTGAGATTAAAAAAATAAACAAACAAACAAAAAAATCTTTCTCCTTCCCATTTCTCCCAAACCAGGTTTTCCACATTCAGGATCTGCTTGTGCATGCAAGCCATTTATAACCCTGGCACATGTGAATTTTTTACAGAATGGAAAGTTCTTCATGATCGGTGTTATTTCTGGTGCAGACTCAAGGGTATTTTCTGTTGGCTGACCACAGTCTCTTGCTGCCCAGCGCAGTCTGTAGCAGCTACCGAGGTTCGGCTCCTTACCTGATAAGATGATCAGGACTGTGCTGGGTCGACATGGTTCTCTGTTGAGCAGCGCTCCCACCATGAAACTGTCAGGGAAGCTGTGATGTGGCCTGAATAGTTTATCTACCACAAAAGGTGGTAGATATAATCACTCGTAAGAGGAGTTTTCCCATTGCTCCTGAGGTGTTCACCCCATCTAACTTTGAGTATTTAACTCTGGTGCTTTTAGCCTCCCTGCCCTACCTCTCTGTCCTCACCATGTCTCGGGAACTTTGAAGCCTACACTAGAGGCTCTGCTGAGTACATAGAAAGTCTAGATAGTTAATTAGGCTCCTCCCTTCAGTGCCTGAATTTCAAAGGTGTAAATGCCTCTTTTGCAGGCCAGGTGAGGGTTGAAGTTCTGTGGAACAGGCTGCTGAAAGGCACTTCCCAAATCCCTGTTGCGGATTGCTGCTCTTCCCTTAGGGAAGTCGGTCAGCTCTGAATTGGCTGTGCTGGAGGGATTCATCCCATCCCGTGTGTCTGGGGCAAGTTGGAAAGCCTAAACGGCTTGGGGGATTCAAGCTGGACATCCAGAAAGTCTTTCAACTGATGACCTACTGCGTAATTTTTAAAGTGATGAACATAGCAGCCCTGATGTTTCGATTGTTTGACATAAAAGTAAACTGGTAAAAGCAGTAAGTAGATGTCCTGTTCAAAATATCCTTGCATTGGCAATCCAGGATTGATCGGGTGCTTAAAAGGACCTCTGACTTTGTAGATGCTGCTTCACTACTCAGAAGAAGAGAAAGAGCAGAGGGAAAAACAGTGCACGTGCTCGTAAAGAGATAATGGCAGCGTTTTAGAGTGCACCTTGCAACCAGCAAAACGGAGACAGATGGCCCGTGTTTTACAGAGTGGAGTTATTCCACCCTGAAGGATGTTCAAAGTCATACAAAGGGAGCTCTGCTTGCAAATCCCGTTATTGATAAACGGTTTCTAACGGGATTGGTGCTGCTTACTCAGCGCGCTCGCATATGTGCGCACGCGTCTACATGCGCAGCTTTGAAAATGCCTTTCATGGGTTCAGCTGCCTTCATTAATGCTAAAATCATTTTATCTTTTCTGGTATGTATCTTTTTTCCTCTGAACTTTGTAAAGGAATTGGTACCTTCTCCCGTCAGTTATTTTCTCTGGAATGCTTAAATGAAACGGGCTTTTTTCACAGCGTTAATAAATTTGCTACTGGAAATGGGAAAGGTGTTTTCAATTACAGCTGGCACTTCTTCCACCAGGGTGGCAGGTATCCTTGGGGAAAAATCAAGCAAATAATAGATCAGTCTGACTGTATATTGAGAGGATAGGTGAGATATGTTGTGTATGAGAGTATTATGGTACCCGTATATTAATGTGTAATCTCAGTACTGTGTTCATTCTTATAGCAGGAGTAAGGGGGGCCTCTTCATAAGCCAGTCCGAAATGGCTGTTGTTGCTGTTGTTATGACCTTATTTATATTCCTTTATTGCCGTGGCGCCCTTCATATCGAGTAAAACCTCGCTGTGATGGATGCTGTACAAATTAGGAACAGATAGCTTTTCCACAAGTTGCTTACAGTTCAAGCAATGTACATTTATTCTTGCACAGAGACGTCTCCATGTTAGTTGTTATCTCTTTGATTCTACTCGTTTCTCCCTAGCGAAATGGTTCACATTAAAACATAGCTGCATCAGTTCTGTGGTCTAGAGGGTCAGTTGTGCAAAAATGGAGGCCTGAGCTCTGCATGTGAGAAATGCAGGATGTGAAAAGCCATTGGATGGTGATAATGTACCATCAAAATCAATGGAGGTAGTACTGAGTTAGCCTGGTTTAATTGAAGTTTCAAATAATCAAGAATATTCTCAGCGTTACCCAGTAAGCAGTGGAGCAGCCTGTACATGTGGATCGTTCAGAACAACAGACACAATTGTAATATCAGCTGCACCCCTGAGATCAGAGCCCTTCTGCTCCAAACCAAAGCATTGGCCGCTTGAGCCGGGGGGGCTGACCTGTAGCTAAGAGTAGAAGTAGGTCCCTTGTACTCGGTCTGGCCCTGTTTCCTGCAGGGTAAAATGTATGGCATGAAACCAGCGTGCCCCGGCATGACCCCATTTTGGGTAAGAAGCAGTTCAGATAACCAAGGCTGAGCAGTACCAGTTCCTTTTCCCGCTGTGACCTGCCAGTCTTGCTGAGCACAGGGACAGAGTTTGCCTCTGCAGGTGGGTTTTATCTGTGCCAGCCTCCCACGAGCATGCCCAGGAAGCGATGAAGTATGCTTTTGCATCGAGGTACAAGGTAGCAGGCCAATGTTAACTATCACGGATTTTTTCCTTGTTTGCACAGACCCTTCATGCTGCTGCCGCCGCTGATGGAGTGGATGAGAGTGGCCATCACCTACGCTGAGCACCGGCGCAGTTTAACTGTGGACAGTGATGATATCAGGCAGACAGCCAGACTGCTCTTACCTGGACTGGACTGCGAGCCCCGGCAGCTAAAGTATGTGGACTAAGCTTTATAAGCAGCTAAAGTAATTGTAACTTCTTACAGTATTCTTACTATATTTCATGAGAGCCAGATCTCAAAATACTATGGAGGTGATACATGTTGAACCTTTTAGTACTCCAAGAGATAAAGAAACTTTGGCCAAACACTGCAGCTGGGGTAGAAAGATTTTGTCTTGCCAAAAGTTACGTAGGAGGAATGAGACAGAGAAGGATTGAAATACAAGTATTTGAGTTTTTTTAATGCCTCAGCCTTAATTACAAGATTATTCTTTGTTTTTTGAGATGCCTTGATGAAAAGTATCGGTACCTTTTAAAAACCTCCCCTCACATATATATTGAACAGGGATTTATAATTAGCTTGATTCATTAGCACATCATAGGTATTTTATTCAGGTTTGTAGTCTTTTAAGTTGCTGTCATTAGCACTGGTTTTGATATCACGGTTACATCTTGAACTTCAGTACACGGCAAGTTCTTGTTTCTTGAGTGAATTTTGTCCCCCTTTTACCTTAGGGTTAAACGAGTGGATGGGACACATGAATAACAATAAATAATACTTTTATCGTGCTTTTAAGTGATGAAACAATCACCTGAAAATATAAAAATATACCCTTACTCTTAGAATTATTTTTCGTGAACAATAAAAGCAACAAGAGGCTTTTAATCAGGAACCCTGGATCTGTTTTTGTTGCTTTTTACCTTTTCCTTCTGGCAGCCGAAAAGGCTCTTGCTTTTTGCTGCACCTCTGTCTCCCCGTTTGTGAATTGAAGGGGAGTACTTATTACCCAGAAAACCTAACGCGGAGCTAAATTAGTTGGCGAGTATGCTGGTGCAATTAGATGAACGTTTTGACGGCTGCAGCTGACTCCTAGTCTTATTCTCAGCTCTCGGTTCCTGCCTTTCTCCTGCGACGTGGTACCTGATTGACTGAGAGTGCTGCCAGTCTTTAAAAGTGAAGTTACACAGGTGATCCTCAGCAGTTATTTAAACGCCTTGGCTTCAGGCTGGAAGGGAGCAACTAAACTTGGACTTGGCGTCCACAAAGCAGGAGTTGTACGCTTATTCCTGGAACGCTTTTCTTCTCCCTTTTCTCTGCCAGTGTACGTGTGCTCTGTGTCAATTGAAGTACAGGCTACTGTGCCTTACGTGTGGATGGTAGGTGCTAGTGTACGCAACTTTATACGGGCTAAACTAATTTTACATACTTGCCTAATACTTGCCAAAACCTTTGAAATGCTTTGATGAGCGGTACTGCAGAAGACTAACCTACTCACAAGTATTTCCAGTCAGTTTTCATGGTTTTTCTTTCAGTCTTTCCTTTAGAAAGACTTTTGATTTCAAGACTGTATCCAAACCTTCCACTTCAAAGGCATCCCGCTCTATCTCGGCACTGGTTTTTCATGTATGTTAACACACAAAGCACAGGTAGTCCCTTACTTTATAGATCGTATACCTTAAATAACAAACAAAAAAGAGGACAGGGCTTTGGGAGTTTGATTTTGCTGCTGATGTGAGCTAAAAGGAAACAGTTAGAGACAGAAAATGGGGTTCATCTCAGTAACTTAAAACTGAAGCCATAGTGATTCAGCTATGAAATGAAGGTCTCGATAGAAACCCAGCAAGTCCAAAATAAGGTAGGCAATAAATACAAGTGAGAAGCAGGTGTAAAGGGCCTCAGCCACACTATGTGGGATATGCAGGCATAAGATCCTTCAGTTGCTGGGTTGTTCAGGGTTAGCCATGCTGGCCCAGGGAAGGAGTATGTTAGAGGTTTCCATCCAGTTTGTTGTTATTACAGAAAGAATGGCAATTCTGTAAGAAAATTAAGATCCTTTCATGCCTTTTACCTCACCAAACTGTTCCTCCGTAGGGACATAGGCAGTATGCATTCCCTGCAGGGGAATCAACCTCTGCTTTAAAGTAACGCACATCATCTTTGTAGTAGAGGACAAAAATCAAAGTTAAGCTTGATCAGGTCTTTGTTCTGAACTGTCTTGCCCGAGTTTTATTTTCAGAGATGTAAGGATGTTCTGTGTTGTGTGGTATGCCAGAAAGAGCCTTGTATTTTTGCTGCATGGAAGATTTAAACTAACAGAAAAAAACAGGAGGAGAGAGCAATGCCTTGTTTCCAGTGCCCATTATATGAATCTTTAAAGCAGTCATTTGTAGCTAGCCATTACAGCACATTTAGGGGAAAAGGAAATCTTGGAACTGAAGCCAAATTTATCCCTGGCTTGCTGTGTGACCATAGGCAAATTGCAACTCGCTTTTCCTCATGATGCACAGGCTAAAAGTCATATAATGGTAGCTCCTTGCAGTGGTGATGCATCAGGTAGGCTATATTGAAATCCCTGAAAGAGAAGTTGTGCAGAAGAAGGAAGTATAATCAGTACAACCTGAAATTCAGACCTCTAATATCTAGTCTCTGACACAGACTGCTTGGGCAGTAGAGTCTTCCACAACTGTTTGTGTCTTAGTGGATGAAGCCTTCTAATAGGATGCTCTCAGTTTATGTTTGCCAGACAATTTATAAACCTCTTCAGTACTCACCTGTGACTGATTAAATGCTAATATAAGCGGGGAAATGCTAGATTGCAGAGAACTGTGTTTCTTTTCCACCTACTTAAATATAAATGTTGGGATTTTAATGTTAAGTTGTTACCACGCACTGCTTTTTTTTTAAATTATTTTTTCCTCACTGCAGGCCGAATTTAAATCATCCACTACCAGTAGTAATACTTATAGTAGCAGTTACTCCTTATGAAACCCAAAGAGCACACCAGGCTCCCGCTCCCTCTTCAAGCCCTCCCTTCCCAAACTAGGGCCTCAGCCCTGTCCCTTCCCTGCCCTCTGGGCTCTGCCTCGCCCACGTCTCTCAGTCCACCTTCGGTTCTTCAGTTTATCCCCTGGGCACAGCTGGGCCTATGTGGGAGATGCTTTGCGGGCAACTGCAGGAGCACAGGCTTTACTCTAGGAAGCGTGCAAGGGATTGCCTCTCTTCTCCGCAGGATAACAGCTCACACATGGAAAACCTGCTGTGGTTACAGCTGCTGCACAGCAGTTGTGCATATGGGAGCTCTCCTCCCCGGCTCTTGTAGGATGCTCTAACTTTTATCACACTCTAAAAGAAAAAGCTACTTTGCATCTATCGTAGAAGAGCATTCTGTCAAGCTGCCGCTACAGAACAGCAAGTGTACAGTAACTTTTGCGTGGGCTGAGCCCGCAGGTCCCCCAGGAGTAAAGCTCACAAATTGTAACTTCAAATTCTTGCGCCTGAACTGGCCTCCTGGCAGCTCTACACCAAGAACTACAGTCCACCTTTTTGCTGAGTCTCTCTGACAGCCCTGTGCACTGTTTTGTTTTGCTGTTCGCTCTGCAGGGCCGGTCGGTGAATCGTCCCCCCACCACCCCTGCTCCAACAGTGCCTGTAAATAGCACTGGGTGGAACCATGCCTGTTAGCAAAATAGAAACAATATGCAAAGACAAGTACCATCCCTTCAGAACCTTTTATTTTCTGAGGTTCACTGGATTTCAAGTGATGTTATTTTATTTCACTTTTTTTGCATATGATTCCTCTCCTTCTCCTCCTTCTTCTTCTTCTTATACAAAGTCATTGCCTCATATTCTACATAATATCGCAGCATCATGATACTGTACCAACTGCCTTACTAGAACAAGATTATTTATTGCCTAGCCGAGCTTTAGGATTTATATATGTCTAGCATTAAGCCTTTTGCCTTACTGTCCTCTTGCGCTCTGTACTGTACGTGTCCTAGTCCGGTATCTGGGTGCTTCAGAGCTCTTGTCTTCTGATGGACTCAGCTGCCTCGGAGACACATGTTACTTGCAGAGGTGTCTGCAAAGAGCTAGTGACTCCAAGACCGTCACTGTGCTTCCCTGCCGACTGTTCCCCAAATTGTACCCTGATGTAGTTCCTTTCCGAAAGCAGCTGCGGCGAGATGCTGGTTTCCCCTGTACAATGTGACCGGTCACCAGGCTGTGGAGGGATCTTTGTTAATTCAGCATATTGTTCATAGCATCTGCTCACCAGTTGTCATCCACCATCAATGCAAGTTCAGAAGCATTAAAAAATGACCAGCTGAATTAAAACTTGACTAAGATTCGTCTCGAATCTTCCACGTGAAGTGATGAGTGTTCTACTTATCTGGCAGGCCGTACAGAGTTTCCAGAAGAGGTTAGCCTGTTGAAAGAATCTCATTTTTCAAAGGAACTTGGCAGGCTGATATCTCACTCACTGCGAGCTCGCACAAGAGCCTGTGCTGAAAACCAGACAACTTAGTAGGGAAGGCATTCACCCTGAAATAACATCAAAGGCCTGACCATATCAACGCCCGGCTGAGATAGGAAACACCTCAATTTGGCAATGTTTCCTCAGTGAAGGAGATACACTTCCAGGCTTGGAATTCAGAAGTCTCTGAGCAGATAACCAGAGGATTTACAGTAACCCCTGGACTCCTTCCAGATGAGATAAAGGTCATTTGATAGTCATCTAAAGAATAAGGATTTAATAGAGCCTCATAGAAATGTTAACGTGCTTCCTTTTATTGAGGCGTTGGAAAAGAGTTGAGAATGTTCCACTACCTAAATTTGATTTTGATTTCATATATTTTTTTAATTCAGATTTTTTTTTTTCCAGAAAGGAATAAGGATCATCCTCTTCTTTCAGAAATGCCTTTTATTTCAAAATAATAGCTAGTCTGGTAGACAGACAGCATAATTGTTTCATCCTAGAACTACACTGATATTTTATTAGATACACTTTCTGTCCACCTCCTTCTCCTCCTTGCAATATGTTTCTATACATGTTTGATGGACTACCCTATAACAAGCAGGAAAATACAAATACGATATACAGAATATATACAGCTAATTATTTAAAGGAACTGGGTTTCGGTGGGGGTTTTTTGTGAGAAGCAGAACTAAGGAAACCTGCTTGCTGCAGGTTTGCAGCCTGTGACACTGCTCCCACCCCAAACCTCGCTGCCGCAGCAACCCTGGTTGCTTGGTGCCCGTTGCGGTACGGGCGTACGGGCACACCCTGGCATCCTCTTTCCGTTTTGCTGGAGAAGATGTAGCAGAAGCGGTGCCTGGTCCAGAGCTACCCTTGTAGCAAGGGGCTGGTGGAAACTACCACTTTTGACAAGAAATAAAGATTTCTTCCTGCCTTTCCCTCGGAGGAGGGCACCGACGAGGTTTCCCTACTTGGACACCTATTTTTATTTTTGTTGCAGTGTTTACATGAACTTACTGTCTTTCTCTAAGAACTAAAACGTCTATCTCCAGTATGAGTGCAGTTAGCCAGCTTTTTCAGAAATGATTACACAGTGGGGAAGGTATACGATGGTTAAAATCATGAAAATTCATGAGCCTGATTTCTTAGGAGATGGGGCTAAAAAAAAAGAAAAAAAATCCAGAAATTATTTTGTCGTTCACAGACCTGAATGCTGCTTTAGTTCCTTCCGGAGACTGGACGCTAAGGCTGCTACTGAAAAATTCCAACAGGATCTGGGTTTCCGAATGCTAAACTGTGGAAGGACAGATCTGATCAACCAAGCAATCGATGCACTGGGACCTGATGGGGTTAACACCATGGATGATCAGGTACGCCACATAACCACACACACAGAAATTCTTTGCGTGAACAAATTGCGTGTTCCTTTCCATGTGGCATATCAATACGCGAGGTCGTAAATGTTACCTGCCTCTCTAAGGCTTTTCTAATTCTAGCTTGTGTTTTAGTCTGCAAATGTATCCCTTAAAAAAAAAAAAAAAAATAACCCTCCAAAAGGTCAGTCAAAGCCTAGCGTGAATTGTTTCTTTATCAGCTGGAATGTAGGTCTGTTCCTTGGATGGCCTGTCGCAGACACTAAGGGAGGACAGGTTAATACGCTGGCTGCGAGTGGAAAGTCTGATGGTGTCTTAATGCTAAGACAATGTCAAAACAAAGTGGTTTTTGCCAGTGACACTCTCTTCTGGTTCAACAGCCCAAATCCAGTCTGGGTCAGTGATGAGTGACCAAAAGGTGTTGCTGTCTGATGGCTTTCAGGCTGCCTGTGCGAAGCGAGTTTCATGTTCTCAGCGCAGTCTGGCGTATAAAAAACAGCACCGAGAACCCCAGTGGCATTGGTATCAGTCGGTATTGGCTTTGTTGAAAGTCCATCACGCTGATGAGTCTATTTTTTCATTTTTACCTGTTCCCTGCTCAGCTACATTGCACCATAGGGATTTGGTAGTCTGGGGAGTCTTTAGCTGCTTCTGCATGTGCTGTCAGTCCCATCAAGTAACAGCAGTCTGTTCTCTGGGGCATCATTCAACGCACTGAATTAGCTTTTAATTAAAAAAAAAGACCAAACCAAAACTCCTCCAAATAAACACTCATTACAGCTGTCACAGTAATGAGAATGAGCTGTCACGTCTCACCAACAATAGGATAGTTAGCGGTAGGAAGGATTTACGTTCAAGTAGAGAGGTTTTCTCACAGACAGCACTTTACTGCAGCAGCATTTCAGACCAGATGCTGAAACTGGTGCATCTTCCATGGTACTTTCCACCGTCCTACAATTTTAAAGGAAGTGTGAACGTGCACACAAATACGAGCAGAAACTACTCGTGCACAAGCTTATATTTAGGTATGTAGTTGCCTTATTTACATATCCAATACAAGGAACTTTGTGGTCACAGAGGTGGGGTATCACATCACAGGTGCCCTCGATACTGACTTTATTAAGGTGACAAAGGTAGCAGATTTATATGACGAAGGTCTGCCACTTAGTTCCTTTATTATTTTTTTTTTCGTAAGTGTTTGCAGTTCCTGTTTATGTAGCCCTGAGGCCTTTTGTTTTCTCAAAGCAGATTATTTTGCATTGTGAACCTTGCTATCCTAACACCAAAGACACTGGTGCCAAGACCATCGCTTCTCACTGCGGGATGTTTTTTACCTCTCTTCAGCCAGCCAGCAAACTGGGAGCTGTTTGGCTTTTGCATGGGTAAAGACCCTGCGTTCTGCAGGCAACTCGTTGGAAAGTTTGAGGAGTTTCTGCTGTCGCTTATTTGTGGTCTCATTGCCATCCTGTTGATGTCATCCTCTAGCCGGCCCTACTGAGAACAGGGGCATCGCAGCGTGCTGGCGGCTCTGTCTTCTCTGCAGAACGCTGCTCCCACGTCTCAAAGCCGTGTTTTGGCACTGGCCAAGGAGGGACAGCCAGGCTCCCTCCGGAGACATCGTTGCTCTGAAATTCTCCACTTAAGTGATTCTGGAGCAACTCATCTCTGCAGCTAAGCAGGTGCCCTCCATTGCGCTACCGACCACAGAGAGAGTTAAATCCAGACTCCAGCAGTGACTCTGCCATAGCGGGAACATGAAACCAACTCTGAACGTTGCAGCTAGCTGCTTTTGCCCTTCCTGCGAAGGACTAAGCCAAAGCCACTATACCCAAACTTGGGAAAACTGACGTAGGCATGGCAACAGAAAGCAGGTCTCTCTGTCCTGTCGTAGGATAGAACATTTAACACTGGCACCTGCTAAAGCTCAGGTCATATATCTTGATTTCTTTTGGTTGTGATAAGTCTTAAAACAGTGCACCGTAGGCAGGCGCCTCCGAGGCATCGCAAACAGGTGCGACCATCTCTCACCTGGCACGTACAGCTAAAGTTCTGTGGCAAATCCTACAATAGACAGAACCGTTGGACTAATTTAACGTACAAGTTTTAGATCCAGGTTCAGATTTTGACCGCTCCCAGAATGTCAGCACGTCCAACGTTGAGGCGTGTGTTCAGACCCACTTCTGTGTGTACGGGGATATTTTTAGAGAGGGGGAGAGAACTCGGAACGTATCTTCAGAAACTCGAGTTTGGAGCAGGACCCTGTATTCACTTCTAGTGGGTACCAAGCAGTGCTCTGGTTTCACAGGATTTGAGGTGTTTAGGAAAACAATCTCTTCTTCCCTTTGCGTACTGAGGAACAAGCAGGGAATGCAAAACTGATATTAAAAATTAAAACAAAAAAAAAAAGAGAAGGGAAGGTAAGTCTATACCAACCTCGTAGTTTCAGAACCCTGACTGTGGCAGTAAATACGGGCTTGTGTCTGCAGAACCCAGTTTTGAATTCTCAGTTAAATTTACTTGTCTGTAATGAGAGTGGATCCTCCCAAGCCCCCCAAAAGCCAAACCCACCCATCTCCCCCTGCCTGCAAAACATCTTTGCAAATGTAACTGCCTCAAATGCGGGAAGACTGGAATTCTGGCTGGCTTGACAAGATGCCTTTGCAGATACAAGATCAGAACTCCTCGGTGTGAGATGTAATTCTATTTTATGATACATGTCCGGCTCTAAAGATGAAGCTGTATTATTACACAGTGAGCAGCAGAGATGCTGCCTGTGAAAAATTCAAAGGCTCACAATAATTAAGGAGGGGGGGAAAGCCGCAGGATGGATTTTACTAGGCCATTTCCTTTCTGTCCTTGGCCACTTCTGGAATGAACTCCGTAAGTAAGGCTCATTTCTCTCATAATTCATCTCTGATCCGTCATGGTTTGCTGGTTAAGTAGAGAGGGAGAGATTTATGGGATTGAAATGCTGAAATATTGTGGCAAATAGGATTTTAGCAATGGGGATAAGTTGCCAAATAAATTAATCTTGTGTATTTTTATGTAGTTTTCTGCTTTTGGTTCATCTGGCTACAAATGATCCAAGAAATGGTTATTTCTTTTTTGGCAGCCTTGAGAAAGCTCACGAATTGTGGACAATACACAGCTGGGATTTTCAGTGATCCCTTTGGTATTCTTGCAGTCTTGTCCCTGGTGTTTTGTCCACATCACTTTCCAACACTAGTGCTTTGTGCCCACTCTGCGTAGAACCAAAATATTTTGAACATGTATGTATGCTGCGTATGCTGTCCCTACACACGTGCACGCCTGCACATGTGCACACACACTCTTCTGTACGTTAAGATCCAAGCTCACTGCGTCCGTGACAGTTTCACTGTTGACAGATATAGAAAGATAACTTTTTTTTTTCTCTTCTTCCTGAAGGGTATGACCCCACTCATGTACGCCTGTGCTGCTGGAGATGAAGCCATGGTCCAAATGCTTATAGATGCTGGAGCAAATTTAGATATACCAGTGAGTAATAGAGGGCCCTCTCCCCATAATTATTCATCTGTAAACTAATAGCAGCAGTTATGAAATCCCTCCTAGCAACTGAAGGCTTCATTTCTGGAAGCTTCTGAGCAAGCCACTTCTTTGAGAAATCATTGCTTCAGGGATTTGGGAGGGGGAAGAAAACCTTCAAAACCTCTTGGAGCACTCGGTGGCTCCAATTATGATTGGCGTTGGCAAGTCTAATAGGAATGGTGGGGGTAAAGGGGCCTCCCTCCTGAAAGAGCTGCCACTAGGAGAAACCAGTAAGCCCATTAAAAAGGCCCAGGGGACTGGACAGAGTGACTAGTGCTGGCAGTGTTCTCTAAATGGCGTAAGTTACCATTCCCTGGGGTTGTCACTTAAAAAAAAAAAAAAGCCAGTTATGTACAAGCCTAAAGAGGATGGCAGGGAGAGAGTGCAGTGGTTAATAACCACCTGGTTCTTTTCCCCCAGGTTCCCAGTACCTCCCCACGATACCCTTCAGTCCATCCCGACAGCCGGCACTGGACTGCTCTTACCTTCGCTGTGTTACATGGGCACATCTCTGTTGTTCAGGTAAGCAGAGGAATCCCCCGGCTGGGAATCTCTACAGGAGACACGGAGGGACTGAAGTGCAGCGCTGTGAGCAGAGTGCTGCGCAGCACCCTCGCTGCCAGGCTTCCTGAGCACGGGTCCGTCACGGGCTCCGCGTGCCGCTGGGTGGAAGCCTTCTAAAAAACCAGTGAAAAATTACATGTTTTGAAAATGGGGAGAAGGCAACCGATGCTTTTCTTGCAGAACCGTGAAATGATGACATAATTCCTAGCAAAGCCTTGATAACAAAACACAGTATGTTTCCTTATTTTTCTTTGGTTTCAGTATGGTCCAAGGCTTACCACTTCCAGAACAATGCTGCGCAATCATTTTTTTGGTATTAGATAAACTAGTGCTTCACGTGGAGCGGTTACAGGCAGACAGCTTGATCAGGATGCTTCGTGACATTAGATGTTAATTGGTTTATACATTTACATGTGCAAAAATCAAGTGTATGCTGATTTCTGCTCCAATGGCAGCAAATCATCTGTAACTCCCTTTATAATCCTTGAGAATTGCATGAACAAGACTTAAGCTGTCGTGGGAATTGAGCCTCTCGCATCCTCCCCGCTCCCTTTTCTGTGGAATTAACGCAGGGGGCAGTGGGATGCGGTGGAGTCCTGGGAATCCTACCCGAACTTCAGGAGGAATTCAAAACTGAGCACAGCAGATAGTCAATTGCTGTGAATTTAATTTATCTTCTGCTCAAAGGGAAAAAACCAAAGATGTAAGCAAATGGAGGCTGCACACACTCATTTTGTGTTTACGTACGCTTGTAAATAATTACAAAGACTAGACACCACCTGGCAAATCGCCAGGGCAGCCTTTGCTATTACAAAGGTTGGACAGCCTTAATTTACACGTGAGATAAGAGCGTGATTCTCCCGGGAGATGTAGCCAAGCAATTCAAAGCTCCTGTTGGGCTGCATTACCCACAATGTTTGTTTCTATTATTTTAGTTAAAACTTGTAAAGATTACGTAGATTTTTTTTTATTCGGCAACTATTCTTAAAAGAGTAAATTGGTGTATAAAATCGCCTTTCCAGTTAAGGTCTACCAGCCAATGAACCAGCAGTCGTGCTCTGCAAAAAGTTTTATAATAAAAATGTGAGGGCACACGGTGTTTGTGCCAAGGTCATCAATAACTGGGGACGGCTGAAACTGTTAACTGTGACAGCGTTATGCGATAGAGCCAGCTTGACTCCTGTGCCCAGTGTAGGAACCTCGAGCGCTGGTGATGCACACACGGGCAGGGCTCGTCCTCCCTGCCATGGGCGAGGGGCAGCACCCACCCGTCTGCACCTGCAAGCGGTGCTCTGGGTGCCTCGATGCTGTCTGCCAGCCCTGCCAGGCCACAGAAGGTCCCCATCACCTTGTAACCGTCTCCCCCTCCTCTAGGAAGGGGGTTAGTTCCCTCGGGAGCAGATCCGTGCGTTCAATGAAAGCAGGTTCTGTGTGTGGCAAATGACTGCAGCTGCCAGGGGCTCCTTACGCAGGCTCCACGGGGCCTGGGAGACCAAGAGGTATGTTTGGCCTCCAGGGCTAATTCCCTGGAGGAACCCTGTTTCCTGAGCACAGCGTGAAACTAAATAAGATGGACTTCCTGCGCTGAAGAGAAGCTCTGACTGCAGAGCTCTTTGGAGTTGGGAAATTACAATTGCAAAACCATCTTCATAGAGGAGATAAAAAAAAAAAAGTAGGTGATGTTCTCCAAGCTGCCGGCTGAGCACCTTTCCAGCACAAACTCACTACTGAAAGCACAGTAAAGCAAAAAAAAAAAAAAAAGAAAACTGTAAATTGACATTCAGGTGGAGAATTTAGCCCTAGGCCGAGTGAGGAAACGCAAGAGAAATTTGCCTTGTAATAGCTATTTGGCTTTAGCCTTTGAGATGGTCCCTTTGTGTGCATGCACTCTTCACCATGAATCTACTGGTTTTCCTTTCTAACACACAGCCTCTTCTGTTTTGTCTTTCTGAATTGCTCTTTTCTCAACTCCTTGTCTTTCACGTGTCTTGTTGCAGCTGCTCTTGGATGCTGGTGCCCACGTTGAGGGCTCTGCCGTTAACAGTGGAGAAGACAACTACGCCGAGACGCCGCTCCAGCTGGCTTCAGCAGCAGGTAAGCTCAGCGCAGCCTCAGCACGCTCCGTCTCCTGCTACCACAAAACAACCACAACCAATTCACGCGTGGGTGCGCTATCTGTAAAACGCGTTAGGAGTCACTTTGCACTGCGTTCTAAGGTACCATGGGTACAATAAAGATACCAAATGAGTAGCACAGTGAGCTGGCTACTAAAAAGTCAGCCTATTTTTAATTTCTAAAGCACCAGTAGGAACCCCATCTGGGTTATCAGTGATGAACAGCCGTCGTCATGCGGCAAGAGCTTGATGGGCACTAAACGAGTGTCTGCTTTTGCAACTAGTCCCAACGCTTGTCTCCTGCCAGCGGCCGCCATAGTAAAGCGGACTGAAACAACTCCTTTGCACAGGGCACTGTCAAGAAACATAAGCCAGCTACTGTCTAGTCTAGGCATGTCTTGGATCTAAATAACTTCCAGATGCAAAAATTAACAAGTTTAAATTCAGCCTAGGGAAAAATAACTGCTATATAAAAAAATTGTTTTATTAATTTATTAAATACAAGTAAAATTCTTCATTTCTTCTACCTAACTACTGAGGAGAGTTTAGCATTCTGTGAACAAGTCTGTGCTGGCCTAGAAGTACCTGTTGTTTTTCAACACTTTTCATCTCTAACTGGCTTTACTTTTTTTCCTTCATTTCTTTCTACTTCATTTTTGTGTGTTTATGAAGACGAGTCTCTGGCTTGCTCTGCGCCCAGCTTTATTGAAGGGATAAAAAACCTGGCCTCCTCCCCTCCCAGTGACAGATACTCCTTGTGCTGGGTCTCCTGCCACCACTCACTCCTACATCCGATGGAAACGGTGGAAAGGAGGCCTGGCTGAACGTGGACTGCAGCGATACACTTGTCTGCAGGGAGGTTTTGGGAAGCTGTGCTCAGCAAACGCGGCGTAGAGCAGCTCCCGTCCGGCCTTCTCTGTTAACCTCCCCCGCCGACTGAACAGCCCAGACTGACCCTAGCTAAACTGGTTGCGTACACCTCTACTGGTGTGTATTGAAAGCGCCAGACCAGTTTAATTCTCTTTTCATTCTGCCTCTAGCTAGTTGTGCGTTATTAGGTAGTTTAAGTGCTTTGTGACTCAGTTTCTCTCTCATATAACTTTCATTATTCAGCAACTATAACTTTTATCATGTTACGAAGCCTAATGCATGCTTGCAGGATGCTCTGAAGGCCTTGGTTGGTAGCATAAAAGTTGCTGGTACAGTCTGTCTGTTACCAGTCCCTATGTTATATGCGTTCAAAGAGGCAGCAGCCATGCAATCATCATTCTTTTTCGGTCCATTTTTTCCTAGGGAACTACGAGTTGGTCAGCTTATTGCTAAGCAGGGGCGCCGACCCACTCCTGAGTATGCTGGAAGTCAACGGTATGTCTTCATCGCTTCACGAAGACATGAATTGCTTCAGTCACTCAGCTGCACATGGGCACAGGTAAAGCTCCCTTCATGTTCAGAACAGGTTTTTTTTGCCTAAGGCTCTCACTGCAGGTATTCCTGTGTGACTTTACGTTACGTGTCTTATTCCCAGATCCTTGGGTGTGCAGTTCAGAAGATGGTGTTAAGGCTCTCCTGACCGCAACCATTTTTTAGTGCAGCACCGTTTCTCAGGCCGTTCTGATTCTGATGTAGGTAGTGCCTTTTGAGCACTCTGGGGAACGGAAAGATTCTTTAAACTGGTAGTTGCTCTCTGTTACATCCCTTTGAGGAAAAAATGATGCAAGACTTTGATTATCCAGCAACTGTAACTTTGATAAAAGAAAGGGATTATATTTTAGTCAAAAGCACAAAATATAACAGAAAGATCTTTGCTTTCTCTTATTCTCTCACTTGCTGGTCTACCTCTGCAGCACTAAGAGTGAGTAGGAGCTGGTTCTAGGCCATACATAAGCAGACTAAGTAAGTTCCACGTATAGGTAGGTTATGAGATTGTGGTTCATGTTCTGAGACAGAATCTAATCACATCAAGGTGGCAAAAATAATCTGCAGCAGAATTTGGTTGACTGCATCTCTGGTTTTTGGATAGCTGACCAAGAGATCAGTCACTAAAATGCTGAAAAGCCAGCCTGGGCTTTCCAACCCTGTTTTCAGGGTAGTTATTTAGAAATAAGACATTACTTAACAAAATTATTCAGAAATCCTTCTGTTCCCAGAAAAAAATGTTAGCGTAACAAGCCAATTAAAACAGCCCTGAAACCGCCCACGTAGATGGGCTGAGAGATATCCACAGGGTCACAGAGCTGGCCCTTCCAGTGGCGCATGAAATAGTAACTACCTTGCTTGAGCACAGCTGTGCTTCACTGGTGCCAAAGCTGCACCTCCAGGTACATCGCACATCTGGATACACCACCGAAAATATCCCAAGCTCAAATGAGGCCCAAACTCTGCAAAGCTGGAACGGCCTAATGCAGTTATCTACAGTGCAAAACTACACATACACTGTTCTGTTCCCAGTTCTGTTCTCCTCCCACAATCTTCTGCAACATCTAACCGTGCAGACTCTGAGATTTAAGGCTTATTCTCCAATCGGCTAGGGCAGGGGGATCCTAAAGCACAAAATTAACATTTTTTTTTTTAGTCATACTGAGTAGGGTGGGTGCAAAGAGAGCACCGGCTAGTGGCAGTTCGGTGTCATAGTGAGTGCTCGGGTGGACTTGCTGGGAGGGGGAATGTCTGCTGCAGATGGCTCCAGCTGTCTGTAGGACACCAATGATGCAAGCTTTCTAAAGTGGCTGGACACAAACAAGAAAGCCTCTTTCTTGCAACTGCTGTGTGAAATTCCAAACCAAAAACATTCTCCCTGGATTTAGTGAGGCACAACTATCATTTTTTTATGGTTTCTATTTACTGATACAGGAAGCGAGTCTGACTAAAACAACGTAACAGTGCTTGAAGATGGTCATTTGGGAAAACAGCAAGGGTTCTAACAGACGCTCTCTGGTAAATCTTACTTCAGAGCTTAAGATGTTACCGCACTCAGGGCTGGCAGAAGGAAGCATGCTTCTATGCCCAAGTATAGACTGCAATAAAAAACAGTTTACCCTAACACTCCGAAATCTGAAAGTACAGGAGCACGTTCCATTCTTTTGCCCTTGCTACCAGGGCATCCAGTTCTAGTTGTGGGAAAGGGAAGGAGGAGTGCTTTAAATGCTGCTCCATATCTGCCAGCTCTCTGTCTCTTGGAAGGAAATTAGTATTTACTAAGCCAGACCCCCAAACCCAAATCACCATAGTCCTGTCTGAGTTGTTGATATTTCATTTATTAATAAGTGGTATCTCTTCTTCCTCCTCAGGAACGTTCTGCGCAAGCTCCTGACCCAGCCGCAGCAACTCAAGGGAGATGTCCTCTCGCTGGAGGAGATTTTAGCTGAGGGGGTGGAGAGCGACACCTCCAGCCAGGGCAGCTCCAGCGAGGGGCAAGTCAGGCTGTGTAAAACAAGAATGAAGGCTCTGCAGGAGGCCATGTATTACAGCGCTGAGCACGGCTACGTAGACATCACCATGGAGCTCAGGGCGCTTGGTAAGGTGTTTTCTTTATTTTAAGCATTGTGCGCGTTTAAGGTGTGAAAAGCTTTTTCCTCTGCCCCTTTCACTTGGAGAGGAATCTGCAACCCCAACCGCAAAGCTATCCCAGGCCTGTAGGAACTAGCTGTCTAATTTAATAAAAAAAGTGTTTAAGGCTCCTCACAAATTTTTTCAACTTCCCACTGATCTAGGATGTCCCTTGCTTTTGGCTGGATGGTCTGTTCCCACGTCTCAAAAGTAAGGGGCACGTCTCTTTGTCAGATACTGTGACAGCCAAACTTCCGTGTTAAAGAGGCTGGTCTCAAAAACAAAGATAACATCAGAGATTAAATGGTTTAAGGTGGAAGAACAGACTTGATCTAAAGGTAGAAAAGAGAAGCGTTGAAGCTTGTGTGTCTAGACTGTTACAGGTAACCAGGAGAAAAGACCTCATACCACATGTTTCGGTAGGCTTAACTGTTCTTAGAAGCTCAGTTCAAATTTATTTTGTAGTTCTGACTAATCAGGAAGCTAAATACACAACAGGGAGCCTCTGGTCCTTAGCGATCAGCAGGAAAGTTCCAACTTACGGTCCTGGTACCAACCCTTTGCTGTTGTAGATAAGTCACTGAATCTGTCAATGACGCAGTTCAGTCATCTTTAATATCAAGACAAAAATGTATCTGCTGTTAGGATGTATGTAAAGATTACTTCAGGGCTGCTACGTGTTAGTAATAGCAGCAGAACTCTTTACTTCAGCAAATCATCCTCTCTCACTGTCCTTTTTGCTGTGGCTACAGGAGTCCCGTGGAAGCTCCACGTGTGGATCGAGTCACTACGGACAACCTTCTACCAGTCTCGCTACTCGGTGGTACAGACCCTCTTACGGGAATTTGTCACCATTAAGGAAGAGGACTATAATGAAGAACTGGTTAACGAAGGGTTGCAGCTCATGTTTGATATCCTCAAAACCAGCAAAGTAATTATTGATTTTGATACTGTTACAAAACTAAGCGTTCGTTTTTTGCTATTGTACGAGGTAGTGCACAAGAACAAGTGATGGCCTACACAAAGTCCCTCATGAGTTATGGTATGAAAATGGCCCCGACAGCATTTATCTAAATTCATAGACAGCCCACAAAAGCAGCCCTCACAGTAAGGACATGAATTTCAGTAGAAGTGAAAGCTGTTCTGTTCAAGTCCCGTTCAGCAACTGCCTTTTGAAACCAGGTGAATGTGAGAGGAAGAGTTACCGATACGGTACTGGGCAATTCAGGTTCTCTCAGCAGTATCCTCTAGGAGTTTTCTGAACAATGCCTTTGTTCAGCGACGTTTTCCTTCTACTTTTTCCTTTTATTTAAAGGTTGCCTGTGACTCTTTTTTCCTTGCTTTTCAAGGCACGTCTAGAAGGGATTGGATCCATGGTATATAGTTCAGCTGTCCCACTCTGCAGATAAGTTCACCCAGTCTCTGCCATGTTCTCTTCCCAGAGGCTGTTGCCCTTTGTGTTAGGAGGGGGGTGCCTGCCTTCTGACTGCAGACGGGACACATTTGAAATGCACAGGCAGGGGAAGCTGAGGAGTATTTACACCTCTTGATACCTCCGTAATTGGTCGCTACAACATACACTGGAACTGTCCTTTAAATTAAAAGCAAGAGGTAACACTGGCTAACTAAAACCAATTGCAAACTAGGAACCAGAACTTGGTATCTGACAATGAGCCAATATCACGAATCAAATCTTGCTGAGAACACGCTTGAGGGCTTACCTATCAGGGAGCAAGATGAGCTTTTGCTGAGGGACTCTTTTTCCCTCGACAGAGGTTGGCCTGTAAACTGTTGCTGAGAGCATTCTGCCAGCGCATACTTGGACAGATGATGCTCTCGTCCCTCTGTTTGGAGGTTATTCTTGTAGAGTGCAGTTTCTGTAAGCCTCAAGTGAACTGTTACAGCACGTCTGAAACCTGCTCAATACGAAGTGCCGATTGATGATACCTGTTCCATCCTCCTTACAGAATGATTCCATCAATCAGCAGCTTGCATCCATCTTCACCCACTGCTACGGCAGCAGTCCGATACCCAGCATTCCTGAAATCCGAAAGACACTGCCAGCTCGGCTGGGTAAGGTGCTCTCACCTAAACAGTGAAGTTCTTGTGTTTTGTTTTGTTTTTTTAAAAACATCCACAGTTTCAAAAAATATTCACCCTCATTTTTTTCTTACCCTAACAGATCCTCACTTCCTAAACAATAAAGAAATGTCTGATGTAACTTTCTTAGTAGAAGGAAAGCTATTTTATGCACACAAAGTCCTGCTGGTTACTGCATCTAACAGGTGAGTTGCTTTCCACAGCTCAGTGTTAAAGGAAGGTTTAGCCCTTTAGTATCTCATTTGTGTGACTGGCTCTGTCATTCACTGCAGCCAGGCAGCTGCTAAGGATACGACTACAGACCGTAATTCAGGTCTGCAGGACCAAGCCACATCTTCTTTGCTACTCTTAAGAGTAGTAGGAGAGTCAAGAGGAGGTATTCTAGCTACTCCTAGTATGTGTTAGAGATTCCCACAGCTCTATTGAGGTAAACTAACCAGTAATTATCCCTAAAAGCCTGTGCAGTAGTGGGAGTGTACCTATCCAGCCATTCACTGCCTTTCCGTTCCCCCTCTCCCAGTTTGCTAGCTAGAGCTACACTTGCTCCAGATTTCCTGGGAATCTCACCCCGACCTGGAACACTTGCAGTTACTACTTTCTTTCTCTGTTATTGGCATAGTAACAGCGTTTTGCAGCTATTATAGGGTGGGATTGGACCAGGCCCAAGCAATTTACAGGTTAAGTTGTCCCTGGAGTTCTAAACTAATTGCCATTAAATTGAAAGAAACATTTCAATTTCCAATTTGCAAACAAGAACAAGGAAGGATCTTTATTTTTCCCTTGCTGAGGCTGTTTGTCAATAGGTAATGAGTATGTGAAGCACTGATACAGAAATGTATTAAAACCATTCTCAGGTTTAAGACGCTAATGACCAATAAAACAGAACACGACAGCCACGGCAGCAAGACTGTTGAAATCAGCGACATGAAATACAATATTTTCAAGGTATGTATGTCACTTACTCTGCCTTTCTTTACTCTTTTCATCTCCTCACATACTTGGAAGCTAAGAGGGCCAAGGCTTAATATCATAGGGAATTTACAAGTAGAGATGGAGTTCATTTCAACACACCTGCAGTTCAGGAGCATTCTGATCTTTGTCAAAACTCTTCAGTTAGGACCAACCTTAACCTCCAGCCTATATTCTTATTTTCTTACTAGGCAGCTGAAGCAGGAGAAACTAATCTTCTACTGAAAGTAATTTTGTACTTCTAAGACACCATTTTCATACTTTCTAAGGCACCATTTTCATGCTGTGCTAAGCAAAAAGTAAACTTACTTACAGCAGATCAGATCAATTATTCAAATCAGATGATCAGAAATCAATGGTGTCCCTTTCAAGAAAGGCTCAAAATAGAGAATTGCACTTTGCTTTTACGATTTTTCCATATTTCATGGACCTAAGGGAGGTTCATTCATGATGGAGAAAAAATAGGTTACTTAACACACACCCAAGGGAAAAAACAAGTCAGTGAAATGCGATAGGTAAGTTATTCCGGCTTTCCAGATCTGCATTTCAAAGCTGGAAGAAAGGTACAGAGCAGGGAACTCTGAAGCGCAGCATAGGTTGTAGAACTGTCTCGCAACGGGGTTAAGGCTTTTCCTTTTCTTACAAGCAAACAAACCAGCAAAGCTGTTGGTCAGCAGTACTGTCATCGCCCGCAGAGGGAATGAAGTTGACCACGAGAACATCTTTGTTCTACTTGAAAGGGGCTATCCCAGTTTTGTGTTGAATAGATGACATCCCAGTTTTGCAGCTCAGGCCGTGACAGAAAAAGCACGTTGAAACGAGCCTCCTTAGCAACATTTTTACATCAAAAAGTTTCTAAAGATAAATTTCTGCTTCACTGGAGAGAGCAACAAATCAAAAAGAATTAAAACGGTGAAATACTTCACAGAATTAAGCAATTTGATGGTAAATAAAATCAGACGAGTTAAGGAGAGGATGGCATTGCACAGCAATCTCAGTGATGGTGCGTGGAGGATGCTGAGCCACCAGAGAGCTACGTTCCGCTCCGGGCTCTGCTGGAAAGCAGCTTTGCTCCCCTGTAATTCCGTTATACAATAAGGCAACGTTAAAAGTAGCAGCTTAGTTTTGTCATCGCTACTGTTAGAAACGGTAAGCACAGCACGCAATCCCCACACCTCCTTACACAGCACCCAGGAACGACTTCTCTTTCCAACACCCAATCTAGTCGTCCCCTAGATAAGGCAGTCCTGGTTTAGCTGGGGGCGCGCACATGTAGATCAAAGAGCAGAAGCTGCCTCTTGCTCTCCCTGCAAACAATTAGGCCTTTTCCTCTGGCCCCGACGGGGGGCTGGAAGCTGATTAGAAGCACAGCAGGGGAGGCAAGTGGCTGGGAGGTCCCCGAGACGCACATGCTCACGGCGCGGCAGTTTCGGTGCTCCAGCTAGCTGGCAGCTCTGCGTGTGACCAGCCTGCAAGGCTTTACAAAACCGGATCCGAGGAACCGCTTTACAAGGACATCCGTGTTGCTCGGAGACACACCGTCACCCTCGGCCTAAAATCCTCAACAGGGCCCTTTTCAGAGCCCGAGGAAGAAAAGATATTAGAAAGCAGCAGATTTGCAAGACTAGGAAAAAAAGCCAGGAGCGGAGGCGAGAGCCAGCATACCACGCGATTCCCGTCTGCTCGGGAAGGGGAGCACAGCCACGCACAGCCCCTTGTGACTTCAGTGATAACGGCTTCATGCCTGGCCCTCTTCCCATTTCAGATGCTGATGCAGTATTTATACTATGGAGGAACAGAATCTATGGAAATTCCCACCGCTGATATCTTAGAGGTGAGAGTGTTTTCTTCTAAGTCTTGCCAAGTGCCCTGGGGCATAAATGCAGCTTGAAAGGCAAAATCCAGGAGCTAACAGCAAGCTTCCAATCCAGGAGTACACTTAACACTTTGAAATGAGCGTAAAAGTTTCAAAACACCATTGCTTGGAAATAAAAACTACCAATTATGTTTTATTATGTCCATGAGATGCTGGGGGGGGGGGGAGGGATGAGGGGGAGGCGGCGGCAGGGAGGGAAATCATGACAGTGCTTTTGGTAGCCAGAGCTGGGTGGAAGCTTCCTTCGCACCACGGCCTCTCTGTCCTGGGAGAAGGCAGCAGCTGTGCTGCGCTTTTGGTGGGGCACAGAAAAGGTGCAGCTGATCGAAAGGCTCTGGTGCAAAGCAGGCCAGACACCAAGGGGCTGGAGATTGTAGAGAAATGACTGATTTCAAGCAGCTGATGGTACTGCAAAGACCGGCCTGAGAGCACTTCTGCATTACAGATAGGCCCCTTCACAATAACGCTGCTCAGTCACTAGTAGTCTGGTGGAGTTAAAGCTCGAAGCTAAAGACTACGCACAACTATTTAATTTTTGAGGAGAGGAGAGGGGGCTTTGAGCAGCCTAGAGCTCGTACGTCACGGTGACAGAAGGTAGCACAAACGCATTTCCTGCAGGAGGAGCACGCCTTTGCTAAGAGGGGAAGTCTGTCTGTCGCTTTAGCTAGGCATCGAGTGGCCTTTCTGCTCTTTCATGAGGGCTCAGCCATTAAAACAAGGAATTGGAGATCGTTCGGAGAGGAAATCATCAGTTCTGTCCGTTTCCCTGCTCTAAAAGCCTTTCAAGGCTTGTGATCTCACATAGCTTCTCTCTCGTCCCGATAGCTGTTGTCGGCTGCCAGCCTGTTTCAACTGGATGGCCTCCAGCGACACTGTGAAATCCTCTGTGCCCAGACGATCAGCATGGAGAACTCTGTTAACATCTATAAATATGCAAAGGTAAATGCCAAACCGCCCGATTTAAGGGTCGCAATGAAGCGGCACGCATGCTTTCCGCGGTCTCGTTTTGGTAACTAAATACAACAGGCACCTGCTATGCTGGGAACTCTACCCCAACCGCAGCCACAAGCAAGGTGTATTCAAGTTCCCGTCTGTAAAGTCCTACCCAGCCCTAGTGCGTTCTCTTGTCCAAAGCAATCACGTATAAAATTGAGGCCAAGATCCCTACAGAGCAGGGGAGAGGTGGCTTAGCAGGCTGGTGCAGCAATATCGGCCAGCAAAGCCTAAGAGATTCAGATCCCCAGAGCAGCAGGGGCAGTTGATCATCGTACAGCAACTAAGAAGTAAACCCTTTCCTAGCACTCCTACTGCTAAAACGTATTCTTTACAGCTCCGGAACTAGCATATCCTCGGTTGTGTGACATAGATATTCACCTCTGTGGCAAATAATCCATGTTATCAATTAAATCATGGAGAAACACTGCCACTCCTGGAAGTCTGCAGGGTCAAATCCCTTAAAGACAAGCAGAAAGACTACGCAAAGGGCTGATAACGATGTGCGTGTTTACTTTGTGTGTAGCACTGCACTGATCCGTTTTGATTCCTGACTCTCACGCTTGGGCCTTTTTTTTTTTCCATGGAACCCAGGCTGGTTTCTTTCAGGACCTAAAATTTAACTGTATGCAGTGGGAGAGAGGCGGAAGGGAGTGTTCCCTACTGGCCTTTAGTCCTTTTCCTTAGCTTACTACGTGCACAAAGTTCCCAGAAATGGGGGGAGTGGGTGTGCACAGTGTTGCTTAATACTGAACTTGAGTTTCATTGTTCTCCTATTACTGAGCTTCCCCCACTGGTTCGGAAGCAAAGGGAACCAGATCACAGCCAGCACGTTTTACAAGCGTAACATCCCTATTTTCCTACACTCAGCTCCTTCATCTAGGAGTTAGGCTCGCATCCTGTGAACCGTATTCTTATTGCCGTGAGCTGCGCACGCCATCTGGCAGCGCAGTGTTTTACGCTGCGGCCCACGAGCTCCCCGCCTGCACAGCTGAACAGGTATCTCGGCCACTTCGTCAGCCAGCTGCTCTGCTCCTGCGAGAGGAAGAGGCTGGAGTGGAGGCCAGCGGCTCTGCCAACTGCAGGCCGGCAGGGGAAGGAATTAAAAAAAAGCTTGGATGCCTCCCTGCTCACGCCTGTGCCTGCAAATGCACCGAAAGGAATTATCAGCCATCACTGGTCCTATCTTGGGTGTTTTTCCACTGTTATTAGCACCCTTTTTCTGTCTTAGAAAACATTAAAGGGAAAAGCATTAGAAATGAGAAGAGCTCAGGCATGCCCTTCAGGTCTGTGACGTACAGAAAAGACTAACTGATCTTCCTCTCTCCTGCAGATTCACAACGCACCTGAACTGGCCTCCTTTTGTGAAGGCTTCTTCCTCAAACACATGAGCTCTCTTCTAGAGCAGGACTCGTTCAAACAGCTGATCTACGGCAGGAACAGCAAAGTGCAAGGCCTGGACCCTCTGCGGGACTTGCAGACAGCCCTGGCCGGCCGCCTGCACTCCGTGTACGTCACCTCCAGGGTGTGAAGCGGGAACGAGGCAGTGGCAGGAGCGCTGGTTCAAACTGCACGGGGCTGCGTCGCCAGGGGAAGCCGTGGCTTTCCCGTTTGCCTTCTGGATCTTGCTGAAAGTCCCCTACACCAGATAACCCCTAGGCAAGGGTGCTGTGCCTCGTCCCGCTGACGGAGGGGGAGCTGGCTTCTCTGTGCTACTACTGTCACAGCGCAAACAAGAACTGAGGATGCAAGGGAAGAACCTGAACCGAAGAGATCAACGCTGCCATTTAAACAAGGACAACGCAGGGCTGTAGAGAAGTGAGGCGATTCACCTAGACCCAACACCTAATATGTAGTCTTAAGCGTCCGTCTACACACCGTAATGGCCACCTAGCTCATAGGCATAGATGTTTTACTTGTACAAAGGCTGCATAGAAGGAGTTTTCCAATCGTATGGACCACTGCCCGTTCAAGGAGCCACCCGCCTGAACACAAAGGCTGGTGCACCCAAACTGCTTCCCTACAGTAATGAACACCAGTGTCTACACACGTCGAGAGACTCCGACATAAGTTTTCCCCCAAACTGTTTGCACCTTGAGAGAGAGAGGTTTTGTAGATGTTCAGAGCTGAGTAGAAACTAATACTAACCCTGACATGACTCACTCTTTAAACCTAATATGAAGAACCAAGCTGGGGCAGGGAGGGGAGAATTGGTTTGTTTGTATTTTTTTAATACGGTTTCACTGTGCTAGTTGTTAATCTGGATCCATTTTGAGGAGGGGAAAAAAGGACTGTCTACCCTTTCACTATCGAGGTTTGATAGTCCCAATCACTTTCACCTTAAAATCCCGTTTCTGAACGTTACCTGTGAGACCCGACACCATAAAAGATGCTTTCTGAAAGACTCAGGTGTAGTAGGAGCTAGCACTATGCCGAGAACCTGCCCAAGAGCATAAATAGCAATAAAAGTCTCCCTGAGGAACTTACTTACAGCTTGCTGGTCGGTTCTCTCTCTGGAGCTAGCTGGGATTAGCAGCTCCGACCTCTAGTCTCCGCTTCCACAGCCTCATCCACGGAACGACGTTGCTACCTCAGGGGGGACTGGGCACAGCGCGCGCCAGGCTGGTTCCTAGAGGTAGGCTGCAGTCCAACGTTCAGGCGGCAGCACTTAAACGAGATGCCTCAACTCCGACGCCCAAGGTTCACATTTTTCCTTTGTTTGCAGCTGACAGATGTTTCTGGTCCAAAAGGACTCCTTCTGGGCCGCCTTCTAGCTGACCGAGGACTAAAAGGAGGACAGTTCAATCTACAGTTTTGCATCTGAAGCAACGTTTCTGTGTGTTGTTTTTTATTTTAAATAATCCCACCCGTAGGCAGGCAGTTAGTTGTGTAAAAACACAGCCCTTGCTCTTACCAGTAGCTTTAAGGAAAGACCTTCAGCTATTCCCACTGATCTTCGTTAGCACCCACCAGAAGCATTTACTAAGACGCTTTAATTCGTTATAGGTGGGTGAAGGAGAAGAGGAAGCCAAGTTTTCAGTGGAGAACTACTGCTGCTTAGAAATTCAACAGTTAATACTGTAACTAAACACACTGGAAGAAGGAGGCTCTGCTGGGCCCAAGCTCCGAAGTACGACAGAGGTTTAGGTAGATGAAGGGAAGGAGAACGAACTACAGCATCTCCCAACAAATCCATCAAAATCTGACATCACCTCATTCTCAAAGGATTTGCATCAGAGGCAAACTGCGTGCCAGGCTAAGAACGCTTAATCCAGGCTCAGTAAGCTGACAGACAGCTCGGTCAGGGCACACATCCGCTTTTGAAGATCACCAGCTTCAATAACCCTATTTATTACCAGAAAGCCATACAGGTGCTTCAAAATTATCACTGGTCTGCCTGAAAAATACCACAAAAGGCTTTATTTTGGAAAGTATTTTCAAGTAGCTGCTCCAGCTATCTGTACAAATATGTAGGTCTTCTTTTGTTGCTGTAATATTACACTGCTTTGTTAATTGTACATTAATGTTGCCACTTATGTAAATGTACCAGGATTTTATTAACAACGTAATTTTAAAATACACAGCTGCTGTTATTTATTCTGCTCTTCTAACAACGAGAAAAACCGTATTTAAAGACACTTCTGTGGAAAAGGCAGTTGCAGTTTCAGCATCTTACATTTGTTTTGGTATATATACACCTAATGTTAGGCTTTAAAACAAGGGATAAAGAGGCATTCATTTCCCCTTCCTAGGCTCAAACATTTTTTAGAAGTAGTAAGATTAACTTGCCTTTTCCCTAGCTGAAGTAAGTTTCCCTGCTTTCCATCAAAAAGCAGCAGAGGGTAACGTCTAAGAAAAATCCTAATTCTAGGATTCTTCTCTGCAGCAGAAGAGAGAGTGAGGGTTAAAGCAACTATTAACGGAGGCATTCAAGCAGTCCTCAGAAGTCAAACAGCCAGTCTGCTCCCTCCCAAACGCTAGCAAATAAAAGGTGAGAAAGCAGGTAACGCTTCCTTTCCGAACCCAAAGGGCTAAAAGGGCTCCGGCCGGCGCTTCGCCGCGGCCGCAGCGGGATTCGTGGCAGAGCAGGGAGCGTTTCAGAACACCGACAGCCACGCAAAGTCAGGCGTGCAACACTATAGGAAGCAAGGGCATTTATGTGGCTATGAGGTAAGAAGTATACGGGTTTAATTCCGCTGTCAGAGCAAGAATTTGACCCAGAAATATCTCCCCCCCAAGCTTTACCCCATAAATCTTGCAGACCCCTACCGAGTTTGGGGCTAACGGCCGAGCTGTAACTCCGAGTTTGGTGCTACCTCTACAGCACCCGCGTGCTTCCCGAGGACGCTGAGCACGTTTCGGAGGACACCATTACCGCAGCCAGAACCCCTACCTGGCCACCGAGAATCTCCTCCTCATCGTTTCTTTCCTCGAATTTCCCACCACGCGTCTCGATAAAGGGAACGGCGCAGCCTGTCTGCCTGGGGCAGCAAGGCTGGAAATCCAGGTCTGTAAGAAGTTACCGTCACAAGCGTTTCGTAGCATTTGATTCACGTCACCCGAGAGAAGCCTGCTGGGAATGACGCGCGAGGGGGCTTTCCCTCGCGTCGCGCCATTGCACCAGCACGCTTGGAAGCCCACCAGTACAAACACCAACTTGTTCTCCAGAATCGCAGAACACAAACACCTAAGATTCCCTTTGGAGCACTTTTAAAGTAGATGATTAAATAGAAATTCCTTATAAAACTAGTTGCACACCGCCTCTATTTTATACAGCGCTGCCCTTGGCGTCCTAGAAAGTAACGCAGCAGAGTTTGCCCAGCTTTGGGGAAGCACAAAACTTTGCTGGCCGTAATTATATCATTTCCCGGAGCAGAGGAAATAATAAACAGAGCTCACACATCTGCCTGACCATGCTCGATGACTTTCAGGCTAAAATAAAACCTTTTTTGCTTTACAATAAGCCTTCGCACAGCAGGCACGCGCTGGCTAACGTAGCGCTGCTACCAACTGGCCCTTTGCCCTCGCCGAACGCTGCCCAAGCCACCAGATGTTGCTCCCTGCGCCCGCCGTAACAGAGACGGCCACGGAGGCGCGAGGGGGAAAGAGAGGAGAGCGGCAGCTCCCTCGAGGAACGGGGCAGCAAGCGGCTGTCGCCACTGCCTGTGGCGGAGGACTCGAAAGCTAGATTTGCCTCCCCAAAGGGCGGTTTCGAGTATAAGGGATCCATTGATCCACAGCAAAGAAAAGAGAATATTGCATTCGGCGCTATTTGCTCAAGCAAAAGAGGGGCAGAAAAAAAAGGTTTCTGTCATATGATGAAAAACCACAGCGCAGCAGGGAACAAGGCCTTGCTAGCAGCAACGCCCAGCGCCGGAGCCATGTCAGTGCCGGCCGTTTCCCTGCTGTTGGCAACTAGAAAACGGGCAGGCCAGTTCAGAGCCGCTCGGCCAGAGCGCAGCCCTCCCGCCCAGGGCGGTCAGAGCTCCCTGCTGCACGTCCGCACGTTCGCTACAGCGGGCACGGGATTTCACCCCACGCTCCGGTCTCCACGTTCAGCTCAGGCAGGAGAAGGCAACCCGCGTCCCTCACCGCCTCGCTCCACCCTCGGCCTTCACGTGCCCGCGAACAGAAAGCGCGGGCCGCGAGGCGCGTGGAGTTTTGGGCCCTTACCGAGAGACGGGCTCGCGATTCAGAGACTACGCAGAGGAGCCGTGACACAGTCAAACAAAAATCCAGCTGGGGAAGCAAAAAAACTCCCAAGGCAATATCACGATGGCCAAATGGAAAAGACACACTCCCTCCTGCCCCTTCTACGCATTGCCCTTATCGAACAGGCCAACCTTTGCTTTCCAGACAGCTCCTTCCCAAAGGACAGCCAGCTCACGGCAGCAGGGAAGAGCCTCGGCTTGCCCGGCGTTCCTTCCTCCCGGACACCTCGCAGCGGTCAGCTCCCCCCGGCTGTCAAAACGGCTCACGGGTCTCCAAGCCAGCGGGATGATGCCGCTGACAACTAGGTCACGTCTCCCCGCCACCTGCGGAGAGCTGCTCGCCTATTCGCGGCTTTCCCATTTTCCTCCAATTAGCCCCAGCACCGCCGGCAAACAAGCTCACGGGCACAGGAGAGGAGGAGAGCGCGGACCTGCAGCGACGTGACAGCTCGGCGATGCAGGGAGCGCTGAAAAAAGGCCAGGAGCTGACCCCGTAGGTTTGAAACGGGGCCTGAGCACTAATGCCTGTGGTTACGGGGTTGTGCAAAGAGCTCTTGCCCTGATGGGAAAGGAGGCGGCGCGGGCAGCTGAGCTGGCTTTGCCTGCGGTTAAACGCCTGCGCTGCCCTTAGCAGCACACCAGGCTCCTTCAAGCACGCACAGCCCCATCTGCAGGGGACCCGGGTACAGAAAGACCAGGATCCTGCTCTGCTCAGGGGGAAACTTCGGCTCAAAACCAACCAAGCCAACCCGACCCTAAAATTCAGAGATGCAGAAGTCGCCCTCTTCTCGGCTCCGAAGCTGCGTGGCATTTTTAGTGCGCTTCTGGCCACAGAAAGACGCGCGTTCTTGCTTTGTTGTTGGACTGCGTTCAGCTAGCCCTTACTCTAGCCGGAATTTTAACCCAGCTTGACTGATGGAAAGCACAGACAGAGGAAAATGTGGTTTGACTAGACTTGTTAAAAAAAAATGAAAATAAAAATCCCCACCTCTCACTTATTTTAGTATCTGAGGGCTTTTTTCCACTTTACTGTTCAAAGAGCAACAGACAGGCAGAGGAATCCAAGAAGCTGCCAGGAATCATAAAATGCACACGGAAAACCTGAAAAAGAACGGTTCAACTGAATACAGCCATTTTCTGTAGAAAGAGCAAAATTCCCCTCAAACACAGCTCCCACTCGGAAACGGAGGGGCACACACGCAGCTCAAATCCTCCGAGTCCTTCACGGCAAGTCCGGTACCCCCAGCTCACAGACAACAGGGCAAGAATCGCTGCAGCCTACAGAGCGCGGCGCGGGCAGCTCTAGAAAGATGTAAACGGTAAAATTCTAGTCTGCGTGAAGAATAATCCAGTTTAATTTTGCCTGCTATCTTCCACCTTGATTTAGAGACAATTTACAAGACGTCTTTTGCGGACTATAGGTATTTGCACAGCTCAGCTCCGACCCAGCCTGTCCTCACGAAGGCTTCCAACGTACTTTCCCCAAGACAGCGCCAGTAAGTCAGGCGGCAAAAGCTTTTATGACTGCAGCCTGCTAGCACGAGCCCGTATTTCCCGAGACAACCAGCAACCTCCGTCTGCCTTAAGGCTCGCACAGGAACGGCTTCATCGCAGCCCCGCGCGGATGGGGGTCCCCGGGGCTCTGCAGGTCGCAGCTCTGGCGTAGGCCCGGCAGAGGACAGTTGAATTCGTACGCTCTTTCATAGCTATTTAGCACAGCCTTATAAATAAACAGAAACTTTTGATGTATTTTTCATATAAATATGAACTTTTTTTGAACTTCGTGGCCATTCGATCCTCAGCTTAGCCGTTGAAAGACACAAACCAATTTCTGGGCCCTAACACCCAGCACATGGGTGTTCTATAATAAAGCTTCTCTTAAACCTTAGTTTTGAACCTGTTAGTAGAACTCGGGTTTAACAGCCCTCCTGAGACATGAATTGTAATTTGCACCACTTCTACATTTTAAGGAAGTTCAATCAGCATTTTCTTAGCACAAGAAGTCACGTGTGATAAAAAAAAGCCTTCCGATACTATCGCCTGTCAGACAGCAAGACCCAGAGCAAGCAAAACACGACCACCTGGGTGCACAAATCCAGCAGTCGGCATAGGTTAGAGAATCTGCAATAATTACCGCTGCTTTATTAGTGCCAAGTTTCAACACGCTTTAAAAGGACTCTAAAAGCGTTTAAAGCTTTGGCTTGCAGCCTGTTAAACCACAGCTGAATCTCAACGAGCAGAGCAGATGAAGTGGGCAAGGCAATGATATTCCGTCAGCAACCATTTGGTGCCAGCTCCTTACCTGACCACCACTCCAAGCACATCTTTGTCATCCCTTCCTCAAATGGCTGAAGGATGCGACCGGCTCGGGACAATCCCTAAAACCCCCTTTTAACGCAATAACCATCCCTCCGACAAACGTGACCAGCTCGAGGGGTTTCTGCGTTGAGCTAAGCAAGACATTGGAAAGGCGCAGGCCTACAGGTATCCATGGGACACGTTTTTGCTGCTGCAGAGCCCCTGGGCTAGAGAACGGCCTCCAGGCCCACCGCGCTGCTCCTGTTTGTGGGAACGGCTCTCCTCTCACCCGGCCGGAGAGCGTCCCCCCGCACGGGCTCCGGCACGGGCCGCAGCCCCCCGCCCAGCCTGCTCCAACGTCCCCCGCGCTACAACTTGTGCTTTGCCTCTCAGGACCAAGCCAGGCGCAGACGGCATCCAGCCAGCGGCACGGCCAGCAGACCCTGTCTCCAAGGCAAGGGGTTGTTGCTCTTCACCCCTCTCCCAGCAGAGCTGCCAATTACCCTATTTTTAACAATAACAACAGCAAAACCAGAGAGAATTCACACTCACCTTTTCTCTGAGGACTCCCCGGGCAGCTGCGAAGAGCCTCGCGCTTTTTGCCTTCTTGTCTGCTCCTTTTCCAACTTTTTCAGAGCTGGTTCAGGGCAGGCAGCCACCACCTCAGCCCTGCAGGCTGCCAGTGCTGCTCTTTCACACAGCTGGGGGATAACGGGGCCCCTCATCACGGCTTGAAGGGCTGCAGCTGCAGATCGCCCTTCTCAGGGCCCAGCTGCCCCCCGCAGCGCGGGGGATGTGCCCCTGCCCCCGACTCTCGCACGGTGACCGGCCAGCCAAAGGGATACACAGGCTGGGCTGCGCAAGGCCCGTGCTTAACGCAGATGCGTCATAAAACAGCCTCCTAGAGAAGAAACACTGTCTTTACCTAGGAAGAAACTGTTTCTTCAAGGATTTGCTGGAAAAAGGAGCTGTGACATCTACCAGTAAATAGAATGCAGCTGTGTGTCAGCTGTAGGTAAGCCTCTCTCTGCCAAACCTCTAGGGTGTGAGGCTGGAACATCAAGACAACGCACCAGGGCCTCAGGTTTGGGACAGGGACATTCTGTGTCAAAGGTCTGCCCTGGTTTTGAAGCCTCTGGAGTCTGACAGGCACCAGACCTAGAGCACTCCAGTCACAGAAGTCCCAGTTCCAGACTGGTACACATTTATTGCCAGCAGCAGAGCTGGGGAGTGCGGTGGCTTGCCTGCTCGACCGCCCCCCGAGCTCAAAGAGGAGATCCCTCAGACCAGGCGTCGGTACGACAGTGCTGATCTCCTGCCAACCTTAACGCTAAACTGTCCAACAACGCCGAGCAGCAGCTCTAGGTCAGCGGACAGCAGGGAGACAGAATGGCCAGAGCAGCTTTCCCAGCACCTGCTAATCACACCACCCCGCTTGAGAGCTAGGAAATGTAAATTACGGAGCTATGGGAATGCTGAGACCTTGGAAGCAAGCGTGAATGCAAAAGAGCAGCCTTTATTACAGCTGCCTGAGGAGCGCAGTACGTCGGAACTGCAGACTGCCTTCCAGAATAGAAGCGTTCATTGCAGACCCTGAAGTCCTGTGAGCGAGGACGCAATCATGAGTCCGAACTGACAACACGGTTAGTGCTCACTGAACAGCCAGCCCCAAACAAAACGTCAGCCGTCGCCCACACCGACAACTCCCTCGAGCTACAAAGGAGTGGGAGTACTACTGAACCAGGAGCTGCACACATCAAGATGTGCTGCGATGCTGAAAGGCAGAGTCACACACCAAAGCCTAACACATTTCTATCCTTTGTTATCCAAACTCTTTTTTAATAAAGACACCAACTATTAAGATGCGGGAAAGTTTACAGATTGATCTGCCCTCTGCATGGAAACTCGGTAGCTGCTGCCGCACCCCCGTGATACCCCCGTGTGTTGCACAGTGCCTCGCTCGAGTCACACTTCATCAAAAATCGTCACAGACTGTCTCCTGGCAGTGTCACGGTGCTTCCCGTAATACAGACACTTCAAAAATGCCTCTCAGGCTTTCCCTTCCCTCCAGCTCTCACCCCCCAAAGAAAGTCTTTTGCTTTAAAGGAGAATAGTACTTCTTAAGTACAGACCCGTCACTCGGTAATTCAAGTTCACTGATTGCTTTAAAGTCATTTCTTCCACTTCTGCTTTATATCTTTAGTCTTCTTAAATTTCTTCTGTTGCTTGGGTCCTCTCGCTGTTTCTAATTTTCTCTTCTTCTCACTGGGAAACAGGAACAAAATATCTGTTAAAAAACCACTAGATCCCCATCCAGCTGGGAAATTTTTGTTGTAAAAGGGGGGCGAGGATCTACAGAGAAACGTGGTTGGGAGAAAATACTTGCTATTTCTTGGGTCTTTTAAACTGGTGCCAGAGAAAGCACAAACAAGAGTCTGACCTAGATTTTCTGGTGTCTTCAGATTCTCTAACCCAATTTGAATCCCGTAAGATCTTGGGTTTTAGCTCTTGTCATTGCTTTTCAAGACTTTATGTGTCCTAAAGGCAATTCATATAGGGCATCTGCAATTTAGAGTACCTAGAAAATATATTACCACTGACAGTTTTTAAGTATACACTTTTCTTCCTGCACTAGATTCTGACGAGAGCCAACATGACAGAGCTCCAACCTTTCTAAGCACTGACGAGACTCTCCCATTCCTGTAAGGCTTCTGGAGACTCGCAGCTTCCAGCATTCATGAAAAAACCCACGAATATACAAAGGGTGGAATAATTACGCCAGCTGTCAGGCACCCCGGGAAGGGGAAATAAGCAAGCAGGCAAGTCTCAACTATAAATCCCCAAGGAAAAGATGAGGAAAGACTCCATGTTGGGCAAGGTAGAGGAAAGAAGATGGATGAAAAGGAAGGAACTGCAGAAACGCAGACTCAATATGTTGCAGGCTTAAGCTCCCATTTGAAAGAGTTCTCATTCCCTGCATTTGCAGGTTGTGCAACGGGACTGTGGCAGGCTCCCACCAGTGTTGGCTCCCAAAGCAAACAGGGCAGTTATGTGGAAGGAGTTGTGTCTTTAAAAGCGACCCAAGGGAGAAATAGTACCAACTCCTGTGCATGATCAGCATCAAGACTTAACCATGTCACCAGAAAATTTACAATAAGCACCTAAGTTACATGAAGACAGGAGTATACTCTAGAGCAAGCCAGAATTCACAGCCGCAGTCTGGCCGTTAGAGGAACCACCGAGTACCCAGGAGAGCTCTCAGGTGCTCACACCCCAATTTCACCACAAAAACTGAGAATCTATGAAGGACGCTAAGTTCATTTTATCTGCGTTATCTCTTCAGCTTCACTCGCTTGAAAAACGTGATAATAAAGCCAGCAGGAAAGACCAGAGAGACCTCTGTGGAGTATTTCAACTTCCTTAACCTTTTCACGCTGACGACGGAAGCGTTCTGTCCTGCTTTGCTCAGCACCTCATTCCATTCTTCATCGTCACCCCGGATAATATATCTAAGTGAAAAAGGTAAAGGAAAATCCAAGTAAAATTGCTAGCACAAAGTAAAAAAAAATAAGGTGATTATACTGTCAGGCACCCGCTACTCTACAAACAAAGCCACTGTGTCAGCACCCAACCGCATCAGTATTTGGAAATACACACAAAAACTAGACTGGCAAAGGGATACCAGAGCTTGTCACGACTCTGTCAGCAGACTCAGTCCAAACTGGGTCAATAACAAGCAACAACTGTCCCCATCCCCATCCAGTGTCGAATGAAGTTCTCAGGAGCCCCTGTTGTACCCGTCACAGGACTGTTCCATGAAAGCCTCTCATCAGAGAAGCAGAGTGCTGAGTAGAGCACATCTGTCATGAAAGCAAAAAATAAGGCCACAAAGGTTACACTTGCCCTAGCAGCGGTGCGTACTTCTCCTTTGCCCACTAGCTTTCTTAAAAGAGACTTTCAGTCACTACAGCTTTAAGCCTGACAACCACAATCAGACCTATAGTCACTATATAGGTTTCTTTATAAAACCTTGAGGGCTTTTTGCTTTTCCCCCCTCCAAAAAAGAGAAGGATGGTTGTCGTGGTGAAGGAAGAGGATGCAAAAGCAATGGCTCATAACGGAACGTTAGCTAAATTAGCAGCTGCTCTTAGACCAGCAGTAAGCTTGACTGGTACAGTTTTTCTATATCAATCTGGGAAAAAACTGAAGACCTGCAGCTTGCTTTTGGAAAGAGAAATTAAGACAACAATTGCTATTCAAAGCAGCTCATGTTCTGTGCCCCTTGTCTGGCTGTTCAAGTACCCTGGAAATTACATACAAAGTTAACTAAGCAAAGCAGCCGTGTAGCAAAATTGAGTGGTTGCTCTCCATCTCAAGCTCTTAGAGACTTAGAATGGACTAGCCTTTGTTCGTACAAGGCTGAACAATACTGGAGAAAGCCTTTTCAAATCAAACAGCTCTGCCTCTTCTATTAGTTTTCTATAACCTGTATAGAAAAGTGTTCAAAATAGATTTTTGTCTCTCTCTCCTCATGGAGGAGAACAGAAATCTATTTCTGTGGAGAAAAAAAAGGGAACATGGTCCAAAATGACAAACAGGTATGTAACACTATCAGTGCTAAAAAATGGAATTAACACTTTTAAAAAATTCTGGTTATGTTGTTTTCCTAATGTGACTGACTTGCAAGTCACTTCAAATCGCATCCATTTTTGTCCTTCCTTCAAACGAGACAACCAAAGACTCAAAGCAGCTTGTATTCCTTTTCTCAGATTTAACAGAGATTAATCTAGAGCCAAAACAGGCAACTTCTCTGGGACGTCAGCACAGTAAACAGGATTTATAAGACAAAAAGTGGGAGGAGGAGAGAGAAGGGAGAGAATCAGTGGCACGTGTAACTCCTGTTGGTCCAGAAAAAGAGACATCTGCTGACACTTCAAGTAAATTGCTGGTTCAGCAACTCAGTATCCTACCAATTGTCCAGCTCTACAGCAGTTAAAAGGCATTCGTAGTTAGTAAAAGAAGTTCTGGTCGGTGGTTCTTTTTCTGTTGGTTTGGGGTTTTGATGGTCTTTTATTTGTTAAAGAAGAGAATATTAAAATTAGCCAGGTACTATTTTCACATGAGTTGCACACACAGCTAAGCTGGATAGCAGACAACAGGACCCGGGTATCCCGGTTTGAGGAAACTAATGACTATTTCTAGAAGCATGAGAAACTGTAAAATTAGAAACAGTCCACAGCCAGGCAGCTTGCTTTATTACCCCACATTATAGAACTATATAACTTATATATGTATAATATACATACTGTACACAGCCAGGATCGAGACCAACACATAGATACATAGTAAGAGCTACTGCCCTGAACAATTTACCATTTAAGTGACAAGAGAACAGATGTAGAAGAAGAATGTGCTCAAGCTCGTGCCAGAGGCACGGGGACACAGGCAAGGATTGATCCCGCATTCCTGTTTGCAGCACACCTGTGTGCAGCGCTGCAACGACGACGAGCCAGCCCCACCTCTAACAACAATTCAGTTCTACAGTTGCACAGACAGACAGGTCGCGCTGCTGCGCGGCTGACACCTGCTAACTCGCAACCTTTCGCTTTCTGTTCAAAATAGCAGCAGAAAGAGGGAAGTCGGTAAGTTCGCCCTTGGGAGTACGACACGCTTCTGGGGCAATGAATTCATGTCCTGAGGTAAACAGGTGAATGGCCTTGAACAGTTGTAACTGAACTTAATTGATACTGGAAAGAACGTTTTGAGTGTGAAACAAAGCAGCTGCTAACAGAGCCGATGAAGACCAAGTTATTGGCTGTCAGGCACACAACAGCCAACGTTTCCATTACCACAGCAGCACACGCTTACCTTACCTGGCCACTGTTGAAAATACCCACCGCTATTTCTCATTTATTGAAGGTTTGAGATTGCGATACTGCAACTACAGCCTTGTGCACAAGTCTCAGCAAGATGCGCGAGTGACCCGGCATTCAAACAGATATCGGGGAAAACTGGATTTGAGACTCATACAGATAAATTCTTACTGTGTAAGGTCCATTTCCTTCAGCTTCGCCACTTCTTGCTTGTGTTTTTCTTGGAATTCCTTTGCGGCTTCTTCCTACAACAGGACAGCACAACAGATGCATTAAGTTCTAAGGGCAACAGTGACCACGTAATGTAAAACGCCTTTCCCACTGAAAGAGAAGTACATCCCCTAAAACAAATACCAGATGATCCTGAAAAGCTTCTCTCTTTCATATAATTGCATTTTGATCTTATTTGTATACATATATTTGTAATACAGAACTCCAAGAGGAGTTTTTCTAACCTCAGTAGGTTCTGTGAAAAATCTATATTGCAGGTTAACAAAGCACGACTACAAGCATGTAACACAAAGCTGTCAGGTTTTAACTACCACAAAGTGACAGACCTGATGTGGAATTCTTTCCATCCCAGAAAATTTCCATTACAAGGGTTCTACGCCCAAGGGAACTCCACGAAGTGTTTACATACGTACGAAGAAGAAAGTTCATAATTACCAAATCGTCATTTAAAGATTTCAGTGTTGGCTCCATGACAATATCCTTTGTTGCCACCATCTGCTCCTCCACAGCTTTTTCCTGGACCGTGTTGAACAACTGAAAATGAAGCAAGCCAACACATGTACGACTTGCTGAGGTTTCTTCTAGGGTTATTGCTTTAAAATAAATAAGAAATGCTGTCTGTCCCCATGAAACTCTTCTAACCTTGCAAATATTATCAGGCAGTTGTTTATTTCTGATGCGTGCATTCCATCATACTGAAATAAAAAGCTCAAGGCTGCTTCCTGAAGGCAGGATTATATATAGCTTTTTATAAAAAGTGTAAAACCAAAATCAGTCAGCACTAACGTCACTCGCATAAATGTAGAGAACCCGTAGCTTACAACATACTTTATTAATACAGCATCACTTGATTAACATTTGCAGCTAAAAGCTGCATTTTTTTAATGTTATTTTCTTCAAGATAATTATAAGGGTGTTACGCTGAGCCAGTCACCTCTCCAGCAACCAACCTACGCCAGACTGCAGCAGCTTTGCTACCGTATCCTGACCCTTGAGAACGAGAGGCCCCAGACTCAGCAAGCAACTGCAAGCGGCTGGCAAGTGTCCTGTCCATCTCACCATTTGACAGCTCATCACGTTACTCCCTTTATCACAGGCATCAGAGAGAAAGAAAACCAGATCCAAAACTTCCCAGTTATTTCACTGGACTTTGAGTCCACCTCTAAATGACACTGGGAAAGGTTTTTTGTCAGGAAAAGTTGAGATGCCACCAATGCAGGGAACAACCATAAACAAATGGCTCAGGCTCAGCTGGCAACACGGGTTGTATGCTCAGCATTTTGGTCAGGACATTTCAACATTTAAACTGTAGGACAAGCACTATTATTTGGGAAAACACTATATAAATCAATGCCATAAATACCTCCTTTTTCCACTGGGATTTTCCCATTTTACAAAGAGGTCTACAGTCAATTATTTGGGACATGTTAAAGATACACAGTTCTGATTCAGCTTTCCGTTAGTGCCGGGCTCAGCACTGGAATCACGCTTTGCTCCAATACAACCAAGACAAAGCTCGTCATGACGCTATTACCTGAACTACTTTGCGGATGATTCTGTTGAAGAGGCCCATCAGCTGGCTGCCGGGCAGTTCCACCTCCTTCTCCAGCTGGTCCAGAGATTTATGCTGTAGGCCAATCCCCAGAAAAAGGGCCTGGGGACAGGACATGTATTTCAGCTACACAGGCTTTTAGAGCAAATACAAATATGTAATACCCTCTACACTCCCCACATTTTACCAAGCCCGTGCTTTACTCAAGTAGTACAAGGTTTCTCTGGTAGAAGCTGAAGCTTTGCTCAGATCACTGGAACACCCCTACATTATTCTGTAGATGGCAGGTGCCATTCCAGACTTAGTACAAACTAATACCTTTCCCCTGAAGTACAGTTCAAGAGCCAGAAGATTTTGAGGGGTTTTTAAGCCACAGTTCACACCGTATTATAAAGGCAGGGAGTACTTCGCTGAACAGACAACAGCATATGATGCCTACACATTTTATTCAAAGCAAATGCTAAAGGTGGAAGAACACTACAAGCAGGAGCAATCATGAAGAAGACTATAAAAGAAGCAATTAACTGAAACAAAGTCTTTTTTTTAAAGATGGCATGAAACGGGAAACTATTCCAAATTTATATACAAAGAGAGGTGAAGCATGGCTTGTTCTCACAGTGATACATACCGACTGTGCAGCAGAGAGAGAGATATCACCCATCTGGTTGAGAAAAAACATCCTGGCAATGGTAGGTACCATATCCATGATGAGATGATAGTCCACCATGTTGCGAGAGTACATCTCTAGTCTCTTCAGGTCATATGGGATGAAAACTGATTCTAATTCAGCACGGCTGATGGCTGATGGGTACAATAAAAGACAACGATGTCAAGACTGTTCTTCATAGCTGTCCAGAATCTCAGTATTTAACAAGTTCCTTTTCACATCCTTGAGTAAAGGGCAACTGCTACCCCATAGGTTCACTTCCCAACACGCTGCAGAATTCAGCACGCTGGGTACAACGCTGCTATTCAGGCTGGCTTGGTTATTCAAAGCCTTTTCAGACAGACATACGTCCGTATGAAAAACATTGCAACTGTCAAAACAGACCAGCATATCAACTCAAAGATGCCAGAGAGACTGAAAACAGTGAGGGCTGAGAAACACAGTTTGCCCAGTCTTTAACTATCTTACACTGGTTTTGCTGTTAAAGAGCTTTGTTCCCTTGTAGCAGCAACCAAAACTCTTTCGCCAAGACAGGTACTGAAAACCCACAAGACTCAGCTTACCAAGTTCTCTCTTTTAAGCCAGAACTGCCTTGTCTAGCCCCTTTTTTTATACTGCCTGTGTGTTTCTCCCAACAAGTGCTGCACTGAGCCCAATAACATGCAGTTGAACTAAAGCCTCTCTCTTAGAAAGACATCACATTCCAACTGCCAAATTACTGATGACACCGTTCTTCCCAAGATCCTAAGCAAGCTGCTCTGCTTACTGACCCTTGCTATTCAAGGCTTCCCTTTTAACTCCATACTGGATTTGGCAGGTGTCAGTATCCATCCATGTTTTGTCATGCATTTAGCCATTACAGTGACGAGCCCTCTATTTTTGGGTTACTTAAATCTTTGAGCAAAAAAGCAGGGGGAAAAAAAAAAAAACCACACCAAAACCCCACCACTACCCGTTCTCGGTGGCAGAAAATGTCCTCTTAGCTGTTGCTTAGAAATACAAGCATTTTTCTGGATAATAGGAACAAAACACAGTAACTGACCAAGAGCAATCCATGGCACTTCACAAGAGACATCATATAACGCATGTATTTGAGAACTCTGATAAACATACACACAGACTTTAAACTGCAATCTAACTGAACAGCGTGAGCCAGGGTACTCACGTGGTTGTGGCTGCTGTTTGATATTTTTGTTCTGTAGAATATTCAATGCCAGCGAGGGAGAGAACGTGCTGAACTGGTAGGAGAGCAGAGAAAGGAACCGCCTCCTAAAATCTATAGGACAAGATGATAAAATAAATTACTCCTGTGGACTTCTAGAATAAATATCCCTAAAGATTCTTCTAGTGTTGGCAAAATCAAAGTTACCTTTCCAGAAGGCAGTAAGCCAAGGCTCCTGTTCAGTGTCCTCTTCATTCAGCATCTTCAGCATGATGCACGAGTGCTCACCAGTCAGGTCGTTCTAGTAAGTAAGATATATTTCCCATCATCCCCGTGAACCTTGCACTCTATGCTCAACTGAAGGCAGCAAAGGTCTTCTAAATCAATAACAACAACTCATGTATCAACTGCCACTGATCACCACCACCTCACGTCAAACCTATGAACTTCCAGAATTTGGTAAATCGCAGTGCTGAGGGATTTTGGTTTCTTGAGGTAACCAGTAGTCACCAGTATTGCAAATTCCAGGTACAGCTCAAGAGCCAGAAAAACAAAAGAAAAATGCAGTGACACAGGCCAAACAAATTATTCTCTCCAAAAGTACTATAACTGCTAGTGCTATTTTTTGTAAACACCTCGAAAAACAAGAGCAGTCAGGTCAAGGGCCACTTGCATGTTTTACCAATGACCGCATTAATAACCCTCAACAGCTGCACCTTTGCTCTAATTCTTCCGTGCAAACTACTTAGAAGACCACATTCACAACGCTAAAACTTTACTCCCCTTTAGCTAACTATAGGCGCAAAGAACAAAAATGAACATAAACCAAACCCCAGATGTAGTCTCAGAAAACTTTCCTGCCCAAATCACATCTCAGAGAAGCTAATGGAAAGATGCCCAGTGATTTCAATAGGGCTGGATTTCATTCAGAAACAGGATGCTACTTACTGGTGTCTGCCTTAGATAAACTGGCACAAATCCAGCACGTTTCCAAAACCTGGGGAAAGGGAAAAGAGAAAATGCATTGGGAATTACAGAGCTGTTGATTCTACAATAATACTTGTGGTTAAATGCAATCTAACTACTGTACAAGAACAACTGTTGAAAACTAGGCAGAAGTCTGTAAGACACCCCACCGACTACTGGAAATGAACACTGACAGAAAGCAGTAACAGCAATCAAACTGACGGAGGGTCTGACTTGGAGGAGCGAAAAATGATGACTGTGATATCAAAAAATGAACGAACTTTCAAAGGCTGGGAGACATGATACGGGAGTTACTGTATTTGACAAGCTTCCGGGACCTCCTTTAAAAACAGGCAAACAGGTTTTCACCAACAATATCGCAGACTGCTAAGGGATACCCTGGGGAGGGGCTGAGGATTTACAGTTTCCTTCAGAGACTCTGCTCTTCCTCAATGAATGATGATTTTCCCTGGCAACTTCCAGGTTTCAAACAGTCACTTGTGAACCAGAGAGAATCCCCGACTGATCAGCAAAATCCTGCTGACATCCCTTTCCATCCTCCCGTTCCTTCTCGCATCGTAGTTGCGAACTGACCCCACAATTCATTTTGCTCCGTAAAAGGAGGACTAGTACAAAAAGACCTGCTGAGACCAAACATATGGCATCCCAGACAAAAGAAAGAAGCCAGGCCCCAGAGCAACCGTCACTGGCAACCTACCTCCACAGGCCACGGGACGACTGCTCATCAGCTGCACAGGACCTTGCAAATTTTCAGCAGGAAGCCCTACATGTGCACCCCAGCCTCTCCCTACCCCACTACTCGTCCTTCTTTCATCCATCCCACCACAGCTAACAAATAATTTAAAAAGAAGTAGTGAAACACTTTATTCTCCCCCTCAGCCCTGAGACAGATCGTTCAAATAAAGCAAGACATCTGAACCATTTGCTTTATTATTTGCAAAAACTAAGACTATTTCACAAAAATCATTCAGTCCTGACGCTCTCCTGCACAGCTAAACAATTCACCATCACATTTTGGCATGAATTTTGTGGCACGCTTGCCATGGAACCAAACAGGCTATGGTCTCTCTTATCTGAAATCCCAAATCACACGTAGCTGTCTAACATCGTTCTGACTGGGTCAGTCACAATTTGCCCTTACTTCTTCTGTTGAACTCAGTCTCATCTCATGTGCTTGTACCGCACCCTAGGTCCTCTGTAAGTGGGGGCAGGCCAGCAAGGAACCAAGGCTGTAGGTGATAAATGACTGCTTTGCTTTTAGGCTAGCAACAGGAAGAATTCTGCATTATTTTGCAACTGTCGCCCAAACTACGGATTCACCACTTCCCACACTATGGCTAAGAAAGTCTCAAAACCCTAGATATTTTATAGAATTTGATAATACTAAAAAAGTTAGCATTTATTACAAAATCATATGCTTTTACATAAAACTATGTTGTAAAATGGAGGTAAAACGTAAGAAAAATTAATAAATGATTTACAGCTGCAGTAACTCCGTTCCTCCTTTTTTGCAGAAAAGCAAGAGGCAGCTGCAGTTGCTGGTGAAAAGCATTTACATTACTTAGGAAACTAACAACTAGTTTTGAAGTCAGCAGCAGCTCAAGCTTCTACAGGTCCCAGGAAGTAGTATTTAACTTCTCCCTACTTCTTACAGGCTGTTCTTACTGCTCTAGCCTGGAAAAACTGAGCAATTAGAGCTAATTAACTGTTTAGAAGGGTCACAGAGACAACCAAGAAGGGAATGGGTTCTCCCTCAGAAGGAGTTTGAGGAAAAACGACCCTGAAGGACGCACTTAGGATCAGCCCTACTGTACATCAAGAAAAGGTCTTACAGGAGAAGTGGGCTGGGACCTGTCCCAGTTTTGGAAGCCAAGTGAAGCACGCAGAGATACAGAGAATGTCCAAGGGCTAAAATATCTGCATCTATGTCTATATACATTATATTATTTATATGTATTATAAATAATATACATTATTTTAATAACTGTATAATTTATAGTTATATTTTTGCACTGGATGTAACTAGGAAATAGAATAATGTCTTACTTGAGTAATCTTGGTGTTAGGCCATAAGATACGCCTAGGTAGTCTAGGTGTTCGGCTTGTCTCTCGCTCAGTTTGAGAAGTAAAGGAGGCAAGTCTTTCCGAGGTGTCACAACCTCCTCTAATAAACTAACAGTCTGAAAGAGAAAGTGGAAACGGGTTAGTAGCAATCCTCACAGAAATCTGAAAATTAGATCTCTTATTCTGTATAAAAAATAAATATGAGTATTTCCTCCTTACACAGAGAAGTCATTATTGAGACTTACAGTGAAAAACAAACAGCTTAGCACAATAGAAAATACAAGAAATGCACTGAGCTCCATACCTCACTGCTTACAGTTGCAATTTCTTTCGGCTTTTGAATTGGTTTTTCTTCCAAACATGGAAATTTGCCTTCATAGTACATCTGCAGCAAAGTCAGCGCTCTGCTGCCGTAGCCCATCTGTGAGGTAGGAACAACAGACTCTAAGCAAAAAGATGGATCTAGTTTTTAAGACAGGGCAACAACATTCTCCCCTTACAAACCCATTAACGATCATCAGTGCAGAGATCACTCAGTCACTGCAAAAATGCATTTTCTTTGCTAGAATTTTTCTTTGCTGCTAGATAGCAGCTCCATGGAGAAGGACATTACAGAACCTGGATGTCCGAAATCACAAGGAGAGCCCAGCTGGTAGTTCAGGACTGTGTAATAATTCTTGGTGCTTAAGTCTGGCACTCAGAAAATGCCAAACACCAGCGTGAACATTTGGTAATCTCACAATAAATGTCACCGGATGTCGATTGGATACTACTGCTTGGGTTGCTGGCATGCTACAACGCTGCCCAGTAACGGCAGGAGCACTGGTGTGCTACCCACCCAGAGGGAAGCAATGTCCCCAGCCCGCTCTGGCATCTGACCATTTCCGTGTCTCTGACCTCATTCTGTTACTACCGCTGGCTCAGCCTCCAAGCTTAAAATGCTGAAAACTGGAGCAATTGAAATGTTTGCCCTGTTCTGGAATTCTGCCTGTACAGCCATTCTCACGGTACCGCTGCTGACTATTCACAACAACCGGCTTCCAAAATACTTTACCCCCTGATAATCTGGGTGAACTGCAATACGAACAACACGCCCACCAGAGAGGCCCCCGAAGTCCGGATCCTGGAACTGCGTAAGAGACAAAAGTCAATTTAAAGAACACAGATGGGTACTCTGGAAATAAGAAATAGGGCTGAAATGTATCTTGGGTGTGAGTACACAGCCACATTATTCACCTGCTCTGAAATGGTCCAGGGAATAAGATCACCAGAAGCTTTCTTTCCCCTAGAAAGGCTGTTCATGATAGACTGGCGAGAGATCTCTCCCTCCATGCACACCTGCCAGAAAAGGCAAAAGACCATTAATGGAGAAAAAGTATTTTCTCCTACAGTCACTCCACTACAGCAGAATCAAAATTTATACTCAGTTGCTGAGTCCATTATGCGGTGTTGACGTTTCATGTGATCCCTGCTCTGCAAGAGGATGAGCAAACATGTACGTGCCAACAAACGGGCTCTGCCCCTAAAAGCCCTGTCGCAAAAAGCACGCCCGCGGGCCAGCCAGGTCCATCTGACGCAGCGGGCGTTACGCTAAGGTGCAACAGAAGCCTGAAGAGATTAAAGCATAAAAAGTGCTCTATGCATTTTCTGTAGTCCATCAACAGCAAACATAAAAGCTCGTCCCACCAATATTTCTCTTTAAATGTCATATATTTTTCATGTAAATGGGGCTTTTTCTTTTAAGAAAGAGCAGCTTTAACTAGCTGCATCGAACACAAATGTGTTCTTAAGGAAGGAAGGAAGGAAGCATACAGTCAGACACCCAAAAGCCAAGGGCTGAAATATTGCTACATCTCTAAGCGCACACATCGGAGGAGTTTGTATTTTTGCAGTTCTACTGCAAATAAAAGGAAAGCTAGAAACATGGGATAAACAGAGTGAACCAGTGAACCAACTCTCCTTGCAGGAAGTCGAAATGGGAGGACAAAAGCATCTCTTGAAGCAGTAGTTCAGCTCCTCAGAAGGCTTCTCAGCACAAACTCATTGTGGAGACTGGGAGGCCTATGTGAAATGATCGGTATCACCATGTACTTACACTGCAATTAGTGTTAACGAAAAAAGGGGGGGTGGAAGGCCTTAATACACCATCGTAACACACACAAAAACAGAGCCCTAAGCTACCATCTACTCCTAGATAGTACACTGATAGTACACTGTCTCACAGCAGCGTACTGCTTCGTTATCGAACAGTTCACGTCATAGATACCCGCTGCTCTCTTACCTGAACAACAGCGAGTACTTCTGGTAACGAATTCTGGGTAGGTGGAACAGGTGGCAAAAGGCAAAACAGATGATGGGCAGGTGCATCAGATAGCATCTGGAGGTCATTGGGTGAGTTCTGGAGGGTAAAGACATACCAGAAAGTTGAAGAATTATTCCATGAGAACAGCTTCAAAGTCCAGTGTAATGTTAGTAGCTGACTTCTAAACAATCCTCCATTTTCGGAATTTAGGGCTATTAAGAAACTTGGAACTAGTACGATACTGATGGGTGAAGAAGCTCACAGGCCAGTTCATGGCTGTTATACTACCGGACAGCATCTGGTTTTTTCAAGTGAAACCTCTTGCTCTAATACGTATAGAACTGAACTTTCTATTTTTACATAGCTACTTATTTCTTAATCTACCAAACCTTAAATAATTTTTTTAAGTGTCAGATTTTTAGCACTCAGTACTTCAGTACTTACGGATTTCACCACTCACATTTACTAGTCACCCATGGTCTTGAAACCTTGAGATGAATTATTACTCTTTTCGGCAGTACAACGGTACTACTCTTTTGGTTAACTTGAGGCTACTAGAACATGGTAAAGAGAATTGCAAAAGAAGTTCATCACTGATACTATTCTGACAAGCTTGTAGGCTCATCTAGAATTTAGTCTCCAGAATTTCTCAAGACAAAAATATTCCAGATATCTGTAAATCCAGTATATTCAGCGAAGACCAAGGCAGAGATCTTCTCAGAGAAATGGGAATACGGATCTGTATACAAGAAGCAACTGAAGCTATTCAGAAACCTCAATTAGGCCAATTCAATTAGACTGTCATAACAATCACCGCTCCCTCCACAAAATTCCTAGCTGAAATGTTGATAGAAGTTGCACAAGCTTTACCTTGTAGTGTGAAGCCACATAGAGGGCCATCAGCCTCTGCAGAAAAACTTCTGATGCTCTGTGGTAACAAAAAAGCGTGTCTCTATTCACGTAGTATCTAAACACAGGGGTTAAGGAAACAACCTCCTTGGAAATAAGGAAAAAGCTCCTTGCTGCTTTAGGGGTAATATTTCCAATACAGCCTTGGGCTACATGCTGGTTTGTGCTCTTAGACTCTACAGCTCTGTCTACAAGAATGAATGACTTTGGGCAGTGTTGATAGCTTTCGCACCCTTCATCTGTAAAGCTAAACCTTTTATATCTCCAACAAGGACTTCCCTTCATTCAGCCCTTCCTTAGGATTGTCTCTGCAGTAAAACTGGAGTTTGGGAATGTCCTGGTAACACACACCACCAGTCTTATAAGGCAGCGGTAAGAGCTTAACTCCAGAAGTGTGGTATTAATAGACTTTTGCCAAAAGGTCATGTGCTGAGGTTATCACCTTAGCTGGAGAACCCACCATTAATCAGCTTGAGAAAGCCTCCTTCACCTGAAAGCAATATATTTTGATCAGAGCACATCATCTGAGTAAGGATACAGGTCACAAGTCTCAGGCAGCGGGCAGCCGGAGATAATTCTGGTGATGCTGAGACAGTCCAAACACAGCAGATCATTTAGCCACTTTTCAACTGGGTCACCAGGGGCATATCTGATTGACTCATGGAGGGAGACTTCATGCAATGTACGAGCTGCAAACAGATTTCAGAGAAGAACATTTAGTGTTGGAAGTTACAGCTAGCAAAGAATCCAGTAGGATCAGTGTCCTTTGAAGGGCTCCCAGGAAATTAGAAAATCATTACTCATATAGCTTTCATCCCTTAAAAGCCTTTACATCTGAAAATCATGAGGAAAAAACAGGCGAGTTCCTTCACTTTCCCATACCACTGCCTTCCTACAGCTGCAAAGTCCGCGGACACATGGGATACCCACAGGGCTCGCCAGTCAGCAGCACCGGAGACCACGGTTAGACGCCGCAGTCCAGAACACAAAGGAGTACCTGAGGTGAGTTTAGCCGTGGCTGTAGATTTGTTCTCTGCTGTCATGGTGACTTGGGTCTGGGCACTCTGTTGACGGAGCTGCTGAATGAGCTTCAGAGAGAGTGATCGACCGGTACCCTCATACCTGAAAAGCAGAAGAGAAAAGTCTGAAGCAAATAACTAAGCAGCAAGCCTGAGCCATGGGGAAGCTCCGGCACAGAACTAGGCTGCCAGAGCTATGAGCCGTTCGGAGGCCTGTGAGGGCCCCAGCCATCTGTGAGAATCACTGCCTTTTGATGTTCTTGTGCATGTAGGACAGGGCAGCCTACCCTGCCACTCTTAAGTCTCACCATATTGGAAGGAAGATGTCATTCTTCCCTCTCTCTTAACAGACTGCACAACCCAGTTTATGTATTTGCTCCTTGTAGCAGAACAGAAGAGGTGCAAGTCAAACACTTAATGAATCCACAGTGGAACCAAAGGAAAGCAGCAAGTTCAAGTACTGACTCTTGGTTCTTTTAAGGAGCAGTTCCACGACAGATCAAGAATTAGCATGACCTGATGTAATAGTGTGTAATAAAAAAAGTACTGTAGATAAGAAATAGTCCACTGACACTTGCACAGCTGCTTTCCCAGGCAGAGAGTTGCTGCTCAAGCCTTACCCGTTGATTGTAGAAGCCATGAAAACAAGGTAAGGGCCTAGCAGGCTTTTCACCAGGGGTAGAGGAATGGCGGCAGCTTCATCAATCACAACAAGTTCAGCTTGACCCAGTTTCACAGAATCAGCAGGGTGTATGTACTGCAAGGAATGAGAGGACACCGTCACTGTCAACAACAGCTTCTCTGGGAATCAGGGAAATGTCAGAGTTGGCAAAGAAAAACATGAAAACATATGAAAACAAACATACGAAAACACATGAAAACAAACAGTCGGGAGAGGGTTCATGTTACCCTCACAAGAACTGGGCCACACATCTTGTTTTGCGTATTTCCACACAGATTCATCTGCAGAGATCGTGAAAATAAAGGAAATCTAATCCCTAGAAACATATGCTCTTCCTTCACTGTTTCTTTCGCCTTCCTTTGCTTTTGTTTCAAGAAGAAACCCATAAGTAATTAGCAAGGGAGCTTTGTATCCTACAAGTTATTCACAGAAAGAAACTAAGATATTTTGTGAAAGTCACTCACCAGGAAAAAAAGGTCTGCCTTAAAGCAAAATCAAGCAGGACAGTTACACATCACATAAAATGAACACGCTTAAAATCAAAACACCTACAGCATCGGTAAAGCCAACAGTTAGGAGCAAAAAGTGGAAAGGCAAGAGTGCAGAAGAGGCCAGTTACCTGAATGGTCTGTCTGTGCTCCTTGAACACATTCACTCTGACAACAGCCTTGTTAAACTCCGGATTTAAAGACTGAACAATCTCATAGTCCAGATGTTCCTGAAAGAAAACATTGTTATACAGTATGAATAAGCCAAGGTCTAAGAAAAATATTGTTTACCATTATCATCAAAATAAGCTCACTAAGAATACACTGTTATTTCAGATTCTAGTTCGAAACTCTTATAACAAAAGCTTCAGAGGCCCGAGAACTGAGAAATTATTTACTTATGTTAAAAACTATTTCACAAAGAAACTGATTTACTCAACTTAAAAACAGAAAAGGAAACATAACTGTACTATGATTCATTTTTGCAGAACATTACTAAAAAGCCTGGTAGCTAATATACGTAAAGGAAAATCACAGATGAGATGCAAAACCCCTCCTAAACAGGAACACTGTGAAAGTACTGTAAAACAGTCTGCTCTCCTTACCTGATACTGCAGTGCATCAAAGCCTTTAAATATGAATTCAAAGAGAGTGTGAAGGTTATCAGGGCTTGGAGATGTGACAAAGATATTGGAGTAACTGCACAGAAAAATAAAAGAAGAGTTTAACTCTTTTTCTAACAAATTTTACATATACATACTAAGTAGAATGTTTTCTTTACCCAAGGGGTTGATTTTACCTAATAACCAAACCACAGCAGATTCCTTTAGACGCTTATCTCAATTTATGCGTGATTAGTTTGATTTTTAAAGACTGAGGTTTTCTTATTACTATAAAACAGAAAAACTTGGATATCAGTGTATGCAGCAATCAAAAGATATAAGAAGAATAAAAAGGAGGGATGTTAGGACTGGAAATTACAAATATATTCAGATCCTGTCATCTTTTTTTTTTTAAAAAAAACCTCATGGATGCAAATAAAGCCTGGGAGACTGAGGGGGGGGAATCACTCACCCAAAAGCTACTGCTCCAGCAATAGCCAGCCCCAAAGCAGCAGATTTCCCACGTCCCCTGGCTGCTGTTAACGCCACAGTGCTCCGTAAAGTCTTCTCAGAAATGGCTTCAATAAATTTTAGAACTGCTTTTGCCTGATGATCAGAAAAAAACCAGAAAACAAAGATCAGCTGTGTTTAAATTGCTTTCAGCATTACTTACCCTTACCACTAGTACATGTCTTCTTTCCTAGAACAGGAAGAAGGAAGAGAAAGACATGATGGGAGAGCTGAACATTAAAAGCCAGACAAATAATGTGCAAGAAGTGGTAATCTTGACCCACTGAGTTCTTGAAATTATTCAGGTCACAACACAGATCAACAATCTGTACAGCAATTCTCAATTACTAGCTCCATGCCGCTGACCACAGAGTATATTCAGCAAGACGGGAAGAGGCACACTGCTCTCAGAGGAGGAAGACGAACATATCTGGGCAGTGAGAAGACCTGCTGTAAAAGGGCTTAAGCCGTGCACAGCTCTGGGAGCCACCCGGCTGAACTGCAACTTCCCAGCGGATACTCCAGAACAGGAGAGACAATTGCAACAGGGCCTTCATTTGCACTAGTCAGTGACTCTCAAACTGGAGTAAAAAACGTGTAGGGGAGGCAGGAATAGGGGCATATTAAAACATGATACGGATTCTCCACTTCTATTCAGAACTAAACTGAACAGAAACTTCAGGTTAAGTTTCCTGCTTATTTCAAACCCTCAGAGCCCATCATCTTTTTAAATGTGGACTTCTCCAGATCAGCTTCCCATCTCCATTCTAGTCTTTCCACTTAATCTTAACTTCAGGAAGAAATCACCGATACTGTCACTGAGCTACCACGTCCGATCAATTTTTCAAGGAAATCCTCTGGGACCACACCCATCACCGTTCACACTCAGATTTGATTACATGCAAGAAGAGACACAAACATCAATACCCAAGGTGCTGTGTCAAGCACAGAGTATCTCAAATTTAAACACCACACCAACCTGGTCCAGGGTTTTACAGCCATCCACCAAAACTCCGACAGGCTGTGTATCCTGCAAGCTCTCCTTCAGTTCTTTCAGCTCCAAGTCCTGCGGCCGGAGGCTATCTTCCTATAAGCACAGGATTTACCGTAACAGGATTAGTAAAGGACACTTCAGCACTATTATGTCTTTGTGATGTCTTCTGATATCTTTTATCAGGCAGAGAAAAGACATCAGAAAGGAAATGTTACCACAAGTTGAATATACTCCCTAAAACCAGAAACGTTTAAATGGACAGATATTTAACACTTCAATTTTAATGCATCTGCAGGAGAATGGTTACACAAGAGGCGGGTAGCCCGGCTTCCCCAAGCTTGGAGGAAAACGGGAAAGGATTTTTCAGTACACAGTAACTGGAGAATGGCATTGCTAGGAAGAAGAGACCATGGACAAATTTTCTGAAGAATTTAATTCATTTTTCAGTCTTCAGGCTGTACCAAAATGTTATGATCTTTGTTATACCTGTCATACGAGGTGTACATATTGCCATGTAGGGGGAAAAACTACTGCAACAGCAACAGATCAGTTTTCAAACCGATATCAAGATTTTCAAAGCCAAACAATAAACTTGGACACAAAAGCAATCAATTTTAAATGGGAATGAATTCTAGTTTTCCTTATTGTCACTTAAAATGCCAAAGGCATTGGTCTATCCATCCAACAGATAAGTATTTGTGCTGCTGTCAGTATTGTTATAATGCTAAGGGGGGGGGGGGGGGGGGAGGGGGGTTCTGTCTTGTTTTTTTAAAATCAGTGTTCTGTTAAAATGTTTTTACCAAAAACGGTTCAAAAGCTTAAAGATTTCCATTTAAAATTGGTTCCATTTTACTTTAGTCTACAACTGAAAGTGATACAAGGATACATTTCTAACAGCACAAGCTATATGTCTGGCTTATATTCCATGAATGTTTCCCAAGATGTGGCATGCGTAAGTCAGAAACTGAAACAACCACTACAGCTTCTAGGTATCAGGTGTCTCCTGAGCTTGTAATATACTTATTTCCAAAGTGTTTTCCCACCCTCCAGACATGGAAAGGTCTTTTTATTTGTCTCATCCCCACTATCCATCAGCTTGAAATCTCTCTATCCGCTTCTGAAACAGCAACCCCAGCAATTAAGCTCCACCTCACTAGGCTAAACAGCAATACAGCAAAATCAATAAATACAGGCAAGCGCAAAGAAAAAAAAAGCTGTGACAGGAAAAAAAAAAAAAAAAACAAGGAGAAAAGAAGAGACGGCTTCCCTTGCTTCACCCAGGTGTAATTTTTGCAGAACATTCTACTGCGAGACCATTATTTGATGTAAATCAGGGTGAAAGGAAAGCTTCCTCTTTTTTAATTCTTTAATACACCATGGTCAACTCAGACCAACTTCTCCCAAGGCAAAACAGCTGACATCGCTTACTGACCTGTGACTGTGGTGGAACAGGTGTGATGTTTGCAACGTGACTGGAGATGGGCAAGATATTCAGCTGATCATCAATCACGATGCAATTCTTGCATGAGGCCAGAGAGAGAATGAACCTGAGCAGTCAAGCAAAGGCAACTCAGTAAAAACACGAGCAACACAATTGCATTTTAGTAGCTAATTTAAACTCTCTCCTAAATCCAGACATAGTATTTACAGCTACAGCTACTTACAGCTGAGCTACGACAAGTTCACACAACTGGCAGTATGCCTCTTACCATAAAATCAGGGTCATCTACACAAAACAGGTATCATTTACCAGGATGTCTCCAAAGAACACTAACTAAAGATGATCTGCCAAGAGCGTATTGAAGCGGGAGGTAGCTGCATAAAAGTGTAGGATGTGAATCCACAGCCATTGCGACAAACGCTGACCCCCAAAGACTGCAGTCAGTGCTGCTTTATTCATCCTTATTTCTGACATCCCATAACCACCGGCATGCTAAAGAATGATTTCTGCAATTTTCCTATGGCTAGAGCTAGGGCTCACTCGCTCAATAAGAGCTGCTTATTCTATACAACAAAAGCAGAGGAAACACCTTTACAAGACACTTCTAAAACAACAGAGAACACTCCACACTGAGCAGTTTTATGTTTTACAGTAGCGCAGTAAGTATCGGAACTTCAGTGCATCTGGAGCATATGTTTCTACAGAGTGTTTCAGGAGACTCAGAACAGTTTACAAATTTGGGTCTATTAGCGTATATTCCTTGTAACATATGCCAAAATTTTGTATACAATTCCTGCAACAACAAACTTTGCAGCCAAGAAGCCCTATGCCAAAGCAAACCCATAGGATGCTTTCCTAATATGACTACACAACGTTGTTCCAGATGCTTTTCTTGGGCACGCAGCCTAGATCCTTTACACTCTTAATAACTTACCTCTCATTAAACCGTCCTACCACGTCCTGGTGTGCCTCTGTTCTATATCGAGAGTGTACATCCTGAAACAAAAAGAAAAAGTCAATCTGGAGAAGAAACAGCAGTAACGGTGATATTTACAAGGTGGCTACTCATGGGACAATCCAACTTCTTTCCCACTCTCGTGGATTACAGTCTCCCTTTCCATCAACACCGCATCCCAGACAGGATTCCGGTTTTCTGTTTGTTGTGAAACAGCCACGTTTTCCAAATACTTGTTAAAAATATATTTTTCCTACCAATACTTTTTACAATGGTCTTATTTATTGTTGCCTGACTTAAAGGTCAACTCTGCCATGTACAGAACATTTGAAACACCTCAGGGATGCTATGAAAAAAGTCTATCACTTTAATTCACCTAATAGCATTATTACTAATAGAAACAGTTCCTGCTCTAAGGGTAAGTATACTCAGTGTGAATCATAGAATCATAGAATCATTAAGGTTGGAAAAGACCCTTAAGATGATCGAGTCCAACCGTTAACCCAGCACTGCCAAGCCCACCACTAAACCATGTCCTCGAGCACCACGTCTACCTGGCTTTTAAATACCTCATTTGTATCTAGAAATATATAGTAGTTGTGAAGCTGATCTCACCCAGAAACAGGTCACAAAACACTCAAAAGGCCTATTTTTTACTTAGCTTTCTGTTACATAGGCAGATAGCATAAATACTTTCCAGAACTATTGTGAAACAAAAGAACACAGTTACATTTGTGAACACCAGGCGTTTCCTCCTTGTAACCTAGCAGCATTTCAAGACACAGAGGTTAGCAGAACTGCCTAGGCATAAGACATTCAATCACAGATGAATGAAGGAGCAGGAAAGATGACAGAAGGAAGACCATAGCCTATAACAAAAGCAAAACTTAGCATCACCACGATGTACCTGCTTGTATAACACAGACACATTACGTTGAACATACCATGGTCACTGTATAGAGCTGCTTCAGCGAGTTCATAGTTCTCAGGAGAATCACCACAATTCCACCTCCTTCTACTGTTTCAACAGTTCTAGCTAGCAGGTTTGGAGTCAAGGCTTCAAAATCCTAGGAAATAAATAAAACATCAAAGTTGCCTAGAGTTCACCAGTGCAACTGGCACCTACTAAAAGGAACGGAAAATCTGAAAACATTATTTCTCAAAGTTTAACTCACACTTGACATTTGCATTAGTCAACGTCCCATTAAAATTCTACCAGCAAGGCTATCTCACCCTCACAAAACTTGTAAGAGATACATAAGGCCATCATAATTGAAATAACAGAAGCAACAAATACTATTCCTTCAGCATTTAAACCGAAAGCAATCGATACGAGTGCAATGTCCTTTTCAAGTCAAAAGTTTAACTCCTTACCTGAAGTACACACATGCCGAAAGTGTTACCAAGAATCTTATGAGTTTCATTGTAATAGCAGTAGCGAATGTTTGTGGCTGCTATAAATAATTCAAAAGGATCGTCGTCCTTTATGTTTAAAGTTCCACTTTTAATCTTCTTCTGTAGTTGTCTCATCCTCTTCTTCCGGTGGCTGGAGAACAAAATTATACAGAAGTTTTCTTGGAAAAAGGTTTGAGAAAAGTGCGTTCAGGCCTACGTTCAAGTCTAATCGGAAGTCAGAGCGCAGCCTCCAAGGAAAAAAAATCTTGGATCACACTTGCTGCTTTCACGACATGTTCCCGTGTGCCTTCAGCCCAGAGGGGTGGGTGTCACACAGAACCAGCCGTTTCTGCAAGAAACTGCTTGGTTGGAATCATGCAGTTTCAGGTAACACTTCCTTCCTGGCGTTGTGTGCAGACTATAAGTACGCACACGCATCTAAGAATTAAAATTTTAAACACTTTTTCAAAATGAAGGCATTCTAATGCTGAATCTGCATTCAGTCCTAAATATTCCTGAGGCTAAAAAGCTGAGGAATTAAAGTTTTGGCCTTTTGAGGTTAAAAAGGTGAGGAAGAGACTGGCCCAGAACAAGAGATAGTGTTAGAGCTACAGAAAGAAACCAGAAGTACCTAGTGCCGATGTCAGCTCTATCAGGGAAGCCCAATTTTAGTCCTGGAAGACCAAACTTCCTATAGCTCCTCCAAGAACTAATCTTGTTTCTCCTTAAAACCAAACCATGCAGCCTACACTCAGCAGACCAGTCACGGAGCTTTTGCTTCACACAGAGCAGCGACCGCAGCATGAGACACAAGAGGTATCTTACCTGCTAAAGCCCAGCTCCTTTTTGTAACACCACAGGACAGAGGGTCTGGCCTTTACAGTTGCTTTAGACAACATGTGATGAAGTATGACCACCTGCCAAAACACAGAAACGTTCCTGAACAACTGTACTCACGACCTAACACAGAAGAGCAAAATATTTTTCTATACTTGACCTTACAGCTGTTTTTTCTACCAACCAACCCTGCGCAAAACAGAAGGATGCCTTGACGTTTTGTGAAGGTTGCATTCCTTTTTACCCAGACCTGTGTCTGTGCCCTCTCCCGGGCTGCATGACATTGAAGACACTGAATTATACCCACCGCTTCCTTTGCACTCTTCTTTGGCAGAACTGCTAACAACCACACAAGCAGAAGGCAATTATTCCAGGCTAAATACAGTTCTTAGTATTTGTCTCTTAGTATGGATTTCGCACAACCTTTTTCAGACTTCTTCTACAATTTAACAAGATCTCATTTTGAATTTTAATCCTCTAGCGGGTTTGGCAACCCACCTCACTGCTACACAGCCTGCACGTTCAGTAAGCACGCTTGCTGCTTTGGAACCCAGCTCATCAGTGAAAATACCAAACACAACCAGACTCAGGATCTGCCCCGCCAGAACTCACCTGTCCACTTTAGCAGTAAATCAATGCCAACTTTCTTGTACCGCCACCCGATCGACTCATTATTTTCCAATTTTTATAACTAGTTTGTTTTACTTCCCCAGGAACTGGAGCTAACTGAACTGACTTATCCTAAAACATAGGTTTGCCATGCCTTCCCACTCAAAAAACACGTCCAGAGTCTCTGAAGAGAAAGGAGCTAGTGATCAATTTCTTCCGTACGACATTACCAGGGAGGCCCAGCCCGAGCTCCGGCGCGGTGACATCTGCAAGATGCCTCCGTACCTAAAACGTGGCTCGAGGGCAAAACCGTAACATCTTACGGGAGAACCGGGAGAGGAGAGATGCTCCTGCTAGCCAGAAAATCAAATAGCTTTTGCCCCAGTTTAAAAAAAAACATTCCGATTTGCCTGCACTCGCTTTATTTCACGTCCACGAGCTTCTCAGACGGGAGATGTGGAAGGACCAAGTCTCCTCAGCCGTTTCTCAGACCGCGGTGAGTGGCCCGGTGCGGGCCGAGGGACGCCATCGCTCTGCCTGCTTCTGTACGCTTTTAAACGCTTGCTTTACAGAGGAAAAGCCGGTCCCGGGTGGGTTACAGATCAGCCGTTCTTGTGCATCGGCACACCCCCCGCCTCGAGGGCAGGCCGAGCCCCTCAGCCCGCCGGGAGGGCCTCACCTGGTCCTTGCCGCGGTCCCCGACCACCACGAAGAGGGCCCGCTGCCGCTCCGCCACCCCGTTCTCGATCAGCACCCGAATGCGGTTGTCCACTTTGCGGCGCTGCATGGCTGCGGGGCTCCCGGACCTTCCCTCCCGTGCCCCGCTCCCGAGGGCCGCGGCCGTGCCGTCCCCTCCCGCCCGCCCGCCGCCGCCGCCTCCTCAGCGGCACCGACGGCCCCGGCGGCTCGCGCCACACCACGTGGGAGCGGCGCGGCCCAGGGCGCGCGCGCCGCGCAGCGCGGCAGGACCCCGAGGCTGCCCATGCTGTTCGCCTGCGCGGCCTATCTAAATAGACATATATATTTAAAGAACTTAAGCTGGTTTTCCACATGGGAAAGTCGCAGTGGAGTTGAGAAAGCACACAGCGATCAGAGCCTCGGCGGCGCCTTTATTAATGCAGAGTTCAGGGGTTGCCGTGCCCGGGCCCGGGGGCGCCGCCGGACGTTGTTCTCACAGGGGAGGCGGCTGCAGGTACCGGCCCCCGTGTGAGGAGAAGGGGGAGAGGAGCCGCGGCTTAGGCCCGACCTGAGGCTGAGCCTGCAGCACCCAGGACTCGGCTTAGAGAGAACGTCTCACTGTGAGCACAAGCACGTAGAAAGTAATCGCTTTAATAACAAGGATTCTCCATCTAGGAAAAATACAGGCGTTTGGGAAGGTACTTTTTAAATATCCTATGTATCTTACATATTAAATTACCTATGCATCTTACTCTGTGTATTACTTACGTATCACATGCACCAAAACAAGTTAGCACCTGGAAATAACCCTGACTCCTGCGAGCAGCCGGCTCTCCGAAGCCCAGAGACACAGCCCGGTCCCGCCACGGGCGCTACCCACTTCCACGTCTCTTCTGCTTGTTTCACTTTGTGTAACCGACTGCAAAAAGGGGATAAACCAAACTTCAATTCAATGGCAACACTGATTTTATTTTTTTTTTTTTTTTTAAATCCTTTGTTCTAAATAAATCTTGCTTGCAAAACCCAGCCCCGCTGGAGTGACCACCGCATCTCCGATGATTTTATAGATACCCCATTTCCACACAGCGCGGGTCCGTTAGCGATGCGCTGTGTCACTGCGTGGCCTTTGGTACTGTTGAGAGGGGGGGAAAAAAAAAGGGCATCTGGATACACAGTATTCCCATGGAAACAAGACTGCAGAACGCAAACAGCACACACAGAGAAAAGTAACAAATCTTTAGGATGCGTTATTATCTGATACTAAATCATGAAATCCCAAGAAATGCTAGTAACCTTGCTTCTCAATAAAACTAGGTAGCTGATAACATTTAAGCTCCAGTTTAATACAACCACAGCTCTTTGAAAGTTTTCGATACAAAATCCCAAGTTGCTCAACTCTGGAGCTGCAATAGGAAAACAATTTATCAGTCTGCCTTGGTTTAAATTCTACTAAGAGTTCTCAGAAACACTAAATTTATTCTCAAACGGACAGCAAAACTATTCCTAATAACCTAACATCTGTGACATTAACCTTTCAATACCAACGTTGAGCCAAGCTATTTGCATAGATATATTTATTCTTAGCTTTTAATACTGCCAAAAAAAAAGTCTTGAACTTAAACATTTGAACAATGAAGTATTTAAAACCAGGTAACATCGTAGGAAAAATGTGTTTAATACCACTGGATGTATTTTGGGATATTTAAGTTTTAAAATATAGCAAAAATATGATAAAACTATTGAATTAATAATCATAAAGGCTGTAGAACAGTATTTTTTGAGGAAGTGAACCCAGGTAAACCCAGTTACTGAGACAAAACCACCAATACAACAGAAATGTAGCAGACGATTCCTTAAGGTAATAGGTATGAAATATTTGCTTAAAAGGGAAGGACATAAAACATTTAAATAGATTTATTTTTCAAGTGTTTACATAAGCCATGGACCAATTTGTTTTAAACGCTGAGTTAAAGAACTGCAAAGACATATATACAGGTATGTTTAAGGCCATCAGAAAATTTAAATCTGACAATGAACTAAAACGTAATTCTGAAGACTCGTTTTATACGGTAGATGCATTACTAAAATTTATTCTAAAATTGAATAGCTTCCAAAACGGAAATACGTTTTCATTTAATAAAAGTCTAATGGATAATTACTAAAATTTATCTTGATACCAATATTTCAGGTGTACTCTTGATCCACTATTGGGTATTTGAGCACATTTTATAGAAAGGAGAAATTGGCCACCAGAGTTGGAACTGAGCTAGTTACACCCATCGGATTATTTTATGAACATTAAGAGGTGGGGGGGGGAACAGAACCTAGCTTTTTAAATTAATGGGTTAATAACTGCAGCAAGAGCTAACACAGATAAATTTAATTCAGAACAAAATGTCGAGTTAGGCTGAAGTTTTCCTAATACAGTTCTCTTAAGCGCCGCTCAAACGGGCTTTAGGATGTGGATTTTGGAAAACAGATTTCCTTCCCTCCATTAAGGCTAGATCTAGAGCCACAAATCATTTTAATTGCATTATATTCAAAAAACCTAAGAAAGTGGTTAATAGAATAGCACCTCTTCCCTTAGATAAACCGTTTGGAAAATTAGTTTCTCATCAGAGACTCTGCCATACCACACCAAAAATTCAGCAACGCACCGTTTCTGAAACCCTGTAGGAATAGAGGCAGAAATCCAAGATGCTGCTTTTACATTTGCGTGGAAGTGTATGAGGCTCAGGGGCTTGCTTTCACATGGAGAAAGAGACATTTAGTTTCTTTAGCAGCCTGCTACAGCGTAGATGTCGTCTTTCCTTTTAACGTTAGCCGATTTGAATGCAACATCCAACCCTAAGCAGCCAGGTGCAGTGGATCTCAAAAGCATGGAACCTTTCCTCTTGGAAAACACAGACTGGGATAAAAAAACAAAACAAAACAAAACATTTGAATGTAAAAGCAAGCAGTATTGGCAAACTAGGGAGTCTGAAGGACCTTCCCCATCTCCCTTCCCTTCTGGAAAACCGAACTGGCCAAACAGAACCAACATCATAGTTTAAGAGATCAGCCTTCTTCCCAACTACCAGGTTTGCTCATCTGGTGTTAAGGGAATTTTCCCAAAGCTCATGTCAAAGCTCCTGCTGTTAAGTTCTGCCGCTGACTCTAAGACGGCCAAGATTAGTGCGAGACCAATCAAATGCTCAGGTGCTGACGTCGTGATGGAACAGTCAAAGAAGTTTTAACAAATTTTGACTGTTAGAGAAAACCAGAATTAGCACACTTTGCAACGTTTGAGTTTCCAGTAAAGTTCCAGACAATAATCATGACTATATTTAAGCCCAAATTTCAGTAAGTAAATAATCTTTCTAAATTCAAAAGGAAAGTTTTATTGTTTGGGGTAATTTCCTGCTTGCTCTTCAGACGAGGCCCTGATTTTTCGGTCCACCAGCAGTGAAGAACACCTGCCCACCCCATCTGTAGAACTCAGGTGGTGCCAGCTCAAGCAATTAAAAACCTTTCCAGCCCCGTCCATACTCAATGCAGCTGGAACACGGCAGAACAGGTGCGTAGATCTGAAAGACTAAAATATACAGTGTACTTCATGTAGTCACAAACCTCAACTCCAGCTATAAATTTATAGCTTCAAGTATCTGTTTCGATACTTGGCATACACTTTGATCAAGAACCATTTCGAATGAGCAAGAGAGACAATCTTTATTATTTAAGACATGACTGGCAGCCTCATTAATGGGGCTGGTTAACGAGCAGTGTTCTCACATCCCATTGTGTCCACAGGAGACTCGGGATGGGAGAAAATTGAAGAATACAGCACAGCTTTGTCCACTGAGCCCCAACACTTGTATCTCAGATGTGCATTTATAACGAATGGTTCTTGCAAAGAAGAGGTAAGAAAAATCAGCTACTCTGCTTAGGCAATGCCAGAACTTCAAATAAAGAATAGGAAGATTGAGATTTTTCTGACCAATTGGTTTTCTGTCTTATTCCACTGGACCACAAAGATTCTGCCCTATTTCCTTTTATCGGATGAAGCTTAACCACTTTTTCAGCATCATTTATCATCTTTTCAGTATTTGTCTGGAGTTAAAGCCTTTCCAGTAACTTTTCTCTCTCCAAAGTAGTTACTCAAATGCCGTTTGGGGGTAAGAAGGAAGCTCCATCCATTCTCCACACACACATATGAAGGTAACCAGTAACCCAAGCAAACCTTCCTAACAAATAAGGTTGGCAGGACATTTTGAGAAGACACACCTTTAAGGTCACAGAGTTCTCCGAGAGTTATAAAGCCCCAGCAGAACAGATTAACTGGCCATTCACAAGAAGTCAGCTTTACTCTTCCAACTACTCTGAATGATGTTATACTTTAGAGATTGCTATGCACAAAAGACAGTATCTTGGAAAGAAAACAGGAGCTCAGTGAAGTCTAGAACTCCCTCCACAGCAAAATCCCAAAGTTGTATTGGTGAACTGTTCTTAAAAAGACAGCCCGTATACAAGGAGAACATCAAAGTAAAATGTAGGACAACATTGACCTTAGGCATGAGAAAATAGCTCATGATTTCTGAGTGAAATATTTAAGTCGTGGCATGTCTGGGAAGGATCCAAGTTGCCCAGACACAGCAACATTAGGTAAAAACATCTGGAAACTTGAGTGATTTATAAATTACTCAAGAATCCTTGTATTACAGCTAAGAGGAAGGAAGATGCTGAAGCTAGAAGTTTGTTCTCAAACACGTACCACTGTACGTTGTCACAGCCTAGCACCAGTAGATAATGAAGCCCCTGCCAAAACGAAAACCTGTGTCTCCTCGTAGTAGCTGTATATGCAAGTCATAACCAGTCTGTTATGCTCCCACAAGACCGATTCACAGAGGAATCAAGTAAAATCACTGAAGGGTGCAACTGATGCGTCTACGTACAGGCTCAGAAGTAGCACTTCGCTATGCTCACTCGCACTTTCGCACCACAGGCATCGGGCCCGAGCTATCCTAAAGCAGCACCTAACTGGAACAAACGCAGCTCGCCCCGGCATCCAGAAAGGGCTCTACAACAGAACCAGCCCACAACTGCCACCGTTCCGCCTCAATACGATCACTTCTTGTAATGGTCTTTGTTCAAAACGGGATCTTTTTCAAAAGGTGTATCTAGGAGGGCTTGTGATCTGGACGTAACTCAGATCTAGAGCTAAGTTACAGAGTGAAGACACTTAAAAGCTCCCCTGAACAGGCCAGAAAAACCAGTTAGTGGATCTATGTGCCATACTGGGACTCAAGCCAATTTTTCAGTATACTGTTTATTAGACGCATGTATCGAGATTAAAGGAGTCAGTGCAAATTCCCAGATTAAACACATCTTACGCACTTGTTTTACGGTTGTTATCATTAGAACACATCTCCCTCTATCAGCGTACAGTAGAGCAGCGACTCTAAAGACCATTTTCATACATGAAAAGGCTTACAGAGTTGTATCTCAATTAAGAGGCCTCTCAACTACCCAAAGTTTTTATTAATAAAGTTAAAAAAAAAAAAAATCCCAAAACCTGAAGTGGAATGTTCTGATTCATTCAGCGGTCTTTAATTCAGTATGCTGCAAGTTTACTGTCAAACTACAATTAGCTATTTAAGAAGCATTTGGTGTGCAATGGAAAAAGCTGAATAGCTTGTGTTCTACCAACCATTTAAAAAGCCGATGCACAAAAAAAAAAATAAAATAATTAAAAAAATGAATTCACTGTTTTCCTACATCAGTTCAACATTAAAAGGTTTGTCTTTTTATTTTTTCCAGTTAAAAAACAGTTGGGACTATTATCTCAGTAATAGCTTCCTAAAAAAGACACAGAACAGCAACTTCTCACCGGACTGCAGTTTATATTGTTGTACTGGTACGGAATGTTTCTAAGCCTTGACTAAAACTGCTGCTTCTAGCCATCAGCATCGTTTCAAGATGTCTGGTGTGTAGTATCTTCTTCACAAGCTTATCGCTTCTCTCAGTAAAAACATTTCTCACTTGTGCTCTTCACACAGAACATGGAAAAGTGATATTACCCCCTCTTTGTATGGAGTTTCAGATTATTTCACAATGAAGTCAAAATATCTGACTACAAGTTCTCAAAGTTCAGTTGTGATACAAAGTAGAAATGACCCTCTGAGTGAAAACAACCTTCAGTTTTGTATATAACAGTTAAACAACACGTAGCTGTTCCTTAATTTCACCTTTCCACAGGTAGGTATTATTTGATGAGCAATACTTGACACATATAGCACTTTTCTTGCACGTGCTATAGAATGCAACAGAACTACCAACACCTCTATGGAGGCAGCTATCAATATATTCTCCCCACTGCAGAGAGAGTGCATGTGCGCAAAAGGTAGGCACAAGTGATTTTCCAAAGATTATACCACAAGTATGCAGTAAAACTTGAATAAGACTTGGTATTTTCCAGCCCCTAGTCTTATGCCATTTCTTTTATACATTGCTGCCTTGATGAAAAGGAAAGTCCATAAAAAGAAAAGTTTCCCAGAAGAAGTCACAGCTTTAGAATAAAATTAGAAAAACAGGAGGAGGGTTTGCATCTATTCAGGAAAAAAGAGAATCTACCGTGGGGAGGGAAAAAAACCCCAAAACAACCAACCTTATGAAACGTCACCCATTACATCAAATTTGTTTCAGGCGTTGAAAACCAGTGTTCCAGGATACAATTTTTATAAACATGTTTTATTTGTCTTGCTTATACCATTAGAACTGTAACTGCTGGCTGTCATTTCCCTTAAAAGGGGAAATCAATTCAAACACATACTGGTGCTTTTCAAAAGATAGCAATTAAAAGGGCAGCAGCAGCGGGCATTTGAGATTTCTTAAAACCTTCAAGGCTGCAGGAAAGACAAAAGGACATGTGACCAAAAGTGTTATGATTATCCATTAGAGATTTCCATCAGTACCGGCATCAGTTATTTAGGTGATAATACAGCAAGGTCAAGTATTAGTGACAGACAATGTGCAAGTCATAAGGAATGATAGAGAATACCAATCCTTACAAAAGTCATTGCTATCAAAGAAACTTAAAAGTGTTTCAAAGAGATATCTAAATACTTCACATCAAATATACAGTGGCCATCCAGATTATATGTCACGTTTGTTGCAAAATTTTGTTGAAGTGCCAAATCAAAGCTTTTATTTTCCCCCCTTTTTTTTTTTTCTTTAAAAAAATTACACAATTACATTAGCAGTTATGCAAGCGATCTTAAATCCTTAGCCACAGTAAACGGGGCCCTGGTGATGAGGAGTGCTGTAGCTAAGGGTGCTGCTTCTTTCTCAAAAACGGGCTATAAGCCTATTTGTCTATTTAGGGAAATATGCATCACTACGCATCTTTAACTGTTCAGTGCTTCAATTTAATAAGAAAAAGCTGAAATGCAGTTGCTCTATCAAGCCACACTTCACCTTTTCCATCCTTTCATGGGAACATTAAGTTTTGTCAACTGCCACCCACAGTAAATCTTTATGAATTTGCAGATTTTATCCAAATTTGTTACATCACTTTTAAATGTCAGAAGTGAGTCTTTGCTTTTTCCTGCCACTTCAGTTAACCATGGAGATTGGATCACCCTGAAAATTGCCTTTTTTGCTTTACGCTTAGCAAGGGTGAGGAATCTGAATCTCATGTGCAAGGCTCAAGATGATGCTTAGGACAGAACATGCAGAGTAAACGTTGTTTCGTTCCTTTCCATATCCAGGTAATATAAAGCTGGCAACTGTAGTCCTGTCATTATGGGTAATGAAAATAGTCCCTTTACAACAAACTTCCTGTAAGGGAGAACAAATAGATAATAACTCTTCTGGTAACATGTATAGTACACTGGCCAGTGTGTTTTTGGCGTTTAATGTAATCCCGTGAATTCGTTTAATTCACTTGCTGAGCATTCATTTGAGGCATCCCTCTGTTTGGTCTTGGGGGCCCTCCACGACCTAGAAAACAAATAAAAAGGCACTTGAATTATGCATGAAGTCAGCTTATTCTAAAAATTTCCTAAAAGCCCTGGTCTAAACTGGGTAAGAATTCCCAGGTGTGTATCCAGACTATATGTGGTTCTAAAAGCTCCTTCAAATCAAAACTCAACAGCATAACCTGTCTTTACAGTTTTCAGCTTTATCCCAACACTTTTTCCCCCCTAGAACTATAAAAGTTGTAATCACTTCAAGTAAAAATGAAGGAAAAAAAACAACAAAACAAACAAGTCATGAAGATATGAACATAAGACTAAAATTAAAAGTTTTGCAGTAATGTAAGGAATAATTAGTTTACTGTATTTTAAATATAAGTACTGTGAGCTAACTGATGTTTTAACTTCCATTCTTTTCTTCCTTCCTTAAGACAGAGGCTGCCTGTAGCTCACACTCTCAGTATATGAGAGTTGTAGGTCACTTGGGGAATCCCTCTCGTGTTTGCCAGCATATCCCTCACAACGAACTTCAAGACTTTCCTTCATTACAGTTGTGCTTCCAAAAACATGCTCCCAGTTTCACCACAGCCTTGTACTATGGTGAACTTCAGGCCACAGTTCCACACTATACAGCTTTCAGTACCAAGCCAGGCAAGGGCAGAACCCTTCAAACCCGCACTACCACACGGAACTGCGGCTTCACAGTGCAAGGTACAGCCTCGAGCTGTCCTCACCCACCAAGCGCTCTGGTGAGAACTCAAGATTCTCACAGAAATGTCCGTATCGAGACAGAAGACTGTCTCATCACCAAAAATCCACTAAAAAAAGAACTGTGGAAATGGTGTTGAAAATAAAATTTGAAAGTTCAACTACGGTCTTATTATATATGTGAGGTTTTTTGTTTTGTTTTCTGAGATGAACATGTGGTAAACACTCCGGTGAAGCAACAGGACAACACACCTCCATAAGCTAAAAGCAACAGTTCTGTAGGATCAAGGAACAGATGAGCATGGAGGGAAGTTTTCCATCCTTAGATCAAGAGACCTCCACAACAGACGCAGTAGGACATCTTTTAGTGCAAGAGCAGCAGACAGTTTTGAAGGCTGACAGCGAGCTCAAGCCCAATATCTGCTTTATAAGCAAGTCTTACTTGCTGTTGTGGTTTAACCTCAGTCGGCAACCAAGCACCACAGCGCTGCTCACTCAACCGGTGGGATGGGGGAGACAATTGGGAAAAAAAGTAAAACCCATGGGTTGAGATAAAGACAGTTGAATAGGAGAGCAGAGAAAGTAAAAACAAAAAAAAAAAGGGGATAAAAAAGAATATACAACACACAATGCAATTGCTCACCACCCCCTGATCGATGCCCAGCGCGTCCCTGAGCAGCAGTCACTGTCCCCTGGCCAGTTCCCCCCAGTTTCTATACTGAGCATGACGCCATACGGTATGGAATGGCCCTGGGGCCAGTCTGGGCCACCTGTCCTGGCTGTGCCCCCTCCCAGCTTCTTCTGCACCGGGCCAAGCATGCGAAGCTGAAGAGTCCTTGACCAGTGTAAGCCCTACTTAGCAACAACTAAACCATCAGTGTGTTAGCAACATTATTCTCATCCTAAATCCGAAACACAGCGCTATACCAGCTACTAGGAAGAAAATGAACTCTATCCCAGCCAAAACCAGGACAGCATCCAGCCCTTATTCCATACCATCTATGGTACGTCCAGGTCCTACCCTTTCCAATAGGTTCCAATTAATCACCACCACTTTTCCTGTCTTTTGATATATATACACACAGATATCGTTCCCTTAGGCTATGGGCCATCCCTCTAAAATGTCCGTTGAGTTCATTCAATCCATGACTTTGGGCTCCATCTGTCGTAACAGGAGTGGTGGTGTGTGGTGTTGGATTGCTGCATGCTGAAGCCAGTTCTGGTTCCACCACTGCTGCACTTTGCTCAGTTTCATCACAGTTCATTCTTCATTTATCTGAGCGATTCTCACTGTAATACCGTTGACATGGCATATAGCCACCACAGAAGTGGTGATATACCGTATTATATAGCAATTAACATCGTACAATTCACTTCATTGGCTATTTTCACCCAAAATGAAATCTCCCTGAGGTACACATTGGACTTCCCCATCCTTCCACATCACCCACCAAGTGCACGCAGGTCCTCGAGGAAAACCAATCCCAGGAACGGGTTTGCCTTTGCCCGAGTCCGTATTGAAGCTCCAGCTTGTCTGGCACGGCAGCGCTCGGCGGTGGTGTGTCTTCGTGTTAGCCTCCACACTCCATCAGACTTCCACACTGGTCGTATGGGACTGCTGAAGGGCGAGCAAGTCTTGCTGATCGCTCCTTGGCTCTCCAGTCAACAAATCAGCTTACGGATGGGAATCAGGGAGTCTCCGTTGGTGCGATATTGCCACTGGTGCACAGCTGCGGTAGCAATCAGCACCTGTTTTTCTTCGACCCTCAGCAACCCCACAACAGAAGGGTCCTCTGAGAGACTGGGCAAGGTGGACAGCTGTTTATTTCCTCCGCCTCCAAGGCAGCTATACCAGAAGCCCACTAGTACCCTTTTGGGTCCTTAAAATACCCTCTCCTGAGGTAGTCTATGCCAAGGATGCACGGGGCCTCTGGGCCAGTCACAACGGGGTGCTTTTGCCACTCCTTCCCAGTTAGGCTCACTTCAGCCTCCAATACAGTCAGCTCTTGGGATCCCCGTCACTCCAGAAACACAGATGGGTTCTGCCCCTTCATAGCTTGATGGCGTGAGGGTACACTGTGCACCGGTGTCCACCAGAGCCTTCTACTCCTGTGGGGCTGATGTGCCAGGCCATCGAATCCACACAGTTCAGTAAACCCGGTTGTCCCTTTCCTCCAGCTGGCTGGAGGCAGGGCCCCTCTAGTTCTGCTTATACTACCCATTACTCACTTCTTGTAAATACAAGTCAGGAGTTCCTTCATTACAATCAGGAGTAAGGTCAACCCTTCTACTCGGTCTGGGGAACTGTCCACTGGAAACAGAGCAGCAATTCTCCTGGAAGAACCCCCTTGTATGATTTTTTTTTTTTTTTTTCCTTGCAGCTCACGTACCCATGCCTCTAGGGTCGAGGTAGGTTTTCCAACCCATTTTCTCATATCCTCTCCATGGTCATGCAGGAAAAACCATAGGGTGCCCTGTGGTGTGTACCTTCTATATCCTCTCTCTTGAGCCGAAGAACGCTGACTCCTAATAGCTGAGATACCGGTCCGTACAGGCGGAGAGTAGGACCTATCCTCTTTGAGTTACTGGACCTCCCAGGACAGTTTCTCCACAGCCAAGACAAGGGAGGAACAGAGACTTTCATCGTATTCCCAGAGCTGGCTGGCTGCTTGATCCACTGTTGGTCCCTCTTCGTCTTCCCAGGTCAGTATTGCCAACAAGTTGGCATACGATGCTGGTGTGCTCCGCACCAACTTCCACCACGTGGGTCGTGTGCACTTAACTTCATCTGGATCTTTGGATAACTGCTCGTTGTTCAGGTCACCATAAATCACCTCCAGCACGGCTAATTCCCTCAGGTACTGGATACCTCTCTCCATGGTGGTCCATTTGCCTGGGCGATATATAACATCTTCCCTGAAGGGACACCTTTCCTTCATACCTGACAGTAATCGCCTCCAGAGGCTGAGGCCTTGTGCCCCTTTTCCAATCACTTTGTCAATTCCCTCTTCCCTAGAAAGGGATCCCAGCTGTTTGGCTTCCTTACCCTCTAATTCCAGGCTGCTGGCCCCATTATCCCAGCACCGGAGCAGCCAGGTGACAATGTGCTCACCTGAACGACAGCTGAAATCTTTTTGCTTATTTCGCAGCTCACTCAAGGATAGGGATTGGGTGGTTTCCATCTCGTTTACGCGTTCCTCCTCTTCCTCCTCCTCTCCTTGCGATGGCCCTGTTTTTTAATCATCCCTTTACAAACCAGTTGACTTTCGCTTCCAAAATTTCTTCTTGTGTATAGGGGCGACTGATACCGGCACACGTTCATTCTCTGGTTCAGCCGCAGTGCCTGGCGCTGGGGGTAGATCTCTGGATGGTATTCTTAAAGAGTTGTTTAACCCTACGCGAGACCCGACACACATTCAGGAGACCTAGTAATAGGAACATGCTGGTTTGAACATCCCAAGGATATTCAAAATTCTCAAGAGCTATTGTAATTAGCCTGGAGAAGAAGGGGAAGATGGAGGAGTGTCTCCCCCATAAGCTGGCTCTCCGAGAAGAAAAAGTAAAAAGTGTAATTACTAATAATTTCCAATAGATGGCTCCTGAAGCACAGAGGTCATGGCAATGCTGAGAACAAATATGAGATTGATCTCATGACCAATAATTTTATCATACCATAAGCCAGAGTTACCCAGTACGGCAAAGCGACAACCTTAATCCATCTCCCCGAAGTGTTAAACAGCACGTACGTACTGACGAACAGTACCTATGGCAAGTAAGGTGTTACAGAACACAGCTCTCAGAGCAAATACCACAATGCTGAGAACAAGTGAATCTACACTGTGACCAGCAATTACTAAACTAATATAATGAATGCTTGTAACAAATTTGTTTTAACACACTCTGGTCAGATCTCAACCCTTCAAGCCCCACGTTGGGCACCAAAAAGGACTGTTGTGGTTTAACACCAGTCGGCAACTAAGCACCACACAGGATGGGGGAGAGAATCAGGAAAAAAGTAAAACCGGCGGGTTGAGATAAGGACAGTTTAATACGACAGCAGAGGCAGAAAAAATAATAATAAAATAATATACAAGTGATGCACAATGCAATTGCTCACCACCCGCCAAATGACACCCAGCAATCGCTGCCCCCCGGCCAGCTTCCCCCATTTATATACTGAGCATGACGTCATATGGCACGGAATGGCCCTCGGGCCACCTGTCCTGGCTGTGCCCCCTCCCAGCTTCTTGTGCACCGGGCCGAGCACGCGAAGCTGATAAGTCCTTGCCTAGTGTAAGCACTGCTTAGCAACAACTAAACCATCAGCGTGTTAGCAACATTATTCTCATCCTAAATCCGAAACACAGCGCTATACCAGCCACTAGGAAGAAAATGAACTCTATCCCAGCCGAAACCAGGACACTTGCAAACTACGAATGCACCTAGCAAGCAGATCTTAAGTCATGATAAATCTCACAAAAAAACCCCAAAAATCACTTTCCTAAGGCTTTCATTAATAAAAGGCAACTAAATAGTTCTGCTACGTTTAAAGTGTCAAAAGCAATTGTTGTTTTAACTTCTTTTCAAAGAATTCTTCATTCAACGGCCAACTGAACTTCCACCAGAAGTTCAAAGGATCACAGTATAATTCAAGTCAGCAGGGACCTCAGGAGGTCCTCCAAGTCCAACCGCTGTTCAAAAGCGGGGTCGACTATGAGGTCACAGGAAAGTAAACTTATTCTTCAATTGTGACCTGCTGAATCAGGAGCGAGGTTGCTTTTTAAATCCAAAACTCCCAAAGTTGGACCAAAAACTTCCATTCAGCCCAAATCAATTATTCACTCCTCAGGAATTACCTCTAGGAGCTCCCCGAGGTCCACTTTGTCCAGAGCCACGTTTGAAATTCTGTTGATATCCGTCCTGAAGCAAAGAAATGAAAAAAGTTACAAAATAAAACCTGGGCATTTTGTTATGTTTCAGGAAGCTATTAATTGCCAATAAAATAAGGAGCTTTTAGAACAATATGCACTGGCAAAACACTTGTGACTTCGACGTATAGCATTTTATTAGTTTACATTAATCTTAGCAAAATAAATTCTTACTCCTACTAGTACCTAGCAGGTATAATAAAACACACAATGACAAAATCTCTCTCCAATTACAGGATATGTTGTTCAATATAAATAAGAAATGTAAAAAGATGTATTTAGTGTTCAAATTTTTCAAACTACACAGAGGTCAAACAGATGAGTTTGCGGAAGGACCTGTCAACAAACAAAGCAACATTCTGACAGCAGGATCAAAATCTGTCATCTCATTTGCTTATAAATACTTGTTTGAGGATATGCAGAGTTACGACACTTTCGAGTCAGTCTAAGCTTGGATCAAACTGAGCATACTTCCTTCAGAACAATGAAATTCTACGCAAATTTCAGAGTAACCTATCAGCATTGCAGAAGACAGGCAATCCCAAACAAGTCTGAAAAGTTAATTTCAATGGATTTAAAGTTCTTCTTTAAGTTTCTTTCTGACAAAGCTGCGAAAATAATTATATTTAGGAACGAGCTCTTTATGATTCACTCAACCTTGCTCTAGTTACTAGACTAATTCCTTTAGAGATCAATCAGCCAAACAGAACACGTTTCCCAAACATAACCAGCCATTTAATATTCTGCTATTTTGAAATACCCGTTTACTACCTGAAACTTTTGTCTTCATTAGCAATAAAAAAAAAGTCCTCAGAGAAGCTTTCACTAATAGGTTTGAGTGCTTTCATTGACAGGTTACTTTTTTCTTCTACTTCTAGACTGTCACAACATAACGGTAGCTTACCCGCTGGTAGTTTGAATAATCCCGAGGAGCATTAAACTGGGGCTGTGTGTAACCACTGTTTGGAGTGTTGGAAAAGGAAGGACGGTAGCCATCATATCCTCCTAAGGAAAAGGGTACAAGTCTTTCACTTGGAAATGAAAGCCTATTACTCTACACTACCCCACAAAGAAAAGCAGTAACAGCATGTTACCTCCATCTGAGGAACACCCCCCCCTTAAATAAGTACTGTTTACCCACAAGTCAAGCAAATGTTTTCAACATCAGTGCTAATACTATTACAAGAAACAAGAATGAAGACCTAGTAAAAACTGGGAGGAGACAGCCATTCAATGCATTTCTCTAGTAATTTGAAGTTTGATTTACATAACATTCAATCCAGAGCCAAACATAATACTGGGATCTAAATGTAACAGCTGTGACCTGCAAGGCCTCAACAGCCAACTCAAGCAAGAAGTTTCTCCTGAGCCAAGACTCTCATGAGTGCTGGGAACCCTGTCCAAGGATGGCTCCAGTCCCAAGGGTCTAACACTTGGAACCCAGATCAGTTTTAAGCAGACAAAAAGTGACCACTGCATTCCCTACTACAAGCAGTTGTATTTTAATTATACTGGTTTCTCCTCTACTCTCCAACCACGTGACAGGAAGAAAACATGTCAAAAGAACACAGTACTCTATCCATTAGTCTAACCCCAAAACACCTGAGGAGGAAACCGTCTCTCTCCCCATTGTAACATATACATCTTCGTAACACTGACAGCCACATATAATAATCTCCAGGAACCATAAAAGTTCTTTTATTTTCCAGCACTACAGTATCATTCCTCCGCTCCTATTAATTCCCTCAGAGTAATGGCTCTGGCACTTTTTTGTTCTTTTATTTCTACATTATCCAGACTACTGTTATAATGAAACGTGGAACTCTTCAAAATACACTGCTTCTACCATAACTGGAAATAGAAAACATTTCTGAAATACCAATTGGCATCTGAATTCCTCACTTGATGGCTGTGAAATTCTGTTGGACATTTTCCCGTTTGCTTATACTTGCAGTAGATGCCTGTTCAAACCAACACTAAGCCTTCAGCACAGAAGAGAAAAAAATGCTTCTTTGCTTACATCCTAGTAGGAAGCCTAACCAAGCACCTAAAATTCCAGTTGTTTAAGTTAGCTAGAGCAAATGGCATTTTTACTACAAGTTTAAATATCTTACAGAGATACTACTACAGTAGGAAACCAACAGTAAGTCAGTTTAGCATCTGGTATCTTGGCACAGTGTTTCCAGAAAGAAGTAAAAGTCAAATGAGAGTGTTTAATAAAGCTGTTTACCTCTAAATCCATTTCCCGGTCCCCTGTAACCGTTCATTAAGCCACGAGCCCCACGTGATCCACCACGAGACACTCCTCGACTGTTATAATAAGGCTGACTGTTACGTGGAAATCCAGTATTCTGTTGGGGAGGCTGCTGGTGGTTACCCGCCACTTGGTGAGTCTGGTCCGGGGAACCATGGTAAGTACCAACCACTATATGGGAGTGGGGAGAAATAATGAAGTATAAAAGCCTGTGTTTATTTATGTTCCCACATAAACTCTCTTCAAACTCAACACTCAAAGCTTTGACCATTGAACAAATCAATAAATGCTCAGCCATTCAAAGAAAAATAATCTGCAGAATTAAGTACCAAGTTTACTAGTCAGATATCCCACAATATTAAAACAACCCAGAAATGGTAGGGTTGATTTAAGTCAGTGTCAAGAAGTCTCTAGTGTAAGTTCAGCAACAAGTATTCCTAATGCAGGTACAATTTTCCTGTGCTATTTCAAAGCCTTTAAAAATCAGCAACACACTCTGGTAAAAACAATATGAGTAAGTTGACCCACTGCCGTAACCTCCTCCTCTCTGAACTGGCAGAGAGCCACCAAGAAATCTTTGCTTTCACTAACTAAATCCTCTCTGTTAGGCGTACCTGTGCTAAGGTGAGATCGACAGGAACATCTTAACAGAGCTGCCGGTTTGACTGTACAGGCTGGGGGATCCTTTCTTCATACAGGACATGTACATCAAAAAGCAAGAGCAGGGTGGATAGCTTAAGACTATCTGCATCTTTGAAGTAAGACTACTTCTTTGAAGTAAGGTATGCCATATCTTCCTCACTTCACAGGAATCGTCAGGAATGAAGTAGATTACAAAAGCAATCTGAGGGCTATAGGCTCAGCAAGTATAATAAACAGTGGAATTTAAGAGCAGAACAGCTGCAAAATTTAGCCTGATACCAAATGCTGAAGCAAGATCTCAAAGAAAATTGTCAAGTGATAAAGCCCCTCTCATACACAGGAAAGGAAGATTTCTCCATCATCCATCAGGGAGCACAACTTTATGTCTACTTCACTCAGCCACAGAGCACTATGGAACTTTTGCACAGATCCTCCTCCCTTCTCCTCAACTTGATTCTCGTGCATGAAGTGGTCATCCTTTTGAGTGTTTAATTAGTGTGCAGGTGTTGTTCTAAGGCCACTGCATTTTCTGCATATCAAGTTACATTTACCTAGTTGTTACATTAAGTTAAGCATTAAATATTGCATGGTCCACCTTCAACACCAGCATTCCCCAGATTGTCTTTCTGCCTTGTGCTATATATGGCTCAAAAAACCTATAGGCAGACAACCAAAATTTCATTCTCCCTCTTCTTATCTGCCCACCCCAGTATCCCAGCTTGCAAGGAAGACAAAATTCAAGATCATAATCAGTTACAGAGAAAAAGGATCAGGCTCTTTTTCCTCACTCCACCTCCAGTAGTTGTTAGCACTTCACTCTTTTCATGTCTGTCCTGTGTCCTTCACTCAAAATCCCTCTCTGCATCTGCAAATTTTATCTCAGTGGAAAGTGAGGAGAGTGCTGGGAGAAGAACAGCTTTGTATATAGACTTTATTTTACTGTTTGTTTTTTTGAGGTTGCTAACTTGGAAAGCATTTTGCCTGCTCTATTCAAACCATGTCTAACTGATTTTAGCAAAAAAGATCTTTATGAACCTTACATCATCTGCAAGAAGCAGTCCGTATTTGCTCTCAATTCTAGCTTACTACTTCCTTTTTAAAATGTCATCTCAGAGTACAACCTTTTTTTTTTTTCTTAAAGCAAAGTTAAGGATCATCCACCCTTCACATCAGCAGAGCAAGTACTCCACTATACTGTCTTCATCTTTAGAATAATCCTTAATCCTGTTTGTGTTTTTTTTTAAACCCATATAAAACTGAATCAAGTGGCAAAATTCTTTTAACGCTTGGAGATATACAAACCAAGTTTCACTCCCTGCTGGATATTCAAACGGAGGCAGAATAACAAAACCCAGGTATTGTTCAGGGGAAAGCTTCGCAAGACTAGGACCATTTGAGAATGTGTGACATGTTTTGCTACATCTTCTAGGACTTCACAGCCTGATCATCTGCTCTACTCAAGCTATTGCCATTTTAGTTTTTGCTAAAATAAGTTTACCTGTCTGGAGTTGTTCTTGCTGAAGATCTGATTGTTCTACTTGGTGAGGCTGATTGGAGAAACTCTGGTTGTAACTGGCCTGGTACTGATTTTGCTGCTTAAGGGTTTCTGGCTCATTAACAGGAGGAACAGGTGCATTCATGTTGAATACCTATAAGGTTAGAAAAATAGCTCTCTGGTCCAATTCATTTTTTACAATTCCTCATCACATCATGTAAAGAAGTATGCAAGTCGGAGCAATGTGAATAACCAAAGACTATTTTATGTAATTACATCACCGATTCCAAGGTTTGTATAACAACACAAGGAACGGCCACCAAAATAAAGGGATTCAATATTAATTTACTACTTACTGTTTGCATGGATTGGAATGGAGCTGCATTAACATTGATTCCGCTGCTATGCAAAGGTTTGCTAGATCCAGCCTGGAACACCTGCGGCTGGGATGCAGTAGGAAGGGATGATGATGATGGGGTCTGGTCTGTATTCAGTGACATTGAAGCCTAATAATTAAAACAAACAACACTTTAGCAGCTTTTGAATAATACCAAAAATTTAACTTAAAAACTTCACTTAAGAAAAGTTGCAACACCTCAGGTTCACCTCAACAAATGAGTATTTTCTACTTCAGCCCAGCAGCCTCACTCACGACAGCATAATGAGAGAGGAAAAACCAAGCAGTCTTCTCCCTCGTTAACTTGAAACACAACTAGAAAAAACTACAGGGGGAAATGAACAAGTTTCTGGGCTAACTGCTAGCCAACGTAAAAAAATAGATCACGTTTCCTAAGCCAACACCACTGATGCTCATATGCTGATGTTGGCATGTTACTTCTAACTAAACAGACAATCTATTAAGTTAAAAGTCTTACTATGAAGGACTTACTGGTCACAGACAGGCTCAAAATTTTGAAATTCAACAAAACTGAAGCGGCCCTATCAACAGGTAACTAAAAATGACAAAGCTTCATTTACAAATAAACACAGACTAACATTTGATCACACCTGCAAGCAGAGTCCTTCCCACCCCTGTGAAATCTGACTTGCCTGAATCTGGTCAATTGATTCTTTCTGTGGCCGTTGCTCTGTTGTGTGAGAAGGCTGATACATGGGTTGGGAGGCTGTATAACCCTCACTTGTAGAAGAAACCAAGGGAACCTGACAAAATAAACCCCAAAGCCCCCAAAAGTCAGCTGATGCTCACACACAGTTTTGTAAAAAGTATCAGAGAACTCTGGAATGAATGGTACTCTCTAGTAAAAGTACTCATTGTAGCAAATCTTTACAACCATTAAAAATTAAGTACTTCTTAACACGTAGAGATTTAACCACCTCTGACAGAGGTGGTTAGAGTGACATACACTCTGAACATGCCACACTGCCCACCCCTCACCAGACTGTATTCTGTGGATATTTCTGAATCAGCTGGACATGCATTTGCTTTTACTGAAGAACCCCCTTCTCCTCATTTCCTTATGCATTCCCAACTACCATTACAATAAAGCTGGAGGGGGGGAGAGAAAGAGAGAGAGAGAAATATGCAGAAGTTTAAATGAGAGAACTCCAAGCTCATACAGAAATAGAGAAGTACTGGTTTCCAACAGACTGGATTTGCTCATCTTAACAGCCTCTGCTCCTCTACAGAGTCCAGTAAAAACTGGCCAACAAACAGTTCGCATTTAAGGCTATTGGGGACTTTAAGAGGCAACTGATAACGACTGATGGGTGTGTTCACATCACCTTGTTCACCATTCAAAAGGAAAGAGGTAAGTTTAGCTACTGCTTGCAAGATCCCCAAGGGAATCATTGGCAGCACTGGTTGAGGTAAGGAAAATAAGAAAAAAATCCATTGGAGTTAAGTCACAGACTTAACAGTAACTTAACAGTAAAATAAAAGCTACTGCAGAGAGCTCTCCGACAAAAAAATTATTCTACACCTACAAAACAACGAAACTGCTGAGAGTACCAGCACTTCAGCAGGTACATACAGAGGAAACTCAAAAAACCCACACTCCTGTTTTTATACAAATGAGTGACTTAAAACTTGCAGACCTAATCTGAACAAGATAAAGCAAGCAATTTATACTGCCATCACTCTGAGATACACAATCTCTAGTTGAAGATGTCCCTGCCAATTGCAGGGGGGATGGACTAGATGACCTTTAAAGGTCCCTTCCATCCCAAAGCATTCTATGGTTCTATGATCCATCCAGATTTTGCTTTTGCTTTTCAAGCACCTACAGGGATCAGATTCATTACTTGAGACCAGCAGAGTCCTTCAGAGATGCCACATGTGCTTAATACAAAATCAGGAAGTTCTTTAATCACTAGACAATTCAGTAAGAAACCGACACATCTGAATGAAAAGGTGAATACATCATTTATACATTGCAGAAGCACGTTTAAGAGATCCTACTTAAACAGGAATTTCAGGAAAGCTCAACTGAAGACAGCATTCAAACTCATTCTGACTGCTCTACAACTCCAGTATTAAAATATTATCCAAGCAAGCAACTGGGACTCAACAGAACAAGTCAAAAACACCACCACAAACTATATAGTTAATCTATTAAATCCATTTGTGGTCTTACACCCACTTGAACAGATACCGACTGCCCTTTAACCAAGTTATTTTGGTTTTGGCATTTCTGTCGCAAATAATGGACAACATGTTCTATCTAAATTAGAAATATTACTACACATGGCGTAACATGGAATAGAACACTACTAGGCAAAGACTGGCATGTCAAATTATTAGTCCATCTTGAACAGAATGCGCAGAGAAACCTCTGCTATATTAGAGTAGGACTACACAGAGCAGCATTCCAAACAAAGTCCTTCCTCTCAATCATGAAAAAAACCCACTTAAAAATTCACCACTGTCACATGGGATACAGATTTTAAGCGATGGCAGCCTAACACACAGGCACATGGAAGTCAATGTGTGAAATGAAAATCACATCCACACCGCATCTGAAGACCGAGGTGAGCTCCACAGATTGAAAGAACAGACAACTGCGGAGAAGTCCACATTGGGCCATTAGAATGAGCAGTGCAAACTGCAGCTGCTACCGTGCTTGTGCCCTTCAGGTTAAGGGGCCTCTAATCCCAACTGCGTTTTCCTCAATAAACTCCTACTTCAACCTTGAACCTGACAGTTTTCCAAACAGGGTAATGCCTGACAGGACTCCATTACAGAAAACATGCAATATCCGCATAACATGAAAACTGTATATACTAATGCTTATAAGCGACAATGCTGAAGAGATAATGGAGATAACCAATTTCCCAACATCAGAACTTCAGCTTTTTCTTTGAGTTTCTCATATAGTTAGGAATTAAATCCTATTATAACATCAGTCAAGACTAAAATCAATTTAAAATCCAAAATACAATTTACTAAACGTGTTACCTGTGTGGCTTCTGGTTGCACAGGAACTTGATTAGGCTGGGCAAGTCTTGACTCGGCATGAACTGAAGTAAAATAATATCACTTATTACATACTACAATCAAACCTTTTACAGAATAGCATTACCATCTTCTCTAATTCAGTTATTTGCGAGCTCATCATCGTAAAGATGGTTATGCCCTTCGGCATAGCAAAGCTACACTCAAAATACCAATTACCAAAGTATGTTTCTTCCAGTTGTCCAAAATAATCCAGCCATTTCCAAAAGGCTAAGCAAAACTATATTTTGTCCATTTAAAAAAGTTTAAATGTTCCACGCTTCCAAGCAAAATGTAGAAGCAAATGAGAACTGGAAGTCTACAAATAGCATTCTTCAAAAGTACAATTACATTTCTGAGAAAAACAAACTTTAACAATACTGTATTATTACTTGTGACGACCCCTTTACTATGTAGCAGTAACTGAAGCATTTCTAAGAGATGATTTGCAGGCTTCCCCAATATTTATGTTTAGGATTTACCATTACAAACCTGGAGGGCAAACCATTTGTGGCATGTCCAAATTCTGTGCTGGATTCATGGGCTGTGCAGATACAATGGCAGGATCAAGGGTTTGGTTCTCAAACTCCAGCATAGAGTCCTGGGAAAAAAAATAAAAATACTAAAATAAAATCCAATTTACTCTTATTTTAAAAATATTAACATTCAGAATACAGAAATGACCAGGTCACAATAAAGGAAGCTTACTCCACAGTTACACAATTGCTCATTTTACCATACATTCTAAATCAATTAAGATACTAAAAATTCCAAAATGTATTCATCACAATAAAAATTCAGTCCGTGTATACAAACTAGAGCTTATCTCACAAAAAGATAACTGGAGGGAGATTTTAATAGCCAGACAGAAGAGGCGGCAATCTGTTCTTTATTCTTTATCCTAAATTAGCAATTTGCAGGAAGAAACAAGAAAAGGAACATAAGAAGTGTATGCCTCGTTTGTTACCAAGGTGTCTACTCTCTTCTTTGTGGAGGAGGAGCAGAGGCTTTTTCTGATGTATTCCGTTATCTCCCAATGCGCTTCTAGTTGTTCTAACTTCAGAGGTTAAAGGAAAGCCTTCAAGAAGCAACCCAAAAAGTATAACACAAAATTTAGAACTAGCTTATAGAAGGGATATTTTACAGCTGGTCTCACTTAAGCAGAATACACTATGGCACCCAGTGATGCACAACTTTCTGCCTTCTCTATTGACTTAGTACAAACAAGGACTGAAAAGCTAAATAACATTCTAATTGTACTTTTGACAGCAATACAGGTTTGTGGGCTTTGGATAAGATCTTGCCATATTATATGGTTTGCAAGACCATTGTATTTTTCAAATAAACTACACCAGACTCTTTAAATCATGACTAACAGCCAGAAACTGCAATTTTGTTTCCTTCGTTCTAGGTTCACAGTACCACGGCAGGTTCATCATACCTGCATGAAGTTATACGGGCCCTGCATCTGCGCCATAAGGTCCTGTACTCGCTGTCTTCTAACAAGAGGATCTGCTTGAGCCACAGTAGTGAGCGCGTGAGGTTCAGGAACTGGAGGAGATGTAGCTTGTGTCTGTTGCTGCAGCGAATTTACAACCTAAGAAGAAACAAGCAACCGATTGAAATTTCAGCTTAAGGTAACACCGCACAGACGTGACTCAGTAGTTCTTGAAATTTATGACTATTACCTAAGTCATCATGCTCATAATTACTATAGTGTTCTTTAAGAAAAATACTACATCCTCCTACAGTTATGCCAATACTGGCGGCCAGCTACTGATCCGAGCACTTCACGGGATGAAAAAGTTTAGAGACTGTGCTCTATTTGCTTTCCATCTACTCTATTCCCCATTAAGAACAGCACTAACAAAAAATTTGTTCAATATTACGGGGATTTTTTAGAGCAGGATTTGAGACAGCAATTTATCAACATTTGGAAATTTAAAGAAAGTCAGGGAAGAATAAGTCTCAGAAATACGCACACGTGAAGAACAATTCTTTTCTCATACCTTTTTGGTAAATGTAAGTAGAGTCAGAAATTTCTGGTCTTTAAGACTTCAAAATTTTAAATTTTCATAGCCATGTCTAGACCTGAGTTCTCAAGTGTTATTCTAGCTAGCTGATTTATGGTCTCAGAGAACAGCAGGCAGCACTGCGTGATGGGAAGATTGCAAGACAGCATCATGGGGGGACACCAGAAGCCCAGAAGCAGAAGCACAACTTACAGTGGGCAAGAAAGCTCAGATTCGCTAGACATATTCCAATATAGTGCACATAAACAAAGGCACAACAAACGGCAACATGCTTTGAAATACCACCTTATCAAAGACAGGAGAGCAACCAGGAAAGCTGAACATGAGCATCTAAGAACAACCATCATCAAACAGCTTGAAAACAGATAGTTACAAGGACAGTTGAGCTACACAAAGTAGCAGAACAGGTTAGGAATATGAAAGTGCTCTTTAGGCAAGTCCCATAATACAGAAGTGCCATTTTCAATTTGCATTCATGCCAACAACTATCTTTTAAAGAGAAGGTAATTGTCAAAAACTTGTCTATCGCTTCTCTATTCCAATGAGCCTTTCATTATTAATAATCTTCTAAATAAACAGGTAAGCCTTAAACTTACAGCTGCACAGCATATAAATTAGCATACACGCACCTGAAAGTTCATAATATTTATGCAAAATAGCTGGTTTCTTATTAGAACTGCAGAAGACAGATTTCTGTACAGCAGTCATGACAAGAGTCCTGTTTTAGGCCAGTGCTATAACCACAGGTCTGAACATTAAACTTGGAACTCCCTCTATCCACCCTCAAACCTGTAGATTTTTTTAAACTTCTCAAAGAAACCTACAGCATCTTCCAGTATGCCTACTCCTTGCTCAGATTTACATTGTTTGTATGTGCCATTCTGCACATGCAATTGCCTCAAAAACCCCAATGCCCCTCTCCTTGACCAAATCCCTAGCCATCTGTAACAGAAAATTTAAAAAACAAACCAAAAACAGGCTAAACAAAACTAAAAAACCAACCACAACATACGTTCCTCTTCAAGATTCCCTTCAGACCAGTATTAGCCAGCCAAAGTGAAGCAATGTGACAGTTCCCACGGAAGTACACCCTAAGGCTGTCTACACTGGAAAACAAGCACAACTGCTCTGCTGTATTACACAGTCCCCAAACTTCAAATTATGGACTGTTTCCAAATTAAGAATTAAGCCCTCTGAGTGGAAATTTTTTTTTTTAAATTAGAGAATACATATAGACCTCTCTGATATTACAAAGCTTTACAATGAAAGTAAATAAAAAAAGCAAGCCAGATGACTAGGTGAAACTTGAGAGATATAAAACCAGCAGCTACTCATCTCCTACATAATTATAATCAAAAATGTTCTCAATTATTTGAGTACTATCACTCAACTTATGAAGTCCAAGCCATTCATAAGAATTCAGCATCTTCAAGAAAAAACAAGTTGATGGAATAATCAAGAACACAGAACAGGGACAAAATTTTGTCAAATGTTCTCCTTTTTCACAAATAGTACAGTACTAACTTCAGATGGTGTTTAATATTTTACATTGTCTTTTTCAAACCTCTTTTTTTAATGTCAAAAGGAACTGTTTAGGATCTATTCCTTTAGTCTTATCATCACTACCAGGTACTTTGACCTATTACAATCATAGTAGGATGAACCTACTAAAAAAAATTCCAAGTTTTTCTTATGAAGTTGCCAATGGACAGGCTGTAGTTCTAAATTTAACAGCTTTCTAACAGTCTGCTGCATGAAAAAGGTACCGAGACTACTCAAATGTAAGAATCATTATTCAAAAGTCAGATTATTACCCGACCATACATCTCCATTCATCCTGGGGGCACAGCAGCAAGGTCAAACTTTCCTTTTAGGAGAGCTGAACCTCTCTGCAGAATAGTATTTGACTCATCAAATCGCATGCTCACCTTCTGACACCCTGCCTCCTGACCCCCCGCACCTTGACCTTCTCAGTAGAGAAGACACAATCAAAGAAGAATGACGGGGTAGAGAAGACCAGGGTGGCAAAGAAGGAGGAAAGAAGAAGAGGTAAAAACACAAGTTTAATGAGACCACAAACCAACCAGAATGAACTTGTATTCTGGCAGTCACAGAACAGTTTCCAATTCTACACAAAATACACACACATCCATCCAGCCGAAGTTCCATAATCTAAGACACAGAGAACTTTGTACACAAGCAGATTCAGGTACTTATTACAAAGGAAGCAGTTCACAAAAATAAAAAACAAACAAACAAAAACCCCTCACACCAACAACACCCCCCCCTCCCCCCCCCAAAAAACACAAAACACCACCACAAAAACCCTCACAAACAAAACCCCCACAATTACCAATAAAGGACATCTTTGCCAAAATTAAAACATCATATAATCCAAATGCAAATACACTTTGAGAACTCACAAGGAAATTGTTCAGTTTAAAAGTTACAGAAGGCCCATACAGAAATGTCATTGTGAGACACTGTCACTTCTCAAACTATAAACATACCATACCACAGAAATCTTGAATGTACCACATCTACTTGAGGGTGACTGAAAAAGAGACGAGCTTGTGATAGCCTTCCTCTTCATAAACAATGATGAAAATCTTCTGCATGAATGTTCTCTTTCAGAATACCATCAGCTTCCAAAATTAACAGCTATCATTCACATCTCCTACTATACTAATGCCACAGCTACCTTGAGCTGAAGAGCAGAAAGGCTCTATACGATGTGTATCACCATCTAAGGGCAAGTCAGTTGCATTCCCATGAGGAATGGGATTTTGGTGCCAGCAAGAACAGCAAGTGGCATTTCAAAGACAGTTATTCTCAATTTCCCCTTTCTGTCTTAAATCTGAGAAAATAAGGTTCTTAATTATGAAGAAGCAGTCTTCAACTTTAAATTTTTCTAAATTGCTCATTTGTACATAGTCCAAGAAACAGGGACGGAAAGGAGAAATGAAGTATATATTCTTTGTATTGTTCTACGAAAACAAAGCTGATATAATCCAGATTTAGCCGACTAGTAAAGACGTGTGGAAAGTTAGGAGTTTCTGAAATTGGTCTGATACAAAACTACAACCTGAATTATTTTACCATACGAGTATAATTACTGCATATTACTATTATTCCCATGAGAAAGCATCTGAGTTTTCAACTGTGCAATACACAGTCTTACAGTTAAGAGCAGAGGGAAGCACAAGAGCCTTTAATCATAAGGACATTTCCTACACACTCATGGCTTCATCCATACTACTTACATTAAAAACTACAAGGAACCGAACCTCTAAGCTACTCTGGACACTTGGTAGAAACACAGGTGTAATTTGGGTATAATTCAAGATAGACTGAAGCCAATCAAGCATTAACTTTAAAACACTGTGTCTTGTAAGAATACCCCGAACAAGCATGACTAATATGTGTTTTTGGAGGGTTTCTTTGGTTTTTTTAACAGACTTCTTGAATCACATTCAATGGCAGTGATATTTTAGGGTTCTTTTAAGTAAAGGAATGGAATACTACGACAAGATACTATCAAAATCATCCACATACATGACAAAGTTGTCTCGTTAGTCCTAGAAGCCTCACACCTATCCTAAGTATTATTAAATCTCTTAGTGGTCCTCAAGACCATAAGATAGCAATTTCAGCCAGACTGAACGTAAAATCAGGCAGACTAATCAGATCAAAATGGCTGCTCTATTTTTCACCACGCAGAAAAGATGATGAACACTTACTCCACTCCTACACTTAATAGAGCCTGAAGACATCAAGGAAGAGAGTCTAAAAAATTGACCATCTGTAACTTGCTGCTGCAGAAGGCTAAGGTGAATCAAAAAATTAAGTCTCCAGCACTTGAAAGATGCTGCTTATACCTGTTCCTAACACACGGATACGATCCAAGTTCCAACACATCAAACACCTGAATGACTCCATGTCACTTGTCCTGTCCAGTACGTGAAGGACACAAATTCTAGTATAATAAAACGGACTTGTACATGTAGTTAAGTCTAGAGCCTAAACTACTAAGCTGGGAATGGCTCCCAATAGCAACGTACCACAAACATCACAAGGGAACACTCACTCAACTGCAAAATAGTAACAAGTTAAATACTTGAGTTGTTGAAAGCAAATGTAAGTACAAGCATGTTTTAACACCAAATTACATGCATAGGCAATCTGAAGTAGATATTAGTTGAGATACTAATTTTCAGCAGCTTCTCCATGGAACTGCTCAATGAAACGCACAACTACGCCATGCTGTCAGCAGCTGTGTAGATAAACTTAAGTTCTACATTTGCAGCAAAGTTCTCTTAAAAAAAAAAAAAGTCTTCAACAAAAAATCTTTTAAGTCTTTTTAAGTCGAAGACTTTTAAGTCCCATTTTCCCAAGCAAGCCACTACTGAACAAAAGCAAGTTCTCCACAAACTTAGCCAGACTGCATAGTTTTTATTTTGGGTACTCCTGAGCTAAATACATAATCGAAGAATGAGTAGTCAGTCCAAGCCTACTTAAATGTATGTATTTTTTTTATATATCGGGGAAGAAGGGGTGCAATACTAAAACCTATCATGAATTGTGAAGTCAGCGGAAACAGGGATTGCAATTTTACCTGCAGTACACAAGATCTTACCTCAACCGTTTCAACTGTCCACTCATCTACCTGTTCCTTCTCACTACTGCTGAACTGAGTCTCTGCCATGAATTGTCTGTTTACATACTAAAATAAAAATAAGAAAGGGTATGAAAGTAAAAGTAAGTGGCATTAAAGCTATACAAAATGACAGTCTTTCCAGTGAATAATACCTCAGTTGATTCAACTTCAGTTGGTTCAGTAAATTCTTCCGCTGGATCAGGTTCTGTAAAAAAATATACCATTTATGTGAAAAAAACCAAACAAGACAAAAACCACGTTACAGACCTAGAAGATACAAAGTTAGATGAAAAAATCTCCCCTGATAAAATTGGAATTTTGAAGTGTGATGCATTTTTGCAGCCATCGTTCATCAAAAACATTTAAAGTGTTATAGACTATTACTACACAGGAAGTACAGCTAGGTACAAGAACGAACAGACACACATTTACTTCTGACATTAATACCTAGTATTAGAAGCCTGCTATACATTAAGGAAGGAGTCGCCTTGTCAGACATCTTCAAAGGGATGGGATTTTGATTAGAACTGAAATTAGGGCCTCAATATTGCTGACCTGTACAGTTAAGTATCTGCTGGGTTCAGCAACAAACCTAATGTTACAAAGTAGATAAAGAAGAAGCTTATGTCTCAGAATGAGGAAAATAAAAACAACAGGACATTAACAGAGAATTAAGCAATAACAAAGATTCTCAGAGTTTCGAATTAAAAAGAAAAAAAAATCACATTAAATTCTTACTAAGGAGAGTTACATTCAATTACCCCAAATTTCAATTTTCTCCACAACATATTCAAAAGGGAAAAAAGGTCACAAATTTTTTTCTTCAAGTTTGGTACCATATTCTCAAGTTTAACTATGAAAGCATACTCTGCTTCAAACACTCTTCCATTCTAACAAAAGATTAAACTAGTGGGAACCATTGAAAAATGGAAAAGCCTCAGGCAACCAGAACTTTAATCTTTGATCATTTTAACACTACAGACAAACAAAATTTTGTTTATAGATCATAATGAGAAGTTCTACAGGAAAACAAAACAGGAAAAAGATGTTGGCAATAATTTTCATTTGCATAAACCTGCTTCTAAATAATTTGTTAGCCTGGGTTCTTATTTCAGCAAGTGACATATTGGACAGACAAATGCTGAAAGATGTGTTCGGAAACAAGTGCTCCTAAGTGACTTTGTTCCTGCATTCAGCTGACACTCCACAGTTAGAACAGTAAGCCTTTCCTTGCACATGACGGAAGACATTTACAATGTGAGCATGAGAAAGGATTACGGTCCCTCCAAAGAAGTAGCTGCCAAGACTCAGCCTTACAGAACTCTTCTGGAACACAGCTCTGCTTTTCCTTCCTCACGGCTCAGAGCAGGGCTGAATAGATTGCCTGGCTAGATGTACACCTCATTATAAAGAAATGACATTGCTATTCAAAACACCAGTACACCTGAAGAATTCAGAGACAGGTGCTTTTTGCACTTAAAACTGCATTTGCAATTCAATCATTCTGATGAATCCAAAGAGACAAGACAGTACTACACAAACAAATATCCTAGTCACAAGGGATCTTCATATTCTTACCAGTTTCTGCCACAGGGTCTTCTACTGCAGGTGCGGGTGCTGCCTCTTCTTCCTCACATAATCCGTTCTGATGGTTATGGGTGCTATCAAAGTAACTAGTTTGAAGAATACGTTCAACAATCTCCTTTAGCGCTTTATCTAGGAAAACAGAAGAAGTTAAAGATTAACAGTAACTTCATCCTAACCATCCTTTCCTTCCTTCCGGAAGAGCCCACATACATTTTATTAACCTTTTGCCGGGAAGATGTCGCAGCCCCGAGCTAGTCCACAGACACTACCGTTACAGAATTACTTCTGTCTTATCAGGCCATATTTAATAAATCAATAATCAATCAACTTCTCTTCGGAAATACTGAAGGGCAAGGAGAATCTTAAAAGTATGTAATACTCTTCAGGAGGTTTGTGAAACACTTCAAAGTGAGGTAAAGTTTACGAATTTAATTACCGCACTTCTAGTCCTGCTATTTCAAAAATCTCTGGTTGCTTAGTTCTCAGTTTGGAAAGTTTTAGGAACTCACTGAAGATTCAACTGTAACTGATTTATTTGTAATTTCCTAAGTAAAAAAACCTTACTGTAAGTCAATTTCTTACAAAATGACTGTCAGTACAAACACATTTACACAGATACCACCTTCATGAAGGTTCTTCCCCTGAGGTGAAGTGGCTCAGAAGAGCTTTTGTAAGTGAAACAAGCACAAGCTTGCAGTCAGTGCCTCAGATGAATGCTGTGGCATCTTAACCCAAAACAAAATCAGCCAGACTGGCAAGGCAGCATTACTGACCGTCTTGGCCAACAAACCCCAAAACAGACTCAAAATGGAAGATTCACAATGCATGTCTGCCAAGTGACGATCACTGAATCAATGCATACACACAGAAGAGCGCAGAAATACATTAACGTTCAGCCCTATTATAAGACGAAGCAAACCAGCAATGGCTGCCAATGACATCACTAAAAGCTCATCTTGAGATCCAGATACAATACCCAGCCCCACTTCATCCAGTAAGAGAATGACTAGGTCTCCAAGGAGCATACACCAGCTCTCTGCTGAAAACTATCCCCATACCTTCTCCTTCCTCCACCTCTTACAAAAAAAAAAAAAAAAAATACATGGTACATATCTTCGGGCTCTCACAAAGATCTAACATCACAACCATTTCAGAGTTGAGTTCTTGCGGAACAAATGTTAATTAAAAAAAACCTAACAAATATATATACTCCTCACAAAATTTCATTTCAACAATATAAACAATTTGAAGTTTCCTATTCTGCCACAAACAAGGAGAATTTTATTACCATTAAGGCCACAATATCTTACAATCTCCTGTGTATCATTCCTCAATAACACAGGTTAGAAAGCAATTGCCATACCATCATTCCACTTTCTATGAACAGAACACAAAAAACTCTTTCAACAGCTCAATATTACTCTAGTATAATAAGGATAATTGAGAATTTTTTTAAAAGGGGGAAAGTTGTTAACCATTTTACCTACAAATAAAGGATACTCTTCCCTAAAACTTTTCTATTGATTTCCAATTAAGAGACTTCAAAAATTCCCCATGATACAAGAAACAGACAACTGCCTAGCAGAGCCATTTTCTTAAGGTCTAATGTTAGAAGCTATGTATTTGTAAAAATCCACGTTTCTGCAAGAAATCAGTCCATCCAAAGGATCGCACCCTGATTTACAGTTAATCAATCAAAACGGCAAAATCAGAATGCTTTTTGCAGGAGACAAGGGGGAGAACATCACACTAAATACGGCCATGCCATGTATTGGCTCATATTATTGACAAAGCTCCTTGTTCACACACACACTTCCAGAAAACAAAGAATTGCTACTAAGCACCAACAGCAGCAGAATACTGCTGAACTAGCAGGAATGGACTAAGCTTAAATACCGAGTAATGCTGCATCGGTAAAAAAAATACACCACACAGTAAGCTCACGCATCAGTAAGTTATTCTGTTACAGTCCAGCTAAGGTCTGAAAAAGAGTAGCTACTCTAAAAACTCGGAAAGATAATTAAACTGCCAAAGTTCTCTTATACCAGACACTGTATTTTAGTTCAAGCACAAATTCAGTGCGCTTTCTCTTAATACAGAGACTGTACTTACAGGTTGTTCCACAAACTGGTTTCTCCTTCCCTTCCAGTAAGTCCCACAGGTGAACAGATGCTTGCTCATACTGCTCATTCAACCTTAGGAAAAAAAAAAAAAAAAAACAATAAATAAGAGTTAATTTCTTACCAAGTCTTTAAATTACCACAGTACAAATACATTGCTGACTGACAATTACAAAGAAAAGTACTTTACTGTAAGCCTACCTCACGTTCATGTCTCGTTCAGGGTAAACTAGCTTGTAAAACTCATCCAGCATTGTCAGTTCCTCCTCTGTCAGTACTGGTACTCCGTTTGATCCTTGTTTCAAGTCGTTGCGCACTTCGTCATCACCCAACTTGTCCAAAATAAACTGTAGCTCGAGTACAGTCTTTAAACGCTTCTGCTCAGCTTCTTCTCGCATCAGTTGCTCCCTGCGAGCTGTCTTTTTTATTGTTTTCTGGATCTGTTTAAAATGAAAAGAAATTTTAAATTGCTTAAACTTGGATTCTGTAGTGAACTCAGGGCAGAAAAAATAGATTTGAAATGTCTTTTATTGATAAGTAGCGATGGATGTTGTTGTTGAGCTGCCACTTATCAATCTAACATAATAGCAGAATAACCTGTGAAATTTGAAGAATATCTTTTAAGCAGAGCCAAAACCCTGCAAATTAAGACAAACTTTAAAATCAATGCCACAAACCTTGGATCATATTGGATCTTAATCATATTCTTACTTGAAGTCTGTACTTCATGACTTACAAGCAGTTCAGTCAAGTAACTGCAGCTATCATGTCTAAAGCTTCAGACATGAATGTGTTACTTCAAACAAACCCAGCTTGCTATTATCTGCTTCCTTTATGAAACATCCTCTAAACACTAAGTGATTTTGATCTGGATGAAAGTGGCAAAGATGTACAAAATTAAGTACCTTTTAAACAAACATTGTGGCCATTTACAACTTCTGGCTTCCTTAACTCAAGGAGAACTTAGAGCAATTAGAAGTTACAGAGAAGGGCACCTCAATCATTAAGGGGACAGAGCAGTTGCCTTTCGAGCACAGCCCAAGTCTTGGATTCTTCAATTTGGAGGAGTAAGGGGGAATCCAGATTTTTCATAAAGGCCACAAAGGCCAGCAGATAACAGGAACAGAGTGGTTATTCACCACATCCCATGATAGTAGGAGGCAATCATTGAAACTACTGGGAGATCAACTTAAAATAGGTAAACAGAAGTACTCTTGTTTCTTACACACCATGGGAGGGAACTCATGGAATGTTCTGCCACGAAAGGCTGGGCAGATAGACAATATGGGCAAGTTCAAAAAGGATTTGAACTAATTCTTGGACACGAGGGCCACAGACAGACACTAAAGGGAACGGGAATGCATCTACTCTCGAACATTCTCAGTCTGAAGATCACAGATGTCCTAAGAGAATGGATGACAGACAATAACCAGCCTTGTACATAGTACCTTCTAAAACTGCTGTCATAATAGCGGTTTAAATGTATCACTAGTCTGAACCTACAGGACATTTCTTCCGTTCTTATTCTTAATCCAATCATCTAGCATCCAAAATTCAGCTTGCTCTCTTTGTAACTATAGAAAGCTTTAATCTTCTTTTACAAAAAATGTAACTTGTGACAGTAACTTTCTCCTTCTGAAGCATCTGCATTTCTTTTTTGAAATCAAAGACTGATCTTAAAACCAACTGTATGGGAACCAAGTCCCATCAGGAAAAATTGCAACCAAATTTGAAAGCAGAGCACAGATTTATTACTCCTGGATTCACCCACTTCTTTTAGCAGTCAGCTGACCAGGAAAATATTTCAGGACAGACTTGTCAGAAGAAGAAAGTTCTTCATTACTAACATTCCATAAACATACATGGAACCCTGATGCAAGAAAAGCAAAGAACCAGCTTGGCTTAGAGGCCTATAAATTTACAACCACATCAAATATAGAAAGCAGTTTATAATGTGAGGATGCTGATGCCCTTCAAATCATCCCATAGGCTGTTCAAAAACTAAATACGCTTATTAGACCAGTCTGCTGCGCTAATATCAACGACACAATGAATTCTACCAATGTTGCTGCTCTTTCCGTAACTCGTTAACTCTAACTGTATTACTGCATTTAGAATCTTCCAGTCCTGCAGAATGGGTGACGCTTCCAGCTTGCCCCAGAATTCATTCTTCCTTGCAATGATACTGCAGAGGTCTAAAGTGTGTCTTTTTGTTTGCAGCTCTTGGCACAAAGAAATAAAGCAAAGCTGTTCATATAACTGGAATTGCCTATTAGAGTTTTAGAACTCATTCTTGATTACACTGTTATTTTACACCCTTGATAAAACACCAACCCAAAAGATGACCTGTTTTACTAGTATTCAGTTAACTTATCCTTTATAAAAATAATATTAATCTTGTCCATACTGCAGTTTCAGACTGTATTTGCAATTAACAAGACAGCAAGAATCCTGAAAAAGGAACTACAATGCTTTCAGTTGCTGAGACTTGATATCCTATGGTAATATAAAGAAATGAAAACCCTCAGCCACTTGCCAAAGAGACAAGCAGACCTGCGAAATCTCTGTTTTCTTTTGAGAAAACGTTACTCTCTTGCAATCACGCCATTTTCAACAGTTACATTTTGTCAGAAAATTACATTATTTTCGTTCCCATACATTTATGTAGTCCATCAGAAAAATCTTTTAGGAATAGTCTTCAGAAAACCTGATACAAACTAGTACACAGAGTAAAAGAAAACAGCCAAACATACAAGAAATCGCGAGCATTTAATCTCTGTAAATAGAGGCAACTACTGCATCTAGTGAGAGTTTAAAGCCCAAGTGTTTGGTATTGCAGCTGATAGCCCACATTGCACCACTTGCTCTTTACTTACGTCTTGGCTCAGAGCCATAAAACTCCTCTGCAGTTCTTTAGCAAATTCCAGATTATTTGTCACTTCCTGATATTTTGACACTGCATCCTTAAAAAAAAAAAAAACCACACAAAAGTAAACCATCACAAATAAAATAAAATATATACTTCCAACAAAAGATTCCTACATTTTTAGTTCCTAAGTGAGACACAGCATCCCTGAATGGGACTGCCTGCAACAATGTTAAGTCAAACTTTGATTTTGCACCGGCCAAAATATTGAAAAGACTTGTGTATGTCTTTAGGGCCTCTAGTTTCTTACATAAATATGCTAAAGAATATGCATATACATGCTCACAGGCATGATATACTAGCTTAATGTTTGGCTTGAGCCAGTTTCTGAAAAAAAACTCACTGGCAGGCCAGGGGAGTGAGGGAGAAGAAGAATCTGGCAACTCAAAGCTGCTCAAGAGAAAGATTTGAGAAATAATGCATTGTTATCTTGAGTCAAGAGCCAAAATCAAAACGCTACACAAAGTATAATGTTCCCTTCTCCAGAAATCTGTATTATTTTCTATTTTCTTAAATTCTGATTTGCACCAAAGCAATCCAAACTCCTTAACCCACTTTGCAGTACTGAGAAATTACAGAGAGTCAACTCAGGGGAAAAAAAAAAAAAAAAACCAGCTGAGACATTTACACTCCTGCCATGACAAAATTAATAACGGATATGTTCTTGGTAAGAACAATTGAGCCAACGGAAAGGTAAGGTCCTACTTTCTTTGAAAAGCAAGGAACATGAACTGTATTTGCTTTTTTTTTTTCCTTCAGGATCTCCATTTGTAATATAGCTAAGAAAGTTACACGCATTACATATTACACATATGCATTAGGTGATTTACAAAATTCATCATTCTTAGCTGATTTGTAGAAGCAGAACACGTAAGTGAAAATAACAAATACTTTCAGTATTTCTCCAACCAAAAAAGATTTTATCTTTATCAAGTGTGGTAGTCGGGCTGTGGTCATCATAAAACTTAATTCATGAGCTTCCCTCCTCAATATGAAATTTCAGTTATCTTCCCTGCTCATCAAACTTCTCACAGTTTATTTTCACAATACACTGTTAAACAATACAAATATTCAGATCAATGATATTTCAGTTTTCAGTTGGCACAGAAGAACCAAAGTGAAGCCTAGACAGACAAAAAGATCACATGGATCAAGGGAAGCAGCTAATTCTTTTAATTGTGAACAGCCGCAATAGTTGCAGGGTACATTTTTTTTTTCCTTCACTCTTTTCAATGTTAAAAAAACATCAACAAAATATTGTTGACAACTGAGCATCTGGTAACCTCTTTATGCATGTTTGCATCATACAACTGAATTTAATTTGATACTTGTTTTGTATTTATTACAACTGGAAAACTGCTGTTGAGTCAAGCTCTACAATAATCTACTTTATGAACCAGCCCCAACAAGGAGAGAAGCAGCAAACATCCAGTAAGTCCAGCTTATCTAGAGCGTCCCACCTGCTGCACTGATAGCTGCGATATACACATGGACATAGCTTATTTTCAGAGCCCTTCAAACTTGGTCTAAGCTACATCTCTGACTAAATTGCACAATATTTACAAGCTACCACCAAGTTACTAAGCTCCTTAAGTTCTCCCTGGGCAAAGAAAAGGATGATGTCCAGAGAACCTCAAAGGTATCATTTAGCTCTTTCAACAGTCCTAGGTTATAACACATGCCAATTTTCACCACAGCTTATTTACAACCTAACCTCAACAAGCATAAAGCATTACAACACATTCCTCTATCTAGTCTTTCAGTTTTTGATTAATAGAAAAATTGAGATGTTCTAGGCAATAAAAAAAATGAGGCCAAGTCAGAGCTCAGAAAAATGTAGCTTTTAACAAGGGGAAAGGGGAAGCGAAATTCATCCCATCCTTCCCCACCAAGATCACAAAACAATTTAACAGACATCTGGTTAGCATTTTTTTTTTCTTTTTACCAGTTGATCTTGATTCAGACGTTCTCCCTTGTTCATTCGTTCCTGGTAATCATCAAGTTTGCTCTGAAAAGAAAGAAAAACGCTATTATGAGGAGCGAAAATCAGGTTACTGCTTTTTTCTACTTGTGCTAACAAAATTAGGTACTGTAATATTACAGTAAACACAGACTGTAACACATCACAAAAGCATGCACCTGTTATGTCGAAACAGCACCCGAGAAAACTTGTCTTCTGGGTTAAAAAAATGTAAATACTTCCCCAAGAGACAAATATTTTAATGTTATTTGGCTATCACAGTACATCTTCACAACTGGTCTTAATTTCTGAGGAAATACACATTCCTCCTAAGGGGGAGAGCACTCAGTGCACATTTCCTTCAGTCCAAACAACAGAGCTGAACTCAGTTCTGCGTCAGAGCTTATTACCACTGTATCACTACAATACCAAAAACATGACTGCAAAAAACCACTGTCAACGCTAATAAGATTCAGAACTGTAATTCTTTGTACTTGCATCAGTTAAGATAGTTTTAAATAATTTAAAACAGTTTCTAATCCTTTGTGCAAGAATGCCCACCAACACAATTCATATTAATAGCTCTAAAATATTTTTGTTCAAGAGCACTAAAATTTCTTTTTCACAGGGAGAAACTGAAAAAGGAATCATTAGGTTAATTTTCAGCAGGATCGGTTCTCTAATCTGCTTAAATACAAAACCATGCATAACACTGACATTAGCCAAAAGCAGGTAAAACTTAGGCATGCCAGAAGTAACAAAGAACCTACAGGTTAAGTAGAAAGGTTCTTAGATAGGAAGCAAAGTCTCTAAGAATAACATAACTATTAAGCTCTAAGTTTTCACCATTTCTGTATTATCACGTAGGCTTGTATTTTTTATTAAATTCACCTTGGTCTTATTAAAAGAAAGCCATTAAAATGAATCCTTAACAATTATCTTCCCAATCCAGCATAACAACAACATGAAAAGGGAAATGAAACAAAAACATGAAAAGGAAAGCAAACAGAAACACTTCATTTTGAATATAAAATAATTAAAACCCTGATGCAACCACTATTTCAGAGTTTATACTTGCCACACAGTGACGGGTTTTTTTGGTGGTGGTGGTCTGTGGTTTTTACTGTTTTTGTTTCAGGACATTTCAGTTTAAATATTTTACTGGCATTTTTCTAGCTAAGTCAACTTCTATGCTCTATCTCAGACCTTTTGGAATGATCAAAGTCTGTGAAACAGTTTAACAAGAAAGCTCCTCTTACAAAGTATTTGATGCCAGGCATCACTTACTGAAACACATAGCCACCCTTGGTCCTTCTGATGTCACCTAGTGCCAACAGTTTATTTCTTTGGAAATCCTACCAGTTAGATTTAACATTTAACTACTTCATCTTTCAGTGCATCAGAGCCAGTAATGGCCTAGGCAAAGTCAGAGAAGTAAGAACTTCCTCAACTGGGAATTTTATGCTGGGGACAGACACTAGCAGAGTAATAGTTGTCAAATGCAGCAGCCACAGTTGGTAATATACCAAAAAAATACTGCCAAAGAGCATTTGGCATATTGGAAATCTACCACAAAAGGAAATAAAGCCTTTTTACTCTTATACATACTGATTTTAGAATAGATAATGACATGGTTGGACAATCACAACAGTTGTTTTCATGATTTAAGAGACTGTAGCTGAGCTGTGAAGTCAAAAGGGAGGGTAAAGAGCTCAAACATTGCAACGCCCCAGTGCAAAGCCAGCCAGGTTAACCGATGCCTCTGCTGCTTAAGGTAGCTTAAATCCTACAATGAAGTGGCTTTGCAGACAAAGACATTTTTAAAAGTTCCTGCTTGCTCAAGCCACTTACTCCCATGCTGCAGATTACAGTTCCCTTGGTCACACTGATGCAATTGTTTGTGAGGCTGCACAGTAAACAGACTGCTAATATGAGCCAGTTGAAACAGTGTCTACAAAAACGCACTAAAAAAAACCCCAACAATTTCTGTGATCCAGTTTCCAACACAAACCCATAAACAACAACAACAGTAAAACAAACGGGACAGAACATCAAATTCTAGGAGAACACTACTTAGATCAACTTTGTTGAAGAAAACATATATTGCAAAATTATGCTGCGAAACACTCACATAATCCATTTTGGTGGCTAAGGGCATGAGGGAGGGAAGAAACAAAAATACCCTAAATAACTACAGTTGTTTCTGTATGGTTTTTCCACGCAGCCTTACTTCAGCGTGGTTGGTATCTTCACATTAAGCATACTGCAAGAACATATGCAAACAGGGCATAAGTTTTTCTTAAATGGTCAAGTATTCTTAAGGTCTAATGCAAATGCTTTGTTCATTTTCATTCAGTAATGTTTCAACTGAAAAACAAAGGGTAATATGTCTATTTCTAACCATTAGAAGTTACTTCACTTTTTCTTCCTTAAAAACATCCGTATCAGGAAGGTAAAAGCAAAAGAAGGAAAGCCCTTTCAGCTGCAATGCAGAGGACAAGCAAATATGTATTTAGTTATATGTTACCACAAAGATTTCAAATGCCATGTAAGCATTTTTCTATCATCCCAAAGACACTGTAAAATCCAAATGCTGCATTACACAAAAATAGTAAGGAAGAAAAGTGCTTTCTTTTTAATCTCTACTGTCAACTAACAGCAATCTAAGAGCAGCATTAGTGCTGTAAAGTAACTGCAGTAAAATTCCTGCTTAGCAACCTACTGCAGTGTCTGCAAGAAGTACAGATTCTCTTAATTTTACCCTCCCCTTACACAACTTCATCCTCACTCATCACGGATATACATCTTGAAGAATAAAAGCTAAACCAGCAGGAAAAAAAAAAAAAGCAAAAAACCCCAAAACAAGTGGCAAAGCGAGCACATAAATTGTCTACTAAACAGCTCATGAGTCAGCAGACCCCAGTTCTGCAGATAGTGAGCCACCGCACTTCAGCTCTTTTCCCACTGAGATACCTGAAGTATTGTGGAGTTCGCTAGGAGAAAAGCACTACATATAGGCTATGGGGGGGCACAGGGGGAAGGCAGTGGTGGTCACTGCTTAAGTATGCCCTAGATTTTATTTTAACAGGAATCCAAAATTGAGTTACTTTATTATGGTAACAGATACCTTCCCCTCACACTCAAGTTCTCATTACCTTCTTTGAATTGCCTCAAAAATGTTACCCTAAAGTGGGGGAAAAAAAAAATGCAGTTACATGACATTAGCTTCAAAAACAATACCAGTTTTAAAAATGCCTGACCACTCAGCTGTGCTGTTACAGTCATTTACAGTGCTGTGCTATGCTATAAACTGGATCACTGGAATGATCTGATTAAAAATAACCTTTAAAAAAGGGGGCCAGGAGCGGGAGGGAGGTACTATATTTAACCAGATAATTTCACTGGTATGGTTTATACAGTTACAGCGGCACAAGTGTGTACAAGCTGCAAGGTGGAAGGGGAGAAGGTAACCTCTTCAACCAGCTGAAGTACGCATTTTGTAATGCACGCTTCACTACAAGGAAGGCAAAGATGGAGGGGACTACTGCAAGTTTGTTTTCTGAGATATCTCAAAAACTGCATTTATTTTTTTAACAGCATTAAGCAATTAAGATAATCCAAAATTTAAAATAGCTGCTTTATACATTTCCCACTGAAGCAAAAGAAAAGCCAAGCTGTGCAACAGAAGTTTATTAACTTGTTCTACATTTGTACATTGTGATTTATTTGCCCTCCACCATCATCTCCCCACTCATTCATCAGTCTAACTTCCCAGCAAAGACTGCCCAGAAATGATTATAAAGAAATCAGTCCCTCCATTTCCTCAGAAAAATAGACAGAAAAAAAATCGAAAAGGTCAAACACTTAAACTGTACCAGGAATGAAACACAGAAGTTCAGAACCTCTCAAAAAACCCCACCGTTCTCAGGTTCGCTATCTGGGTACGCTTCCTATTACATATACACACCTAACAGAAGTCCCAAGAAGCTGTTTCAGTCCTAAGTTACAATCAAGAAGAGGTAATGAAGCATTAACACCAATACTCCAGAACACAAAACACTTACAGGTCTTCTGTTTAAACTGAATTAATTTTTCAAGTAACAGTTGCAAATATTCTTGTGGTTTTTTTCCCCAAAAGTCTGGCAAGTTTGACAGTTTAGAAAAAAACATCTGTATTAGTTTTTAAGCGAGTGATAAAGACACACCAATTCTGAGACTGCAGTGCCACAATGAGCTTAGCCCGGAGGACGCTGACCACAAAAGAGGCGCTCTCCTGCTCACCACGCGTTCTTGACCCTCCCCACACACCAAGGCCAGCCACACGGCCAGACTGACAGCTGGGCCAGGAGCCCGATCTGACCAAACACGGACAGCCACAGGGATACAAGAATGGCTAGGAGCAGGACCTACTCCTTCCCAAAGAAACGCAGAGCTGATGGGTACGTGCAATCTTCAAAATGTAAACCTTTTAAACTCAGATGAGTTGACTACAGAGAAAAAAAAAATGCTTCTTCAGTAACCTGAACTAAGTTAAGCCACAGATGAGTGGAACTCCTAAAAGTTTTAGTGGCTGCACACATACATTCTCTTTCCAAATGACCATACAGTATTTCCTACAGAAACACTATGAATCTACACGTTAAGCTGACTACACTACACTGCAAGACACCTAGATTTTGTTCTACACATAATTTATACTCAAATTCTAGAAGACAAACTGGGTTCTAGAACACAAACTGGGCTCTGCCAACACATTCTGTGTATCTTTTTCTTCCGAAAGAAAAGGAAAAGATGGACAAAACATCAAAGCAGCATCTGAAAATCTTGAATGTTTCACAGCTTGTAAGACTCACCATGAATCTAGTTAACAGAACTTACTATGAGAAATAATCCCCATGCTACATAAAAACAGTTAAAAACAAAACAGCAAGCTGTACCAAAACACCAAATAATTTCACAGATAAACCTGCTTGGTTTTTAAGAGATGAAGCTTGGTTATCCAAAACTGCTATCAAATGAGGTTTCAAAGAAAGATTCGGGCTTTCAATACTCAGTTTCAAACGAATTTTACAATTCCTTGGTTTCAAAATCACGTTTAATCCCCAAAGATAAACCTGAGACCAAGTTTCACAAGGAGAGCTTCTGGAGAGACACTCACAAGCCTTGAACATCCAAGTGGCCCAAATAATTGTGCAAAAGCACTTAAGAGTGCTGCTACTGACGGGCAGCTTGAAGCATGGCACTTCGCTGCTATCATTAGCTGCGCCTACAAGAACAGAAAACTGATCTCAGCTTTTACTATAGGTTCATAACTGTTTCCTACGGGAAATCCAACATTTTATTGAACCAAGTCAGATCAACTTCAAATATCCATCCACTGTTCCAGACAAAATACTTGTGCAATAATGACAGACGCACTTTTAAAGTATTTATTTTTCAACCCAGTCAGGATTACACTTATTCGGAAATTCAGAGACAGCCTGATAAAGCAACAGCACCTTAAGCTACCAGCTACAGCTAACATGTGCCTTCTTTTTAACTATATACACCAAGCTCAAGTCATGCCAAGTAGTTTAAGCTAACATGTCTACTTCATATATACAGTTGCCCAAGAACAATAATCTTTGTGATCACCTGCCCATACCTTAAACCATGTGTTAACAAATGAGAGATTTTGTCCCTCTTACAGAACATTTGGTTTTAAAAACTGTTTTTACATAGATCATGCTATATGGCAAAAGTTGAAAGCAAAAATAACTGTTTTTTTCATTTGTCATTGTCTCAAGACACGGGTTTGATCTACATTAAATCAGCTTAATTTGGAAAGGTTTTTCCCCTCTAAAAAACAAAAAGCAGGAGGGGCAGGGAGAAGAAGAAAATGACGTATTTTCTCCTAGGCAACTTGGAGAGCTAGTAGGATTCTAACCTCAGACACCTAACAAAAACTAGAGGAGTTCACGCAACTTTTAAACTAACTAAGCTTGTCAACATATACTCAAGTTGCATGTCTGAAGGTCTTGTAGAGAAAACATCCCTTCAATTACCCCTTTTCATGCACACACAAGTATCTAGTCATCCAAGAACAGAGGAAGGAAACAGGATAGCATTCCTACCATTTCCACATATAAAGGGATGAAGAGAGAACAGACATTTTCAGGCCATGCTTTCACATACATTTATGAACAGCAGTTCAATTTATCCTACTCCCTTTTAACACAAGCAATACTCATTCTTTCAAATAATGAGGTCACTTTTAAGAAGAGAAAATGAGAGCATAAGGAATAATCTAGTATTTCTAGTTTATACAGAAACAGCCAAAATAGCATAGAACTAAGTTAGAAATAGTATGATTTGAAATTGTGTACCGTATTTTGATGGTCACATCATTTTATCTTCAGAGTTTAGAAGGAAACATGACGCTAAATAATTTACCTCAAAATTTCTAGTTTTTTCATGAAGAGTGACCTTTCCTCAGCTAAAAGCTGCACACACCATTTAAAACCTAAGATGGTACCTCTTAGAGAGCAATTACTTTTCATCCTTCAAAAGCATGTGTCTAAGTCAAGTATATTTTTGTATTTGTTCTCAAATACAAAGCTCTCAAGATCATCTCTACTGGCCTTCGTTATCAGCTGCCGACAAAGAAAGGATTAAATGTTCAACCAAGCAGAAGTTTTCAGTGAGATTTACTGGATTTTTCACTCCCTCCTGTCTATGCAGCATCCCGCACGATTTTACTTTCTGGATGGGTTAAAAAAAAGAAAAAAAATCTCATCGAAAGATTAAAAATAAAGGAAAATCAATGAATTTGTGTACTTAAGTAAACTTATCAAGTAATAAAATAAAAATAGGATGCCCATGTGTACCATAAGCTTTGTTTTCAGGACCCTAAACACGCAATGTTCTCTTTATTAAAGAATGTTGATTAACTGAAGAATTGTTGATTCCCCCACCAAGGGAGAGGGTCAAACCTGCAAATTAGTGCTAATTAATAAACACTGCTATAACACACCAAGAACAATCTCATGACTTCCATAGAGCTTACACGAGAGTCCCAGTTCAGTAAGTTTCCGAACTTCTTCACCCTGGTAAGACTTACGGAAATCTTTTGACCTTTATGGGTGTGAGAGCACACCTAGCTTTTCTTTTTCAAGACCTCGCCTTTGCCTTTTAAGCCCACGCTGCCTAGCACAGAGTACCCCAAAAAGAGATGCTCCAAGTAATTTTAATGGAAGATCTTTCAACAGAAGCCATTTCCAGAAAAAAGGCACTTCGTCCCCTGTATTCACTTGCTATGACACCATAATTATAAGAAGTTGCAACCGCAGCCACAGATACACAAAAAAAAAAAAAAGACCAAAACCAAAACACCAGAGCCTTCATGAGACCAGCATCACCAACTGGCACTCTCTTCCGCCAGGATAATAGCCTCCCAGACATTCTTCTAACTTAAGATACTATGAAAGTTGACCAAAAGTCAACGGCTAAGCCAAGTGTAAATTAGGTGTAAATTATTTATTTTAAAAGGTAAATAAAAACACTACCAGAAAGGAAAGCTGACCCGCACACCAGTAAGAGTGTGCTTCTCCTCTTTATTACTTTGAAGTACAGATCACAGGAAGGTTCAGCTGCTAATTTTAGTTTTTAAAATACACATTTTGAACATCATAGAAAAATATTTTTAGAGGATTTTTGTGTATGTAAGATACAACAATCGTTTCAAACCACTTTATTTTATTAAAGCAACTGGAGACATACAGAAAGATCTGCATTCTTTCTCAAGCTGAGGACCAGCATTCTTGTGTGTGCAGACATTCGTATGTATTAATGACAAGTTTAAGACAGACATCTTGTCCTGTCTACACACGACAGTATTCAGACAAGGATCAAGAAAAGATCCTCTGATTCTAAAACTTATCTAAAAGTTCCTGGCTTGCTGCTTTTTGCTGTTTTGTTTTTAAAAAACAGGAAAATCCAACCCGCATTTTTTTGAGTGGGAAACTACACTTCGCACATATTTACAGGTAAAGCACAGCTTGTTTGATTTGCAACTCACCTGTACAGACTAATTTACTGCTAACATTTCCACCTTCTGCAAATATAGAATACTAATCTAGACTACTACGATCTAAAGCACTAGTTAAAAAAAAAGAAGAGTAATTGTGCTTATGTACTTCTAAGAGCAAAAACAGATTTAGAGCTTCATCGCAGATATAAAATTATTTCGTCTTCCCTAATTTTAGCTTAGCAACGTAGTGTTTTGAAGCAAGTCTTTAGGCTACACGTATGTTGGTATTCTTCTGATGGACACCTCATGCTCTGTCGGTTAGAAAGCCCTCTGAGGCTCATTTAATCGAGCAACACTGAGCGGGTGCCTCATAAACCGTAAGTAACCACGACACCCGTTTTGCTCTTCTGTCACAACTCGAACCGTCCAAGGACCACGGATTTAGTAGCTGCTATTTCTAAAAATAACTCCTTAAAGGCCGCTTCCAGCTGACCTAAGGCTCCCAAAGGGGTGAGCTTAAGGCGATGAAAAACGAGAGGTGGAGGATCCCTGGGTGGGGTGGCCGGCGGCCCCCGGCTTTGTGCAGGCTGCTCGCACAATGCAGTTCCGTCGGAGAGGCTGGGGCTGCCTCCGCCGCCGCCATGTTAGCTCC